>NC_091291.1:90587556-91251306 GCF_032444005.1 Ranitomeya imitator
AATGAGGTCATAAGATGGGCAGCGCTAACAGGGCATTGCCAAGGGATAACACAAGAGCGCAGACTCCTGTACAGCAAATAACAACGCTCAGGAAGCTGCGCCAAGCACCAAGGCGTTATTTTGGACACCTGTGCTGCGTCTCATCAAAAAACCAAGTCACGCATCCACTACAGTTTGACTGTAGAATGGGGTAAATTGTGTATGTCTTTCATTCAGCGTGTGCAAGTAGACAAATTAATAGAGCAACCTTTCACTTGTGCAGCATTAATACTGCACAAGGTGTGTCTCTTGTACTTTGTAACACCTGAGGGGGGGGTTAAAGGTTTCCTTTGAAATTGGTTCAACTAGGCTTCGGCCTACACTCTGCTCCTCTCCTCCTCCTCCTGCTTCAACACGGGCTCTAACATCGCTAGTTTTTGCCCGCAAGTGCTAGCTGCACAGATAAAAACACACGCCATTGTGTTAGTGGGGTTCAGCAACGCCAGCTGTTCCCCCAGTGTGTAGCCGGCAAAGTGTCCTGCAAACGCAACGCAGACACAAAGCTGCCTCCAGTGCAGGCTTCGGCCTACACTCATCTCCCCCTGCTTACCCTTTGCTCCAACACCGCTAGTTGGGGCTCTAGGAAGACAATCTTTAATAGGCAAGGCAACGCATCCGGGTTCCAGCACCGCCAGCTGGTTCTCGGCAGTGTTCTTGTCACAGGTACTGCCTCGTGCCAAGCCTGGTTTCAGCACCGTCAGCTGTTTCCGGGTTGTGTCAACTTCACTGAGACGCCTATGGTTGCCCCGTCGTGGGGCGGTCGAGTTAGCCAACTCCAGGGTGCCTCCAGTTTAGGAGCTTCCTATGTGGGCTGCGTGAACTGGTAGTCAAGGCTGGTTCTGTAGTGCCAGTAGGCCCAGCTCCCCCTGTAGGACTGTTGGGGTTCGGTAACTGCGGCTGCCTCGCGGCCTAGCTGTTCTCTCCTCTCCTGTGGGCCTTGGGGTCCACCACCTGGTTCCAGCACCGTCAGCTGGTTCCGGGCCGAGCCTTTGGCTTAGGTGCCTCCTCCTGGGTATCCGAGTTCCGCCAACGCCAGGCAGTCCTTGGTAGTGCTTTTAAGCGCGGGCACCTACAGCTTAGCAACCGGGTTCCAGCACCGTCAGCTGGTCCTCGGTCGTGCCATTGGCTCTTGCACACTGGGGCAACGCATCCGGGTTCCAGCACCGCCAGCTGGTTCTCGGCAGTGTTCTTGTCACAGGTACTCCCTCGTGCCAAGCCTGGTTTCAGCACCGTCAGCTGTTTCCGGGTTGTGTCAACTTCACTGAGACGCCTATGCTTGCCCCGTCGTGGGGCGGTCGAGTTAGCCAACTCCAGGGTGCCTCCAGTTTAGGAGCTTCCTATGTGGGCTGCGTGAACTGGTAGTCAAGGCTGGTTCTGTAGTGCCAGTAGGCCCAGCTCCCCCTGTAGGACTGTTGGGGTTCGGTAACTGCGGCTGCCTCGCGGCCTAGCTGTTCTCTCCTCTCCTGTGGGCCTTGGGGTCCACCACCTGGTTCCAGCACCGTCAGCTGGTTCCGGGCCGAGCCTTTGGCTTAGGTGCCTCCTCCTGGGTATCCGAGTTCCGCCAACGCCAGGCGGTCCTTGGTAGTGCTTTTAAGCGCGGGCACCTACAGCTTAGCAACCGGGTTCCAGCACCGTCAGCTGGTCCTCGGTCGTGCCATTGGCTCTTGCACACTGGGGCAACGCATCCGGGTTCCAGCACCGCCAGCTGGTTCTCGGCAGTGTTCTTGTCACAGGTACTCCCTCGTGCCAAGCCTGGTTTCAGCACCGTCAGCTGTTTCCGGGTTGTGTCAACTTCACTGAGACGCCTATGCTTGCCCCGTCGTGGGGCGGTCGAGTTAGCCAACTCCAGGGTGCCTCCAGTTTAGGAGCTTCCTATGTGGGCTGCGTGAACTGGTAGTCAAGGCTGGTTCTGTAGTGCCAGTAGGCCCAGCTCCCCCTGTAGGACTGTTGGGGTTCGGTAACTGCGGCTGCCTCGCGGCCTAGCTGTTCTCTCCTCTCCTGTGGGCCTTGGGGTCCACCACCTGGTTCCAGCACCGTCAGCTGGTTCCGGGCCGAGCCTTTGGCTTAGGTGCCTCCTCCTGGGTATCCGAGTTCCGCCAACGCCAGGCGGTCCTTGGTAGTGCTTTTAAGCGCGGGCACCTACAGCTTAGCAACCGGGTTCCAGCACCGTCAGCTGGTCCTCGGTCGTGCCATTGGCTCTTGCACACTGGGGCAACGCATCCGGGTTCCAGCACCGCCAGCTGGTTCTCGGCAGTGTTCTTGTCACAGGTACTCCCTCGTGCCAAGCCTGGTTTCAGCACCGTCAGCTGTTTCCGGGTTGTGTCAACTTCACTGAGACGCCTATGCTTGCCCCGTCGTGGGGCGGTCGAGTTAGCCAACTCCAGGGTGCCTCCAGTTTAGGAGCTTCCTATGTGGGCTGCGTGAACTGGTAGTCAAGGCTGGTTCTGTAGTGCCAGTAGGCCCAGCTCCCCCTGTAGGACTGTTGGGGTTCGGTAACTGCGGCTGCCTCGCGGCCTAGCTGTTCTCTCCTCTCCTGTGGGCCTTGGGGTCCACCACCTGGTTCCAGCACCGTCAGCTGGTTCCGGGCCGAGCCTTTGGCTTAGGTGCCTCCTCCTGGGTATCCGAGTTCCGCCAACGCCAGGCGGTCCTTGGTAGTGCTTTTAAGCGCGGGCACCTACAGCTTAGCAACCGGGTTCCAGCACCGTCAGCTGGTCCTCGGTCGTGCCATTGGCTCTTGCACACTGGGGCAACGCATCCGGGTTCCAGCACCGCCAGCTGGTTCTCGGCAGTGTTCTTGTCACAGGTACTCCCTCGTGCCAAGCCTGGTTTCAGCACCGTCAGCTGTTTCCGGGTTGTGTCAACTTCACTGAGACGCCTATGCTTGCCCCGTCGTGGGGCGGTCGAGTTAGCCAACTCCAGGGTGCCTCCAGTTTAGGAGCTTCCTATGTGGGCTGCGTGAACTGGTAGTCAAGGCTGGTTCTGTAGTGCCAGTAGGCCCAGCTCCCCCTGTAGGACTGTTGGGGTTCGGTAACTGCGGCTGCCTCGCGGCCTAGCTGTTCTCTCCTCTCCTGTGGGCCTTGGGGTCCACCACCTGGTTCCAGCACCGTCAGCTGGTTCCGGGCCGAGCCTTTGGCTTAGGTGCCTCCTCCTGGGTATCCGAGTTCCGCCAACGCCAGGCGGTCCTTGGTAGTGCTTTTAAGCGCGGGCACCTACAGCTTAGCAACCGGGTTCCAGCACCGTCAGCTGGTCCTCGGTCGTGCCATTGGCTCTTGCACACTGGGGCAACGCATCCGGGTTCCAGCACCGCCAGCTGGTTCTCGGCAGTGTTCTTGTCACAGGTACTCCCTCGTGCCAAGCCTGGTTTCAGCACCGTCAGCTGTTTCCGGGTTGTGTCAACTTCACTGAGACGCCTATGCTTGCCCCGTCGTGGGGCGGTCGAGTTAGCCAACTCCAGGGTGCCTCCAGTTTAGGAGCTTCCTATGTGGGCTGCGTGAACTGGTAGTCAAGGCTGGTTCTGTAGTGCCAGTAGGCCCAGCTCCCCCTGTAGGACTGTTGGGGTTCGGTAACTGCGGCTGCCTCGCGGCCTAGCTGTTCTCTCCTCTCCTGTGGGCCTTGGGGTCCACCACCTGGTTCCAGCACCGTCAGCTGGTTCCGGGCCGAGCCTTTGGCTTAGGTGCCTCCTCCTGGGTATCCGAGTTCCGCCAACGCCAGGCGGTCCTTGGTAGTGCTTTTAAGCGCGGGCACCTACAGCTTAGCAACCGGGTTCCAGCACCGTCAGCTGGTCCTCGGTCGTGCCATTGGCTCTTGCACACTGGGGCAACGCATCCGGGTTCCAGCACCGCCAGCTGGTTCTCGGCAGTGTTCTTGTCACAGGTACTCCCTCGTGCCAAGCCTGGTTTCAGCACCGTCAGCTGTTTCCGGGTTGTGTCAACTTCACTGAGACGCCTATGCTTGCCCCGTCGTGGGGCGGTCGAGTTAGCCAACTCCAGGGTGCCTCCAGTTTAGGAGCTTCCTATGTGGGCTGCGTGAACTGGTAGTCAAGGCTGGTTCTGTAGTGCCAGTAGGCCCAGCTCCCCCTGTAGGACTGTTGGGGTTCGGTAACTGCGGCTGCCTCGCGGCCTAGCTGTTCTCTCCTCTCCTGTGGGCCTTGGGGTCCACCACCTGGTTCCAGCACCGTCAGCTGGTTCCGGGCCGAGCCTTTGGCTTAGGTGCCTCCTCCTGGGTATCCGAGTTCCGCCAACGCCAGGCGGTCCTTGGTAGTGCTTTTAAGCGCGGGCACCTACAGCTTAGCAACCGGGTTCCAGCACCGTCAGCTGGTCCTCGGTCGTGCCATTGGCTCTTGCACACTGGGGCAACGCATCCGGGTTCCAGCACCGCCAGCTGGTTCTCGGCAGTGTTCTTGTCACAGGTACTCCCTCGTGCCAAGCCTGGTTTCAGCACCGTCAGCTGTTTCCGGGTTGTGTCAACTTCACTGAGACGCCTATGCTTGCCCCGTCGTGGGGCGGTCGAGTTAGCCAACTCCAGGGTGCCTCCAGTTTAGGAGCTTCCTATGTGGGCTGCGTGAACTGGTAGTCAAGGCTGGTTCTGTAGTGCCAGTAGGCCCAGCTCCCCCTGTAGGACTGTTGGGGTTCGGTAACTGCGGCTGCCTCGCGGCCTAGCTGTTCTCTCCTCTCCTGTGGGCCTTGGGGTCCACCACCTGGTTCCAGCACCGTCAGCTGGTTCCGGGCCGAGCCTTTGGCTTAGGTGCCTCCTCCTGGGTATCCGAGTTCCGCCAACGCCAGGCGGTCCTTGGTAGTGCTTTTAAGCGCGGGCACCTACAGCTTAGCAACCGGGTTCCAGCACCGTCAGCTGGTCCTCGGTCGTGCCATTGGCTCTTGCACACTGGGGCAACGCATCCGGGTTCCAGCACCGCCAGCTGGTTCTCGGCAGTGTTCTTGTCACAGGTACTCCCTCGTGCCAAGCCTGGTTTCAGCACCGTCAGCTGTTTCCGGGTTGTGTCAACTTCACTGAGACGCCTATGCTTGCCCCGTCGTGGGGCGGTCGAGTTAGCCAACTCCAGGGTGCCTCCAGTTTAGGAGCTTCCTATGTGGGCTGCGTGAACTGGTAGTCAAGGCTGGTTCTGTAGTGCCAGTAGGCCCAGCTCCCCCTGTAGGACTGTTGGGGTTCGGTAACTGCGGCTGCCTCGCGGCCTAGCTGTTCTCTCCTCTCCTGTGGGCCTTGGGGTCCACCACCTGGTTCCAGCACCGTCAGCTGGTTCTCGGCAGTGTCTTTTGCTCTTGTACCTTCTGCTCCCCATCCTGGTTCCAGTACCGTCAGCTGGTTCCGGGCAGAGCCTTTGGCTTAGGTGCCTCCTTCTGGGTATCCAAGTTCCACCAATGTCAGGTGGTCCTTGGTAGTGCTTTCAGGCACGGGTACCTCCTGCTTAGTAACCGGGTTCCAGTAACGTCAGCTGGTCCTTGGTAGTTCCATTGGCTCTTGGACATTCGGCTACCCATCCGGGTTCCAGTACCGTCAGCTGGTTCTCGGCAGTGTCTTTTGCTCTTGTACCTTCTGCTCCCCATCCTGGTTCCAGTAACGTCATCTGGTTCCGGGCAGAGCCTTTGGCTTAGGTGCCTCCTTCTGGGTATCCGAGTTCCGCCAACGTCAGGCGGTCCTTGGTAGTGCTTTTTAGCACGGGTACCTCCTGCTTAGTAACCGGGTTCCAGTAACGTCAGCTGGTCCTCGGTAGTTCCATAGGCTCTTGAACCTTCGGGTAGCCATCCGAGTTCCAGTTCCATCAGCTGGTTCTTGGCATTTTCTCAGCCTTCTTGTACCTTCTGCTACATTTCCAAGTTGAAGACCCTAACGTCGACAACCCGGAAGACCACCCCGATGATGACGACCCGGAAGACCACCCCGATGACGACGACGACGACGACGGCGGAGACGACGACGGCTGAGACGACGACGGCGGAGATGACGACACTGGAGACGAAGACCCTGGAGACGACAACATGGAAGACCGAGAAGCAGAAGAACAAGAGGCTGCAGAACAAAGAGCAGAAGAACATTAAGCATAAGACTTAATATCAGAGCAAAAGATATTATCTAAATTATATGCAGAAGAAGACTAAGCAGTGTATGGGGGTGAGTCCGTTCCTCCTCGTGGTGCCCCTGGATAAAGCCTGATGCTGCAGGCCAAACTGAACGCGGACAAATGTAACTTTTGTGACTGGCAGAACGGAAGGTGTAATCTTCCAACTTTTATAGATAACAACTACGGGAATGCCTGTCACAAATGAGAATATGATGAAGAAGTAGAATAGGAAGAATAATAACAGTGGAATAAAAAGAATATGTAGAATAGGAAGAATAATAATAGTTGAAGAAAATGAATATGAAGAATGTAATAAAAAAAAAAAATAGGTAGAAGATGAAGAAGAAGATGAATAAGGTGAAGAAGTTGATGTCAAGGATGCTGATGATGATGAAGATGAAAGTGTGGGAAAAGAAAAAAAAAAAAGAAAAAAAAGAAGGGGAAGGGCGTGGAATAGTGAAACATCAATATCTGACAAAATAAAAAAAATTTACATACTCAATATCTTTTTCAATCCGAACGTCTTTAAAAAAAACAAAAAAACATGCTATTCTATTTGATTGGACTAATCCTCATTGCCTTTAATGTCTCCGCCACCTCCCCCATACATCCTACATTATTCTTAGTTGTTTTCCTTCAGGTAGAATGAACCTACAAGGAAAGAAAGGGTTTATTTTAATTCCGATATTTTGGTCCCATTGACTTGCATTGGGATCGGGTATCGGTATCGGCGATATCCGATATTTTTTGAATATCGGCCGATCCAAACCGATACCGATACTTTCCGATATCGGAAGGTATCGCTCAACACTAATGACCACTATTGTCTGCATAGACTGCATTGCTCGACATCCTTTCCATCCATGAAAACGGTGTGGTCAAATAATGTGGCCTGAAAAACTTGACAAGCTGCCCACTCCATGTCAAGGATTGCTAAAACTAGAGTAAAAGTTAACAGAACAGTGGGGCTTTCATGGCAAGGAACAGAGGTGTTGTAGTGAGACAACTGGACTTGGAGGTCAGAGAAGGGAATTTTTGGTGCATTGCATAATGTTGAGATTGACTTGTGGACCCTGAGTATTCAAGAGACTGTGGAGATGTCACTTTTGTTGGTAGCGCAAGTCGCATTCTTAAGAAAGTCAAGTCATGCTCTCTGTGACAGTTGGGAGGGATTTAGAGTTGGCGGCAAAATTGTTGAGACATGGTTTTCCATCGGTTAGATGGTACCATCGGATTGTGTTTAGAATTTGGTTCTGGCCCGGAGTTTTGGGACTCTTCTGGGTGTGGACGCTTGAAGTTGATTGCATGGTATTGGGTTTCTGGAATTATAGGTGCCCCAGGTGGTGTAGTTATGAGAGGGGGTATTGCTGAAAAGTTAACATTTTGCATAGAGCTAGACTTTTGGAGCTACAAGAACCTCCTTACTTACAACGTTATTTATTTATGTTTGTGATAAATACAATTTTTTACCAGACTAGTCCAAAACCATTGGTCTGTCTTTAGTTGGAATTTGGTGAGCTTGTCGGAGGAAACCTAATGGGGTAGATAGCAGTCAGCCTCCAAAATACTGGAGTCATGTACCAATGCAAACTCCAGGTGCAAATGTTATAAATTATATATTAATTTTGTAAAATATGAATTATTTCAATGCATAACTTGCTCAGTATTTACTATTATTTACTGCAGTAAATTTGTTATTACTAGGTATTTTTCAGGATTTTGAATGGCATAGTTAAGGCAGCTGAATTTCCTCAGTTTTGTCTGCATGTTGAAGGAGGAAAGGATCCTGGTGTTGGTTTGCCTTGGCCAGAGACTAAAGAGCATGGAATTTGTCTAAACAGGCGAGTTGGTATTGCTAACTGGACTTTTTTTTTTTTTGTTTAAATAGTTTTTTTATTGAAAGCAAACATGCACAATACAATTTATGCACTGTCCAGTATTTTACAAAAATTTTAACATTTTCCAAACCCCCAACAATCCCAACCATACCCAAACCTCCCCCTCCCCTGACAGCTCCTTCCCAGTTATACTTTTGTTACCAATATTGATGGTTCCTTGAGCCATTTGACTCACTTATGTTCGCTTGTTCCTCTAGCACTCTCTTCCTTTCAGAGGCTCTCACTCTCCCATTTCCCATAACTACTCATCCCAGCTCGAGCCACGGAGACCACATTTTGTCAAACGTTTCTATTTTCCCACGTCTTTTATAGACCCCCTTTTCCAGATTGAGACCATGTTTAACATAATTCAGGAATTCACCCCTCGTAGGCGGTTCCTCCTTGATCCAGTTCCTTGCTATTACCTTCCTTGCCATGTATAATAGCCTAGCTATTGCTATCTTCCAGATGTTATCCACTCTAATTTCCTCTACATATCCTAGTATACACACTATCGGATCTCTCGGCACTCTGCATTTATACGCCCCTTCCACACGGCTCATTACCACCAACCAGAAAGCAACCAGTCTTGGACATGTCCACATCATGTGGTATATTCCTGCATTCCCAGTCTTACATCTCGGGCATTCAGAGTCAGCACGCAACCCCGCTCTGCACAACACTTCCGGTGATTTATAGACTCTGTGCAAGATGTACAGCTGCGATAGTCTATACGGCTCGCTCAGCGACACTCGTGGAACCGACTCCAACACCGACTCCCAGGTTTCATCCTCCATTGGGCCTAAATCTCTTTCCCATTTCGCTCTCGCTTTTAAAGGGAAGTCTAACAAATATGCATGTAGAAGGTCCTTATAAAGGGTGGTAATGACTCCCCTTGTGGACCCTTCCCCACACACGTATTCCAGAACTATGTCCTCTTGGATCTCAACACCACCGCCCCTGTTTTGAGCTTTAAAAGCATGTTTCATCTGAGCATATTGATACTCCCCAGTCGGTCTCAGTCCAAACTCCCCTTGCAGCTGCGAAAAGGACTTTAATCCTCGTTGTTGAACTATCTGAGCCACCAAGTGGATTCCTTTGGCCCTCCACTCCGTCAGCACTCCAAGGGCCGCAAACTCAACCAAATTATTATTAAACCATATCGGTGTAAATTTAGTCAGCCCCGTAACCCCCCGAATCTGTCGCAGTCTGGTCCATAATTTATATATCAAAAACATAGTTGGGTATAATTTCCCCAATACTCCCAAGGAACCATCCTCCAGACACTGCGCTACCGGTCGTCGGTCTGTCACCCTCTCCATCAAGTGCTGTACCGCACTGGAGGACACCTCCCGTGCCCAGCCCTTCAAATGTTGGCTCTGGGCTGCAAGAAAGTATAACTCAGGATTGGGTAAAGCCAATCCTCCATCTTCCTTGGGTCGCTGAAGCGTCTCCAGGCGAATACGTGGGTACCGCCTCCCCCATATCAGACTTCTAAATAGAGCATTAATCTGCCGGAATTTCCCACGTGGAATCCAAACTGGCGCGTTATGTAGGACGTAGAGTAATTTGGGCATCAGAACCATTTTAATTAGATTAACCCTCCCCACCACCGATAAGTGCAATTTATTCCATGCATCCACTTTTGCTTTAAGGGCGCCCACGAGAGGTGTCAAATTCCTATACAGAAACTCTGTAACTGGCATCGAGATCCATATTCCCAGGTATCTGAAAAGGGATACTACCCTAAGCCGCCCCTCTCCCAATGGCTCACTTCTGCTCTCCTCCACCCCATCCACCTCAAAGAGGACCGATTTATCCCAGTTTATCCTCAATCCCGATAAGTCTCCAAATTTCCCAACGATCTCGATAGCCCCATTCAAGGCTTCATCCGGGTCCGCTAGGAACAGTAGGATGTCGTCTGCATATAACGCAATCTTCTCCTCAACACTCCCATAACTGAACCCAGGGACTTCATCCGACTGTCGGATCTTGGCGGCCAATGGCTCCACAGCTAAGGCAAACAGAAGGGGCGACAGTGGGCAACCCTGCCTCGTACCTCTGGCCAGCTTTATAGGCTGAGAAAGTTCCCCATTCACTCTAATTCTAGCTGTTGGTAGTGAATATAACAGTTGAGTCCACGCCACAAATTGCGGGCCAATACCCATACATTTCAACACCCGCCAGAGATATCCCCACTCCACACTGTCAAACGCCTTATGGGCGTCCAAGGATGCAATAACCCTTCGGCCACAATTGTCAGACTTCAGCTGCAGGTTCATATGCAGCCTCCGCAGATTAACCGCTGTAGATCTGTCAGGCATAAAACCAGACTGATCCGGATGCACAAGGTTAGTAATGACACTAGACAGACGGGTAGCTAACACCTTGGCTTGACATCAATGGTTAACAGAGAGATTGGCCGATATGACTCAGGCTTCCCCAGATCCTTATCCTCCTTCGGAATAACCACTATAATAGCCTCCCTCATAGATGCTGGGAGATACCCTTTACATCCAGCCTCCTCCAGTACTAACTTTAATCTGGGAATCAGCACTTCCTCCAAACTTTTATAGATTTCGGCTGGTAACCCATCAACCCCAGGTGCCTTCCCATTGGCCATAGACTTCAGCGCCCGACTCAGTTCCTCCTCGGTGATAGGGGCATCGAGGCTCACCCTATCCTCCTCACTCAATTTCGGAAGACCCAGACTCTCAAGGAAAGTCTCCGTATCTCCGGCTGACTCATTGACCCTGGAGGAATATAAGTCCGCGTAAAAGTCCGCAAAGACCTTTATAATATCAGGTGTTTCAGATACCCTGCTCCCCCCATCCGAAACCAACGAGTGTACATATGAGGTACTACGCTGAGCCGCGGCTACCACCGATAGCATGTGTCCCACTGTTTCTCCCTCCTGAAAATAAGCCACCCTCTGAAACTCCCGCTTCCTTTCAGCTTTTCCCAGCAGAATCTTTTCCATACAATTTTGCGCTGTTCTCAACCTTTTCTCTGCCTCGGAGGTCCCCAGTACTACCATCTCGTCCTCCGTGGCTTTCAACTCTTCCAATGCCACTCTCTCCGCTTCCCTTGTCCTCCTCTTACACCTACTAATGTCTCTAAAAAGTAGCCCTCTCAGGTACGCTTTCATTGCATCCCAAACAGTCAGAGCATCAGTACTCCCATCATTTAACGCAAAGAATTCCGTCACCTCCTTCCCTATACCGTCCAAGTCAATACTCTGTAACCAGTTAGGATGGATCTTCCATTCTCTCCCGCTTGTAGTCCGTGTCCCCAACAACCTAACCTCCACCTCAATTGGACTATGATCCGAAAGGGCCCTCGGCAGATAACGCACCTCCCCCACCATTGTGTCCAACAGGCGGTTACCCAGTGCCATATCAATTCTGGATAGCGTAGCATGAGCCGGCGAATAGCACGAGTATCCTCTCTCCCCAACATGTCTGACTCTCCATAGATCAATCATGCCTAATTCACGCACATAGGTTCCAAATGTTGTAGTGTGCCCCTCCGACCTATTCTGGGCGTTCTTATTTTTATCCCAAAAGTCATCGCATATATTGTTCAAATCCCCAATAATTAAGAGTGGCAGTGGTTCCCATCGTTCCACCCTCTCCAATACCTCCCTGATCTTCTTACTTGAATATGGAGGTGGAATATACATTGCCGCAACACACAATCTCACTCCATACAATATACATTGTATCACCACATACTGACCCTCAGCATCCACGCATACTTTCACCTCTTCATACTGCACTCCCACCGGCACCAACACTGACACACCTCTTGAGTACGTCGAGAAGGTAGAGTGATACCCTTTCTGTATCCAACGTCTATTTAGTACGTCCACTTTCTCCTGTATCAAGTGCGTCTCTAGCAAGCATATCATAGAAGCCCGTTGATCCTTCGCATACTGCAAGCTCGCAGCTCTCCTAGACTTATCCGCCAGGCCTCTCACATTCCAGCTCAATATCTTAAAGCGGTCCCCTATTATGTGACTCATCATCCTTAGTTATGTCAATACTCCCGGTTCTGAGCTGTCTAACTTCCCTCCCCACCCTCACCCCTCCCCCCCCCTCCCCCACACCCCCCAATATTATACATTCTGCCTCTTATCAAGAGTGGGGCACCATCACCCGTTGCAAACACTCTTGCTAAACCTTCTCTTTCCGCCTCCCGCTACCGTTTATAACAGAATTCGGCGCAATTCTTAGAAGAACAGTATAATTAAACCTGTATTATATTACAACTGCAAGAAACTAAATAAACTTTTTAGTACGCTGCACACCCTTCCTCCCTCATATTTCACCGCCGCACCAGCTCTCCCAGTGCGTTCCCTGAGTAATACCCAACTCCACCCTTCAACCTTCACATTTCAATTACCAGTGTACTGTCAGTCAATCTCTTTTTTTCCCCTTTTTGAAAGAATTAAGATACCTCCCGACCAACCCGCCCCACATTTTCAATCTCCTTTCCCTTTAAGTTTTTTAGCGTTAAGATCTATCCACTGGGTAGCGTCCTCCGGCGTCTGGAAAAAGTGAATCTTATCCATCGCTACCACTCTCAGTCGTGCCGGAAACATCATGGAGTATTGCACTCCCAGTTCTCTCAGCCGTCTCTTGATACCCGTGAACATCATCCGTTGTTTCTGTACCAGGGCGGAATAGTCAGGGCAAATAGCAATTCTTTGACCTCCAATTGTCAGATCCGTCATGTCTCTAGCCTTCCTCAGGATAATGTCTCTGTCTCTGTAGTTTAGGATTTTGGCAAGCATGGTACGGGGACTTGCTCCAGGGACAGGTGGTTTCGGTGGGACCCTGTGGGCTCTCTCTACCGCAAATACTTTTGTCAGTGCTGCATCACCAAAAGTCTCAAGGAGCCAGCTTTCAATATACTCCGTGGGATTCCTCCCCTCAGTTTTTTCAGGGACACCCACTATGCGAATGTTATTTCTTCTGGACCTATTCTCCAGATCCTCATTTTTTGCAGCTAGCTCCGATATTGTTTGAGCAAACTTCCTCTCCGCTTTCTGCAGCTGCACTATATGGTCTTCTGCCGTGCTCACTCTTTCCTCCACAGCCCCCACACGTTTGTCAATCTTCTGCAGGGCTGCATTTATCTGGGCTGTATCCCCTTTAACCTCCTGTATCTGCTGGGTCAGGGATTGTTTGCAGGATGATACCAGTGCAAAGACATCTCTAAGGGTGGGCTCTGCTCCTGACTCCTTATCTTCAGGTCCCCCTACTACCACCGCCATGTCACCATCCCTGCTCCCCTGTTGTACCTCCTGCTCCTCTGCTGGGCTTTCCTCCTCTCCTTCTGTGTCTGTGTCCACTCCGTCGTCCTCCTCTGCTTTTCCTGTGTTCCCTGCGGCTTCCACTCTAGCAAACTGCTGGAGCTTTGCCGCCGCCGACATTCTCTTCTGGCATGCCGCGTTGTCCTTCTCCGCCTTCTCCCTGGCGTCGGCGCCATCTTGGCCGGTCCCTGCCTCGCCGGCTCCGGCGTCTCTTTGTCTCCTCCTGGTCATGTTCACCGACCTCGGGGCCGCCGCTATTCACCGCCGCACTCCCGGGACTCTCCTGCAGCCGGTAAGCGCTGTGAATCGCCGCTCAGCTGCGGCTTATAAGGATAATATTAACTTTGGCAGCGGGAGCGCTCTGTCACGCGTCCGCTCACATGAACGTTCAGGCCACGCCCCCGCTAACTGGACTTTTTATTTTATGGGTATACCTTTGATGCCATAGAAAGGCTGTTTTTTTTTTTTTGGAAGGTTTATCTTCCTGTTTGACTTAAGAACTGTTGCCTGTGTTTACCTTACTCGCTCAAGGTCAAAGAGCCGCGACACCTGTGCACTGAAGTCCTGTACTCTGCCCTAGTTAGGGCACTGAAGTACGCCTGCGCAGGAGGGCGATGCCGGGGAACACTGTGTGGATGATGTAGCACTCGTCATCCACAGGAAGCACAGAATAAAAACTCTTCAAAGAAAAAAATATTTCCTTAAGCAGTTTCCAATAGAAAACGCTACTTCGAGGCCGTAATTCATCAATGGTAGTTTTAAAATAAATAAATAAATAAATCGCTTTTTCTTTTCGACCTGTGGCTTTCCGATTTTTTTTAATTAAAATTCATCAAAATGGTACATGTAAATCATGAATTTAGCACAAAATCCAGCATTGTCCTTTCAGCTGGAAAAGTTCTGTTAAAGGATATGAAAAATGTACTAAAATAACTGCCATACATAAAATCACTCCAGTGTGGGACTGGAGTAGCGTTGAGCTAAATTTGACGACTTTTTAGAAAAGTCGCATTTCATGAATTTGTCTTAAACATATGGAAAAGCCATACAACTTAAAAAATGAATAAATTGTTTGATGAATTTGGCGAAAAGTCATTATTTGAGAAGTAATAGGGATGAGTGAGTGTGCTCGCCACTGCCCAATACTCGATGGAGCATCAGGTGCTCAGGTACTCTCATTACTCGATCGAGGATCGTGGTTGCTGGGTTGAGTCCCCCGTCCCTAATATTGTCAGATAGCCCATGAACAAGTGGGCTACTGCCATTACTGTGATTGATAAGTCTCATAAATCATATATTTTTATTAAAAATATTTAAAACAATAATAGATTATAATAATACAATGAAGAAAGAGTGCCCAAATAGACCACAACCATACACTAACATATATATATATGTGTGAAAAGATGCTTAAAAAAATGGAAGAAAAGATCCTAATGTCCCTATATACTCTAATGAGGGTAATGTCCCATATGATAACAGGCAGTGTGCTTACATCAAGTGATGACCAGGTAGGAATGTGTATAGTGTGGTCTCCAAGCCCCAACACGCGTTTCACTCAAGCTTCGTCAGCTACTTGCACTTAGTGCATAGGCTTTACCAGTCTAGGAGTCTCACTCCTTAAAAATGGGAATTTTTTCTTCTCCTTTACGTGTCTTCCAGGGTGTTATTGCAGTCCCTCCTTTTAACTTTTGGCAGCACTTGCACTTAGTGCATAGGCTTTATTAGTCTAGGAGTCGTACTAACTAACGATTTGAACAGAATGTCTATGAGGCCCTCCTTAATGTCTGGTACAGGGTGTATTGGAGTCCTTATTCCTTCTAATATTTGGCAGTTCTTGCATTGTCCACATAGGCTCTGTGTGTTTCAGAGTCCATCTTTCATAAAGTACACAGGTGTGTCTGACCATGTCACATAAAGCACATACAGCAGATAAGGTAGTAAAATGTTAAAATTGCATTTTCCGGTGACTACCGGTGGGTGTAATTTTATTTCCCGGTCTACTATGTCATCTACTGTAGACACAGGCGACGGGGACATATGATGAGAGATGGTTCAGCTATTAAGGGGTGGAGGAGGCAGTTTTTCTCTCTTTCTAATTTTGCCTTATATACAAGTCATCATGCAGGAAAGAATGTTTCCTAAAATTTTTCCTGTAAAATCCATTTTATCTTCAGTTCTGTATGTCAGTAAAAGTGGAGTAATACTCTGACAACATTGTTCCCAGCAGCGACCTGGGAGTCAGAGATGCGTCCAGGCGTCTTCCTCATTCTGTTCCCATTCAATTTAAGAGCCGTTTCCATCCATTTCAGCAATTTTCATTTCCCTCCTCAGCCCTCCTTTTAGGGTCTGCTGGAAAAATGCTGGAGTTTCCCCATTGACTTCTATTATACTCGTTACTCACGGCTGACCTGCTCGATTGGAGTACCGTGCGCGGGAGCATTTTAGTTCTCGCTCACCACTAAGTAGTAATAATACCAAAAAACTGGCAGAAATGCAATGATGAATCCGACCCTCTGTGCCTCCACACCCTTAATTGGACCAGAATCACTAGTCCTCTTCTCCAGGTTTTAAAGGATTAATAGAATACAAGGAACCAACATTCCTCAGTTTCAGACCTTACTAATCAGACATGTATGTTGTATGTCATTGATATGCTATAAATGTTAGTAATATTAAATGCAAAGAAATTTCAAATATAGTTTTTAATTGCATGGAAGAATTAATCAATGTTTTTGGAGTGGTCATTGTCTTCTGCTGGTCAGAAGGCCACAGGTAGATGGCACAAGTCCTCCCACACAGGTACAGCCATGATGGTGGAGTTGCTGTACTTCCTTCAGGGCGCTACATGTGGAGGTTTTCTTCCTATGAGGTATTTCTTGTGCCTCAGCGGCAGCCGGCAGAAATACAGCTTCCCGGATGAAGCGAGCAGCCTTGGAAAATCCACGTCGAAAGTATGATATCGCCAGGCGGAAGATGGAACCTACAAGAAGACATAAAACTACTGTAAGTAATGGGACTCCATGTTGGAGGATAATGGTCTGGTGTCACTGGGACAGGACCGTACAGGGATCTTATCCATACAGAGGTATGGATCATTGTCCGCCATCATACATGTGACAATCCCACCACTGGCAGATAACATCTGCTCCACATTAATTCTTCTCACTGACATCATTCTACATGGAGTCCATTGTCACACTTACCTCTACTACTTTCCACTTTTTCTACTTTCTCCGTCTTTTGTTTTTTTTTCCTCCGTTTTAATGCACATTTTCTGTTCTTCTTAACTGGAAAGTCTTATGAAAAAAAAAGAAAAAAAAATGTTATTTTAATCTCCTAACACATTAGCCGTATATTTTTATGTAGTAGAACCATTTTATTGTTATATCCTATAGTTCGGGCATTCTGCCATTTCATCAGCGCAGAATAGGTCTCATGTACAGTACAGAGCAAAAGTTTGAACACCTTCTCATTTAAAGATTTTTCTGTATTTTCATGACTATGAAAAAACATATAAAATACAAGTAAAAACAATAGAAAAGGGACAGACAGCAGTCTGTAAGGCCAATTAGAACAACATGGAGGAGATATTCTGTCCAGGACCATCTTCTTTTAGCAAGGATGAAGAAGCACAAAATATTATGGCCCACAGTGACTGGAAATAAAGGACTGGTTATCAGAGCCACAGTGATCAGAAATCATGGGGTGGTGGCTGCTGGGTTTGGTGTTGTGTTGCTTGTGTCTTGTATTTGGTGTTCTGATCACATTATATTGGAACTAAACCCCACAATAGTAATCTACTCACATTTCTGAGTGATGTGCTCTGTTCTCTATGGGAGAATACACTGGAGAACCTTATTATTCATCACTCTAGTATTGATGGTACATAGCTAAAACACAGAAAAATATAAATTTTAATATATAGAACTTTTTTTAATTACAGGCTTTGCAGATTTAATGGGTGTAATTCTTATAACAACAAGCCTTTGAGCAAATGATACAAAGTTGTGGCTTTCTGGACAGTCATTATCCTCACTTTTGTCCACCTTCCTTGAGTCCATATGTTTGTATCTCCATGAGCGAGCTACAAAGTGCAAGTATGGTCAGAGATTATTAGAATAAATAACCATCACAGACAGTCACCATGTCATCACTAACTATGATGGGAACTGATTATCACATAAAATGAAAGATAAGACAAACAACCGCTTAGTCCAGATGACGTCTTATTCTACTTACTCTTAAAGTTCCAGATGAGGAACATAAAGCGGCCTCTGACTTAGAAGGCTGGCAAAGTCTAAATTACACAGGAATGGATGACTTAATCTCATTTGTTACTCCTAGAAAAAGAAAACTAGAAAAAAGGTGATACAGACATGATTAGAGAGACTGCTGTACATCCGCATAGTTTACATTTATCTCAACTGCAGATGTAGGAGATCCAGTTTGAAGGAAATCTACCGAAAGTCATAGCATTAAGAATGGACAATAAGAAAAGGAAGAATCTCTGTGCAGATCCACATGGACATGATATTTTGTAATAAATTATTAATAATATTATATACATTATTCGTTCCAAGTCTTTGTACTGGATTTTTTTCTGAGCAACCCAGTGATGATGTCCTGAGCTTTGGGTGTAAGAAGGAAATTGTAAAATTTCCAAACTACATTATCTGTCAAAAAAAAAATTACAAAAAGTAACATCTTTATTTTTGTGTAAATCATTTTAGTAATCAGTTGTATAGAAGTATTCATTCAGGACATACTAAATCATCAACAGACAGAAAAACGGTAATATATTGTTTTCAATGTAAATATTTGAATAATAAAGTATATTAGGTTATAAAATAAACCTCGGTAGCAACATTCTTCAGTATCGTCTATATGAGAGAGGGGTATCCCTCCTCTAACCAATCAGTGAGCGGTTTAAGATCGATACTTGTATTTTGTGATTCGATCTCGAAAATATATTACTCGTTAATTAAGAGGGCAGTCAATCAGTATTGCGCCAGGGGTTTGTAGAATGAACAAATAAAAGAAGAAAGATAGAGAAAAAGAGGAAAGAAAGTGGAGGGGGGGGGGGGGATATTTGGATCCTGGTTTCCCCATCTACATCCACCTATTTCTGGTATGCTCACCGTTGAGACTCAGCAACCCGTTGGCAAAGTTATGAATATAAACATCCATAGGTCGAAAATATAGTCAGTTATCCAACCAAGTCAACAGATCCGTAGTTTCTCTAAACATAATCCAAGGGGACCATGTGTTTAGGACTTTGTCCAAGGTTCCCGTATCCTGTCCTATTAGCTGCTCCATCCTGAAAATATGGTTCAACTCCGAGACAAGTTCAGAACGCGAGGGAGATTTTGATTGTTTCCAGTAAAGGGGGATAAGGTTACGTGCGGCTGTAAGAAAGTGTCTAAGGAGGCCTCTTTTAAACCCGGCAATGGAGAGATCACAGATAGACAGTAAGGCTAATTTCATTGTAGGCTGAATCTTATTAAATGCTAGCTTATTGTGGAGGTCAAAGACTGCTCCCTAGAAGTCATGGATGCGTGGGCAAGACCACCAAATATGTGAATATGTCCCCTTTTCCGCCCAGCACCTCGAGCATAAATCCAGGGTGGTGGGGAACATGTTGTGTAAACTGTCTGGGCACCTATACCACCGAGTCAGCAGTCTGTAACCCCTCTCCTGGTAATCTGCAGATAGTGAGGATCTAAATGTGTAGAGGAGACTCTTACTTCTATCTTCTGGTGTTAGCGGCTTACTCAAATCATTTTCCCATCTCAAGAAAAATATGGGAGAGTCAGACTTAGCAACTTGGGTGTCCTGAAACATTTTGTATAGGAATGATATTGTATGTGACGGGGGGCTCCCACCCAAGCAAGCTAATTCGAAGGGAGTAAGTGGTCTAAATACATTAGTCTGCTTAGATATCTTGTTAATATAGCTTTTAATTTGTTCATGTAAAAACCAAGTACCAGAGGGGGGATCCGAGTCAATAAAGAAGGACCCTAAAGGCTTTATTGAAGATTGAGTGATATAATCGTGAATTACAGGATAACTATCTTTGTGTTTATGTAGGAAGATAATTTTGTCTAGGCCTGCGGGGAAATCTGGGTTATCAATAATCAGAGTTAAGGGGCCAGGTATAGTGGAAATATTAAGTTTTTGGTTGCCATTCCTAAGAAAAAGATTTAAATTTCTCGTGAGAAAGGGAAGGTCACCTCTCTGTCTCTGTAAGCCCTTCTGCCAAATGTTAGCTATGGGATTGGTCAGTGAAAGTTTCGATTCCAAACTTACCCATTTTTTGCTATAGTGATCATACGAAAAAAACAAGGAGCCAAGAAAATCCCAAGTATAATTACCTATACAAATATGTAACATATACCATGAGAAATCTTCATAAAAAATTACAAAATTTTATTGAAACATTAACACAGAAACATATACAAAAAATAAACATATAATTAATTAGGACAGGTGAGTAATGCGACAATGCATACAGGCAGTGCCAAAACTGTCTATAATTGAAAGGGTTCCCAAATATATAGCCACAATAATACATGTGCCTAGACCACAGTATCATAATTATAAGTAACCCAATGAGACCCATATACATCAGTGGGTGAGCCGCAGATATATAACACCAGACTCCATAACTCCATATGTGGAATATATGCAAGACCCATAATGAAGATAGGGTATATGCAAAAAATCACCGGAGGAGGGAGGCTGGAGAAAGTAAGGTCTCACCCATTATGACAGAAATGGCGCACTGCTCCGATACCCCAACGCGCGTTTCGCTGCTTCCTCAGGGGGCAGTGTGTGATAGTGCCAAACCATAAGTTTATATAGCCCGCTCCCAGGCTGATATCCAATCGCCGATGATGAAAATAATCCCACACAGCCGTGTCTCATGAGCGCATGGAGGCGGAGACACCCAAGCCCCCGCATCACATCCGGCGTCACAGAGCAAAGTAATGAGTTCCCATGGAAACAATACACATCGCTCCATACAGACGCCCGACAGGATGCAAGGGGGAGGAGTCAGCCGCGGACATGCGCTACCCACGGCAGGAAGGAGGTAATACGCCATTTTGAATAAGGGCAGCCAGCCACCAGAGACGCTGTGAGTATGTACCGCAAATAAATATATGTATACATCCAATACAATAAATCAAAATAGCGAAACAGCATCAGTGCATAACCAATTTACAATTCCAATCAGCATATAACAAATATACAATTCCAACGAGGCAGACCTGCAAAGTAGAAAACCGCCCATATATCGCTGTAGGATTGCCCATAGTGCGTATGATGGCTTAGCGGTGATGAAGCATAAAGGGCAGACTTGTAAAGTAGAAAACCGCTGCCACACTAGCGGACGCCACTAAAGGTAAGCGCTGCACTGGCAGTCACAGCAGTAGGCGCTGTTTCGTGTGTTACGGCTGTGAGTTCAGCCGGGCGCTAGATTGCAGCCATACACCTTACGCGAACAGTCATACACAAGGGATGGGTTTTTTTAAGGAACAACTTGCTCTCATCAACACACACACGATAACAATAGTATACTAGTGCATGGCTGTGCGGTCATGCGAAGCTTATATAGCTGCAGCACGTTCAAGACCCTTCAAAGAAGGACCAATGGATTTGCAGCAGTACCTGAGCATGTGACCCTAGATCATTGAGAGATCTTTCCCTGGGCATGCTCAGTGTGTGCAAAGCAGGACTAAGTCCTAGCACCTACAGGACCTTCCTGAGCATGTGACCCTAGATCTCCACTGAGAGATCTTGCCCTGGGCATGCTCAGTGTGTGCAAAGCAGGACTTAGACCCAGAAAAAGCTGCTCGCTGCAGATCAGTGCAGGGTACCATAGCAGAGCCTGGAGAGGCAGTAGTAACCCTTTGCACAGTACCAGTCTCAGTGAGACGCTGGGAGTGACGTCTCCGCTGAGCAGGCTCCACTGCGGCCGATGCAGAATGGGAGACCACAGCAGACACGGATCGAGATTCCCCCTGTGCAGCAGAGGAAACTCGACTCCTAACATTTATGTTCTTCTGATTGAATCTTAATCCCCCTTATGGATGGATTATTATGAATTGCAATGGCTAGATGTTCCATAGTTAATACGTATAGTAAGGGGGAAAGAGGACATCCCTGCCTCGTGCCATTATGTATATTTAAAGGATCCGATAAGGATCCATTTACTCTGATCCGTGCAGAGGGGTGTTAATAGAGGACCATAATACTCCTCAGCATTTTCTCTTTCAGACCAATGCCCTCCAATGTTTGATACATAAAATCCCATCCCACCCTATCGAATGCCTTTTCTTTTCGGCATCAATTGAAAAAATACACAGAGGGTCGTCACCTCTATTAGCCCCATCTATCAGAGAAATAGATCGCATAGTATTGTCCCTCGCCTCCCTTCCGGGGACAAAACCCACCTGGTCCTGATTAATTAGATGGGGTAAAAGGCAGCTCAATCTTTTAGCGATCATTTTGGCGTGTATTTTGACATCTATGTTAATGAGTGAGATGGGGCGATAACTACTACATAACGTAGGGTCCCTTTCGGGTTTTGGTATAACTGATATATGAGCAACTAAAGCTTGAGATGGAAAGGACCCCCCTGAGGCTACAAAGTTACAAGTATCTAGGAGTGGAGAACATAGCAGATCCGAAAACTGTTTGTAAAAGCTAGCTGTATAACCGTCTGGTCCAGAACTTTTCCCAGCTTCAGATCCTTAATTACCGAGGATATTTCCTCTAATGAAAAATCATTCTCCAGATCTGCCAGAGACTCCTCCGAGATAGAAGGCATTTTATTTACGTAATTGAATGTAGGATTTGATCCTGTCCCGGAGAGAATGAGAGGGAAGATCCGCAAAATGGCCCCTTATATTATAGAGGGAGTTACAGTATCCATGAAAGCTGGAGAGTATATCCTGTGGACTATAGACTTTGACCCCTAGCATTTTTAATATGTGGGATGTATGTTTGTGGGCCTCGTGGGTGTAAAGCTCTTGACAAAAACCTGCCACTTTTGTTGCCCAAGCAATAGAAGAGGCTCTTTATTTTCTCTCTCACGCATCGGGACCTCTGGTCTAGAACAGTGAGCAATTTTTGTCTGGCTGTAGATAAGCTCGATAGAGTGAGCGGAGAGAGGTCCTGTTTGTGTTGTGTTTCAAGTTTATAGATTTTGGCAGAGAGGTCTGTAATTTCCGCTGTGCGATCTCTTTTGAGACGGGCGCCATGTGATATGAATATGCCTCGCAACACGCATTTCAGGGTCTCCCATTTAATCGAAGGAGATGTGGGGTCTACCGCATGGTCCGCCACAAAACCCTCAATGGATCGTTTTATCTCTAGGACACATGTCGGGTCCTGTAATAGATTCTCATTTAATCGCAATGAGAAATTAGATTTTGTGAGGGTGTTCAGCCGTATCGAGAAATAAATGGGTGCATGGTCAGACCACAAGATCAACCCCACATCCGCCTCCACTCCAGAGTCTAGCAGAGAGTGAGAAACAAAGAAATAAATCAATTCTACTATATGTAACATGTATTGGTGAGTAAAAGCTATAATCTCTTGTGCTTGGATGTAGCGCCCTCCACACATCTACCAACCGCATATCATACAGCTGTTTCCTCACTTTTTTGATAGAGGACGATGGGTATGAGGACTTACCCGTTGACACATCGATTAGGGGATCCATTGGAAGGTTGAAGTCGCCTCCAAGAATTATCGGCGAGTCACCTGCAAATTTTTCTAAGAGCTTTTTGCACATGGAGCCAAATTTCTGTTGACCCTGGTTAGGGAAGTAAACATTTGCTAAGATAAGTTCACGTGCTCTCCTTGCCAGCTTCAAAAAGACAAATCTCCCCTCTGGATCAACCACAGAATCTAGGATGACTGGAAGAAAGGACTTGTGGAAGCCTATGGATACCCCTTTGGACTTTGAATAAGGGTTCGTACTATGAAACCATTTAGAGTAATAATATGATGTACAATTGGGAGTCACTCCCGTTTTAAAATGAGTCTCTTGTAACATTAAGACTGAGACACGTTGCCTATGGCAAGAATACAACACCTGTCTCCTTTTTTCGGGTATATTCAGTCTCTTTGTATTAAAGGAGCAAAATTTAACCTTAGCCATAGTCAAAGTGTTGCTTAGGTGGACAAGTAGATATGGTGGGGCACCAGGTCCAAGGTAGATCCATATATGATTTTTGGACGGGGGATAGGTTGCGGGGCTGGAAAAGGAAGGTTGAGATGAAGAGAAGAAGAGAATATAAAGAGTAGAAAACAAAAAGAGAAGGTGAAAACATAGTGAGTAAACACATGGAGAAGGAAATCATGATACGATGACGTGCCGAGGTGACAACGCTCGCATCAATTAGGGTGAGGAAGGGCCGAAAACAAGGTCCGGTCTCTCCAACATCCCCACGGCATATTAAACATATCAATTATCACAGAACATTGTGTGAATTCAAACAACAATTGCTAACATCTAAACACAATTGAGTTAAATATAGGATCTAACTGTATAATGTAAACTTTAAAGAGTAAAATTAGATTGTTAGAGCATTCAGTGTTCTTTTAAATGATGAGAAAATTACGGTCTAAACTCAAACAAAACTGCTCATGTGACTGAATATGGGCATTCTCAGCCATATGGTAAACCTAGGGATAAAACAGATCAGCAGGAGATATGTGAATTATGGAATTCAAGTTGAGAGTAAACAAGGGAAGAGAGAAAGTCTCTTCAAGTTTTGTCGGAAGAGGAGTCTTGTTTCTTGCGTTGTTTGGAGTGTTGGGCCTTTAGCCATCTAGGTGGTATATCTGGGAGCTGAGGAGAGCTTGGCCAATCAGGTAGGTCAATCATTGGTAGTTCAAAAGTGCCCAGGAAGGTTGCCAAATCACCTAAGTTACGAAGTTTGGCTGTTTTCCCTCCTTTAAAAGCTATCAGCTGAAATGGAAAGCCCCATTTATATGGAATGTCTTTTCCCTGGAGGAGAGATAGTAATGGTCTCAAAGCTCTTCTTAATTGTAGAGTTCGCCTGGACAGATCTGAAAGTATAAGAATCTGCGTTTCACCATAGTGTATTGTGCCTTTTTGTCTAGCAGCCTGCATAATAGATTCTTTGATTTTGTAATAATGTACTCTACAAATGACGTCTCTGGGTCTTGAGCCCGATTGTGGTTTTGGTCCTAGGGATCTGTGAATCCGATCGAACTCTATGGAACCTGTTCCCTCATCATTTAATAGCTCAAAAAATATTTTCTGTACTGCAGGGTCTAGTTCAGATGGACTTATGGACTCAGGAAGACCCCGGATCCTGATGTTATTACGTCTGGTACGATTCTCTAGATCCTCCATTCCAGTAGCTAATTCTTCCAACCTTAAAGTGTGGCTTGTTATAACCTCTCTGTGGGTTTGTAATTCCTGCAGTATGAGTTCCTGAGATTTTTCTACATCCTCCACCCTGGAGGTAAATTCTGATTTTAAAGCATGAAGTTCCTTTTTATAAGAGTTTTCTATTCTGCAAGCAAATTTCTCCAGATCCGTTTTGGTGGGAAGAGTTTTAATAAATATCCTAATGTATGTTTAGATCATCAGGTAATTTTCCATTATCATCCCCTTCCTCTGTTGCCCTTTCAGGGGAGCTATGTGAGGCTAGTGAGTCTTGTGAAGAGCAACGATCTCCTGAGATCTTAATGGAGGACTGAGATCTGGTGTTATGTTGTTTATTTGTGGTTATGAAACGATCCATGTCTGCTGTATGAACTGCAGGGTCTGGAGGTGCTTCTGAATGTTTTTTGGATTTGCCCATGAGTGTTAGCAATTCTCATAAATTGGTTTTGGCCGTGGGGGGAGTAAGCAAGACCTAGGGAGCTACATCACGCAGCTCACTCCTCGATCAGCAGAAATCTCTCCCCCATAAAGATTTCCCCTCTATTTAGGGAGGTAGCATATGGTCCTGTTAGACTGAGCAGCGCAACTTATATAGTGCTACACCCAAGTTTTCAATGTCTCTGATGATGATTCACTCTAGGGTATAGTTCCTTATGGGTGTTTGAGCACCCTGTATGCACGGCGCTGCTTATGGGCTTAATCAAGTCCCTCTCTAATGGCGGCGTTTGGCGCCCAAAAAATATAAGGTGGACCAAGAGAGGAGACCAAGGTGGGGTCACACCAGCCTCAGACCGCCACCGCACTCCGTCCCCCACCTGCACCAAATGAGCGCACCATGGGATCGCCAGGCGCAGGGCCGGCTCCAGGTTTTTGAGGGCCCCGGGCGAAAGAGTCTCAGTGGGCCCCCCCTTTAACACATACCACGATTCATGATCGCATATAAACACAGCCATGTAGTATATAACACAGCCCACGTAGTATATAACACAGCCCACGTAGTATATAGCAGCCCACGTAGTATATAGCAGCCCAGCCCACGTAGTATATAGCAGCCCGGCCCACGTAGTATATAGCAGCCCATGTAGTATATAGCAGCCCACGTAGTATATAGCAGCCCACGTAGTATATAGCAGCCCAGCCCACGTAGTAGATAGCAGCCCATGTAGTATATAGCATCCCAGCCCACATAGTATATAGCAGCCAATGTAGTATATAGCAGCCCACGTAGCATATAGCAGCCCACGTAGTATATAGCAGCCCACGTAGTATATAGCAGCCCACGTAGTATATAGCAGCCCAGCCCATGTAGTATATAGCAGCGCAGCCCATGTAGTATATAGCAGCCCACGTAGTATATAGCAGCCCAGCCCACGTAGTATATAGCAGCCCAGCCCACGTAGTATATAGCAGCCCAGCCCACGTAGTATATAGCAGCCCAGCCCACGTAGTATATAGCAGCGCAGCCCATGTAGTACATGGCAGCCCACGTAGTATATAGCAGCCCAGCCCACGTAGTATATAGCAGCCCAGCCCACGTAGTATATAGCAGCCCAGCCCACGTAGTATATAGCAGCCCAGCCCAAGTAGTATATAGCAGCCCAGCCCACGTAGTATATAGCAGCGCAGCCCATGTAGTATATAGCAGCCCACGTAGTATATAGCAGCCCAGCCCACGTAGTATATAGCAGCCCAGCTGCCCATGTAGTATATAGCAGCGCCACTCAATCAGGCACTGGTAGGAGCTCCTCCGGAATCTCCCTCATAAGTTCAGCAGCACTGCAGCCAGCCAGGGGCGGAGATCAGAGCAGGAGAACGTGCTCTCTCCGCCAACAAACAATGTCACACTGGCTGCCTTCTCTTAACCCCTATGTGTGCCTGCCTGGCTGCACTGACTGAGTGAGAAGATGCTTGTGTCAGAGCTGGCACATAGGGGTTAAGAGAACCCAGCCAGCAGTGACTTTGTGGGCGGAGAGAGCATGTTCTCCTGCTCTGCTCTCCCAGCTGTATCTATGACAGCGTGAGTGGGCCCCCCTCTCTCTCTAGGGCCCCGGCATTTGCCCGGGTGCTGACGCCGGCCCTGGCCAGGCGTGAGGGGACGATAGGGACAGGTAACCAGGGTGTACCTTAGGCAGCCCGCTCTTCCTGTCCTCGGTCCTGGTGGATTTTACGTTAGGGTATTAGTTTTAGGGGTCTTTCAGTTAGAAAAGCTGAGGAGCTCGTGTCAGACGCGTCTGCTCTGTTCAGGATCCTGGCCACGCCCCGAAAGTAACATCTTTTAATTTACCGTAATATAAAAACTTCTGCTTAAATAAAATAAAAAAAAACACCACAATCTAAGCAACTGAACCAAATAACAAGGAAATCCAATAGAATTCTGTTTTTTACTCACCCCTGCAAATATTGTCAAGGACCTTAATTGTAGAATGCCCATCAAATGGCACAAATCCTAAAAGAAATGTATATAGAATGATTCCTATTGACCACCAGTCAACGGGTCTTCCAAAGCCTTTCTGAAGTATGACTTCTGGGGCTATGTAATAGGCAGTACCAGGTATCTGGAAACAAACAGAAGAATGAGATGATGATCAATATATTTGTTAAAAATAATATTAGTGGAAACAATTTTTAGTCAAGAATATAATAGAAGCCAAAATAGAAGCGATTTCTAACTAATAAAACCCTATAAGTAATGCTGACCTTGTCATTACAGAACTCTGGTGATGTCCTCCCTTTGAGCCTTGTATATGCCTGATGTTGGGCTCATGAATAGTGATGAGTGAATCTGTTCAGAAAATGATCGCAAAACAAATTTGGCACATTCGGGTTCCTGATCGGAAATATGAGCAAAATTTTATAAAAATCAGGAAAAAAAAAATTGGTAACATTTGGTAAAAGGGCGGGAAAATATTTGCGTTGCCACAAACTTATTTTCAGCACTTTAGCAACGATAATGTTGGTGTATCATGAGCATTTGACATGCGTTTCATGAGGGGAGGGGGTTTTCGGAGCTCAGAGGCGCGGCGATCTTGTAAACGTTTTTTTTCCTAGCTTTATGTGTGCACATAGCGGCTAAGCAATGAGGGCGCAGGAAACACCCACAATGTCCTGACACAACGGGTTGTGTCATTGGCTGCTGAAATCACAGGTCCCTCTCCTTATGAATAGCCGACATCTTGTTTTAGCACCATTTTGACACTAACGGCGCAGAAAGGCTGCTCCTGATGCTCTCACTGTTAACAGCAAGATTTTAGCTAGTTAGTTAGATGGTTGGGCTACTTGCACAGTGAACAAGTCTGTAAGAACATGTTCACACACCACCAAGAAACCTGAAGACACAAAAGAGAATGGTAAAACCAAAAACACTCAGTTTGAAAAAATGTTTGCAGTAATCCGCAAGTGCTAGTAAAAGATGTAAATAACAGGGTATTTGGTTGATACGTTTTTTGCAAAAAATGTATACTAAGCTGCTCTACCAATCTTCACGGTATACCCATATCAGAGCCGTCCTAACTAATGTATGCAATCCCTATCTGATGTATTTAAAAACCTGATCATCTGTATATTACCTACCACAGGTAATATACAGATGATCAGGTTTTTAAATACATCAGATAGGGATTGCATACATTAGTTAGGACTGCTCTGATATGAGTATACCGTGAAGATTGGTAGAGCAGCTTAGTATACATTTTTTGCAAAAAACGTATCAACCAAATACCCTGTTATTTACATCTTTTACTAGCACTTGCGGATTACTGCAAACATTTTTTCAAACTGAGTGTTTTTGGTTTTACCATTCTCTTTTGTGTCTTCAGGTTTCTTGGTGGTGTGTGAACATGTTCTTACAGACTTGTTCACTGTGCAAGTAGCCCATGTGTTCCTGTTTCCATGATTGTTCTCTTGTGTCTACAAGACTGGGGAGTTCCACCACTCCTCTTGGGCTAGCTGCACAAAAGCTGTTCTGCCCTGTATGCACACATGGATTTTTCCTCTCTGAACCCTGTTCTCACAGGTAATATACAGATGATCAGGTTTTTAAATACATCAGATAGGGATTGCATACATTAGTTAGGACTGCTCTGATATGGGTATACCGTGAAGATTGGTAGAGCAGCTTAGTATACATTTTTTGCAAAAAACGTATCAACCAAATACCCTGTTATTTACGTCTTTTACTAGCACTTGCGGATTACTGCAAACATTTTTTCAAACTGAGTGTTTTTGGTTTTACCATTCTCTTTTGTGTCTTCAGGTTTCTTGGTGGTGTGTGAACATGTTCTTACAGACTTGTTCACTGTGCAAGTAGCCCATGTGTTCCTGTTTCCATAATTGTTCTCTTGTGTCTACAAGACTGGGGAGTTCCACCACTCCTCTTGGGCTAGCTGCACAAAAGCTGTTCTGCCCTGTATGCACACATGGATTTTTCCTCTCTGAACCCTGTTCTCACAGGTAATATACAGATGATCAGGTTTTTAAATACATCAGATAGGGATTGCATACATTAGTTAGGACTGCTCTGATAAGGGTATACCGTGAAGATTGGTAGAGCAGCTTAGTATACATTTTTTGCAAAAAACGTATCAACCAAATACCCTGTTATTTACATCTTTTACTAGCACTTGCGGATTACTGCAAACATTTTTTCAAACTGAGTGTTTTTGGTTTTACCATTCTCTTTTGTGTCTTTAGTTAGATGGTTGTATATCAGTCAGATAGTATAGCTAGCTAATGTCCAGTGTGGCTGTTAAATTTACCTTCGAGCACTTTTTTTGGCCTTTACTGAGGTGTACAGACAAAGCCAGCAGTCCTACAAGTGTGTTGTGCACCACTTCTATTGTGCTCCATGCACGAATATAGCATTCTAAATAACATTTCTTCACTAGCTAAATGTGAAACAGCCTGCTGTATCCCACCTTGCCATTTAGTGCTGTGGTGATTCAAAACTGTCTGCAGACCTAAGGCACATTAAAAAAAAATTATAAATTTTTCAGTTTCACATAGTTAGATAACCCGCTATACACACTTTGTCATTTGGTTGGGTTGAAATTAAGCTGTAGAGGCCTGACCAGAGGACACAAATTCTTCTTTTCCTAGTGTCATACAAACACCAAGAATGAACACCAGGCCAGAACATATGAAAAAATAAAAACTTTATTTTGAACATATCTAAAACCATATACCACACATAAAATTATGGAGCAACCAAAATACAGAGACAACCGACAGGTATGACTGGAACAGTCAAAGAACTAATATATATATATATATATATATGTATATATATATATATATATATATATATACATATACAGTGGGGCAAAAAAGTATTTAGTCAGTCAGCAATAGTGCAAGTTCCACCACTTAAAAAGATGAGAGGCGTCTGTAATTTACATCATAGGTAGACCTCAACTATGGGAGACAAACTGAGAAAAAAAAATCCAGAAAATCACATTGTCTGTTTTTTTAACATTTTATTTGCATATTATGGTGGAAAATAAGTATTTGGTCAGAAACAAAATTTCATCTCAACACTTTGTAATATATCCTTTGTTGGCAATGACAGAGGTCAGACGTTTTCTGTAAGACTTCACAAGGTTGCCACACACTGTTGTTGGTATGTTGGCCCATTCCTCCATGGAGATCTCCTCTAGAGCAGTGATGTTTTTGGCTTTTCGCTTGGCAACACGGACTTTCAACTCCCTCCAAAGGTTTTCTCTAGGGTTGAGATCTGGAGACTGGCTAGGCCACTCCAGGACCTTGAAATGCTTCTTACGAAGCCACTCCTTCGTTGCCCTGACGGTTTGCTTTGGATCATTGTCATGTTGAAAGACCCAGCCACGTTTCATCTTCAATGCCCTTGCTGATGGAAGGAGGTTTGCACTCAAAATCTCACGATACATGGCCCCATTCATTCTTTCATGTACCCGGATCAGTCGTCCTGGCCCCTTTGCAGAGAAACAGCCCCAAAGCATGATGTTTCCACCACCATGCTTTACAGTAGGTATGGTGTTTGATGGATGCAACTCAGTATTCTCAGTATTCTTTTTCCTCCAAACACGACAAGTTGTGTTTCTACCAAACAGTTCCAGTTTGGTTTCATCAGACCATAGGACATTCTCCCAAAACTCCTCTGGATCATCCAAATGCTCTCTAGCAAACTTCAGACGGGCCCGGATATGTACTGGCTTAAGCAGTGGGACACGTCTGGCACTGCAGGATCTGAGTCCATGGTGGCCTAGTGTGTTACTTATGGTAGGCCTTGTTACATTGGTCCCAGCTCTCTGCAGTTCATTCACTAGGTCCCCCCGCGTGGTTCTGGGATTTTTGCTCACCGTTCTTGTGATCATTCTGACCCCACGGGGTGGGATTTTGCATGGAGCCCCAGATCGAGGGAGATTATCAGTGGTCTTGTATGTCTTCCATTTTCTAATTATTGCTCCCACTGTTGATTTCTTCACTCCAAGCTGGTTGGCTATTGCAGATTCAGTCTTCCCAGCCTGGTGCAGGGCTACAATTTTGTTTCTGGTGTCCTTTGACAGCTCATTGGTCTTCACCATAGTGGAGTTTGGAGTCAGACTGTTTGAGGGTGTGCACAGGTGTCTTTTTATACTGATAACAAGTTTAAACAGGTGCCATTACTACAGGTAATGAGTGGAGGAAAGAGGAGACTCTTAAAGAAGAAGTTACAGGTCTGTGAGAGCCAGAAATCTTGATTGTTTGTTTCTGACCAAATACTTATTTTCCACCATAATATGCAAATAAAATGTTAAAAAAACAGATAATGTGATTTTCTGGATTTTTTTTTCTCAGTTTGTCTCCCATAGTTGAGGTCTACCTATGATGTAAATTACAGACGCCTCTCATCTTTTTAAGTGGTGGAACTTGCACTATTGCTGACTGACTAAATACTTTTTTGCCCCACTGTATATATATATAAATGTGGCACCCCTAGGGGTATTTGCCACAAAAATAGTTACTGACAGTAAATGCAAATACTAAAATAGCAAGACTGCACTACCACCTCCGGCCAGAAGGGGGAGCTCCAGAGACTCCCCTTGGTCCATTCTGGTCTGAGAGAAGAACTGGCAGTTGGGCTAAGGAGCTGAAAGTGAGAGGTCATACAGTTGAATCTCTAACAGCCCTGTGACTGTTACCAGGCCTAAATCACCGGCCTGAGGAGAAGAGGGATAGAGAAAAAGGACATTGTGAGAACCGGGTAGCATTAATCACTACCCAGAACAGGCGCAAAGACGGATACCGGATCCGTGGCTGTATTCATTACATATAATACAGCAACCGGAAAAACGTGAGGTGATATCAGCTTCACTAGGGTCGGACGCAGCAACAGACACAGAGTTCAGCGGTACTCCTGGAGGGGGTAAGCCGATAAAAGGACTCGGGTTGCCCGTCGAACCAGGACCTGGAGGGGACAGATTGGGCCGGCAGCCAGTTCACATACAGCAGCAGGGCCACACAGATATTGCGTACAATAAGAGGCGAAGACCCCGGCAGGGTCAAAGTAACTCAGAGTTCCCATACAGACTCCGGTGACAGGACTGGTTGTAAATCCTTTTTTGTTAAAGTAAACTGGTTAAACGTTTCAGTGCCTCAGTCTTTCATTTGGACAATAGCCATCTATCCAGGATTGGGATAATCACCGCTGGGAGAACCTGCTGCTGATCAAGTAAGTGCCTGTTCCCTCACGATACCCTTTACACTGTGCATTGCCTGAGGCCACAGCACCGGGTCAAGCCACCCGTGCCCCCCCCCTCAAGAGACATACCCCATCGGTCCGGTGCTGGCTACCCCGGTCTCTTGGGCGTCACAATTGGCGTCACGAACAGGATCTAGCCAGCCCGTATACCGGGTATTGTGTGCCGTGATTGGAGCCCAAAACTGTGAAAACTTGGATGAAAAATCTTGAAAATTGACTTTATTAAAGAAAAATCCATTCTCCATTGAAAACTATTGAAAGTGACTTTTCCCCATTGGTTATAATGGAGTAAAGATGGCCGCCATCCCCTGAGGTAATCACTTCATAACCGTTAGGCACGAGACTGTTAATTGAGCTACGCCATCACCTGAGCCCCAGTCTAACTGAAAAACTTCAGAATCCGCCATTACAGAGCGCGGTGGGTGGGAGCAGCAGGGGGCGTGTCATTGTGGGCGGCACCAAGCTGAGCGCTCTGACATCAGAGCAAGGGGAAAATCGATCCTGCTGCACAGCGGAACGAATCTACACTATCCCGACGGAAGCGGAGGACCGGAAGGGTCCGGATTAACTAAGGGGGCACAGTATGTCGCAGCACGGAGACGCCGCAGCACCCGGCGACGCTAATGCAGCTGAAAGACAGAGTGTCGATAGAGAGTCCGGTAGCGCAGCGGTGCAAGGAGTGGCGCCCATCATGCCGGTGCTGATGCCATATACCCCGGGTGGCCCATGGCTTCCAATGTATGAAGGTGAGCCTAATACCCTTGACGATTTCAGAGAAAAGATGCTGGCCCATTTTGACATGTTCCCTGTGGGTGAAGTTCAGCGTGTTAGTCTCCTGATGATGCAGTTAAGTGGCCATGCTAAGCGAGAAGTCACAGCATGGGCAGCTGATCTAAAAGGCACTGTTGAACGCATATTTGCTGGATTAAAAGCTACATTTGAAACCACTGCCAGCAGCAAAGCTAAAGTACGATTCTTTAATTGCAAACAAAAAGTTAATGAGGGCGTGAGAGACTTTGCCTTAAACCTGCAGGAAGCCCTTAAATCACTTACACTGGCTGAACCCATTTTTAACACCGGAGCGGATAAACTGCTAAGAGATCAATTTATTGAGGGACTGTACACCCCTTCTCACCGGGGGCATGTGAGCATGCTTGTTTTTAAGAACCCTGAATTGACATTTGCCCAATTAAAGGAGAGCGTTATACGTCTCCAGCTGGCAGAGGCACCTCGGGATCAGGATCCTGCGCAACTCATGGCAGAGGCTCCTCAACAACATGGAGTACCAGTGACATCAGCTATGTCCGGGGCCATTGCTAAGCCCCTGGGGCCCAGTACTAATGAGGCTCTTCAACAAAAGCTTGACTCTTTAACTGATGTTGTTGCTTCAATGGCTAAAACCATGCAGGAGATGAGAGGACCCAAGATGGAGTTGTCAAACCGTAGAGAAGGTGTTCCATGGATGAGACCCCGGAGATACCCGACATGGAGAGGACGACCCCGCGACCGCTACCAACCGGATGGACAGCCCATTTGCCGCCGTTGCCAGCAGCCAGGCCACTTTGCACGAGATTGTGATTTAAACGGGAATCCCCTGGGAATGCGGGCCAGTAGTGTATAAGCGGGTGGTTTCGTCAAACTCAATCTGACAGGTGCCCCGCCCCTATCAAAGTGTATCAAAGTGTGTAACCCCTCCCCTCCCCTTGTTTGACGGCTGGTATCCAGCTGTCCCTCCTTGTTTGATTTCCCCTTTTGATATAGTTTAATATAGTTTAATTTGTTGTAGTTTTGATATTATTCCCGTATTTTGTGGAATAACACATGTTTATAATTATAGCCTAGTCGTGTATTTATTTTACACGTGGTTTATAACACCTTTCTCATTTGTTTTATATTAGATTTTATACGTAGCCCGAGACTGGTGTTTCTGTATGCAATCCTACATCCTGTTATGTGAAAAGTATTCTCATATTATACCAGTATTTCTTTTTATATTTTATTCACAGTGTATCCATATAGTGAATAGGGCTGATGTTTCTGTATGCAATCCTACATCCTGTTATGTGAAAAGTATTCTCAAACACTAACTAAATGGTGAACATTACCTAAATTAGGTTAACTGTGGGTCAGAGGTTTATAGCACCTAGGTCAAGCAATTGTTGTTGTATTTGCGTACCCCATAAATGTTTATTTCCACAAACAGAAAAGTTATTGTGTCCTGAAGATGGCATCTGAGGTTATTTGTTATCTACTGAGGCCATTGCAAGCTGTGTTTATTCACATTGTAGCAGGTTTTATCCTTGTGGCTGCCTTATATACACAGAAGAGATATGCACCAATGTCACAACACAAGTTATAATATGACCCAATGTTACAATACAAGTAAGAAGCGGCGTGTTTTATACGAATAAAAACCAAAGACACGATATTGTAAAAAAAATTTAAAAGATTTATTTCTCACGATAAAACAACAGCTCAAATTTTAAGTTAGCTAACAGCATGATGCTGACAAATGCATCTTTGCTGTATCTGATAACGACACGATGAACAAATAACGGCGCCTGAAAATCTTGATGTCACAAAATCTGATACGGCTCGATCATTATTCTGCATGTCAGACGTAAAATTTTGTAAAATCTTCTTAAATGGAAAGCCTCGCGCTAAATGGTATAATACATATATGCAATAATGACCGCATACACTGCTATACAAATCTTGAATTTGTGCGCTCTGATAACAATAAGAATAACAATTCTTGTTCAGGAATGTCACAAAAGCGCGTGGAAAGATAATATTATCCGCACGGAAACCGTAACTGTCAAAAAATATGCCCGTCTTATCGTCGCAGAGTACGATTAATATCCAGTGGCGACCAGCTTGATTTGCCGGGTCTGTATTCACAATATATGCCGCGGGTCTCTGAGTCACTCTTTCTACCGGAAGCAAATCACACGGAAACACACCGGCGAATATGCGGTCTGTATAATTATCGGACCGCGCTACAACTGTAAGCTGCAGACTGTCCATCGTTGCTTAATTAAAATCGTACAAGATCTCTCGCCTGTTATTAATTTCCAGAATGGTGTGGTTGACTGCAAAGACAATCATATTTATCGTGTGGGGTGTCGCTATCGCAAAGCGGACTTCAGCACGCAGATTACCTGTTTTAATGAGCGAGAAATGGCCTCCAGGCTCTTGATCAGGCGATAAATCAAAAGCAAATAGCGTGAAGCCAGCCATAAATTCTTCACGATCTATCGCCATGGCACAATCAGCCTTTTGCTTGCCCGATATATGGGCAAGCGCCATATATTCTCTGATGGCTAAATCAGCATTAAAATTAGGATTATAAGGCCTCGCGGGTATCTGCTGACCATCCAGATATAATGCCGCGTGATTGACGTGGTAGTGGTGAAAGTCCAGTGGGTTTTTTGTATAAGAACCGCTGAAGCCCTCATTATCTACAAACCCCAATATAACAGTTTTTGGTATCTGTCCTAGGAAGAGGTTCTCGTGGTTCGTGATCCGTGTCCCTGCGGCGATGCTGTACACTTTCAGGCATGTTCGGTCAACAGCGTACTTGGCTGTTGCTGCTAGGAGGGCCTGGCTGTGGCCGATTCGGACAGCCGGTGATACCTGCACTCTTTTCACATAGAGAGCCGCCTGCGAGATTTGTACCTTCAGCGGCTCGGCTTCTGCGGACATGAGGCAGAAAGTATCCTTATTTCTTGACAGCTTAACCTTAAGGTCAAGGCCGTTCAATATTAACTTTGGCTGGTTAAATATATCCCCAAAAATGGGTCCCAAAAGGTCGATGGGTTTTGAGTGAGAGGCGGCACTGGCTCTTTTGATAAATCCCGCATTTGCGCCATCCAGGCGCCTGTCATTATGATGCCCCGCAGTGTCTTTATAGAACAAACCGGCTGTAAATTGCGATGCCAGCGTCTGTGAACTGTAATTTAAAAGGGTCTCTATGTAGGCTCTATAGCTGTAGAGATTGTCCGATTGTGAGATAAGTCGGTCTCCCAGAGTAATATCGACCTGGTTAAAAAGAGTGGCTAGAGGGTAGTTTATGAGCGCCACACGCGCACCATCGGCGATGGCCGTATTATCCTGCTTCACGATGCGACAGCTTATGTACAGTAGCGTGTTGTTCAGATCATAATAATAATCACCACTACCAGATATGTAAAACTCCAACGGTCCATTGTCTGACAGAGCAGCAACCGGCTGTACTTCTACAAATAGAGATTTCTCGATACTTGTTTGAGTCGGTGGTACGGCAAAAATATCCAGTTCAGATTTTGCGCACTCTACAGAAGCGTCATGCAGGAAAGCCATGGTAACTGATTAGAAGATGTCGTCCGCAGAGCGTCTTACTCGTTTCTGACGGGGGCGTCTCTTGGATGTAGTTTTATTCATGAGCATCGGCGGTAAAGGAGGGCAAACGCGGCGCTTTCTTTTTTGGGCTTTTTTAGCGACATAGATTATCCCAGAGCCATCTTGATGGGTTGGCGTATTTATCCTTTTCATAAGGGCAGTCGATGCGGATGTCACGGCATCTGCAGCGATGTTCCGGGCAGCAGTCCGAACGTGTGGTTTTACTAATTCTAAGCCTTTTCTGAAAAGCGGCACGGCGCGACGAAATAAACCTTTAAATAGTCCTGCCAGTCCAGAGCCATACATGTACTCGCTCCCGCGGAATCCCTCTAGACCGTGCCCCGACTGTGCAGTATAGTAGCGGGCATAAACAGCAGGATCTCCATACACCCTTTGAGACAGCATTTTATCGTGTCAATGCTGGCGAGGTCTAAAATGTAATCGCACTATACACTTGCCGTATCTGAATTTAACCGGCGTTCCCTGGTCCGACATGACTGTAATGTTTATGGAGTCAAAGTGTTGCTTGCACAGCGGTATGTAATCGGGCCGTGAGTAGCGCACCGTGACAATATCATTATCATCGCCGCTAACTTCTACGGTTCGTAGCAGTTGAACGTAACTGTCACCTACAAGTTGATGCTGAATTATATCAGTGTATACAAAAAGCGAATAAAAACCAGCCTTTGAATCGGGGTAAAAGCGGCGATTCCACGGCATTAAAGCAACGGGGGAGTCATCGACGGTCTGCAGGCCGAAAATAAATTTTAACTTAGTACCCAGAGTAAACTGTATAGGGGATGGGTCGGTCAGGATCACCTCGCGGCGTAGCTCATCATACCGTATTCTGTAGGCAGGCGTAGATAAATACAGCGCTTCTATTCGGGCATTGACCGCGCCAACTAGCTTAGGAATGGACGAGTAAAATCCTGATTTTATGTGATACTGTACTAAAGGTTCGCCGTGTTTAGCCGCGTAGAAGCTCCCTTCAAAAGCATCAAACGTGTTCCACGTATGGGGGTACTGTATTTCCGTTAACGCCACCTCATAATCTGCCGAAAGATGAACGGCCCGCGCTAACTTGGTATTGTACTCCGATATTGTGTTTTCAGGGTAGATTTTAATTGACGAATTACTGGGTAATGTCACGAAAAATGAGCCCGCTTCCATGGTTATATATCTGTCAACTCCGAGGCCGGGATCCAACTATTGAATTTTTCGGGGTAGCCCAGCCATTTGACAAAGCAGTGACGCACACCCCTGACACGTTTTTTTCTCAAAATCTTTTCTACTCTGTAGACACGATCCTCATCCATAGGTATTTTTTGCAGCTCTTCCTTATAAAATGACCCCTCTACAGGCTCTCCGGCTAAATCACTGATTTTATAAAGGGGTTTATGAAATTTATTGGAGACGCCGGTGATTAAAAAAATCTCATCGCTGTAGGTCTTCTCATAGCCCTTACAGAAGGTCGATTTATAGCGCGATATTCTCACATGAGAGCCGACCGTTAAAGACGGTTTAATCGGTTTATTAGTAATAGTAGAACTGTAAATATTGCGCCAGATTTGCATCACGTTTCTCTCTGACACAGACGCGGGACTACAGCGGATCGTTGAGTGGTACGTATGGTTGTAGCTATGCAGCAAATCCGGTAAAATATCAATATACCTAAAGGTATTATGATGCGTAAGATAGCGCCACATACGGGTTTTTAATGTGCGATTAAAACGCTCGACCATAGCGGCTTTTACATCATTGTTTGTAAAAAAGTGATGAATATTGTACGTATTACATAGCTGTTTGAGTGATGAATTTATAAATTCTTTGCCGCGATCCGTCTGCAGTTTCTTCGGTATGCGCTTATCATTTTGAAATATTAATTCGAACGATCTGGCGACACTAGCGCCTGTCTTGTTTGTCAAGGCCACGCACCATGCGTATCTCGATAGAACATCAATCACCGTCAGGATGTATTTGACATTATCATTTTCCCTTGAATAGTCAATTAAACTTACGAGATCCGCCTGCCACTGCGCATCAATGGCCGAGACGTAAATTTTATTTGTCAAAAAGCGTTTTCTAGCAGGCTTGTGTAGCGTGTAGGTGTCTTGCTTATTTAACCAGGCAATAACATCAGATTTCTTTATACCGCGTGCTCTTGCAGATCTAAATAATTTGTCAATACCCGAGAATGAGCCGGGTGCGCGGCATGTAAAATATTGTTTTTCTAATATGGCATCATACGATTTAGACGTCATGATTGATTAAAATGATTGTGGTTCGTTAATCAACAGACTGCTTCTTTCAGAAATTCAGCTGTATAAAAATTCCTGTTTTAATCCGGATATATCATGCGTGAGTTAATGCATGCATTAATTGCATGTATGGTTGTGTTCTGGGTGTTAACAGCAGGCGTGTGGTGGGGGCGTAACTGGGTGTGTTTCTGGGTGTTAACAGGTGAGCTGGTTTCTGACACTCAGGATAAATACAGGTGGCTGGCCCACTAAGTACATCAGACATCCACCAGAAGTCCGACTAGACTAAAAAAAAAAGCAAGCTATTCTAAATGTAAGTATATAAGACAGTTGTGTTATTATTCGCAAATGCTTAATTATATTTAACTATGCATCTCTAAAACCATAATTAAGGGTGTTATTTGTCTAATAAGTTAGTTTTATACTGGAGGATAGCAGCATATTTAGTATCGTTGTATAATATAGTTTTACTGCATAAAACATATTCTGTGGTACATAATTAATATAGAAAGACTTATCAGCGGGCAACTATTATAACATAATTTATGTAATACAGTAGTTAATAACTGGCAATACGCCCTAACTAGCGCCTGCAGCGTTTACTTACTACATGTGTGTTGTTTAACATAGACATATTTATAGTCATATTTATACAGTAGCGGTATATTTAGTGGGGCTGTGTAATATAGTTTTACCGCATAAATCATATTTGTGGCGCATGATTAATATAGAAAGACTTAGCCGTATTACCCATGATTTGCGTAGTATAAGAATATTTATACACGGGGAGCAGTTTATTTGTTGGGGTATATAAATGAGTTTGACGAGTGGTGGTGTGTGGATAATATAGTTTGCGCATAAAATTTACACAGATAATTTATTTTAGATGGAATCCCAACATTTTTCGGCTTTTTCCAGTCAAGTTGCGGATTCGGTAATAGGTATGTTTCAAGATTTATATACATGTATCTGTTAGTGTCCCATTCTAACTAAGGGCTGTTTTTATATATTATTTTTATATTGTTTATTCTTTCTTGTTTAAGATGAATTAATCAGGACCATCCCCGATAATCTAGATGAATTTACCAGGAACACCCCCGATGCTGTAGATGAATTTATCAGCAACTATAGCGATGATTTTTTAAACGGCTTCAGCGTGCCTACTCTGGAGTGTGATACACCTGGAGCTGAGTATAGTAACACTAATGCAGGTATCGCTGCTGTGTGGGATTTGACTCAGGACATCATAGGTGCGTTGTGTGACTGCTGTGTATGTATGTGTGTGTGTGTGTGTGTGTATATAGCTTTTAAGTATTTAGACGTGTAAATATATATATTAATTCTTTACAGATGTCGACATGTTTCCAGAACCAACCACCACGGAACACAATCAGACGCCTGTTGAGGAACTGATGTACCAGACCCCCACGCCGAGAAACAGCCCTGATTCTAGAGCACCTAAAAAACAGCTCGGACCGGCGGGCAAAAAAGGGAAAGGTGAGAATCATATGAAAAGTTTTTTGCACAACCGCTCTGCGAAAATCCACCACGCCTCTACTAAGGCCTGTATCTTTATTTATAGCTTGTAAACTGAAGCCTAGAAGAATTTTCACAAAAGAGAATATACCGGAGCTAATGGAGAGCATCGCAGAAGCTGCAGAAGACGCCACGGCAATCATTCACCACACATCGCTATCCCGTAAGTGTATATTTTGGTATACATGCACAGTCTCTGTACAGTCAATGATGCACGTGCTTCATCATTGAGATCCATGGCCCCCACATATCTGACACATGTATAATCTATCCTGCAGCTAAGCGCAGCGGCCTGCGGCGGTCTCACACATATCTGGCACACGTATAATCTTTCCTGCAGCTATGCGCAGCGGCCTGCGACGGTCTCGCACATATCTGACACATGTATAATCTTTCCTACAGCTAAGCGCAAAGTCATGAGAAAAACACCTCCAGCACCTCTACAGCCGCTACAGATCACCGAGAATGGCGCAGCACAAGCGTGGCCAGCGATACAGACGGCTAATGGATCTGTTAGAGCATATCCGCTATCACCGATCTGCGTGGTGCAGGACGCAGGAAACCCTGTACCGTCGGACCATCGTGAAATACCCCATCCAAGTACCGGACAGCCATCGACAATCCGTGTGAATGACCCCGCGCTACTATATCCAGAAGTGCTCGAGGTACCCCGAAAACATAAGCGGAAAACAAAACATGTTACAGAGCCACCAACCGCATCCTGCGCCGTGGGTGCCACAGCCACGATGAGTCGTGAAGAGTATGATCGCGAGATTGATCAGCTCGCTGATGGTAAGCAACCATCCATAGAACCGCTCATTATACGTATGTCCCACACTATGCAACCGTCAGCGCCATGTGTAACGGGTCCTGCTAATGCCTCTGGGGCCGGACCCTCAGGACCCTCTAATTTGGGTGACATATCTCATGTCTGTGTATCTAACTCTGTTAATGTTAAGAAACGGTCAAAGAGGTCGCGGCCGGATGATGTTAAGGGGTGTAAAGAGCTTAAGGTGTGTAAAAAGCCACGGATTCATGCGCCAGCTATAGATCTGCAGCATGAATCCCGCAGCTGGGACCCCGTTGAAATGCTTGTATTTCAGGAACACATCGGCCGCTACTTACGCTACAAACGCTGGGTCCCCAAAATAATGTTTTTTTGCGATACTTTTGAAAAATTATTATTAACACAAAACCCAACACAGGCTAATAAGTCCGAACTATACGCACTTCGGAGCCTGCTGCTGGATGGCGAGATAACAACTACAGCGACCCCATTATGACTAGATATGGTCGGCTACGGCATGCATAAACCACCTAAACTAACACTACCCAGGTATAATAGGGCTAGAGTTATAAAGAGGGCTCTAAAATTGTTGGTCAGCGCTAGACGGGCGCTATGCTCTAGGAGGCGCCGTGGTGACATGTGTCCTGCAATGCCTCTACAGTCACCACAGACGTCGTCACAAGAGTCAGAACAGCACTCACATAGTCCAGGCAGCTCTGCAGCTGCCGCACAGGCATCTACACAAAATTCACAATCCGCAGACGCTGCTGGTAATGTGCGGCGCCCCGATCATACAGTATTTTTGCAACACATCCATCATCATGAAAGGGCCCTCCGCAATTTCAATGGTCATATACATACAGATCATTTTAGATTTGTAAATTTGGAGCGTGTACGATCATTTGAAGAGGGCTTGAATATTGTTCATGAGGGCATTCAGGCATTACTGGATAGAATCATCAGGGACATTGAACCTGGCGACTTTGTACAGTTAAGGTTTGATGCCGGTGATACTTTAGACCCTATTTTCACTACAAAACAAACCCGTGAAGATTTTAATTCCGAATCTTTTTTAAATGCTGTTGCCCGCGCACTTCAAAGTAACAGTGAATGCATATCATCCAATTCGCTAAAGCTAGTCGTCACCATCATTAAAAACCGACGCGGTGGTGTAAAACAAAAAAGGCGCTTGAAATCTATAGCGAGCAGTCAGATCATTAAACAAAAGAGACAATGGCTGTATGATTTTAACAATTACACGACAAATCTGTGTTTGGCTGCTAGTGTGTGCGCCCTGATGGACGACACGAATGTCACTGATGGTGTTTTACTGAGCCGCTCTAAAAACATACACGCAGCACTGGGCATCCCTGATGATCAATTAGTGAGTTTTAGCGACATCCCTGCATTTGAAAAATATTTGGGGGTCACCATTAAAGTACTGTACTATAGTCAGGGCGATTGGCGTTACTTTGAGAGCGGTAATACAGCTAATGGCAAAACAGTATTCATATTGTTCCATGATAATCACTACTACGGTATCAAAAATATGAAGGGTTTTATCGGTGCTGATTACTTTTGTGAGCTCTGCAATTCAGTGTTTCACCACAAAAACAACCACTCCTGCCAGTATTTTTGTAAAGCCTGTCAGAGAGAGAATTGCGTAGAAAGCGGTGCCGACCAACAGCCCAGATGTACTGTTTGCAGAGTTTATTGCCGCTCGAGCGTGTGCCTAGATTATCACAAACAATTTGGATTAGGCGACCCAGCATTCTGCAGACTTAAAACATTTTGTGATAAATGCAACCTTTTTGTCCCCAGAAATAGCGAAACAGAGCATAAATGTAATGGTTTGCGCTGTCCTGTATGTCGCAGACATATAAATAAATTCGATGCTCATCTTTGTTACATGCGGAAGTATGTAGCACAGGATGAGTCAGATTGCTATATCTTTTATGATTTTGAGTGTATGCAGGAGACAGGCACGCACATCCCGAATTACATTTATGCTACAACGCTGTATGGCCACCCCTCCTGGGAGTTTGAGGGTGATACCTGTACACATGACTTTGTACAGTTCTTTACAAGCGGTAAATTTTCAGATCATACATTTATTGCCCACAATGGTGGAAGATATGATGCATACTTTATTGTTAAGGAACTGATTTCTGAAAAACTACAAGTACAGTTGATAACCCAAGGTGGCCGCCTCTTGTGTGTGTCGCTACCCGATTTGTCTATAAGGTTCATAGACTCTCTAAATTTTATCCCCATGAAACTCAGTAAATTACCACAGGCCATGGGCTTTTCAGGAGGCAAAGGACATTTTCCACACTTTTTCAATACCAGAGAAAACCAAAATTATGTAGGTCCCATACCTGATGTAAAATATTATGGGGTGGAGTACATGTCACCTGGCGAGAAGGTAGAGTTCCTGGAGTGGTATGAGACACAGGTAAATACAACTTTTGACTTCAAGGCCGAGCTAAAATCTTATTGCAAACAAGATGTTGAAATTTTGAGACACGCCTGCGAGATCTATAGAGAGCGTATTATGCAGATGACTCAGAAAAATGTTAAAAAATACTGTAAGCGTCAAAAGCAAAAGATTGTAGTGCGCAGATGTGTTGATCCTTTTCAGCTCATCACCCTGGCCTCGGTGTGTATGACAATGTACCGGTTTAAATTTCTTCCAAAAAAGACAATCGCCATTTTACCTGGTGATAATTATCACAAGGCAAAAAAGCGCTACTCGACACCCGCTATACAGTGGCTCATGTATGTAGCCCACTCTGAGAACATCGACATACAGCACGCTTTGAGAGGCGGTGAAAAACAGGTCGGGAAGTATTTTCTAGATGGCTATGCCTATGTTAGCGGCCAGCACATAGCCTTTGAATTTCAGGGGTGTTTTTACCACGGTTGTCCCGTGTGCTATAATGAAAATGACACAAATAAGGTCACAAGCACGTCCTACGGTCAGTTATATTACACCTTTTTAGCTAAAAAGCGTTACTTACAGTGTTGCGGGTACACAGTAAGACTGATGTGGGAACATGAGTGGAATGAAATGGTTGAAAATGATTCTAACCTTCAAACATTTCTTCGTCAGATGGAATTCCCCGTTCCTTTAGACCCCCGTGATGCGCTTTATGGCGGGCGAACTAACGCCATTAAGCTCTATCACCATCTGGAAGAAGGGGAGACTTTACACTACTATGATTTCACCAGTCTGTACCCCTTTGTAAACAAAACTAAAACATACCCTGTAGGCCATCCAGACATCATCTACGACAATTTTGGATTCATTAAAAAATACTTTGGCATTGCTAGAGTCAAGGTCTACCCGCCGAGAGATTTATTTTTTCCAGTTCTACCGGTAAAACTCAACAAAAAATTAATGTTTCCCCTTTGTTACACATGCGCTGCAAATTCCCAGGCAGATATTTGTGCCCACAGTGATGAAGAACGGGCGCTGACAGGCACCTGGTGCACTATAGAGCTCGAGATGGCTATAGAAAAAGGGTATCGGATCGCTCACATCTATGAAATATGGCATTTTCCTAAAACCACTGATGATCTGTTTGCGCCTTACATTAAATTACATCTTAGGGATAAGCAGGAAGCCTCTGGTTATCCTAGCTGGTGCACTGATGACGCCAAGAAGCGGCAGTACATTGACTCTTTTCTTGAAAAAGAAGGTGTCCAATTACGGCCTGAAAATATAGCTGTCAATCCTGCTAAGCGACAGATCTCCAAGCTTTTCTTAAATTCTTTATGGGGAAAGTTTGCTCAGAGATCTAATCTATCATGTACCAGCATTGTTAGGGATCCAGATGAGCTTTTTAAGTATTTGTTCCTGCCTTACTATGACATTTCGATGTTACATTTCCTTGATGATGACACCGCAACCATTAACTGGAAATATGCAAAAGGCCATCACACACTCAACAAAAACACAAACATTTTTATAGCGTGTTTTACAACAGCATATGCTCGGCTAGAGCTCTATTCGCTGCTGGACCGGCTGCAGGAGCGGTGCCTTTATCACGACACAGATTCAGTTATTTTTGTACAGAGAGATGGTGAGTGGCAACCGCCTTTAGGCGATTACCTGGGGGAGCTGACCAGTGAAATACCCGATGGTACACACATCACAGAATTTGTATCCGCGGGCCCCAAAACTTACGGCTACAAACTCAACACCGGTAAAACTGTCTTAAAAGTTAAGGGGATAACACTAAATGTTGGTAACTCTCAATCTATTAATTTCAACAGTCTGAAAGATCTAGTTCTGGACTACCCGCGCAATTCTGCCGCAGAAACTCAGAAACGTATTGTCGTACAGCAGGCGTCCATTGTGAGAAATAAAAAGTACTGGGATATTGAAACAAGGCCATTACGCAAAACACAAAAGTGCGTTTATACAAAGCGGCGACTATTAGACGATTTCACAACATTACCTTTTGGGTATTAGTCGTGTATTGTGATGGATACGCGTCTGCAACACCCGTTCTCGTGCATTCTAGCAGGACCGTCTAATTCTGGAAAGAGCTATTTTGTAAAACAGCTGCTATATAATATTGAAGCTAATTTTTCTCAGAAACCTGATAATATTGTATGGTTTTATTCGTGTTGGCAAAAACTATATGATGAAATCTCTCTCTCTTTTCCCCACGCCAGATTTGTGGAGGGTCTGCCGAATACATTCGTAGATGACGAATTATTCCCACCGGAGAAGGTGAATTTGGCGATTGTTGATGATCTCATGGAGAGTGCTAGTGAGAATTGTGAGATAGAAAAAGCCTTTACCAAGTATGTGCACCACAGAAATCTCAGCATTTTCTACCTGGTGCAAAACATATTTTGTCAGGGCAAGAAAAGCCGTACGATAAATTTAAACACAAAGTACATGGTGCTTTTTAACAACCCCCGAGATAAATTACAAATTTTAACTCTAGCTCGTCAGATGTATCCCGGAAAAACACGTTTTTTCCTAGAAGCTTTTGAGGATGCCACGCGGGAGCCTTACGGGTATTTGCTTGTAGATTTGAGAGCTAATACTCCTGAGGATCTGCGTTTAAGGACTGGGTTGTTTCCACCCGCGCTGCCCGCTGTCTATGTTCAGAAGAAAAAAACTTCTAAAAAGTGAATTTTACCAGGTATCAGACATTCTACGCTGTGGTCGTTGTGATGTAAAGATGTCTGAGAGGCTCCGGCGTAACTGGGCTCTCTTAAAAACCCTAGTGAAAGCAACCCCCGCTGTCAGAAAGTCTATTTTGCGCGATGCAAGCAATGATTTAATTACAGCCATAGGCGAGATTGCTTTAAATATCTTAAAAGGCAGGATTCCGCTGAAAGAGCGCCAAAAAGGTATATTAAAGAAGTGGCGTAAAGCTATAAGAACCCTGAGCGACAGGTCTCAGCCCATAAAGAAAAAGAAGCGCCTACTAAAACAGGCCGGCGGGTTTATCGGTCCTCTTTTAGCTTTTGCAATCCCAATAATAACAAGCCTGATCGCCGGAAGATAATGGAGCATACAACGAAAATGTATCTAGTCCCCAAACAGGAGCTAGACAAACTAAGACCCGGTACTACAGATAACATACGCGACAGTGTTATTCGGCGCCTTGATGGTGAGATTAGCGACATTTTACAGCGTCGTGACATTCCCGATGATGTGAAAATTAAAATGTATAGCGCTGTGCTACAACGCTACTTGGTACATACGAGGCACAGCTCAAAAGAAGTAACGGCTTTAAATCTCGTTAGCCCTCCTGATCCTGGTCAGCAGCAATTGCCAAATACCGACTCTGATAAAAATCATGAGATCGCTGAAATTGTCGGCCATATAAACCAAAGATATAAAAAGAATGCTGAATTTTTACTAAACAGGCTGCTGCAGAATAAAAATGTCACAGCATGGAATAATAATGCTGAATTTATTTTCAAAGGATCCGTAATACCAGGGTCTAACTTACTGGATTTGGTACGTAGTACAACGCAGAGTCATGCTCTGAACAGTAGAAATTTACCGCCGGGTTGGGATTCATTTATGCAGGCTATGGCAGAGCTAAATATGCCGTCTACAGTTGTGGGTAACCCCGCTACTAGGAAGCTTTTAGATGAATTAAAAATTACCAACAGTGAGACACGCTCTGTATCTACACCGCTGAAGTTAGCGGCGTCACCCCGTACAATTCAATCTTTACATTCCCCGTCATTAGGTACCACACGTGGAACTTTGCTACCTAAAAAAAGGTCTCTACCGCTGCTACAAACCATGTGGCTCACGATGTAAAGAATGTACTGGATAAATGCTGTACACGCCTTGTAACGCTATATTAATTATTTTGTAAGAAGTGTAATTGTTCATTGTACTGTTACTGTACTGTCATATTACTGTATTGTAATGTTTTTACTTTTTATATTCTGTAAGAATTTTTTATAGTGTTGAAATGTCTTTGAGATGCTGTTTTATCGTGAGAAATAAATCTTTTAAATTTTTTTTACAATATCGTGTCTTTGGTTTTTATTCGTATAAAACACGCCGCTTCTTACTTGTATTGTAACATTGGGTCATATTATAACTTGTGTTGTGACATTGGTGCATATCTCTTCTGTGTATATAAGGCAGCCACAAGGATAAAACCTGCTACAATGTGAATAAACACAGCTTGCAATGGCCTCAGTAGATAACAAATAACCTCAGATGCCATCTTCAGGACACAATAACTTTTCTGTTTGTGGAAATAAACATTTATGGGGTACGCAAATACAACAACAATTGCTTGACCTAGGTGCTATAAACCTCTGACCCACAGTTAACCTAATTTAGGTAATGTTCACCATTTAGTTAGTGTTTGAGAATACTTTTCACATAACAGGATGTAGGATTGCATACAGAAACATCAGCCCTATTCACTATATGGATACACTGTGAATAAAATATAAAAAGAAATACTGGTATAATATGAGAATACTTTTCACATAACAGGATGTAGGATTGCATACAGAAACACCAGTCTCGGGCTACGTATAAAATCTAATATAAAACAAATGAGAAAGGTGTTATAAACCACGTGTAAAATAAATACACGACTAGGCTATAATTATAAACATGTGTTATTCCACAAAATACGGGAATAATATCAAAACTACAACAAATTAAACTATATTAAACTATATCAAAAGGGGAAATCAAACAAGGAGGGACAGCTGGATACCAGCCGTCAAACAAGGGGAGGGGAGGGGTTACACACTTTGATACACTTTGATAGGGGCGGGGCACCTGTCAGATTGAGTTTGACGAAACCACCCGCTTATACACTACTCGGGCCGCTTCGCAGGAATGAACTTTCAAGGCCCAACACCCTGGCACGACAGGTACATCGGAGGACGACCCATTATCCCTATCGTGCTGGACGGAATGCCCCTCAACGCTTTGCTGGACACAGGTTCCCAGATTTCATCTATACCGTATATCCTTTATAAGAGGTACTGGGCTGATGCAGATATTGATAAAGGGCCCTCTGATGTTGAACTAGATATATGGGCCAGTAATGGTAAGTTGGTACCGAAACTAGGATTCAGGGAGATGACCATAAAGATTGGTAAAGTAGAATTGAAGAAACAGGGTATAATTGTTGTTGATGTTGACCGGCGGAACTGTGAACCAACTGTATTGATAGGAATGAATGTGTTAGAGAACTGCTTTTCCGAAGTCATTTCTGTCTTACAGCAAATTGCTGAAACTGCCCAATCCTGCCAGCAGAGAGTTCTCCGGAGGGAAATAAAAGTATTGATGTTAAGGCAACAGGTAGAAGTTGCAGGTGGAGAAATCGGCAGTGTGAGGGTAAGTGATCCGACATCTATTGTAATCCCACCAAAAACAGAAATGCTGGTATGGTGTAGAGCAGCCATTGGTACTAAGGGACGAGATTATCAAGCCTTAATAGAACCAGTGTACACCGACAGCAGGCCCACTATACTCACAGCACGAGGGATAGTCGAGGTACACCGGGGACGAGTGCCGGTACGACTTTTGAACTGTGGAGAGGAAGAGGTCACTTTGCCAAGGTATGCTACAATGGCAAAGCTATATACTGTACTGTTGACAACAATGCCATCACAACCATTGAGCCCTTAGAACCAACCTGTCAGGTGGAAGGCAATGGCTCAGATGGAGAAATGGAGGATTGGTGCCAACAGCTACACGTGGGCATAAATTCAACACCTACCCATCAAAAACAAGGGGTGTATAGGCTAGTGACGGAATATGAACAAGTCTTCAGTAAACACCCATTGGACTTCGGACGGATAGAAGGGGTAGAACACACAATCCCCACCAGTGACCATCCCCCAATAAAAGAAAGATATAGACCCATACCGCCCGCTCACTATCAATGTGCAAAAGATATGCTGAGGGAGATGAAACAGGCCGGGGTAATAAGAGACAGCTGTAGCCCCTGGGCGGCCCCTCTAGTGATTGTCAAAAAAAAGGACGGAACCATGAGAATGTGCGTAGACTACCGGAAGATTAATAACATCACCCATAAAGACGCCTACCCCTTGCCTAGGATAGAAGAGTCCTTAACTGCTTTGAAATCTGCTAATTATTTTTCCACCTTAGACTTAACAAGCGGGTATTGGCAAGTCCCTGTGGCTGAGCGAGATAAGGAAAAGACGGCATTCACCACACCAATGGGTCTATGTGAATTTAATCGCATGCCGTTCGGACTCTGCAACGCATCCGGTACCTTCCAGCGGCTGATGGAATGCTGCCTCGGACACAAGAACTTCGAGACCGTCCTCCTGTACCTAGATGATGTGATCGTCTACTCAAAGACTTACGAACAACACTTAATAGACCTGGCAGAAGTGTTCGAAGCCTTATCCAGGTATGGCATGAAAGTCAAGCCATCCAAATGTCACCTTCTCAAGCCAAAGGTACAGTACCTGGGACACATCGTGAGTTCGGAGGGAGTAGCACCAGATCCCGAGAAAATAAGCGCCATAAGGGATTGGCCAAGACCTACCAGCGCAAAAGAAGTGAGACAATTCCTGGGATTGGTGGGTTACTATCGCAGATTTATAAAAGGATTTACCAAGTTGGCAGCACCCTTGCAAGACACCTTGGTAGGGCAGACGAAGAAACCTTCAAACCGAAACCCTCCTTTTCAGTGGAACGACGAAAGGGAAGACTCCTTTGAACAACTAAAGAAGGCACTAACCGGAGAAGAGGTTCTGGCATACCCAGATTACCATCAACCTTTCATCCTCTACACCGATGCCAGTAATGTGGGACTAGGAGCGGTGCTGTCACAAAAGCAAGAAGGTCGGGAGAAAGTCATCGCCTTTGCAAGTAGAAAGCTCCGGCCTACTGAAAGAAATTCAGAAAATTACAGCTCCTTCAAATTGGAACTACTGGCAGTAGTTTGGGCTGTGACTGAACGTTTCAAACACTATCTGGCCGCTGCAGAATTTATTGTCTATACTGACAACAATCCGTTGACCCACCTGGACACAGCCAAATTAGGTGCGTTAGAACAGCGATGGATAGCCCGGTTATCTAATTACAACTTCAAGATCAAGTATCGAGCAGGTCGCAAGAATGGAAATGCCGATGCCCTATCCCGGATGCCACACTTGAGAGATGTAGAAGAAGAAATGGGGGAGCTTGAAGAAATTGAACTACCAGCCTTCCATCATCCCAAGGCAAAACATCATCAGTCAAGTACCTATCAGAAACAACAAGAGGTGAATTTAAATCCGTTAGCACACCATAGATGGGCTGACACCCAAGACAGCAATCCGGCTGTGAAGTTGGTGAAGGAACTGTTAACTGAGCAAAGTGCATATCCCGATGAGGATGCCCCAGAAGAGACGCATCAACTCTGGAAAGAGAGAGGCAAAATGTTCCTGTATCAAGGGAAGCTCTGTAGAAGGTACACCAATCCGAAAACACATGAATTGGTTTGGCAGATTATCGTGCCTAAACAAGATGTCAAGATGGTCCTCGAAGCTTACCATAATGGTGCTGGTCACTTCGGTTGGAAAAAGTTAGAAGTACTTCTAAGAGAAAGATTTTATTGGGTCGGGATGAGAAAATCAATCGAACAGTGGTGCAGAAATTGTGGCCCGTGCAACCTCAGAAGAAACGATCAAAAGAACCAAAGAGCACCACTGCAGCCCATAATCACCAAACAACCACTTGAACTTGTAGCCATGGACCACGTGAAGTTGACACCAAGCCGGTCTGGCTATGTCTATGCCTTGACCATCGTGGACCATTATTCACGCTTCTTGGTAGTAGTACCCGTAAAAGATCTGACAGCAAAAACAGCAGCCAAAGCGTTCCAAACGTACTTTTGTAGACCCCATGGATATCCGGAACAGGTTCTCACCGACCAAGGTACAGCCTTTGAATCAGAGATCTTCAGAGAATTCTGTAATATGTATGGTTGCAAAAAGTTCCGGACGACGGCCTATCATCCACAAACAAACGGCTTATGCGAGAAGACGAACCATATTGTAATAGAACTACTAAAGACTTTACCTGAGGCAGAAAGGAATCAATGGCCAGAGAAATTGCCTGACTTGGTGGATCTGTATAATCATGTCCCGGTGAGTTCCACCAATTGCACCCCAGCTTACCTTATGCGTGCAAGACCCGGCCAATTACCAATCGATCTAGAAATGGGAATTCTGAAACCAGACGCAGAAGTCCAAGACTCCAATTGGGATATCATACGGCAAAAGCAGTATCGCCAAGTGCAAGAGAGTGTGGAAAGAAGCCTTCAGCAAACTAGAGAAAGACAAGAGCGAACTTTCAACCAGAATGCTCTAGCGACCCCATTAAGACCAGGTGACCAAGTGCTCAAGAGAAATCGTCGAACCAATAAACTGGACAATCAGTGGGAAGCCGTACCCTACACAGTTTTACCAACAAGAGTGGATAATCCTAAAATGTGTCTCATTAGCAAAAACGGAGGCTTAACATCTGTACTAGTGTCAAGAGACAATCTTAAATTATGTCCGGAAGCATTGAAAGAGCCAGACGTTGTCCAGCCAGAACCAGAAGTTATTCAACCCATACAGGTTCAACCAGTAAAGGAAAAATAAGAGGAAGTGTATCACACCTGTATAGGAGACTTTCCCAAAACCCTACTAACATACCATGGTGCAGTAGTGGTTCCCATGGTGGCCTTTTACCCAACACCAAACCCAATACCAGAAGTCCCAAGACAGGAAGAGGCTGACCCCGTACTACAGGAGGTTCCAGGCCAGGAAGAACAGATTCCTGGTCAGAGTAATCCCATTCACGGTGGACTTGCCAACTCCATAGTCGTGGAATTATCTTTAGCAGAGCGGGCAGATACTACATCCGCAGTAGACAGTAGTACACCACATGAAGAGACACCGCTATTACGTAGATCACAGCGTAGTACCCAGGGTCAATTACCGGCCAGGTATGCAGATTACCAACTATAAAGCTCATAATGTGAATTGTATATATGTTATGCCGTATATAGTTAAACAGAAAATGTAGTATAGTCATTGTTATCAGTCTGCAACGTTTAAGCCCAGTGCCTACAGAGACTTGTCTGTATGAACTTCTTGCATATTCTTGAACTTTTTATCAGCCCGGAGGCACTAAATCAAAGCTCCGGAAAGACTGCTTTTTGAACTTTGCTCCTCGCTCTTTTTGAACTTTCTTTAGACTTTATATTGATAACTCCGTTGGAAAAATGGAACTAAATTCCTGGACACTAAGTACAGTGCCTTTCCTAATACCTTCAAGGATAGAACTGTATTAATGGACGCTATTTGAAGTGACTTTGTACAGAACTATATTTTTGTTTCCTTGAGTGGTTTTTGTAACTTTTCATTTTTAAGACTCTGTACATATTAATTGTTATTTCAAAATGTTATTGTCCCACAGTCCCGGAGTACTGTTCTTAACTAAGGGGGAATGTGGCACCCCTAGGGGTATTTGCCACAAAAATAGTTACTGACAGTAAATGCAAATACTAAAATAGCAAGACTGCACTACCACCTCCGGCCAGAAGGGGGAGCTCCAGAGTCTCCCCTTGGTCCATTCTGGTCTGAGAGAAGAACTGGCAGTTGGGCTAAGGAGCTGAAAGTGAGAGGTCATACAGTTGAATCTCTAACAGCCCTGTGACTGTTACCAGGCCTAAATCACCGGCCTGAGGAGAAGAGGGATAGAGAAAAAGGACATTGTGAGAACCGGGTAGCATTAATCACTACCCAGAACAGGCGCAAAGACGGATACCGGATCCGTGGCTGTATTCATTACATATAATACAGCAACCGGAAAAACGTGAGGTGATATCAGCTTCACTAGGGTCGGACGCAGCAACAGACACAGAGTTCAGCGGTACTCCTGGAGGGGGTAAGCCGATAAAAGGACTCGGGTTGCCCGTCGAACCAGGACCTGGAGGGGACAGATTGGGCCGGCAGCCAGTTCACATACAGCAGCAGGGCCACACAGATATTGCGTACAATAAGAGGCGAAGACCCCGGCAGGGTCAAAGTAACTCAGAGTTCCCATACAGACTCCGGTGACAGGACTGGTTGTAAATCCTTTTTTGTTAAAGTAAACTGGTTAAACGTTTCAGTGCCTCAGTCTTTCATTTGGACAATAGCCATCTATCCAGGATTGGGATCATCACCGCTGGGAGAACCTGCTGCTGATCAAGTAAGTGCCTGTTCCCTCACGATACCCTTTACACTGTGCATTGCCTGAGGCCACAGCACCGGGTCAAGCCACCCGTGACACCCCCCTCAAGAGACAGACCCCATCGGTCCGGTGCTGGCTACCCCGGTCTCTTGGGCGTCACATATATATATATTTTAACCTTCCAATCAATCATATAGTGCGTATATACACACCCGCAAGAACGAAAAAAAAAAAAATCCTGCAGGTGTAGCCAGTAGTATCCCCAATGCAGCGGTCATAGATGACAATGCACAAAGATTATTTAAATAGAATATAAGAAATATGTATGTATTAATGTTAAATATATCAAAAGACTAATAGGGAATAAATATATCTTAGTAACAAGTGCAATGTCACCGACAGCCGCAGCATCATGGACAACCACCGTGCAGTCACCAAAATGTTCACAGTACATATAGAGGAAGGACCATAGTTACCAAATGTAAGCCACCAGTCAGGGACCCACGACACCCGACGTGCGTTTCGCTGAGGAAAGCTTCGTCCAGGGGTGGTGGGTAGCTGAAAAAGAGGCTTATTTATACTTGTCATTGGCCAATGACAGAGAGGCACACTGACTCTCCGTAAAAAATACCCCAAAAGAACCATTACTAAGTATCTTGCTGATCGCGCATTCCAGACATGTTGTACAAATATTTTAAACATACATAATGATCGCATTATCCCTCATATCATGATGAAATTCTCACTGATACTAGGAGATCACTTCCGGAGCCTCCCGCTTCACTTCCGGGTTACGAGCATCTGGTTGTTGATGTAACCATGGCGATGAAACACCGATCACATGATTAGAATGTTTACCATTCATACACCATCTCCAGATGACCAGCTAACAATGGAGCATGGAACAAAGCATTTCAATCTAAGACATCCGCCGTTCTCAGTAGGCAAAAATAAGCCGATTCAAAGGTCTTCATAACAGCCCAGCTCCAATCATATACGCCGTATAGGTATAAAAATCAACGTATCTTCTGACAAGGAGAAATACATGATGACGCCAGTTGTCATAGGAACAGGGCACGCTTGCATTTAGGAATAAGAAGCTGTTATGAACTGGTGGCCTAGGAGCAACATGAGACGTTCTCTGGAGAAGGTGGCACCTGTACTGACCGCAGACCTGAACTTAACGCCACAACTAGCAGTAGCCGTGGAATGTACCTAACGCTCCCTAGACATCTCGACACAGCCGGAGGACTAATTAACCCTAGAGAAAGAAAAGGGAAAACTATCTTGCCTCAGAGAAAATCCCCAAAGAATAAACAGCCCCCCACAAATATTGACTGTGAGAGAAGACGAAAATAACATACGCAGACTGAAATCAGGATTTAGCAAAGGAGGCCATTCTAGCTAGATAGAAAGGACAGGACAGAGTGCTATGCGGTCAGTATTAAAACACTAGAAAATATCCACCACAGAAAATACAAAAATCTCCACAACTAACTAAAGGCATGGAGGGTATATCTGCATCTCCAGAGATACCAGCTTGGATAAACAAATCCTTATACAGACCAAGCTGGACAAAACACAAAACATGAGAAAGCACTGAACAATAAGGCCCACAGCATGTGGACTGCAAAAATCAAGGCCAGAACTTAGCTTAGATGAAATGAACAGCAAGCAGCGGAGACCAGGCAGGGATGTGAATCCTCCAGGAACAATGGACAACTGGCACTAACTGAAGGGTAAAGCAAGACTAAATAGCCCAGTTAGAATTACCATAAGTGGACACAACTGATGGCTGCTGCAATCCAAAAACAGCAGCGCTACCACTTATAACCACCGGAGGGAGCCCGAGAGCAGAATTCACAACAGTACCCCCCCCCCCTTGAGGAGGGGTCACCGAACCCTCACCAGAGCCCCCAGGCCGATCAAGACGAGCCAAATGAAAGGCACGAACCAAATCATCAGCATGAACATCGGAGGCAATAACCCAAGAATTATCCTTCTGGCCATAACCCTTCCATTTGACAAGATACTGAAGCTTCCGCCTCGAAAAACGAGAATCCAAAATCTTCTCAACCACATACTCCAACTCCCCATCAATCAACACCGGGGCAGGAGGATCAGCAGAGGGAACAACGGGCACCACATATTTCCGCAACAAAAATCTATGAAAAACATTATGGATGGAAAAAGAGGCTGGAAGGACCAAACGAAAAGACACTGGATTGATAATGTCAGAAATCCTATAAGGACCAATAAACCGACGCTTAAACTTAGGGGAAGAAACCTTCATAGGCACATGACGGGAAGACAGCCAGACCAAATCCCCAACCCGAAGCCGGGAACTGTTGTGAATTCTGTTGTCGGGCTCCCTCCTGTGGTCATGAATGGTACTTCGGCTGGTTCTATCCATGGAATTCCTCTGGTGGCTGTGGGTGTTTCTGAGTTTCCTTCCACAGGTGACGAGGTTAATTCGTTAGCTGGCTGCTCTATTTAACTCCACTTAGATCTTTGCTGCATGCCACCTGTCAATGTTCCAGTATTGGCCTTGTTCACTCCTGGATCGTTCTTGTGACCTGTCTTCCCAGTAGAAGTTAAGTGCCTGCTTGTTTTTCTCTGGTTTGCTATTTTTCTGTCCAGCTTGCTATTTTGTTGTTGTCTTGCTTGCTGGAAGCTCTGGGACGCAGAGGGAGCGCCTCCGCACCGTGAGTCGGTGCGGAGGGTCTTTTTGCGCCCTCTGCGTGGTCTTTTTGTAGGTTTTTGTGCTGACCGCAAAGCTACCTTTCCTATCCTCGGTCTGTTCAGTAAGTCGGGCCTCACTTTGCTAAATCTATTTCATCTCTGTGTTTGTATTTTCATCTTTACTCACAGTCATTATATGTGGGGGGCTGCCTTTTCCTTTGGGGAATTTCTCTGAGGCAAGGTAGGCTTTATTTTTCTATCTTCAGGGCTAACTAGTTTCTTACGCTGTGCCGAGTTGCATAGGGAGCGTTAGGAGCAATCCACGGCTATTTCTAGTGTTTGTGATAGGATTAGGGATTGCGGTCAGCAGAGTTCCCACGTCCCAGAGCTCGTCCTTTATTATCAGTAACTACCAGGTCATTCCGTGTGCTCTTAACCACCAGGTCCATTATTGTCCTGACCACCAGGTCATAACAGGGAACCAACACGCCGGCGATGGTTAGCAAAACACTGGGCCTCCTCCTGAGACAACACCAAATTGTCAACAACATGAGCCCAAATTTGCTGCAATCTGTCCACCACAGAGTCCAACCCAGGACAATCAGAAGGCTCAACCTGTCCCGAAGAAAAACGAGGCTGAAAACCAGAATTATAAAGGAAGGGTGAAACCAAGGTAGCAGAACTAGCCCGATTATAAAGGGCAAACTCGGCCAATGGCAAGAAGGCCACCCAATCATCTTGATCAGCAGAGACAAAGCATCTCAAATAAGTTTGATTAGTTCGCTCGGTTTGGCCATTTGTCTGAGGATGAAAGGCGGAAAAAAAAAGGCAAATCGATGCCCAGCTTGGCACAAAAGGCCCGCCAAATCCTAGAAACAAACTGGGAGCCTCTATTGGACACAATATTCTCCGGAATGCCATGTAAACGAACCACATGCTGAAAGAACAACGGCACCAAATCAGAAGAGGAAGGCAATTTAGGCAAAGGTACCAAATGAACCATCTTAGAAAACTGGTCACAAACCACCCAGATAACAGACATCTTCTGGGAAACCGGAAGATCTGAAATAAAATCCATAGAAATATGCGTCCAAGGCCTCTCAGGGACCGGCAAAGGCAAAAGCAACCCACTAGCGCGGGAACAGCAAGGCTTGGCCCGCGCACAAGTCCCACAGGACTGCACAAAAGAACGCACATCCCGTGACAAGGAAGGCCACCAAAAGGACCTACCAACCAAGTCTCTGGTACCGAAAATCCCCGGATGACCAGCCAACACAGAACAATGAACCTCAGAAATCACTTTACTAGTCCATCTATCAGGAACAAACAGTTTCCCCACTGGACAGCGGTGAGGTTTATCAGCCTGAAATTCCTGAAGAACCCGTGTCAAATCAGGGGAGATGGCAGAAAGAATCACCCCCTCCTTCAGAATGCCGACCGGCTCAAGGACCCCAGGAGAATCAGGCAAAAAGCTCCTAGAGAGGGCATCCGCCTTAACATTCTTAGAACCCGGAAGATACGAGACCACAAAATCAAAACGGGAGAAAAACAGGGACCATCGGGCCTGTCTAGGATTCAGCTGTTTGGCAGACTCGAGATAAATCAGATTTTTATCATCGGTCAAGACCACAATACGGTGCTTAGCCCCCTCAAGCCAATGTTGCCACTCCTCAAATGCCCACTTCATAGCCAACAACTCACGATTGCCGACATCATAATTACGTTCCGCAGGTGAAAACTTCCGAGAAAAGAAGGCACACGGTTTCATCACGGAACCATCAGAATTCCTCTGAGACAAAACAGCCCCTGCTCCAATCTCAGAAGCGTCAACCTCAACCTGAAATGGAAGAGAAACATCAGGCTGACGCAACACAGGGGTAGAAGTAAACTGGCGTTTAAGCTCATGAAAGGCAGAAACAGCCGCAGAGGACCAATTCGTCACATCAGCGCCTTTCTTGGTCAAATCGGTCAGGGGTTTAACCACACTAGAGAAGTTGGCAATGAAACGGCGATACAAATTAGCAAAGCCCAAAAATTTCTGAAGGCTTTTCACGGATGTGGGCTGGATCCAATCATGAATGACCTGGACCTTAACCGGATCCATTTCTATAGATGAGGGAGAAAAAAATGAAGCCCAAAAAAGAATCCTTCTGTACTCCAAAGAGGCACTTAGACCCCTTCACAAACAAAGCATTATCACGAAGGATCTGAAATACCATCCTGACTTGTTTCACATGAGACTCCCAATCATCTGAAAAAATCAAAATATCATCCAAATATACGATCATGAATTTATCAAGATAATTCCGAAAGATATCATGCATGAAGGACTGAAACACAGATGGAGCATTAGAGAGCCCGAATGGCATCACAGGGTATTCAAAATGGCCTTCGGGCGTATTAAACACAGTTTTCCATTCGTCACCCTGCTTAATACGAACAAGATTATATGCCCCTCGAAGGTCAATCTTAGTAAACCAACTAGCCCCCTTAATCCTAGCAAACAGATCAGAAAGCAAAGGTAAAGGGTATTGGAATTTGACCGTGATCTTATTCAAGAGGCGATAATCAATACAGGGTCTCAAGGAACCATCCTTCTTGGCAACAAAAAAAAACCTGCTCCCAATTGTGAAGAAGATGGCCGAATATGCCCTTTCTCCAAAGACTCCTTAACATAGCTCCGCATGGCGGCATGTTCTGGCACAGACAGATTGAAAAGTCGGCCCTTAGGGAACTTACAGCCTGGAATCAAGTCAATCACACAATCACAGTCCCTGTGCGGTGGGAGGGAACTGGACTTGGGTTCATCAAATACATCCTGAAAATCAAACAAAAACTCAGGAATTTCAGAAGAGGGGGAGGAGGCAATTGACATCAAAGGAACGTGACCATGAACCCCCTGACAACCCCAACTAGTCACAGACATAGATTTCCAATCTAATACCGGATTATGCATCTGTAACCATGGGAAACCCAGCACAACAGCATCATGCAAATTATGCAACACCAGAAAACGACAATCTTCCTGATGGTCTGGCGCCATGCACATGGTCAGCTGTGTCCAAAACTGAGGTTTATTCTTAGCCAAAGGTGTGGCATCAATGCCCCTCAAAGGAATAGGATTCTGCAAAGGCTGCAAGGGAAAACCACAACGTCTGGCAAATTCTAAGTCCATCAAGTTTAAAGCGGCTCCTGAATCCACAAATGCCATGACAGAAAAAGACGATAATGAGCAGATCAGGGTCACAGACAACAGAAATTTAGGTTGTACAGTACTGATGGTAACGGAACTAGCGATTCTCTTGGTACGCTTAGAGCAATCAGAAATAACATGAGCAGAATCGCCGCAGTAAAAACACAATCTATTCTGATGTCTGAATCCTTGTCGTTCAGCTCTAGACACAGTCCTATCACACTGCATAGGCTCAGGACTCTGCTCGGAAGACAATGACACAGTATGCGCAACTCTGCGCTCGCGCAAACGCCGATCAATCTGAATGGCCAAAGACATAGAATCACTCAAACCAGCCGGCGTAGGGAACCCCGCCATAACATCTTTAATGGATTCAGAAAGACCCTTTCTGAAAATTGCCGCCAAGGCATCCACATTCCATTTAGTCAGCACAGACCATTTTCTAAATTTCTGGCAATATGATTCTGCCGCTTCTTGACCCTGACACAGGGCCAACAAGGTCTTCTCAGCATGATCCACTGAATTAGGTTCATCATACAATAACCCTAGCACCTGAAAAAATGTGTCAACATTAAGCAAAGCTGGATTCCCAGATTCTAGGGAAAATGCCCAATCCTGAGGATCACCACGCAGCAGAGAGATGACAATCCTAACTTGCTGGGTGGAATCACCAGAGGAACGGGGTTTAAGAGCAAAAAACAGTTTACAGTTATTTTTAAAGCTCAAAAATTTGGACCTGTCCCCAAAAAACAAATCAGGAGTTGGAATTTTAGGCTCTAAAACCGGAGTCTGAACGATATAATCGGAAATACCCTGTACTCTAGCAGCAAGTTGATCCACACGAGAAGCCAATCCCTGAACATCCATGCCAGCGCCAAACTCCTGAGCCACCCAGAGGTAAAGAGGGGAAAAAAACAGCAGATTACAAAAAAAATGGCTCAGCACTTTCCTTCCCTTCTTTTGAGATGCGATGAACTCATTGTTGGCCAGTTGTACTGTTATGAACTGGTGGCCTAGGAGCAACATGAGACGTTCTCTGGAGAAGGTGGCACCTGTACTGACCGCAGACCTGAACTTAACGCCACAACTAGCAGTAGCCGTGGAATGTACCTAACGCTCCCTAGACATCTCGACACAGCCGGAGGACTAATTAACCCTAGAGATAGAAAAGGGAAAACTATCTTGCCTCAGAGAAAATCCCCAAAGAATAGACAGCCCCCCACAAATATTGACTGTGAGAGAAGAGGAAAATAACATACGCAGACTGAAATCAGGATTTAGCAAAGGAGGCCATTCTAGCTAGATAGAAAGGACAGGACAGAGTGCTATGCGGTCAGTATTAAAACACTAGAAAATATCCACCACAGAAAATACAAAAATCTTCACAACTAAAGGCATGGAGGGTATATCTGCATCTCCAGAGATACCAGCTTGGATAAACAAATCCTTATACAGACCAAGCTGGACAAAACACAAAACATGAGGAAGCACTGAACAATAAGGCCCACAGCATGTGGACTGCAAAAAACCAAGGCCAGAACTTAGCTTAGATGAAATGAACAGCAAGCAGCAGAGACCAGGCAGGAATGTGAATCCTCCAGGAACAATGGACAACTGACACTAACTGAAGGGTAAAGCAAGACTAAATAGCCCAGTTAGAATTACCATAAGTGGACACACCTGATGGCTGCTGCGATCCAAAAACAGCAGCACTACCACTTATAACCACCGGAGGGAGCCCGAGAGCAGAATTCACAACAAGAAGCCAAAATACAGGGTCCCATTCATCTTATAGTGTGGCGCAGCACCAAAGGCGGCTTATATCCACTGAGAATCAACCATATACGGTAAAAAAGATAGATAATGCGATCAACTTGTACTTAATTCCTAAAAGAATTAAATTAGTATATATAACAATTTTGTAACAAAAATATACCATTGTGTGAACACACCCAAAAAAAGAAAAAAAAGTGAAAAAATAATATAATATTAAAAATAAATAATAAATATAGCAGCAAGCACTATAAAAGTGGTAAAATATTAACCATAACATATACGTTAAAATCATGAATGAAAAACACAATATATTATATTATAGTGCGAGTGAAAAACACAATATATAATATTATAGTGCGGGTGAACAAAATGACAAATGAAAAAATGAACAATGATTATATAAGTGAACAATGAACAACAGTGATAAAACATATGAAGGAATTATACTAATATTTATGACACGTGACATCTTGATAATAGGACTGTAGCGATCATCCCAGGATCAACTTGTGGGGTACTAGCTAAATGTGAAACAGCCTGCTGTATCCCACCTTGCCATTTAGTGCTATGGCGATTCAAAACTGTCTGCAGACCTAAGGCACATTAAAAAAAATTATAAATTTTTCAGTTTCACATAGTTAGATAACCCGCTATACACACTTTGTCATTTGGTTGGGTTGAAATTAAGCTGTAGAGGCCTGACCAGAGGACACAAATTCTTCTTTTCCTAGTGTCATACAGTTGCAGTAGAGGCCCTTATTTTCAAATTGTTTGTAGCATAACTTCTTTGTCATACAGGCCTAATCCACACTCAAACAATTCTTTTTTCTGTGAGTAACACGATACAGCATGCCATATTTCAACTTGGAATTTACAGTCTAATTTTTTGTTGCTAATACTGTGCTTCTACCACACTGAGCAATATGACTGGGAAAAAGTGAGGCAGTGGTAGAAGGGGAATTAGGCTTGGTGTTCAAGGTGTACGTGGGGTAGGTGGTAATGTTGGTGAAAGCATTAGTGAAGCAATGACATGTACTATGCAAAGACAACTGACAAATTATGTTACTGGACAGGCTACACCACTACCTTTCTTTTGCAGCCGCACAGCGGTACGCCTGGTCGATGATGCCCAGAAAGAGCATTGTCTCGAGTGCATGGCAAGTGCAGCTTCAAGTGGCCTCTCCTTCTTTTCCTCCACCTCAACGAAACACCCAGTACAGTCCACAGAAGGGGAACGCAAATTCCCTTTGCTTCCCCCTGCATCCCAACTATCCAACCATTCAACTGACTGTATGGAACCACAGATGGGTGAGTCTGAAGAGCTGTTCACTAGTGATAAGCGAATGTATTCGTTGCTCGGGTTTTCCCAAGCACGCTCGGGTGACCTCCGAGTATTTGTTAGTGTTCAGAGATTAAGGTTTCATCGCCTGAGCTGAATGATTTACAGCTAATAGCCAGGATGAGTACATGTGGGAATGCCTGGTTGCTAGGGAATCCTCACATGTAATCAAGCGGTCTAGTAGCTGTAAATCATTCAGCTGGCGCGATGAAAACTTAATCTCCAAACACTAACAATTATTCGGAGGTCACCCGAGCGTGGTCGGGAAAACCCAAGCAACGAGTACACTAGCTCATCACTACTGTTCACACATTATATGTCATGTTCATCAGAAGTGTACTCAAAATGTTTGCAGAGTCAAGTGTAGGAAATCTGCACAGATGCCCACATTATTTTTTAGCTTAGATCTGGGGCAGGTGTTGTGAATTCTGCTTTTGGGTTCCCTCCAGTGGTTGTAGGTGGGAATGCAGTTGTCTCTGAGTCGCAGTCCTGGCCAGGTATATCTGCTGATTGCAGTTCTGACTCGGATATTTAGGTGTGCAGGATTCATTAGTCCTTTCCAGTTGTCAATGTTTCTTGTGAAGTGTTGGATCACTTTCTGGCTTCTCCTGCTTAGCTGCCAATTCAGCAAAGATAAGTGTCTGTTTCTTTTTCTGTGGCACACATGCAGTGTGCTTATATTCTGTGCTATTCATTTGTTTTTCTCTTGTCTAGCTTAGACTGTGTCAGTGTTTTCTCAGTCTTCTTGGATTCTCTGGAGTTGCAGATATACGCTCCACATCTTTAGTTAGATGGTGGAGTTTTTGTATTTTCTGCTGTGGATATTTTTGGAAGGATTTTTAATACTGACCACTTAGTATCCTGTGCTATACTTTCCTATTTAGCTAGTGTGGCCTCATTTGCTAAATCCTGTTTCCTGCCTGCGTGTGTCTTTTCCTCTACTGCTCACAGTCAATATTTGTGGGGGGCTGCCTATCCTTTGGGGTTCTGCTCTGAGGCAAGGTAGAATTCCTATTTCCATCTATAGGGGTATTTAGTCCTCTGGCTGTGTCGAGGTGTCTAGGTTTTGTTAGGCACACCCCACGGCTACTTCTAGTTGCGGTGTTAATATCAGGGTTTGCGGTCAGTATAGTTACCACCTACTCCAGTGAAAGTTTTCATGCTGCTCCAAGGTCACCTGATCATAACAGGCAGGACAAAGTATGGTCCGAACAGCATCCTGACCCTCATCATCAGACATAAACCCCTGGGGAGGGAGATGATCCTGATGAGACTCAGATACCTGAGGCTCATGTGGACTGTACTGTGCTGTCAGGGCAAGAAGAGGAAGAGGGTGACTCCATGGGTGAGGAATGTGATAACACAGAGGATGATGATGAGGTGTTACATTCCAGTTGGCCTGAACATAGAGGCTCACAGTTGAGTAGGTCATCTGAGGAGGAAGACTAGCAAGTTACGTTGCACCATACATCGCAGACACGTAGTGATGCATCCACAAAGAGCAATGCATCCTCAGCCACAACTGTGCCTGTGACCAGCAGCATCCACAGGTTTGAAGCTTGCAGGGGTGGCAAGGGTTGCTTAGCCTGGGTCTTTTTTGACATTGCAAAGAATGAGCCAACTAATGTAATCTGCCAACAGATGCAAAAAAACAAAAACCAAGGAATCGAGGAAAAAGTGCAATCATTTGACTACTACATGCAGTGGGAATCCCACTACGCAAAAATACAGACCAATGGACCTCAACCACCATCTGCCACCTCATCAATCGCATCTGCTGATTCTTCCTCCTCCCGTTACTGTGCCAACTATTGAGACGCAGGTCTTCGACCGCAGAACCGTGGGTTCTTTACCCACTCCAGTCACGCCGACTGAGAGCCCACAGTCAGCTGTAACAGAAGCTGACATGCCTGCTGTTTTTTGAATGATCTCAGAATGAGCAAGCCACTAGATTCTCAATCCACCGTAACATCTCTGCCTGCACCTCTCTCATGGCCCAGCAGTTTGTCCGGTTTACCATACTCCACCCTCTCTCAGCACTGCAGCCAGCCGCGGTTCGACAGTTGTGGTCACGTCATGTAAAAGATTATTTCCTCCTATGCATGACAAAGCTAAGAGGTTGTACTCCACCATCTCCAATCTGTTTGCCACAGAAATGCTGCCTTTCTACCTGTTAGATGCAGATGGTTTCTGAAAGCTGATGGTCGTCGCAGTCCCCCAGTACCAATTACCCAGTCGCCATTACTTTTCTAAGAAAGCTGTGCCTGCGCTACACCAGCATGTCGCAGAGAACATCACCCGTTCCTTGACAAAATCTCTGTCTGCCAGGGTGCATTTCACCACAGACACTTGGACAAGTGTTGTGAATTCTGTGGCAGAGCTCCCTCCTGTGGTCACAAGTGGTACTTCAGCTGATTCTCTCTGGGAGCTTCCGTTTGTGGAGGAAAGTGGTACTGCGGCTTCTGAGTTTCCTCCCTCAGGTGATCTGGTGAGGTCGTTAGGTGCTTCTCTACTTAACTCCACCTAATGCTTTGATCCATGCTTCCTGTCAATGTTCCAGTGTTGGACTTGTTTTTCCCTGGATCATTCCTGTGGCCTGCTGCTCTGCATAGCTAAGTTCTTCTTTGCTATTTGTTTGCTATTTTTTCTGTCCAGCTTGTCTAATTGTTTTGCTGGAAGCTCTGGGACGCAAAGGGTGTACCTCCGTGCCGTTAGTTCGGTACGGAGGGTCTTTTTGCCCCCTTTGCGTGGTTTTATTTAGGGTTTTGTGTAGACCGCAAAGTTATCTTTCCTATCCTCGCTCTGTTAAGAAAGTCGGGCCTCACTTTGCTGAATCTATTTCATCCCTACGTTTGTCTTTTCATCTTAACTCACAGTCATTATATGTGGGGGGCTGCCTTTTCCTTTGGGGTATTTCTCTGAGGCAAGGTAGGCTTATTTTCTATCTTCAGGCTAGTTAGTTTCTCAGGCTGTGCCGAGTTGCATAGGTAGAGTTAGGCGCAATCCACGGCTGCCTCTAGTGTTGTTTGGAGAGGATTAGGGATTGCGGTCTGCAGAGTTCCCACGTCTCAGAGCTCGTTCTATTATTTTGGGTTATTGTCAGATCACTGTATGTGCTCTGACCGCTATGTCCATTGTGATACTGAATTGCCTATCACAACAGTAAGCTATAGACTGGACCACGGTGAGTCATTGGACGTGGTATATCTCGATTTTTCCAAAGCGTTTGATACCGTGCCGCACAAGAGGTTGGTACACAAAATGAGAATGCTTGGTCTGGGGGAAAATGTGTGTAAATGGGTTAGTAACTGGCTTAGTGATAGAAAGCAGAGGGTGGTTATAAATGGTATAGTCTCTAACTGGGTCGCTGTGACCAGTGGGGTACCGCAGGGGTCAGTATTGGGACCTGTTCTCTTCAACATATTCATTAATGATCTGGTAGAAGGTTTACACAGTAAAATATCGATATTTGCAGATGATACAAAACTATGTAAAGCAGTTAATACAAGAGAAGATAGTATTCTGCTACAGATGGATCTGGATAAGTTGGAAACTTGGGCTGAAAGGTGGCAGATGAGGTTTAACAATGATAAATGTAAGGTTATACACATGGGAAGAGGGAATCAATATCACCATTACACACTGAACGGGAAACCACTGGGTAAATCTGACAGGGAGAAGGACTTGGGGATCCTAGTTAATGATAAACTTACCTGGAGCAGCCAGTGCCAGGCAGCAGCTGCCAAGGCAAACAGGATCATGGGGTGCATTAAAAGAGGTCTGGATACACATGATGAGAGCATTATACTGCCTCTGTACAAATCCCTAGTTAGACCGCACATGGAGTACTGTGTCCAGTTTTGGGCACCGGTGCTCAGGAAGGATATAATGGAACTAGAGAGAGTACAAAGGAGGGCAACAAAATTAATAAAGGGGATGGGAGAACTACAATACCCAGATAGATTAGCGAAATTAGGATTATTTAGTCTAGAAAAAAGACGACTGAGGGGCGATCTAATAACCATGTATAAGTATATAAGGGGACAATACAAATATCTCGCTGAGGATCTGTTTATACCAAGGAAGGTGACGGGCACAAGGGGGCATTCTTTGCGTCTGGAGGAGAGAAGGTTTTTCCACCAACATAGAAGAGGATTCTTTACTGTTAGGGCAGTGAGAATCTGGAATTGCTTGCCTGAGGAGGTGGTGATGGCGAACTCAGTCGAGGGGTTCAAGAGAGGCCTGGATGTCTTCCTGGAGCAGAACAATATTGTATCATACAATTATTAGGTTCTGTAGAAGGACGTAGATCTGGGGATTTATTATGATGGAATATAGGCTGAACTGGATGGACAAATGTCTTTTTTCGGCCTTACTAACTATGTTATGTTACTATGTAACAGTACAGGAAGCCAAAAGTGCTAATGATTCTCAATAGAGGGAAAAAAGAAGTTCTGAGACCATTTTTTTTTCTTTGCGCTGTGTTTTGTCTTTTTTTTCCCCTAGACGTTTGGGTGGTTCGGGACACAGGTGTGGCAATGGACATTAAAGGTCTGTCTTCATGTGTGGATCAGCTCACGGCAAGAGTTCAAAATATTCAATATTTTGTGGTTCAGAATTCTTTGTTAGAACCGAGAATTCCTATTCCAGATTTGTTTTTTGGAGATAGAACTAAATTTCTGAGTTTCAAAAATAATTGTAAACTATTTCTGGCTTTGAAACCTCGCTCCTCTGGTGACCCAGTTCAACAGGTTAGGATCGTCATTTCTTTTTTACGTGGCGACCCTCAGGACTGGGCATTTTCTCTTGCGTCAGGAGATCCTGCATTAAGTAATATCGATGCGTTTTTCAAGGGCGCTTGGATTGCTGTACGATGAGCCTAATTCAGTGGATCAGGCAGAAAAAAATTTGCTGGCTCTTTGTCAGGCTCAGGATGAGATAGAGGTATATTGCCAGAAATTTAGAAAGTGGTCCGTGCTCACTCAATGGAATGAATCTGCGCTGGCAGCTATATTCAGAAAGGGTCTCTCTGAAGCCCTTAAGGATGTCATGGTGGGATTTCCTATGCCTGCTGGTTTGAATGAGTCTATGTCTTTGGCCATTCAGATCGGTCTACGCTTGCGCGAGCGTAAATCTGTGCACCATTTGGCGGTATTACCTGAGATTAAACCTGAGCCTATGCAGTGCGATAGGACTATGACCAGAGTTGAACGGCAAGAACACAGACGTCTGAATGGGCTGTGTTTCTACTGTGGTGATTCCACTCATGCTATCTCTGATTGTCCTAAGCGCACTAAGCGGTTCGCTAGGTCTGCCACCATTGGTACAGTACAGTCAAAATTTCTTCTGTCCGTTACCTTGATCTGCTCTTTGTCATCGTATTCTGTCATGGTGTTTGTGGATTCAGGCGCTGCCCTGAATTTGATGGACTTGGAATATGCTAAGCGTTGTGGGTTTTTCTTGGAGCCCTTGCAGTGTCCTATTCCATTGAGAGGAATTGATGCTACGCCTTTGGCCAAGAATAAGCCTCAATACTGGACCCAGCTGACCATGTGCATGGCTCCTGCACATCAGGAGGTTATTCGCTTTCTGGTGTTGCATAATCTGCATAATCTGCAAACCAGGGATTCAAGCTTCAGGAGGCTAATTTGCATATTCCAGGTGCCTTCTGGGAGAAGCGAAGTCTCCCTAAGCTAGAAGATCGTTGGGTACAGCCGGGACCAGCTGCTTCGAAAGCATCACCAAACCGCGCGCCTTATGGCGCGCAAATTTTTGCCTGTAGGACATTATTGCAAGAGAGCTTGGCTGAGTAGATTACACAAGAAGGAAAACACACAGCAAGTCAGCAGGATCTAGGAGCAACATGGCAGATGTGACAACCTACATGGTGAGCTGCAGCATGTGCTACATGTTCACAGATCGACCAGAAGAAGAATCCAATTTCACCTGTCAGAAGTGTAGACTAGTGGCCCTTTTAGAAGAAAAGGTGCGGGGTCTGGAAGAAAGAATAGCAACTTTGAAACTCATCAAAGAGAATGAAGACTTTCTAGACAGAACAGAAGCATCTCTACTGGTCACAGAAGGTGCAAAAAGTGTCAGAGAACCTCCAAAAGCAGATGAGTGGAAGCATGTGACCAAAAGAAGCAAGAAGACCATGGAGAAATCACCAACCACACAACTGAAGAACCGATATCAAATCTTTGTAGAGGATGAAGATGGCACACCTAAGAATGAAGCAATACCAGCAAGCAAAAAAGAAAAGGGCACACAGCAACAAGTGACAGCAAAAAGTACAGCCAAGAAGCAACGAAGAGTGGTGGTGGTGGGAGACTCACTACTGAGAGGCACCGAAGCAGCCATCTGCAGACCGGACATAACTGCAAGAGAAGTATGCTGCCTTCCAGGTGCGATGATCAAGGATGTGACCGATAGGATACCAAAGCTCTTCAGCTCCAAGGACGTCCACCCATTTCTTCTGATACATGTTGGCACCAATGACACGGCAAGGAAGGACCTACCGACAATCTGCAAGGACTTTGAAGAGTTGGGGAAGAAAGTAAAGGAACTGGATGCACAGGTAGTTTTTTCTTCTATCCTTCCAGTAGACGGGCATGGCACCAGGAGATGGAACAGGATCCTTGATGCAAACAACTGGCTAAGACGATGGTGCAGACAACAAGGATTTGGATTCCTGGACCACGGTGTGAATTACTGGTACGATGGACTCCTCGCCAGAGACGGACTACACCTCAACAAACCTGGGAAACACACATTCGCCAGAAGACTCGCTACACTCATCAGGAGGGCGTTAAACTAGAAGAAGAGGGGACGGGAAGAAAAACATTAGACTCGAACAAAGACGACCCAGGAAAACATACTCAGAAGGGAGGTAAGAACATTTCTAAAACAATCCACAGTGAGGAGATTGGAACAAAACAAAATCCTATAAACTGCATGCTCGCAAACGCCAGAAGCCTGACAAACAAGATGGAAGAACTAGAAGCAGAAATATCTACAGGTAACTTTGACATAGTGGGAATAACCGAGACATGGTTAGATGAAAGCTATGACTGGGCAGTTAACTTACAGGGTTACAGTCTGTTTAGAAAGGATCGTAAAAATCGGAGAGGAGGAGGGGTTTGTCTCTATGTAAAGTCTTGTCTAAAGTCCACTTTAAGGGAGGATATTAGCGAAGGGAATGAGGATGTCGAGTCCATATGGGTTGAAATTCATGGAGGGAAAAATGGTAACAAAATTCTCATTGGGGTCTGTTACAAACCCCCAAATATAACAGAAAGCATGGAAAGTCTACTTCTAAAGCAGATAGATGAAGCTGCAACCCATAATGAGGTCCTGGTTATGGGGGACTTTAACTACCCGGATATTAACTGGGAAACAGAAACCTGTGAAACCCATAAAGGCAACAGGTTTCTGCTAATAACCAAGAAAAATTATCTTTCACAATTGGTGCAGAATCCAACCAGAGGAGCAGCACTTTTAGACCTAATACTATCTAATAGACCTGACAGAATAACAAATCTGCAGGTGGTTGGGCATTTAGGAAATAGCGACCACAATATTGTGCAGTTTCACCTGTCTTTCACTAGGGGGACTTGTCAGGGAGTCACAAAAACATTGAACTTTAGGAAGGCAAAGTTTGAACAGCTTAGAGATGCCCTTAATCTGGTAGACTGGGACAATATCCTCAGAAATGAGAATACAGATAATAAATGGGAAATGTTTAAGAACATCCTAAATAGGCAGTGTAAGCGGTTTATACCTTGTGGGAATAAAAGGACTAGAAATAGGAAAAACCCAATGTGGCTAAACAAAGAAGTAAGACAGGCAATTAACAGTAAAAAGAAAGCATTTGCACTACTAAAGCAGGATGGCACCATTGAAGCTCTAAAAAACTATAGGGAGAAAAATACTTTATCTAAAAAACTAATTAAAGCTGCCAAAAAGGAAACAGAGAAGCACATTGCTAAGGAGAGTAAAACTAATCCCAAACTGTTCTTCAACTATATCAATAGTAAAAGAATAAAAACTGAAAATGTAGGCCCCTTAAAAAATAGTGAGGAAAGAATGGTTGTAGATGACGAGGAAAAAGCTAACATATTAAACACCTTCTTCTCCACGGTATTCACGGTGGAAAATGAAATGCTAGGTGAAATCCCAAGAAACAATGAAAACCCTATATTAAGGGTCACCAATCTAACCCAAGAAGAGGTGCGAAACCGGCTAAATAAGATTAAAATAGATAAATCTCCGGGTCCGGATGGCATACACCCACGAGTACTAAGAGAACTAAGTAATGTAATAGATAAACCATTATTTCTTATTTTTAGTGACTCTATAGCGACAGGGTCTGTTCCGCAGGACTGGCGCATAGCAAATGTGGTGCCAATATTCAAAAAGGGCTCTAAAAGTGAACCTGGAAATTATAGGCCAGTAAGTCTAACCTCTATTGTTGGTAAAATATTTGAAGGGTTTCTGAGGGATTTTATTCTGGATTATCTCAATGAGAATAACTGTTTAACTCCATATCAGCATGGGTTTATGAGAAATCGCTCCTGTCAAACCAATCTAATCAGTTTTTATGAAGAGGTAAGCTATAGACTGGACCACGGTGAGTCATTGGACGTGGTATATCTCGATTTTTCCAAAGCGTTTGATACCGTGCCGCACAAGAGGTTGGTACACAAAATGAGAATGCTTGGTCTGGGGGAAATTGTGTGTAAATGGGTTAGTAACTGGCTTAGTGATAGAAAGCAGAGGGTGGTTATAAATGGTATAGTCTCTAACTGGGTCGCTGTGACCAGTGGGGTACCGCAGGGGTCAGTATTGGGACCTGTTCTCTTCAACATATTCATTAATGATCTGGTAGAAGGTTTACACAGTAAAATATCGATATTTGCAGATGATACAAAACTATGTAAAGCAGTTAATACAAGAGAAGATAGTATTCTGCAACAGATGGATCTGGATAAGTTGGAAACTTGGGCTGAAAGGTGGCAGATGAGGTTTAACAATGATAAATGTAAGGTTATACACATGGGAAGAGGGAATCAATATCACCATTACACACTGAACGGGAAACCACTGGGTAAATCTGACAGGGAGAAGGACTTGGGGATCCTAGTTAATGATAAACTTACCTGGAGCAGCCAGTGCCAGGCAGCAGCTGCCAAGGCAAACAGGATCATGGGGTGCATTAAAAGAGGTCTGGATACACATGATGAGAGCATTATACTGCCTCTGTACAAATCCCTAGTTAGACCGCACATGGAGTACTGTGTCCAGTTTTGGGCACCGGTGCTCAGGAAGGATATAATGGAACTAGAGAGAGTACAAAGGAGGGCAACAAAATTAATAAAGGGGATGGGAGAACTACAATACCCAGATAGATTAGCGAAATTAGGATTATTTAGTCTAGAAAAAAGACGACTGAGGGGCGATCTAATAACCATGTATAAGTATATAAGGGGACAATACAAATATCTCGCTGAGGATCTGTTTATACCAAGGAAGGTGACGGGCACAAGGGGGCATTCTTTGCGTCTGGAGGAGAGAAGGTTTTTCCACCAACATAGAAGAGGATTCTTTACTGTTAGGGCAGTGAGAATCTGGAATTGCTTGCCTGAGGAGGTGGTGATGGCGAACTCAGTCGAGGGGTTCAAGAGAGGCCTGGATGTCTTCCTGGAGCAGAACAATATTGTATCATACAATTATTAGGTTCTGTAGAAGGACGTAGATCTGGGGATTTATTATGATGGAATATAGGCTGAACTGGATGGACAAATGTCTTTTTTCGGCCTTACTAACTATGTTACTATGTTACTATGTTACTATGTGGTCGTGTTGGGGTTGCCATGGCTACAAGCCCATAATCCAGTATTGGATTGGAAATCCATGTCGGTGTCCAGCTGGGGTTGTCAGGGGGTACATGGTGATGTTCCATTTCTGTCAATTTCGTCATCCACCCCTTCTGAGGTTCCAGAGTTCTTGTCTGATTACCGGGATGTATTTGATGAGCCCAAGTCCGATGCCCTACCTCCGCATAGGGATTGTGATTGTGCTATCAATTTGATTCCTGGTAGTAAATTCCCAAAAGGTCGACTGTTTAATTTATCCGTGCCTGAGCACACCGCTATGCACAGTTATGTGAAGGAATCCCTGGAGAAGGGGCATATTCCCCCGTCATCGTCGCCATTAGGAGCAGGGTTTTTTTTTGTAGCCAAGAAGGATGGTTCGCTGAGACCTTGTATAGATTACCGCCTTCTTAATAAGATCACTGTTAAATTTCAGTACCCCTTGCCATTGTTATCTGATTTGTTTGCTCGGATTAAGGGGGCTAGTTGGTTCACCAAGATAGATCTTCGTGGTGCGTATAATCTGGTGCGAATCAGGCGAGGCGATGAATGGAAAACTGCATTTAATACGCCCGAGGGTCATTTTGAGTATCTAGTGATGCCATTCGGACTTGCCAATGCTCCATCAGTGTTTCAGTCCTTTATGCATGACATCTTCCAAGAGTACCTGGATAAATTCCTGATTGTGTACTTGGATGACATTTTGATCTTTTCGGATGATTGGGAGTCTCATGTGAAGCAGGTCAGAACGGTTTTTCAGTTCCTGCGTGCTAATTCTTTGTTTGTGAAGGGATCAAAGTGTCTCTTTGGTGTGCAGAAGGTTTCATTTTTGGGGTTCATCTTTTCCCCTTCTACTATCGAGATGGATCCTGTTAAGGTCCAAGCCATCCATGATTGGACTCAGCCGACATCTCTGAAAAGTCTGCAAAAGTTCCTGGGCTTTGCTAATTTTTATCGTCGCTTCATCTGTAATTTTTCTAGTATTGCCAAACCATTGACCGATTTGACCAAGAAGGGTGCTGATTTGGTCAATTGGTCTTCTGCTGCTGTGGAAGCTTTTCAAGAGTTGAAGCGTCGTTTTTCTTCTGCCCCTGTGTTGTGTCAACCAGATGTTTCTCTTCCGTTCCAGGTCGAGGTTGATGCTTCTGAGATTGGAGCAGGGGCTGTTTTGTCGCAGAGAGGTTCTGATTGCTCAGTGATGAAACCATGCGCTTTTTTTTCCAGGAAGTTTTCGCCTGCTGAGCGAAATTATGATGTGGGCAACCGAGAGTTGCTGGCCATGAAGTGGGCATTCGAGGAGTGGCGTCATTGGCTTGAAGGAGCTAAGCATCGCGTGGTGGTATTGACTGATCATAAGAACTTGACTTATCTCGAGTCTGCTAAGCGTTTGAATCCTAGACAGGCTCGTTGGTCGCTGTTATTTGCCCGTTTTGACTTTGTGATTTCGTACCTTCCGGGCTCTAAAAATGTGAAGGCGGATGCTCTGTCTAGGAGTTTTGTGCCCGACTCTCCGGGTTTATCTGAGCCGGCGGGTATCCTCAAGGAAGGAGTAATTGTGTCTGCCATGTCCCCTGATTTGCGGCGGGTGCTGCAAAAATTTCAGGCTAATAAACCTGATCGTTGCCCAGCGGAGAAACTGTTTGTCCCTGATAGGTGGACGAGTAAAGTTATCTCTGAGGTTCATTGTTCGGTGTTGGCTGGTCATCCTGGAATCTTTGGTACCAGAGAGTTAGTGGCTAGATCCTTTTGGTGGCCATCTCTGTCGCGGGATGTGCGTACTTTTGTGCAGTCCTGTGGGATTTGTGCTCGGGCTAAGCCCTGCTGTTCTCGTGCCAGTGGGTTGCTTTTGCCCTTGCCGGTCCCGAAGAGGCCTTGGACACATATCTCTATGGATTTTATTTCAGATCTTCCCGTTTCTCAAAAGATGTCAGTCATTTGGGTGGTCTGTGATCACTTTTCTAAGATGGTCCATCTGGTACCCTTGTCTAAATTGCCTTTCTCCTCTGATTTGGTGCCATTGTTCTTCCAGCATGTGGTTCGTTTGCATGGCATTCCAGAGAATATCGTTTCTGACAGAGGTTCCCAGTTTGTTTCGAGGTTTTGGCGAGCCTTTTGTGGTAGGATGGGCATTGACTTGTCTTTTTCCTCGGCTTTCCATCCTCAGACTAATGGCCAGACCGAAACGAACCAATCAGACCTTGGAAACCTATCTGAGATGCTTTGTTTCTGCCGATCAGGATGACTGGGTGTCCTTTTTGCCTTTGGCTGAGTTCGCCCTTAATAATCGGGCCAGCTCGGCTACCTTGGTTTCGCCATTTTTCTGCAATTCTGGGTTCCATCCTCGTTTCTCTTCAGGACAGGTTGAGTCTTCGGACTGTCCTGGTGTGGATACTGTGGTGGACAGGTTGCAGCAGATTTGGACTCATGTAGTGGACAATTTGACCTTGTCCCAGGAGAAGGCTCAACGTTTCGCTAATCGCAGACGCCGTGTGGGTCCCCGACTTCGTGTTGGGGATCTGGTTTGGTTATCTTCTCGTCATATTCCTATGAAGGTTTCCTCTCCTAAGTTTAAACCTCGTTTTATTGGTCCGTATAGGATTTCTGAGGTTCTTAATCCTGTGTCTTTTCGTCTGACCCTCCCAGATTCTTTTTCCATACATAACGTATTCCATAGGTCATTGTTGCGGAGATACGTGGCACCTATGGTTCCATCTGTTGACCCTCCTGCCCCGGATTTGGTGGAGGGGGAATTGGAGTATATTGTGGAGAAGATTTTGGATTCTCGTGTTTCTAGACGGAAACTCCAGTATCTGGTTAAATGGAAGGGTTATGCTCAGGAAGATAATTCCTGGGTTTTTGCCTCTGATGTCCATGCTCCCGATCTTGTTCGTGCCTTTCATGTGGCTCATCCTGGTCGGCCTGGGGGCTCTGGTGAGGGTTCGGTGACCCCTCCTCAAGGGGGGGGTACTGTTGTGAATTCTGTGGCAGAGCTCCCTCCTGTGGTCACAAGTGGTACTTCGGCTGATTCTCTCTGGGAGCTTCCGTTTGTGGAGGAAAGTGGTACTGCGGCTTCTGAGTTTCCTCCCTCAGGTGATCTGGTGAGGTCGTTAGGTGCTTCTCTACTTAACTCCACCTAATGCTTTGATCCATGCTTCCTGTCAATGTTCCAGTGTTGGACTTGTTTTTCCCTGGATCATTCCTGTGGCCTGCTGCTCTGCATAGCTAAGTTCTTCTTTGCTATTCGTTTGCTATTTTTTCTGTCCAGCTTGTCTAATTGTTTTGCTGGAAGCTCTGGGATGCAAAGGGTGTACCTTCGTGCCGTTAGTTCGGTACGGAGGGTCTTTTTGCCCCCTTTGCGTGGTTTTATTTAGGGTTTTGTGTAGACCGCAAAGTTATCTTTCCTATCCTCGCTCTGTTAAGAAAGTTGGGCCTCACTTTGCTGAATCTATTTCATCCCTACGTTTGTCTTTTCATCTTAACTCACAGTCATTATATGTGGGGGGCTGCCTTTTCCTTTGGGGTATTTCTCTGAGGCAAGGTAGGCTTATTTTCTATCTTCAGGCTAGTTAGTTTCTCAGGCTGTGCCGAGTTGCATAGGTAGAGTTAGGCGCAATCCACGGCTGTCTCTAGTGTTGTTTGGAGAGGATTAGGGATTTCGGTCTGCAGAGTTCCCACGTCTCAGAGCTCGTTCTATTATTTTGGGTTATTGTTAGATCACTGTATGTGCTCTGACCGCTATGTCCATTGTGATACTGAATTGCCTATCACAACAGACAAGTAAGCATGGCCAAGGACATTACAACTCGCTGACTGGGCACTGGGTGACTCTGGTGGCTGTAGGGACAGGTGCTGCTCCACAAATCTTGGAATCCCCAAGGCTTGCAGGACAAACCTCTACATAACACTTCCTCCACTGCTTCTGCCTCCTCTATCTCCACCACCTCTGTACTGCGCAGCCAGGGCTCACCGCAATCAGGCAGTATTAAAATTGATATGCCTTGGAGATCGCAGTCAATTAGCTGAAGAGTTGTGGACAGGTCTCTAGGCAGAGTTTGATCAATGGCTGTCTCCGCTGAACCTGCATCCAGGGAAGGCCGTGTCCGATAACAGTGTGAACCTGGTGGCGGCCCTATGACAAGGCAAGCTCACACATGTGCCTTGCATGGCTCACGACCTCAACTTGGTGGTACAGCATTTTCTCCACCACTATCCTGGCCTTGGTGAGCTGCTCCAGAAAGCATGCAAGCTATGTGTGGGGCATCCGCTAGGACCGTGGGGTACTCGGTACCTGGCCGGTTCTTAAAAGGATGTGTCACGTGGCAGTGACCCGGTTCGTGGACCTGGACATCCAATAAAAAGGGAAAGGTGCAGTGGGAATAAATTCTATTGTAGTAGTGTTCGTGACGCCACCTGTGGTATTTGGCCAGTGATGGCTGACACTGCTTAATGGGGTCCTCTGGGGATGATGGTATTGCAGCAGAGGTGGTATAGTTCCCCACAGGTAGAACTCAGTCCCCAGGGCTCTCAGTGTAGAAGGCAAAGATGACACACGGTGTAGTACTGGAAAGAATTGGAGGACACAAGGTTGCAGTCTCTTTACCTTTTACTGGTGGTATGCAGCCACAGTCCAGGGTACGGATCACAGGAGGTGGTGAAATCCAGCCAGCCTGGAAGCGATTCGGAATTTCCCTAGCCAGGTGGTGTTGTAAGCCTTCCTTACTGCGCTGTGGTTTAAGTCCCTTGCTGCCTAAGGCTTCACACAAGGTCCACATTTTCTCTCTGCCCCTTTAAGTAGGACACTAATCCATATGGCAGGCAATTTGAGCCTTTTTTACAGGTGTCCCTGGTTGCGGCAATTCCAGGCTCTATATGCTGCTGTGCCTTCGGATGTAATGGTGGACAGGTGACTTGAAATCTTCTGCCCGCCGGTTTCTGCTGTGGGGCATACAGTTACCCCCACAACCTTAGAATTCCGGCTTCTGGTTACTTGCGCTGATTCTGGAGTGAGCCTTCTTGTAGCTCCACTCCCAGTTTGTTTCCTCTCCTTTGACTCTTCTCCCTTCGCAGTCTCACAGACTGCTCTGTCCCTCTCTTCTCTTTCCAGGAGCTGCAGAACCACGTATCTGCACGGCCCCAGCTTTCCACTCCTCACTCCTCTCTGACAGACTGACTAACTCCTCCTCCAGCCTGAATATATAGGGAAGCCACCCATAAACTGGATCAGAGCTTCCCCTTCTGGCTGGGAGTCAGAAAAGTGTTGTGTGTACGTGCTTCCTATTAAAGGGATCCTTCCTCGCTTCCAAGCATGGCATCACCCTCCTCGTGAGGAAGGCAATATCACTGTGACAGCTGAACTCCTGGGGTGTCACATGTGCTCATTTCCGCCGTTTGCACCCCTATGGTCATTGACTTGCATCAATATAGAGGTCTTTGTCCATGCCAGTTAACAGGTTGATATGTGATGTGCCGACATGGTGGAATTCCACTCTGCACATGTTGCAGCGACTGTAGCAGCAGCAACGAGCCCTTACGCAGTATGTCAGGTCGTATAGCCTGGGCCAATGCAGTACGCACATGGCGCATATCACGTTTACAGATTGGGCACAGATTAAGGACCTCTGTCCCTTTCTGCACAGTTTCGAAATGGCTACTAAGATGGTTAGCACTGACAACGCCTTAATCAGCATCACTATTCCGGTCATCTATATGCTGGAGCAGACTCTAAATAGCCTGTGGGAGGAGATGGTGGTCGCAGAAGAAGAGGAGGAAGCAGAGGAGGATGCAGAAGGGATAATGTTGTTTCTAAGTTCAAGACTGTCGTCACACAGGCGGGTGCCTCAGAATGTGTCTTCAGCGCTGCTGGTGTGGTCCTGACAGATAACTGCAGTTGGCTGTTCCCTGAAAGTGTAGACCGCCTAACTTTCATCAAGATGAACAAGTCACCAATCTCCAAGGACTTTTGCACCCTAATCGCAGGCTGTATAGACTAGGTAATATTGCATTTTGCATTTTTTAGTGTGATGCATTAATGTCATGTAACTGGACTCTGTGATATCTTTAGTGTGTCTTCTGTGCCTGTGTGGCACCCCTGGGGTCCAGTCGCTACAGAGGTACTGCATCTCATCCAGAGGTGTGGTATCCCACTCTCAGGTAAGGAGGGAGCACTACCCAGGACTCTAACACTCACATCCAACACACCCCAGTTCAGTCGGGGCACCTTGGTGTACCCTTAAGTAGGAAGGCTTCACCCTAGGCTGAATAGGACTGGGTGGTGGGAGTGGGTGGGGTAGGTAGAAAAAAGGAAGGAGCTTAGAAGGCAGGAAGAACTGTACAGAGAGGAGTCTGTGAGAAGTGGAGCTGAGCAGGCATGAGAGTCTGCAGCTCCTGCCAGCCTGAAGAGAGAATTGAAAGGGAGAGACAGAAGGAAGCTCCAGGGAGGACAGAAGGGGTCCTAGGGGGCACGGATAGTGCAGAAGCCACCCGTGGGGCCCATATCCTTGCTGACCATAGTCAGATGGAGGGGCCAGGTCGCAGACAGGGAACCGGCCCCAACTTAGTGGAATACTTCAAGTTTAGCTAAGAAACCAGAGGCTGTGTCACAGCCACATCCACCCATCCACTTTGCCAAAAAGGCAGCCGTATAGAATCCAGGGGGACTGAAAGAACGTCGCCCGACCAGGTTCGTGGCTGCTGGCTTGGGACACTGTGGGTAAGGCGCCGGGCAGGAGAAGTGGAAGCCAGTGTAGTGAGACGGCCAGAGAAAGGCATATCAAAGGAGTCCTGGAAAGGTGCATCACAATTTGCCTGGGAGTTTGCTGGACCATTGACCCGGGAACACAGCATCCGGCTGGCGTTTGTGGACTGGAGAACTGTGAGTAAAAGTGGAAACCGCACCCTACTGTGTCCCTGCATTATTCCTACAACACCTGCCCAGAATAACCACCACCAACATATCACTTAATACTACATCTGCCCTGGGGTTAGCGCTACTCGTGGAGAGCTGCACCAACACTGCTGCATCACCATCTGCCCCAGAGGATCTGAACTGCAGCATCAGCCACCATCTCATTGGGTGGCGTCACAAACAATTTCATCAATCCTTTATAAACTTTATTTTTCCCTTTAATTACTATTTCACTTTTACATGGATGCCCAGGACCACGGACCGGGGAACTACTGCCGTGACCTTCCCATTTAAGAACTGCTGTGCCGGACCTGGTACCGAGTACCCTACGGCCCTGGCGGGGCACTCCACCTGCTGCTGATGTGAATACAAATTTGTGGATATGTGAACAGTCACGATTGGTCTACATCTGCTAGGTTAGCTGTAGTGGAAGATGTGTTGGTCCCAATTATACTATTTATATTTGCCACTTGGAATTGTGATGTCTCACCACCCTTGCTGGATTTGAGGACTGAATGTAAAGAATGTTGCTGGATATTCCTTGGTGATGGATTACCGGGTGGATTTGATGGATTTGTCCCTTTTTGTGTGGCCACCTTGCATGCATATTCTAAGTAACTGTATCTACATTTGATGTTATATTTGCCTAGTCTCAATTAAGGTTGTTGGATTGTTCATCGGCCTGCTGTCCCTGCCTGCTCTGTCACACACCCCATCACACCTGCTACATACTCCATAACCATACACATTTGAGACTCAGTTGGAAAGGAGCAGAGCATGGAGACCACAAAGGGACAAATCTGCAAATGCGAGGATGTCTCTCTTGGAAGGCCCGTTCAACTTGCTTTGGCTTCTTCAGGTTCTGCTTGTCCAGTTTCTTCATAGCAAATACCTGGTTGGTGTCTTCATGGTGTATTAAGTGGACGGGTCCGGCAGAGAGGAAAATCCATGATTTATAAAAATTTTTTTTAAAAAAATCCTTACTAACAGGCTGTTTATAGACCACAAATTGTTCTCTGTACTAATGTTAATACTAGCCATATGGTCACTAGAAATCAAGTGTTGCATTGTGGGATTGTACCAAGGTATGCTGGGACAGGGAAATTCCATTATTTTCTGTGTACTTCCTAGGACACACGTGCTTATATGCTGTGCTGGAACCATCTCACTTACTTGCCATCCTGGTTAAGTTTATCCGGTAAGATTGTTACCTCTGTTCTTGCAATATAGTGTCTTACAGAATGTGATTTACTGTATGGCAGCTAGTACTTAGGAAATCTATTATCAGTAACTTGCTGTATGTAGATATATAGAAGTTGCATCATCCTGTATATTTTTCCTGCTATTTGTAAAGTATCAGCTGCGCTGTTATTTGGCTCAATACTTATCAATATCATTTGCATTCTTAAAGTTTTACCGCATTTTTAATGACGGTTACCAATAAACCAATTAGACTACAGAGAACAGTCTGCTTATTTGGAAGACAGAAGTGGTTTATGCTGTATGTTGGATCACACACCGTATCAACGTGGATGAAGACAGAACACTGAGAATATAGATATTCTGCTCTCACCGTATATTAACATACCAGAACTGATAGTACGTAATGACCATATGCATAAGGAATTCTGTGTGTGTTCTTATGTACATTATAGTCTCAACACACATACGAGCTGTAAATTCCCAAATGTAACTAAATACTAATAGATGAATAATCACTATTGCCCAGAAAAAGTTATAAAAAAAAAAAAAAAATTATATCTTTATTAACCCCTCTCTGACCTTAGACGTACTATCTCGTCGAGGTGACCTGGGCCTATCTGACCCTCGACGGGATCGTACGTCATGCCCTTTAATGCGATACCGCGACTTAAGTCGCGGTGATCGCATTAAAATTCCAACAACATCATACCTTAGGGAAGATGGCCTCGGCATCCAGGGCACTGTCACCACCCACCCGGCCTACCGATTGCTGTGATTGGCTGTTCAATTCTGAACAGCCAAGCACAGCCAGCCACTCATTGTTTCAGCCAATCGGAGCAGCTGAAACATTGATGTTACAGGCTAGGATAGAGTACCGATGTACTTAATCCTAGGTCCGGTGCCAGGCAACGCCAAAAACACCCTGGATTGGCGTGATCGCACCAATTGCAGGGCACAGCGTGGTATTACCGCGCTGTGCCCTGCCGGAACCTGCCTGGATCAGTGCTCTAATAGCACCGATCCTAGGCCAGGCCCAGCAGTAGCTGATTGTTGCAATCGATGTCATCGTCGATCGCGCCAATCACAGGGCACAGTGGCGGTGTGCCCTGTTGGTGACCTGATAATCATTGAAATGCAAGGGAGAAACCTCCTTAGGGTGGGTGTCCGTGGGCCGGATTACATCCGGATTAGCTGCGGATTGAGCGCTGCGTCCAACCGCAGCATCCAGATGTTACAGCATAGTGGAGGGGATTTTATGAAATCTAGTCTCCACCATGCGTGCGAACACGCATCCGGCAGCCGTGCGTTTACAGACATGCGGCTCATCTTTTTAGAACACAGCATGTCCGTTTACCTTGTGGCGACGCTCCGTTGCCGCAAGCTAAAAATAACAGGGTCCTACGTGTAGGGTGCGGCGATTCCGGACGTGTACAATGAACAAGTCCGGAATCACCGATTTGGGCGGAGCAGGTTCTATGCTCCGTCCAAAGCGCCGGCAATCCGGACAGTGGACACGCACCCTAAAACTGGTCAGTTACTAACAAATACATTTACTAACAAATGACCTTCCGCAAACTCCATGTAAAATTATAATTTTTGTTATTTAGTTAAAAAAAAACAAACAAACAAAAAAAAAACAGCACAGCAGACTTCCAGAAAAAAAAAAAAAAAAAAGCGATGTTTATTGCCCAAATGGAGTGGCGACGTTTCGGATACAATCCTTTCAAGCCTCTATATATTTATTTATAACTGATTGAAATAATTAGTATTAATTGGAGTGTTGAAACCATTAAAAATGACTTATTACACCACTTAATGATGAGCTGCCTTTAGCACCCCTCACCTGGTAACAGCATGAACTGTACTGCTTTTCCCATGCACCAGTTTGTGTTAGGCCAGTCTCTCACGTCCAGATAATTCCGGTACCAGAAAAAAAAAAAAAAAAAAAAAAAAAAAAAATCGGTACCGGAATTATCCGTGTCCGTGTGCCCACTGGGTACCACACGCACCGTGCTGGGTACCACACGCACCAGCATCTGTTGCTGAAGCCCCATTCATATCTTCCCTGCAGCAGCGTTTTCTGTAGAGAAGATATGAATAATTGTGTGTAAAAACAAGATCCAGGTCCCCCCCCCCCCCGCTGTGATGAAAATACTCACCCAGCTCCCTCGCTGGCTGGCACTGCTTCCTGTCCTGGCCGCACCTTGTACTGTATGAGCGGTCACGTGGGGCCGCCGATTACAGTCATGAATATGCGGCTCCACCTCCCATAGGGGGTGGAGCAACATATTAATTACTGTAAATGAGCGGCCCCACATGACCGCTCATACAGTACAAGGTGCGGACAGGACGCTGCTGCAAGGGAGCCGGGTGAGTATTTTAATCACAGCAGGGGGGGGGGGGACCTGGATCTTGATTTTACACACAATTATTCATATTTTATGTACAGCAAACGCTGCTGTAGTGAAGATATGAATGGGGGCTTCAGCACTAGTGGGGGGGGGGCAACGCTTACTGTAGCGCTGTCTCCTGCACGGCACACGGACAACGTGTGGGTCCATGTAATCCGTGCGCTCCCACAAACACTGACATGTCTCCGTGTTTGGCACACGGAGACACGGTCCACAAAAAAAACCAAAAAAAAAAAACCAATGACATCTGCACAGATGCATTGATTTTAATGTGTCTACGTGAGTCAGTGTCTCTGGTACGTGAGGAAACTGTCACCTCACGTACCAGAGCCACTGACGTGTGAAACCGGCCTTACACTGATAGATGACATTCTGTGTCAGTTTACAGCACACATTTAGTTTGTAGTGCTTAACCCCTTAAGCCCCAAGGGTGGTTTGCATGTTAGGCCGGTTTCACACATCAGTGGCTCCGGTATGTGTGGTGACAGTGTCTCCGGTACGTGAGGAAACTGACTCACGTAGACACATTAAAATAAATGTGTCTCTGCACATGTCAGCGTGTTTTCACGGACTGTGTGTCCGTTTGCAAAACATGGAGACATGTCAGTGTTCATGGGAGCGCACTGATCACACGGACCCATTAAAGTCAATGGGTCCGTGTAAACACGTACCGCACACGGATGCTGTCCGTGTGCGTTTTTCCTGTCATAGGGTTAAAATTGTAAAAATTGTTGCAATACACGGACAGCACACAGACCCTAAAAATGTACTCACGGACATCACGTGGATCCCATACAGATGGCCTACGTGAGCACACGGACAACTCCGGTACAGTTTTCTCCGATACCGGAATTATCTGGACATGTGAGACTGGCCTTAATGACCAGGCCAATTTTTACAATTCTGACCACTGTCCCTTTATGAGGTTATAACTCTGGAACGCTTCAACGGATCCTGATGATTCTGACAATGTTTTCTCGTGACATATTGTACTTCATGATAGTGGTAAAATTTATTCGATAAAACTTGCTTTTGTGAAAAAAAATAAAAATGGAAATTTAGCGAAAATTTCGTAATTTTCCAACTTTGAATTTTTATGCCCTTAAATCACAGAGCTATATCACACAAAATACATAAGTAACATTTCCCACATGTCTACTTTACATCAGCACAATTTTGGAACCAAAACTGTTTTTTGTTAGGGGGTTATAAGGGTCAAAAGTTGACCAGCAATTTCTCATTTTTACAACACCATTTTTTTTTTTTCTTAGCTCTGTCTTCAGTCTTTTTTTTCCCCTAGACATTAGAGTGCTTCAGGACACAGCTGTGGACATGGATATTCAGGCTCTGTGCTCCTCAATGGATAATCTCGTTGTAAATGTACAAAAGATTCAAGATACTATTGATCAGAAATCGATGCTAGAACCAAGAATTCCGATTCCGGATTTGTTTTTTGGTGACAGAACTAAGTTCCTGAGCTTCAGAAATAATTGTAAGCTATTTTTGGCCTTGAAACCTCATTCTTCTGGTAATCCTATTCAACAGGTTTTGATTATTATTTCTTTTTTGCGCGGCGACCCACAGGACTGGGCGTTTTCTCTTGCACCAGGAGATTCTGCATTGAGTAATGTTGATGCATTTTTCCAGGCGCTGGGATTGCTTTACGATGAGCCTAATTCAGTGGATCAGGCTGAGAAAAATCTGCTGGCTTTATGCCAGGGTCAGGATGATGTAGAAGTATATTGTCAGAAATTTAGGAAGTGGTCAGTACTCACTCTGTGGAATGAATCTGCACTAGCGGCTTTGTTCAGAAAGGGTCTCTCTGAAGCTCTTAAGGATGTAATGGTGGGATTTCCTATGCCTGCTGGCTTGAATGAGTCTATGTCCTTGGCCATTCAGATCGGTCGTCGCTTGCGCGAGCGTAAATCTGTGCACCATCTGGCGGTATTGTCTGAGAGTAAACCTGAGCCTATGCAGTGCGACAGGACTATGACTAAAGTAGAACGGCAAGAACACAGACGTCTGAACAGACTGTGTTTCTATTGTGGTGATTCTACTCATGCTATTTCTAGTTGTCCTAAACGTACTAGGCGGTTCGATAGCTCTGCCGTTATTGGTACTGTACAGTCCAAATTCCTTTTGTCCATTACCTTAGTGTGCTCTTTGTCATCGTATTCTGTCATGGCGTTTGTGGATTCAGGCGCTGCCCTGAATCTGATGGATTTGGATTATGCTAAACGTTGTGGATTTTTCTTGGAGCCTTTGCGGTGTCCTATTCCGTTGAGAGGAATTGATGCTACACCTTTGGCCAAGAATAAGCCTCAGTACTGGGCCCAGCTGACCATGTGCATGGCTCCTGCACATCAGGAAGTTATTCGCTTTCTGGTACTGCATAATTTGCATGATGTGGTCGTGTTGGGGTTGCCATGGCTACAAACCCATAATCCAGTATTGGATTGGAACTCTATGTCGGTAACCAGCTGGGGTTGTCAGGGAGTACATGGTTATGTTCCATTTTTATCTATTTCGTCATCCATTCCTTCTGACATCCCAGAGTTCTTGTCGGACTTTCAGGATGTATTTGAAGAGTCCAAGTCTGATGCCCTACCTCCGCATAGGAATTGTGATTGTGCTATCGATTTGATTCCTGGTAGTAAATTCCCTAAGGGTCGTTTATTTAATTTGTCCGTACCTGAACACACCGCTATGCGCAGTTATGTGAAGGAGTCCCTGGAGAAGGGACATATTCGCCCATCGTCGTCACCATTGGGAGCAGGGTTCTTTTTTGTAGCCAAGAAGGATGGTTCGCTAAGACCGTGTATTGATTACCGCCTTCTTAATAAGATCACTGTTAAGTTTCAGTATCCCTTGCCATTGATTTCTGACTTGTTTGCTCGGATTAAGGGGGCTAGTTGGTTTACTAAGATTGATCTTCGTGGTGCGTATAATCTGGTGAGAATCAGGCAGGGAGATGAATGGAAAACGGCATTTAATACGCCCGAGGGTCATTTTGAGTATCTGGTGATGCCGTTCGGACTTGCCAATGCTCCATCTGTTTTTCAGTCTTTTATGCATGACATTTTCCGTGAGTATCTGGATAAATTCTTGATTGTTTACTTGGATGACATTTTGATCTTCTCAGATGATTGGGAGTCTCATGTGAAGCAAGTCAGAATGGTTTTCCAGGTACTGCGTGCTAATTCCTTGTTCGTGAAGGGATCAAAGTGTCTCTTCGGTGTGCAGAAAGTTTCATTTTTGGGGTTCATTTTTTCCCCTTCTACTATCGAGATGGATCCGGTTAAGGTTCAGGCCATCCAGGATTGGACTCAGCCGACATCTCTAAAAAGTCTGCAGAAATTCCTGGGCTTTGCTAATTTTTATCGTCGCTTCATCTGTAATTTTTCTAGCATTGCCAGACCATTGACCGATTTGACCAAGAAGGGTGCTGATTTGGTTAATTGGTCTTCTGCTGCCATGGAAGCTTTTCAGGAGTTGAAGCGTCGTTTTTGCTGTGCCCCTGTGTTGTGTCAACCTGATGATTCTCTTCCGTTCCAGGTCGAGGTTGATGCTTCTGAGATTGGTGCAGGGGCGGTTTTGTCACAGAGAGGTTCTGGTTGCTCAGTGTTCAAACCATGTGCTTTCTTTTCCAGGAAATTTTCTGCTGCTGAGCGTAATTATGATGTGGGCAACCGAGAGTTGCTGGCCATGAAGTGGGCATTCGAGGAGTGGCGTCATTGGCTTGAGGGTGCTAAGCATCGCGTGGTGGTTTTGACTGATCATAAGAACCTTACTTATCTCGAGTCTGCCAAGCGCTTGAATCCTAGACAGGCCCGTTGGTCGTTATTTTTTGCTCGTTTTGATTTTGTGATTTCATACCTTCCGGGCTCTAAAAATGTGAAGGCGGATGCTCTGTCTAGGAGTTTTGTGCCCGACTCTCCGGGGTTATCTGAGCCGGCGAGTATCCTCAAGGAAGGAGTCATTGTGTCTGCCATCTCCCCTGATTTGCGGAGAGTGTTGCAGAAATTTCAGGCTAATAGACCTGATCGTTGTCCGGCCGAGAAACTGTTCGTCCCTGATAGGTGGACTAGTAAAGTTATCTCTGAACTTCATTGTTCGGTGCTGGCCGGTCATCCAGGAATCTTTGGTACCAGGGAGTTGGTTGCTAGATCCTTCTGGTGGCCATCTCTGTCACGGGATGTGCGTGCTTTTGTGCAGTCCTGTGGAATTTGTGCTAGGGCTAAGCCCTGCTGTTCACGTGCCAGTGGGTTGCTTTTGCCCTTGCCGGTCCCGAAGAGGCCTTGGACACATATTTCGATGGATTTCATTTCTGACCTTCCCGTTTCTCAAAAAATGTCGGTCATTTGGGTGGTCTGTGATCGCTTTTCTAAAATGGTCCATCTGGTGCCCTTGGTTAAATTGTCTTCCTCCTCTGATTTGGTGCCTTTGTTCTTCCAGCATGTGGTTCGTTTACATGGCATTCCTGAGAATATTGTTTCTGACAGAGGTTCCCAGTTTGTCTCGAGGTTCTGGCGAGCCTTTTGTGGTAGGATGGGCATTGACCTATCTTTCTCCTCGGCCTTCCATCCTCAGACTAATGGCCAGACCGAACGAACCAATCAGACCTTGGAAACATATCTGAGATGTTTTGTTTCCGCTGACCAGGATGATTGGGTGTCATTTTTGCCGTTGGCTGAGTTCGCCCTTAATAATCGGGCCAGCTCGGCTACCTTGGTCTCTCCATTTTTCTGCAATTCTGGGTTCCATCCTCGTTTCTCTTCAGGACAGGTTGAGTCTTCGGACTATCCTGGTGTGGATTCTGTGGTGGACAGGTTGCAGCAGATCTGGACTCAGGTAGTGGACAATTTGACCTTGTCCCAGGAGAAGGCTCAGCTTTTCGCTAATCGCAGACGCCGTGTGGGACCCCGACTTCGTGTTGGGGATCTGGTTTGGTTATCTTCTCGTCATATTCCTATGAAGGTTTCCTCTCCTAAATTTAAACCTCGTTTTATTGGTCCGTATAGGATTTCTGAGATTCTCAATCCGGTGTCTTTTCGTCTGACCCTCCCAGACTCCTTTTCCATACATAATGTATTCCATAGGTCGTTGTTGAGGAGATACGTGGCACCTATGGTTCCATCTGTGGAGCCTCCTGCCCCTGTTTTGGGGGAGGGGGAATTGGAGTATATTGTGGAGAAGATTTTGGATTCTCGTGTCTCTAGACGGAAACTCCAGTATCTGGTCAAATTGAAGGGTTATGCTCAGGAAGATAATTCCTGGGTTTTTGCCTCTGATGTCCATGCCCCAGATCTTGTTCGTGCCTTTCATGTGGCTCATCCTGGTCGGCCTGGGGGTTCTGGTGAGGGTTCGGTGACCCCTCCTCAAGGGGGGGGTACTGTTGTGAATTCTGTGGCTGAGTTCACTTCTGTGGTCACAAGTGGTATTGCAGTCTCTGGGCTTCCTCCCTCAGGTGTTTTGGTGAGCTCGTTGGCTGCCTTGCTATTTAGCTCCACCTGAGTCTGTCTTCCTTGCTCCTTGTCAATGTTCCAGTGTTGGATCTGAGCTACTGCATCTTTCCTTGGGCCTGCTGCTCTGCTAGATAAGTGCTTCTAGTTTGTTTTCTGTTTTTTCTGTCCAGCTTGCTATTAACTTTTGCTGGAAGCTCTGAGAAGCAAAGGGGTGCACCGCCGTGCTGTTAGTTCGGCACGGTGGGTCTTTTTGCCCCTTTGCGTGGTTTTCGTTTTAGGGTTTTTTGTAGACTGCATAGTTCTCTTTGCTATCCTCGCTCTGTCTAGAATATCGGGCCTCACTTTGCTGAATCTATTTCATTCCTACGTTTGTCTTTTCATCTTGCTAACAGTCATTATATGTGGGGGGCTGCCTATTCCTTTGGGGTATTTCTCTGAGGTAAGTCAGGCTTGTATTTCAATCTTCAGGCTAGTCAGCTCCTCAGGCAGTGCCGAGTTGCATAGGTAGTGATAGGCGCAATCCACTGCTGCTTATAGTTGTGCGAGGATAGATCAGGTACTGCAGTCTACAGAGATTCCACGTCTCAGAGCTCGTCCTATTGTTTTTGGTTATTGCCAGATCTCTGTATGTGCGCTGATTACTGCACGCTGTGTTGCCTGATTGCCAGCCATAACACAGGGATCACCAAAAAGGACAACAATAATCCTTATACAAAAGTAATCAATTTTTATTATGGTCAAACAGAGACAGCACACGGTTAAAAACATTATTAAAAACAGTAACAGTACATCCCCAGATGGGGAATACCCCCAAGACCAAACAAGAGGTTGATGCTTAAAAAAAAAAAAAAAAAAAAAAAAAAAAGTACTTAAATACACAATCCAGATGGTATACTGAGTGCATGTAGAAAAAAAATAAAAATAAAAATTATATATATATATATATATATATATATATATATATATATATATATATATATATATATATATATACTAGATTGTGGCCCGATTCTAACGCATCGGGTATTCTAGAATATGCATGTCCCTGTAATATATGGACAATGATGATTCCAGAATTTGCGGCAGACTGTGCCCGTCGCTGATTGGTCGAGGCAACCTTTATGAGATCATCGTCGCCATGGCAACCATTATGACATCATCGTCGCTGTGCCTGTTGCTGATTGGTCGAGGCCTGGCGGCCTCGACCAATCAGAGACGCGGGATTTCTACGTCAATGCTGTGCCGGTCTCCGATTGGTCGAGGCCACCAGGCCTCGACCAATCAGAGAGCAGGGATTTCCAGGACAGACAGACAGACGGAAAAACCCTTAGACAATATATATATATATATATATATATATATATATATACACATACATACATACATACATACATACATACATACATACACACACACAACTGCTCAGAAGGACAGGGCGGAAAGATTATATACGCCCTAAAGGTATGTAATTGTTATGGCCATAACAAGATAAGGAAAAGCTTGATACTATAACACTCACAAGATTGTTTTGATCAGTATCATATGCCACCAAATAATTAAATGTATAGATCAAACATAGCCCAAACTATATGGATGCTGATAATATATGTAAAAAGTACAGACAACCATACAATATAGCTGGACCAACTGGTATTAGTATATATGGGTGTACCATGTATGTTACAAAGACCCCAGATCTATGTAAAGTGCTAAATGCAATAAGTTATACGTCCATACAATGAGCTAAGGAGAATACCTAAACCCCACAAACTGGCAATGTAGTATCTACAAGCCAAAAAATGAGAGGCATATCAATGTAACACCTGCCCAAAGGCAGTGTTTACAAATAGAAGGAAAGGCATACAGGTATACACCGAAAGGGGCAGAAAAAAAAGAGCCATAGAATAGCAATATAACCTGTCCAGGGCTGAAAGCAGCACTCAAAAAAGCATAACACCGGTCATGGGGGGCAAAAAGAGCCCAACGCGTGTCGCCACAGCGTGGCTTCGTCAGGAGCAAGAGTCAACCACCGTTTGGGCGCATGACAGAGCTCGGAAGGGAAGGAGCGCCGTTTGACTTTTCAATGCAAAATTGACTGGAATTAAGATGGGACGCCATATTGCGTTTGGAGAGCCCCTGATGTGCCTAAACATTGAATCCCCCCAAAGTGACACCATTTTGGAAACTAGACCCCCCCCCATGGAACTTATCTAGATGTGTTGTGAGAACTTTGAACCCCCAAGTGTTTCACTACAGTTTATAATACAGGGCCGTGAAAAATAAACATTTTTTTTCCCATAAAAGTTATTTCTTTAGCCCCTAGTTTTGTATTTTCCCAAGGGTAACAAGAGAAATTGGACACCAAAAGTTGTTGTCCAATGTGTCCCGAGTACGCCGATACCCCATATGTTGGGGTAAACCCCTGTTTGGGCACACGGGAGAGCTCGTAAGGGAAGGAGCGCAGTTTTACTTTTTCAACCCAGAATTGGCTGGAATTGAGATCGGGTGCCATGTCGCGTTTGGAGAGCCCCTGATGTGTCTAAACAGTGGAAACCCCCAATTCTAACTGAAACCCTAACTCTAGCCCCAACTCTAGCCCTAACCCTAATGGGAAAATGGAAATACATTTTTTTTTATTTTATTTTCCCCTAACTAAGGGGGCGATGAAGGGGGATTTGATTTACTAGTTATAGCTTTTTTTTTTAGCGGATTTTTATGATTAAGGCGCTTTTTATTGCAAAAAATAGTTTTTGCATCTCCACATTTTGAGAGCTATATTTTTTCCATATTTTGGTCCACAGAGTCATGTGAGGTCTTGTTTTTTTGTGGGACAAGTTGACGTTTTTATTGATAACATTTTCGGGCACGTGACTTTTTTGATCGCTTTTTATTCCGAATTTTGTGAGGCAGAATGACCAAAAGCCAGCTATTCATTAATTTTTTATTTTTTTTTTTTTGGGGGGGGGGGGGGGGGGACGTTTATACCGTTCCACGTTTGGTAAAATTGATAAAGCAGTTTTATTCTTCGGGTCAGTACGATTACAGCGATACCTCAATTTTTTATTTTTTTATTTTATGTTTTGGAGCTTTTATACGATAAAAACTTTTATAGAAAAAAAGAATTATTTTTGCATAGCTTTATTCTGAGGACTATAATTTTTTATTTTTTGCTGATGATTCTGTATGGCAGCTTGTTTTTTGCAGGACAAGATGACGTTTTTAGCGGTACCATGATTATTTATAGCCATCTTTTTGATCGCGTGTTATTCCACTTTTTGTTCGGCGGTATGATAAAGCGTTTTTTGCCTCTTTTTTTTACCGCGTTCACTGAAGGGGTTAACTAGCGGGACAGTTTTATAGGTCAGGTTGTTACGGACACAGCGATACTAAATGTGTGTAATTGTGTTTTTGTTTTTTTTTGGTAAAGAAATTTATTTATGGGAATATATATTTTTTTATTTAGGAATTTTTTTTTTTTTTTTTTAACACATGTGAATTTGTTTTTTTACTTTATAGCAAAAAAATATGCTGAGGATCTCCTACATCCACCATTCGGGTGTGTCACCTAGTTGTAGCCAATGTTACTGGCTTAGGGGCCCACTCAGAAGTTTATCCCCCCGAAACAAAACCATAGCTATGCCTCTGCCTTTGTTTTCTTGGAGCTGCCAGGCAAAGTGTTCCCATTCTATATTACATCTTTATTCACACTTTTAACCCCTTCCCAACCCATGACGCCACGTAGGCGTCATGAAACCAATCTAATCAGTTTTTATGAAGAGGTAAGCTATAGGCTGGACCACGGTGAGTCATTGGACGTGGTATATCTCGATTTTTCCAAAGCGTTTGATACCGTGCCGCACAAGAGGTTGGTACACAAAATGAGAATGCTTGGTCTGGGGGAAAATGTGTGTAAATGGGTTAGTAACTGGCTTAGTGATAGAAAGCAGAGGGTGGTTATAAATGGTATAGTCTCTAACTGGGTCGCTGTGACCAGTGGGGTACCGCAGGGGTCAGTATTGGGACCTGTTCTCTTCAACATATTCATTAATGATCTGGTAGAAGGTTTACACAGTAAAATATCGATATTTGCAGATGATACAAAACTATGTAAAGCAGTTAATACAAGAGAAGATAGTATTCTGCTACAGATGGATCTGGATAAGTTGGAAACTTGGGCTGAAAGGTGGCAGATGAGGTTTAACAATGATAAATGTAAGGTTATACACATGGGAAGAGGGAATCAATATCACCATTACACACTGAACGGGAAACCACTGGGTAAATCTGACAGGGAGAAGGACTTGGGGATCCTAGTTAATGATAAACTTACCTGGAGCAGCCAGTGCCAGGCAGCAGCTGCCAAGGCAAACAGGATCATGGGGTGCATTAAAAGAGGTCTGGATACACATGAGGAGAGCATTATACTGCCTCTGTACAAATCCCTAGTTAGACCGCACATGGAGTACTGTGTCCAGTTTTGGGCACCGGTGCTCAGGAAGGATATAATGGAACTAGAGAGAGTACAAAGGAGGGCAACAAAATTAATAAAGGGGATGGGAGAACTACAATACCCAGATAGATTAGCGAAATTAGGATTATTTAGTCTAGAAAAAAGACGACTGAGGGGCGATCTAATAACCATGTATAAGTATATAAGGGGACAATACAAATATCTCGCTGAGGATCTGTTTATACCAAGGAAGGTGACGGGCACAAGGGGGCATTCTTTGCGTCTGGAGGAGAGAAGGTTTTTCCACCAACATAGAAGAGGATTCTTTACTGTTAGGGCAGTGAGAATCTGGAATTGCTTGCCTGAGGAGGTGGTGATGGCGAACTCAGTCGAGGGGTTCAAGAGAGGCCTGGATGTCTTCCTGGAGCAGAACAATATTGTATCATACAATTATTAGGTTCTGTAGAAGGACGTAGATCTGGGTATTTATTATAATGGAATATAGGCTGAACTGGATGGACAAATGTCTTTTTTCGGCCTTACTAACTATGTTACTATGTTACTATGTTAAAGTGTGTGCCAATCCGACCCATGACGCCTATGTGGTATCATGGAAAGATCGCGTCCCTGCAGATCGGGTGAAAGGGCCAACTCCAATTTCACCCGATCTGCAGGGACAGGGGGAGTGGTACTTCAGCCCGGGGAGGTGGCTTCACGCCCCCCCCACCCCCTCCCCTCCCCGTGGCTACGATCGCTCTGATTGGCTGTTGAAAGTGAAATTGCCAATCAGAGCGATTTGTAATATTTCACCTAAAAAAAAACAAACTGGTGAAATATTACAATCCAGCCATGGCCGATGCTGCAATATCATTGGCCATGGCTGGAAACACCGATCGCCCCCCCAAGCCACTGATCTGTGGTCCGCTCCCCTCCGTCCTGTGCTCCGCTCCCCCGTCCTCTCCCCCTGTGCTCCTGTGCTCTGACACCCCCCCCCCCGTGCACAGATCTCCCCCCTTTATACTTACCGAGGCTCCCGATGTCTGTCAGTCTTCTCCATGGGCGCCGCCATCTTCCAAAATGGCAGGCGCATGCGCAGTGCGCCCGCCGAATCTGCCGGCCGGCAGATTCGTTCCATGTACATTTTGATCACTGAGATATTTGATCACAGTGATCAAAATAAAAAAAAAAGTAAATGAACCCCCTGTATCACCCCAATAGGTAGGAACAATAATAAAATAAAGAAAAAAAAATGTTTTTGTTTCCACTACAGTTAGAACTAGGGTTAGGGTTAGGGATAGGGAATGTGCATACGTATTCTGGTCCTCTGCGGATTTTTCCGCAGCGGTTTTTATAAGTCCGCAGTGCAAAACCGCTGCAGATTTATCGCGGATTTACTGCGGTTTTCTATTGGAGCAGTTGTAAAACCGCTGCGGAATCCGCAGAAAGTGAAATGTGCAGAATGTAAACCGCTGCGTTTCCGCGCAGTTTTTTCCGCAGCATGTGCGCAGCGTTTTGTAAACTCATGGGAAACTGCTGCCGAGCCCTGACGTGCGCCAAAACAGTGGTTTACCCCCACATATGGGGTACCAGCATACTCAGGACAAACTGGGCAACAACTATTGGGGTCCAATTTCTCCTGCTACCCTTGTGAAAATAAAAAACTGCTTGCTAAATCATCATTTTTGAGGAAAGAAAACGTATTTATTATTTTCACGGCTCTGCGTTATAAACTTCTGTGAAGCACTTGGGGGTTCAGAGTGCTCACCACATATCTAGATAAGTTCCTTGGGGGGGGTCTAGTTTCCAAAATAGGGTTACTTGTGGGGGGGGTTACTGTTTAGGCACATCAGGGGCTCTGCAAATGCAACGTGACGCCCACAGACCATTCCATCAAAGTCTGCATTTCAAAACGCCACTACTTCCCTTCCGAGCCCCGACGTGTGCCCAATCAGTAGTTTACCCCCACATATGGGGTATCCACGTACTCAGGACAAACTGGGCAACAATTATTGGGGTCCAATTTCTCCTGTTACCCTTGGGAAAAAAAAAATGCTTGCTAAAACATCATTTTTGAGGAAAGAAATTTTTTTTTATTTTCACGGCTCTGCGTTATAAACTTCTGTAAAGCACTTGGGGGTTTAAAGTGGTCACCACACATCTAGGTTAGTTCCATTGGAGGTCTAGTTTACAAAATGGGGTCACATGTGGGGGAGCTCAAATGTTTAGGCACACAGGGGCTCTCCAAACGTGACATGGTGTCAGCTAACGATTGGAGCTAATTTTTCATTCCAAAAGTCAAATGGCGCTCCTTCCCTTCCAAGCCCGGCCGTGTGCCCAAACAGTGGTTTACCCCCACATGTGAAGTATCACTGTACTCAGGAGAAATTCCCCAATAAATTTTAGGATCCATCTTATCCTGTTGCCCATGTGGAAATTAACAAATTGAGGCTAAAAGAATTTTTGTGAAAAAAAAAAGTACTTTTTCATTTTTACGGATCAATTTGTGAAGCACCTGGGGGTTCAAAGTGCTCACTATGCATCTAGATAAGTTCCTTGGGATGTCTAGTTTCCAAAATGGGGTCACTTGTGGGGGGAGCTCCAATGTTTAGGCACACAGGGGCTCTCCAAACGTGACATGGTGTCCGCTAAAGATTGGAGCCAATTTTTCATTGAAAAAGTCAAATGGCGCTCCGATCCTTCCCTTCCGAGCCCTGTCGTGCGCCCAAACAGTAGTTCCCCCCCACATATGGGGTATCAGCGTACTCAGGACAAATTGTACAATAACGTTTGGGGTCCAGTTTCTCTTTTTACCCTTGGGAAAAAAAAAAAATGTTGCTTAAAGATCATTTTTGTGACTAAAAAGCTAAATGTTTATTTTTTCCTTCCATGTTGCTTCTGCTGCTGTGAAGCACCTGAAGGGTTAATAAACTTCTTGAATGTTGTTTTGAGCACCTTGAGGGGTGCAGTTTTTAGAATGGTGTCACTTTTGGGTATTTTTAGCCATTTAGACCCCTCAAACTGACTTCAAATGTGAGGTGGTCTGTTGTGAATTCTGTGGCTGAGTTCACTTCTGTGGTCACAAGTGGTATTGCAGTCTCTGGGCTTCCTCCCTCAGGTGTTTTGGTGAGCTCGTTGGCTGCCTTGCTATTTAGCTCCACCTGAGTCTGTCTTCCTGGCTCCTTGTCAATGTTCCAGTGTTGGATCTGAGCTACTGCATCTTTCCTTGGGCCTGCTGCTCTGCTAGATAAGTGCTTCTAGTTTGTTTTCTGTTTTTTCTGTCCAGCTTGCTATTAACTTTTGCTGGAAGCTCTGAGAAGCAAAGGAGTGCACCGCCGTGCTGTTAGTTCGGCACGGTGGGTCTTTTTGCCCCTTTGCGTGGTTTTCGCTTTAGGGTTTTTGTAGACTGCATAGTTCTCTTTGCTATCCTCGCTCTGTCTAGAATATCGGGCCTCACTTTGCTGAATCTATTTCATTCCTACGTTTTGTCTTTTCATCTTGCTAACAGTCATTATATGTGGGGGGCTGCCTATTCCTTTGGGGTATTTCTCTGAGGTAAGTCAGGCTTGTATTTCTATCTTCAGGCTAGTCAGCTCCTCAGGCAGTGCCGAGTTGCATAGGTAGTGATAGGCGCAATCCACTGCTGCTTATAGTTGTGTGAGGATAGATCAGGTACTGCAGTCTACAGAGATTCCACGTCTCAGAGCTCGTCCTATTGTTTTTGGTTATTGCCAGATCTCTGTATGTGCGCTGATTACTGCACGCTGTGTTGCCTGATTGCCAGCCATAACAGTGGTCCCTAAAAAAAAAAAAATGGTTTTGTAAATTTCGTTGTTAAAATGAGAAATCGCTGGTCAAATTTTAACCTTTATAACTTCCTAGCAAAAAAAAAATATATATATTGTTTCCAAAATTGTGCTGATGTAAAGTAGACATGTGGGAAATGCTATGTATTAACTATTTTGTGTCACATAACTCTCTGGTTTAACAGAATAAAAATTCAAAATTTGAAAATTGCGACATTTTCAAAATTTTAGCCAAATTTCCATTTTTTTCACAAAAAAACGCAGAATTTATTGACCCAAATTTACCACTAACATGAAGCCCAATATGTCACGAAAAAACAATCTCAGAACCGCTAGGTTCCGTTGAAGCGTTCCCGAGTTATTACCTCATAAAGGGACACTGGTCAGAATTGCAAAAAACGGCAAGGTCTTTAAGGTCAAAATAGGCTGGGTCATGAAGGGGTTAAAAATAGAACATTTTATGCAATTAAATCCAGACATGACACCTAGTAATATTGATTTATTACCATTATCTGGACAAAGACAAGAAAGAACAGGGCACAGCAATGACTAAAGGACCCAGAAACTAAAGTACTGTCAGTGCTCCTCAGATATTACTAGACATGGTTAGGGTGGGAGCACAGCTTCAACAAGACAGTTGGTTCCCTTCACGGGCTCCAATACTTCCATGATGAGGATCCAAGTACCAGCCTCAATAATCTTGTAGATTCTGTAGTAATCTAAATGGAGACAGTTGATCCCATTTACTGACTTGATAAACTGGCAGACCTAGACAATGAGAAGGACATTTAGAATGGCAAATTAAAAAAAAAAAAGTTTCCAACCACCCCTTGACTTTATACCTTCATTCCGGCTTCAGCAGCAGGGCTGTCAACAGCCACAGTATGAATATAACAAGGGCCTGTTCCTTGGGCTATAAACCCCCAACCTATATCACTACACTTCATCTGGAAGAAAGAATAATTAGGTTAAAATTGTTCGCTAATGCGTGGCAGAAACCAAGTTAAAGCAGGAGGCCATCCATGAACATGATGGGTCATCAACTAGTTCTTAGAAGGATCTGTTGTGTAGGACGGACAGGAACACTGGCCCTTTTTAAGCTAACATACTTGGGTCAATTGCTGAATAGTTTTACTGGTGCTACTACAGTCTGAATAGATCAGGGAGGTGGCAAACATTTGCCTCTGCTGCCATATGCAATAGCACCTTCTGGCAACAACAAGCCAGTTGGTTTCAGCTCACCAATTTATTAACCATTTAACTCCTGTTCTTACCATGGATTGTGGATTTGCCATTGCAGAGTCTGAAACTGCTGCTGTAGCCCATTTAATACCCTGACGAGAAGCAACATATCTTGTCATTTGACACCCTGTAAGGCTACTTTCACTAGCGTCGGGCAACGTCCGTCACAATACGTCGTTGTGAAGAAAGAACGCATCCTGCAAAGTTGCCCGCAGGATGAGTTTTTTTCTCCATAGACTTTCATTAGCGACGCATTGCGATGGATTGCCACACGTTGCATCCGTCGTGCGACGGATGCGTCGTGTTTTTGCAGTCCGTCGGGACAACAACAACAACAAAAAAAGTTCCATGCAACGTTTTTGCCCGTCGGTTCCACTTTTTCCAGCCGTTCATGTGCGGGCAGAACTCCACCCCCTCCTCCCCGGACCTTACAATGGGGCAGCGGATGCGTTGAAAAACTGCATCTGCTGCTCCCATTGTGCTTTTACTTTACAGCATGAGTCGGCCCGATGCACTGCGACGGGCCAGTACAGACGTTAGTGTAAAAGTAGCCTAAGTAGTAACAGGTTGAGGCCCAGCAGGTGTCATTTTCTTCTACAACCCCTGGCAAAATAGACTTGGCGCCAGATTGAAGAGTACGGTTTGACACTAACTTTTTCTGATTGCTGTTGCCAGATCAGCTTTGCAGGTTGGAGCTTTGTCATGGACCATTTTCTTCAACTGCCAAAGATTTTCAATTGGATTTAGATCTGGACTATTTGCAGGCCATGACATTGACCTCATGTTTTTTCTTCAAGGAATGTTTCACAATTTTTGCTCTATGGCAGGATGCAACATCTTGAAAAATGATATCATCCCCAATCATCCTTTCAATTGATGGGATAAGAAAAGTGTCCAAAATATCAACATAAACGTGTGCATTTATTGAAGATGTAATGACAGCCATCTCCCCAGTGCCTTTACCGGACATGCAGCCCCATATCAATGACTGGAAATTTGCATGTTCTCTTCAGGCAGTCATCTTTATAAATCTCATTGGAACGGCACCAAACAAAAGTTCCAGCATCATATCCTTGCCCAATGCAGATTTGTGATTCATCACTGAATATGACTTTCATCTGGTCATCCACAGTCCACAATTGCTTTTCCTTAGCCAATTGTAGCCTTGTTTTTTCTGTTTAGGTGTCAATGATGGCTTTTGTTTAGCTTTTCTGTATGTAAATCCCATTTGCTTTAGGCGGTTTCTTACAGTTCGGTCACAGACGACTTCAGTTTCCACCCATTCGTTCCTCATTTGTAACATGGTTATTAAGGTTGAAGGAAGACTTTAAGTCCATCTAGTTCAACCCATAGCCTAACCTAACATGCCCCAACATGTTGATCCAGAGGAAGGCAAAAAAAACAAAAAGACAAAAAAACATGTAGCAAAGAGTAAGCTCTACATTGGGGAAAAAGATTCCTTCCCGACTCCACATGTGGCAATCAGACTAGTTCCCTGGATCAATGCCATATCAAGGAATCTAGTTTATATAACCTGTAACATTGTACTTTTCAAGAAAGGCATCCAGTCCCCTCTTAAATTTTAGTAATGAATCACTCATTACAACATCATATGGCAGAGCAGTGAGACTATGGAACTCTCTTACAGTAAAGAATCCGCGTCTTATGCTTAAACCTTCTTTCCTCCAGATGTAGAGGATGCCCCCTTGTCCCTGTCTCAGGTCTATGATTAAAATGATCAGAAAGGTCTTTGTACTGTCCCCTTATTTATACATTAAGATAAGATCACCCCTTAGCCTTTGTTTTTCCAAACTAAATAGCCCCAAGTGTAATAACCTATCTTGGTATTGCAGACCCCCCAGTCCTCTAATAACCTTGGTCGCTCTTCTCTGCACCCGCTCTAGTTCAGCTAGGTCTTTCTTATACACCGGAGACCAGAACTGTGCACAGTATTCTAAGTGTGGTCGAACTAGTGACTTGTATAGAGGTAAAATTATGTTCTCCTCATGTGCATCTATGCCTCTTTTAATGCATCCCATTATTTTATTTGTCTTTGTAGCAGCTGCCCGACACTGGCCACGGAATATGAGTTTGTCATCCACTCATACACCCAGGTCTTTCATTGACGGTTTTGCCCAGAGTTTTATAATTAAGCACATAGTTATACATCTTAATCTGCGGCGTTTATTCACCCCCCACATCCGATCACTGGCTCGCTCTTCTTATCTGCATCTCAAAAACATTTCTAGAATTCGCCTTTTCTTTCGACTCTGCAAAAACTCTTACTGTTTCACTTCTTCATTCTCGTCTGGACTATTGTAACTCTCTACTAATCGACCTCCCTCTTACCAAACTCTCCCCGCTCCAATCTGTCCTGAATGCTGCAGCCAGGATCATATTCCTCACCAACCGTTACACCGATGCCTCTACCTTGTGCCAGTCATTACACTGGTTACCCATCCACTCCAGAATCCAGTACAAAACTACTACCCTCATCCACAAAGCACTCCATGGCTCAGCACCACCCTACATCTCCTCTCTGGTCTCAGTCTACCACCCTACCCGTGCCCTCCGCTCCGCTAATGACCTCAGGTTAGCATCCTCAATCAACCTCCCACTCCCGTCTGTAAGACTTTACACATGCTGCGCTGATTCTTTGGAATGCACTACCTAGGTTAATACGATTAATCCCCACAGTTTTAAGCGTGCCCTAAAAACTCATTTGTTCAGATTGGCCTACCACATCAACGCATTAACCTAATGATCCCTGTGTGGCCCATTCAAAAAAAACAAAACAAAAAACATAATCAGGTTCCTCGCAACATGTTCTCATACACTTTATGCAGTTATTAGCCCTCTGTGTCTGTACTGCCTCATACTTAGGCAGTTAACTGGTTCATGCAGCTTTACATGAACACCTGAGCCTTACACTATGGCTGGTCCGAATAACTAAAGCAATTGTTACCATCCACCTCTCATGTCTCCCCTTTTCCTCATAGTTTGTAAGCTTGTGAGCAGGGCCCTCATTCCTCTTGGTATCTATTTTTGAACTGTGATTTCTGTTATGCTGTAATGTCTATTGTCTGTACAAGTCCCCTCTATAATTTGTAAAGCGCTGCGGAATATGTTGGCGCTATATAAATAAAAATTTATTATTATTATCTTAATACTTCTACCCAAGTGCATGACCTTACATTTATCCCCATTAAAGCTCATTTGCCATCAGTTCAAGCGTCTAGTTTACATAAATCCTCCTGTAATATAAAATGGTCCTCTGTATTGATTACCCTGCAGAGTTTAGGGTCATCTGCAAATATTGAAATTCTGCTCTGTATGCCCCCTACAAGGTCATTAATAAATATGTGAAAAAGAAGAGGGCCCAATACTGACCCCTGTGGTACCCCACTGCTAACCGCGACCCAGTCCGAGTGTGCTCCATTAATAACCACCCTTTGTTTCCCATCCCTGAGCCAGCTCTTATCCCACTTACACATGAAAATATGTCCATTAGTCTCATTTTATGCATCAACCTTGTGTGGCACCGTATCAAAAGCTTTTGAAAAGTCCATATACACTACGTCCACTGGGTTCCCTTGGTCCAGGCCAGAACTTACCTCTTCATAGAAATTGATATTAGTCTGACATGAACGGTCCCTAGTAAACCCGTGCTGATACTGGGTCATGAGGTTATTCCTCTTCAGATACTCCAGTATAGCATCCCTTAGAATGCTCTCCAGGATTTTACCCACAGTAGAGGTTAAGCTTACTGGCCTATAGTTTCCGAGTTCAGTTTGTCCCCTGTTTGAATATTGGCACCACATTTGCTATACTCCAGTCCTGTGGTACAGACCCCTGTTATTATGGAGTCTTTAAAGATTAAAAATGATGGTCCATCAATGACTGTACCTAATTCCTGCAGTACTCGGGGGTGTATCCCACTCAGGCCCAGGGCTCAGTGAGCAGAATACTCCTTTCCATATTGTCAATGGATCTCAGTGTTGCCAGCTGCACATTTAGATCCAGAATCTGGGCTTCCAAATGCACAACGTGCTCACATCTTGCACAGCAGTATGCACCCTTGACTGGCTGCTCAAGGACTGCATACATGTGGCAAGATGTGCACTGGATGGCATTAACAATAGTGGAGCATATTTCCTAATGGGATTGCACCAGACAGACAAGTTAAATAAAAATACAAAGTATTAATAAAATACAGACAGCAATTCAGTAATTCCTCCCTTGGAAACTCCCTGAATCCAAAGTCACAAGTCACACATTTACCGCCATTCGCACTTACGCTCAGGTCACACTTGCCAAGCTGAAGATTTAAAGAGATTTTTTTTCTCCCTCAGCAGCAATCCACCTTGCTGTTCAATGCACTTCCAAATGTTTTGTTGTGCATTTCCTGTTTTGGAAGCATATTGGTTGAAGTTTCCCTTCTTGATGCTTTGATGTTTTCCTTGGTCTACCAGTATGTTTGCCTTTAACAACCTTCCCATGTTTGTATTTGGTCCAGATTTTAGACACAGCTGACTGAACATCCAACATCTTTTGCAACATTGCGTGATTTACCCTCTATTAAGAGTTTGATAATCCTCTCCTTTGTTTCAATTGACAGCTCTCCTGTTGGCGCCAGGATTCATGTCAGTCCACTTGGTGCAACAGCTCTCCAAGGTGTGATCATTCCTTTTTAGATGCAGACTAACGAGCAGATCTAGTTTGATGCAGGTGTTAGTTTTGGGTATGAAAATTTACAGGGTGATGCCATAATTTTCTCCCTCAGAATTTAGTGGTTCCATAATTTTTCCCCTATGCTTGGTTACAAAAGTAACTATTACTGACCACATTTTTTGTTCTGGATTTCTTTTAGTGTTTCTTAAAGCCAGAAAGTTGCCATTTGAAAGGACTTTAATTTTGTAGAAAAAGAGGTTGCATTCTAACACATTGCATGAAGAGTTTTGAGTAGTGATGAGCGAATATACTCGTTGCTCGAGACTTCCCGAGCACACTCGAGTGTCCGCCAAGTATTTTTTAGTGCTCGGAGATTTAGTTTTTTTTCGCCGTAGCTGGATGATTTACAGCTACTAGCTGTTAAGTTCCCGCAGCTGCACAGGGGGAATCTCGAACCATGTCTGCTGCGGTCTCCCATTCTACTCTAGCCGCAGTGGAACCTGCTCAGCGGAGACGTTGGTCCCAGTGTCTGGCTCAGCCTGATACTGTGCGAATGGTTACTGTTGCCTTTCCAGGCTCTGCCCTTGTAGCCAGCACTGTCAGTGGCGAGCAGGCTTTTCTGGTACCAAGTCCTGCTTTTCACGCATTGAGCATGCCCATGGGAGGACCTCTCATTGGAGGGCGGGGGTCACACACTCAGGCCCTGTTGCAGCTCCTCTTGGTCCACCAGGAAGGTCCTGTAGAGCTGCAACTATAAAAGGTTTGCATGGCCATGCGCTAGTATCAAATGTGTTTGGCTTATGCCAGTGGATACTATAGCACTCTATATATGTGGTTTGAGGCTGTAGCTTTGGAACTGTACACTCAGGCAGGCAGCTGGCGCCAGTGGGGGCAATTAGCCTTGGCTTAGCATCTGGTTCCTTCATGTGTGCGTTTAGCACAGAAGAGTTCCAGAGCAAGCACAACGCTTAGGGTAATAGTTTTGCGTACAGCACGACTCTGCGAGTCAGATCGCTTCCAGTTCACACGGGGTGAATCTTAACCCACGTGTGAGCTCAGAGGTTATCCGTTACTTTGCAGCAGATATCTCTGCACGGTGGACCCCGGGCTTCGAACGCACCTTGTAGCTACCCATCTATACTCGGTGCGTTCTGCTAGCCAGCTTGATTACATGTGGGGATTCCCAAGCAACACCCACATGTACTTATGCTGACTAAAAGCTGTAAATCATTCAGCTCAGGTGATGAAAACCAAATCTCCAAGCACTAAAAAATACTTGGACACCCGAGCGTGCTCAGGAAATCTCAAGTAACGAGTATATTCGCTCATCACTAGTTATGAGGTTTTATTCCACATAGTGTTTTTGTAGATTAAGGGTGTGGTCATATGGCCGTATTACTCGTGAGGATCACATTGCAATCCTCAGACTGGCTGTTTGCTCTCCTGACCCAAGCGTGACAGCTGCATAGAAACACATGCAGTCAAGCTCAGGTCAGGAGAGCCGACAGCCAGTCCGAGGATTAGGCCGGGGTCACACTCTGCGTATGAAAATACGGTCCAATTTTTACGCACAAATTTATTTGTGTCATCCATATGGCGATTTTTTTTCTCGCAGGCTTGCAAAATGGACATCATGGATCCATAGGCATATATATATATATATATATATATATATATATATATATATATAATTTTTTTTCTTAGTTACTCACCGGTTAACAGTGTTTTACGGAGTCCATGACAGCACCACGGAGAGAGGGGATCCGCCCTTCAGGAACAGGAAGCCTACAGATACATAAGGGCGGCACCTCTCCCATGCATCAGTTGGTTTACAGAGCACAAGAGGACCACCAAGGTTAACAGCATAATTAATATACAACGATACTACTGCTAACTATTCACCCCGAGTGACTTATATAAACAAAAGGAAGAGGTGTACACCCAGAACTGAAGAAGACGGGAGGGCATGTACGGGTGCGGTCATGGACTCCGAAAAACACCGTTAACCAGTGAGTAACTAAGACTTGATCAGTCGTCCATAACAGCACCACGGAGAGAATTACAGAGAGTAACTGTTTAGCGAGGGATTACTGCTTGCAGCACCCTTACACCGAAAGAGGTCAGAGGAAGCACCCAGGTTTAATCTATAATGGTTATAGAATGTGTTTGGAGAACACCAAGTAGCAGCCTTACATATTTGGTCGATCGACACTAACCTCTCCGCCCATGAGGTAGCCATGGCTCTGGTGGAATGCGCTCTAAGACCTTCAGGTGCCGGCTTGCCCTTTGAGATGTATGCCAGCGAAATAGCCTCCCTGATCCACCTAGCTAGTGTAGATTTTGACGCTCTGACCTTTCCTGCTACCCTAATAGATAACGCCCTATTCGTGTCCTATCTTCCAAGGATCAGTCACTGCTAGATACATCTTCTTACATCTAAAGTGTGTAGTTTCCTTCTTTATTATTAGTAGGATTAGGGAGGAAAGATGGAAGAACCATCTCCTGTGTTCTATGGAATCTGGACACTACTTTAGGAAGATATGCTGGATCAGGGGAAAGTATCACTATCATCCCTAAGTTGCATGTAAGGGGGAAGCCTGGATGTCGCCTACCCTACGATCTGATGTTAGGGCTACCAGGAAGGCTACTTTAAGAGACAGGTCTTTAATAGAGGCTGAAGAAATTGGCTCAAATGGGGCTTCTGTCATGGCTGAGAGGACTAAGTTTAAGTCCCATGGCATGACTATTCTTTACCATTGGTCTAGACCGTTTTGCTGCCTTGATGAATCTACTGACCCAGTAATTTTCAGAAATTTTGCAGCTGGAGAGGGCCCCCAAGGCCAACACCTGTACTTTAAGGGTGTTTGGGGATAACCCCATATCCAACCCCTTTTGCAATAACTCCAAAATCTGGTCTATTGGTGTTGATTGACCAGCTACTACCCCCGAGTTTTGAAGAAATCTTTTCCAGATCCTGACAAATTTTAGTGGTGATTAACACTGCTGAAAAGCAGAAAAATAATCAGGCCCGGAGAGAACCCTCTATCTTTTAACAGTGACCGCTCAAAATCCATGCCGTCAGATGAAGGCCAACCGCCTGAGGATGGTAGACTGCGCCCTGGGATAGGAGATCTGGGATGTCTGGCAAGACCCATGGGTCAGATATTGACATGGTCCTGAGGCATGAAAACCACGTCCTTTTGGGCCAAAAGGGGGCAATTACTATAACTGTGGCCTTGTCCTTCCTGATTTTCCTCACTACCAGAGGAAGTAGAGACAGGGGAGGAAAGGCATAAGCTAGCCTGAAGTTCCAGTCCATGAGGAGGGCATCTACCGAGAGGATTTTCTCTGGGGTTCAGAGAGCAGAATTGTGTCAATTTTGTGTTTTCCCTTGTGGCGAAAGATCTACCTCCGGTTGACCCCACCTTTCCACAATGAGGTTGAAGATTGCGTCGTTTAGTGACCATTCTCCCTGCCTCAAGGTGTTTCAGCTTAAGAAATCTGCCGTAGTATTTTCTATTCCTCTTATATGAAGAGCTGTCAACGAGAGAAGGTGTTGCTCTGCTAGCTGGAACAGACGATCTGCTACGTTCATCAGGGGTTTGGAACGGGTTCCACCTTGATGATTGATATATGCCACGGTGACCCGATTGTCAGAAAATCTGCACGTGGTGGCCCTATAGACAGACAAGGAGTTTAACTGCCTGTTCCACTGCCGTTAACTCCTTTAGGTTAGAGGACATTTCCGTCTGAATCTGGTCCCAGAGTCCCTGGATTAATATCTCACCCATGTGAGCCCCCCAACCAGAAGGGCTATCGTTTGTGGTGATTATACGGGTTACATTATATTCCCAGGGGACCCCTGTGGACAGGTTATTATGGTCTAGCCACCATTCGAGGGATATAATAGTGTTTCGGGACAAGGTTAGCTGGCTTTCCAGGTGTCCCCCCCCCCCCCAATTTTTTGTTGCAATAACACCTCGCCCTGAAGTACCCTTGTATGATACTGAGCCCATCGGACCGCTGGAATGCAGGATGAGGGAGAGCCTAACAAAGACATCACTTTCCTGAGGAACACGGTGGGGGTTTTTGGATGCGTTTAGCACCTCAAGGTGCAGGCGATCTATTTTTTCGTGAGGCAAACTGCATTCCTGAACCTGGGAATCTAAGGAGAGGCCCAGAAAACGCTGTACTTTCATGGGCTGTAACCAGGATTTTTTGATATTTAGTAACCATCCTAGTCGCTCCAGGGCAGACATTACTTTTTGTAATTGTTCTAAACAGTGATCCGCTGTTTTACCCACGATAAGGAGATCGTCGAGATAGGGGGATTACCAAAATATCAGATTCATTCAAGTGGGCCATGACCTCAGCCATAACTTTAATACCCGGATGGGGGGGGGGGTTTGCGACTGATATGCCAAAGGGGACTGCCCTATACTGGAAATGCCTGACCACCCCATCTAACCGGACCGCTACCCTCAGGAATCGTTGGTGCCCTGCATAAATGGGAGATATGGTAATGGGAGTCCTTTAAATCAAACACCACCATGAAGCAATTTTTAAACAGTAATTTTATTGCGGTATTAATAGTCTCCATTTTAAATGGTTGAATGGCCAGAAATTTGTTTAGAGCCCTAAGGTTGATAAAGTTCTGAAGGAGCTGTCTGGTTTGCGTATTAGGAATAGAGGAGAGTAGAATCCGAATCCTTTACCTCGTTCTCCTTCCGGAACCTCTGATAGGACCCTCTTACTGAGCAGGTCGTGAATTTCCATTTCCAGGGCCGTCTTTTCTGCCAGAGAGGACCTGAGCAGGGTAACTGAAGAAATAAGGGATGGAAGAGAACTCTAGCCGTAGACCTGTAGCTATTCCCAAAATCCAATTGCCACTGGAAATTTTTGACCAGGCCTGGTAGAAGGCAGATCGTTTACCTCCCACCGGGGCGACTAGTCATTGGGGTGGCTTTTTGACCTCACGGGATGGTTCTTGATGTCCCCCACCTCCAAACATGAATCCAGTACAGTTTTTCTTTTTATCGTCCCATCTGCCTTGGTCCCTGGCGGCCTTCTGCGAAAGAACCTTTTCCCTGTGAAAGGACGCCTATAAGAAGTGGTCGTTAGACTGGGAAATTTTTTTTTTCTCATCTCCGGCCTTCTCCAGCAGTTCGTCCAGAACCGGACCGAACAGGTATTCTCCTTCACATGGAATAGCGCAGAGACGTGACCTGGCCTGAATGTCACCGGGCCAACACTTTAGCCATAGGGCTCTGCGTGCCACATTTGATAACCCTGCAGCCCTAGCTGCCATCCTTGCAGAATCTGCGGACGCATTAGCGAGAAAAGCAGTGGCATTCTGGATTGTCAGCAGGGATTTTAATATGGATTCCCTAGAGGCCCCATCTTCCAGCTTAGACTCTAGCTGGTCCAGCCAGACCATCATTGATCTGGCTGCGCATGTCGCAGCTACTGCAGGTCTAAGAGCACCAGTCGACATCTCCCAAGTCCCTTTAAGAAATGAATCTGCCTTCTTATCAAGAGGATCTTTTAAAGAAGCCAAGTCATCGAAGGGAATTGAGGATTTTTTAGGAGACTTAGCCACCGCTGCGTCTGGAGCGCCCCCAGACACAGGGCCACGAGTTCTCGGTACCGGGCCTCTCTGGTTCGGTTCGGAGGCTGTCACGGTGGCTAGACCCAGTCCGCGACTCTGCTAAGGGGCGTCCAATAAAGATGGTGCAGTCTGTCAAGGGTTCGTGACGCCACCTGTGGTGTTCGGTCAGGGTGACCGACGCTGCTGTGGGGTCCGCTGGGGTGATGGGATGGCAGCTAGATGGTATACCTTCCCACAGGTGAAGTATGTCCCCAGGGCTTCCCAGTAAGGTAGATGGTAATGATGTGAGGTGCAGTCAATAACGAGGACACAGGGTTGCAGTCTCTTTACTGAAGACTTCAGGATCCTCAATCCAGAGCACGTTTAACAGGGCTATCTGAGACCGGCTGGTCCGATGGGCACATCCAGAGTTTCCTTCGCAGATGGAAATCTTTGCCTACCACTAGCGCCTGTGTGTTGTAGTCCTACCCTGCTGAGCATTCGGAATAGTCCTCACAACTGCTGTTCTCGTTCGTTCGTTCTCTACAGCTCTCTCTTTAGTTCCAGATGTTACTAGTTCAGTGTCCCCCAGGTATGTTACGGATAGGACGCACCCGTATGACGGGAAGGCCTGGAGTTCTTCCGGGACCCTAGAGACGCCCCTCTCCCACAGTTGCCCCCTATGTCTTCGTAGGTGTTTAGGTGAGACAACCAACCTATAATTAACGTTCCTGCGGAGTTCGAAGTAAGGCCTAGAGTCAGTTACTCCCGCGGTGTTCCGGCCACGCGCCTCAGTAGGATGTTGCCTCGGTCTCACGGTACGACTCCTACTGGTACTCCTTTGTGCTTGATCTCGTTTACACTGTTCCACAATATCCTTCCCTTCGTGTCTCTCTTGGATACCGCCGCGGGGTGTGCAGGCGCGGTTCCGTTACGTTCTGCTCTGTTCGCTAGGCACCTGCCTGGTTCCCACGCCTGACAGGGACCCCCCTGTGTCTTCTCCCTGCAACACCCCCTGCCATGGGATGTTGCCTGAATCCAACCCAGTCAGCTTCTAACTAACTTCCTCCCCAACCCCTAGTTTTACCAGTGTGAGGAGTGGCCCAATAAATAAAGCCTTTTGCTCTCCCTAGTGGCCGGAGTGTGACGTGTAATGTGTTCTGGTGATACCTGGTCAGGAGAACTCCTTTAGTGCCATCAGACGTACCATCACTCCCCTTAGTGGCAGAGCGTCATACTGCAACTACCAGGTCTCTGGGGCGCTGCACGTCCAATTTTGGTGCCTTCCCATGTGCTCACTAAGGGATCATCAAAGGGATATCTCCGTTTAAAGGCTGGTGGTAGGTAGCCCTTTTTTCCACTCCCTTTTGATAAGGTTCTGAACTTTATCATTGAGGGGAAATTACTTCCGTTTTTTTGGGGTCTAGACCACCGAACATTAGGTCTTGCACTGACAGTTCTGGTTTTTCATCAGCTACCCCCATGGTGGATCTAACTGACTTAGTCTGTCCATTTGGTCTAGCGGGAAGCAAAATTGATTAGCATCCTCCTCTGAAGAGGATGCAGAGGAGATGGAGGCTTCCGAACCATATTCCTTCCTAGGGACAGTAGACTAGTCTGAAACGCTAGGTTCCCTTCTCTTGGAAGGCTCCCCCCTGGGACAAGGACCTTAGAGAGATCATCAGGAGAGAAATAAAAGGATTCCCTAAGGTCTGAAGTAAAGTCAGGAGATTCTTCCGCCACCTATGGGAGCGGAAAGATCCTATGTAATTTAAGTATTACCACCACAAAAAAAAAAAAAAAAAAAAATGTATCCCAATCCTTTTTTCCCTACAGTCTGTCGGACACAACTGACAGTCTTAGGGTAGGCATCTGGCAAAGGGCAACCACAGTGCACACTACTTATTCTTAACTTTACCAGCGCTTTTTTCCCCCTAAGGAAAAACATAGGAAAGGACTGCATCAGGGTACGTTCACGAAGGTCTCTAACCCAGGAAGCAGCGGTAGGTACCGGATTACTGGGGGAGCGAACCGGATCCTACAGTCTGGATGAAGCCCTGCGACTGGGCTGATCACTGCGTCCGCAGGTCTTCTGCTGGAGCCTCTCCGAGGCCCTGTCCTGCTCCTCCAGCAGACCGACAGGAGCTTCTGGCTCGTCCATGGTGCAAAATGAGCTCACAAGCAGCCCTGCAGCCATTACTGTGGCCTTAAATAGGCCTTCCCCCGGATCCCCCCCCCAAAAAAAATGGCAGGGGCGTGGCCAAGGTTCTGCCCCTCCCCCCATGCAGGTTACTGCCAATATCCCTGCTGCTCCCCTGCCACTGCTGCCATTACTGCAAGCGGTCACAGCATAGCGGCCCCTGCAGCAGAAGCCGGCCGGCATCCGACCTCTGGTCCTGCCCCCTGTCGCTGAAAAGGAGCGCACAGGGAGGTCCGTTACGGCGGCGCCACCCGACCACGCCAAGCGCCGCACACAGAATGGCTGATGGCACGCAGGGTGAGCCCTGAGGACACTGGGTGCACTCCCGGGAGGAGGAGGGGGGGGGGGGAATACTTACCTCACTGGCATGCTCCACTCACTGTCGTGGAGCCCTACCTGGACCCACCGTGGCGCTTCCAGGGACTCAAACTGACCGAGGTAGGAGACCCCCTCGCTACCTGCGTCTGACAGCCAGCCTGGGTTCCTCAGATAAGCACGGATGATCTGTAGGGCATCCGGTCCTCCAGGAACAGGAAACCAACTGATGCGTGGGAGAGGTGCTGCCCTTATGTATCTGTAGGTTTCCTGTTCCTGAAGGGCGGATCCCCTCTTTCCGTGGTGCCGTCATGGACGACCGAGATTATATAGATATATCTCTATGTGTACACATTTATTCTACCTATTCTGTCAGTGTGATTTTACTGTACACCGCGCTGAATTGCCGACTTTTCTATAGAACACCGCTACGTATTTCTCGCAAGTCACACGCATGGTCTGTATGTAATCCGTAATTTTCTCGCCCCCATAGACTTGCATTGGCGATTCTCAGCCGAGATACGCAACATGCTGAGATTTCACTCGGATCCTGAATACAGCCGAAAAAAAAAAAAATATCGGATAATAGGAGCTGCCCCATAGATTAACATTGGGACGAGCGCTATGCGATTTTTTTTTTTTTTTATCGCATTGCACTCGTCCGTATTATGGTCTAGTGTGACCCCGGCCTTACAATGAGATCCTCACGTGAGCTGGATGCCAGTCTGACTGCACCCCAAGTCTGCATAAAGGCTTTACAGTAATTTGAGGATAATATTTTATTCCAATGACATCCAAAGTTGTTTCCAGAGGTTTGCTACAGCTTGTGCACATGCAGCTTTAGCAAAATATAAGACTTCTGGTGTATTCACATGGTGCATTCCCTTGTGTTGAAGCTGCAGCGCATCTTCATGAGCCCCAGCATGTCACTCCCTTCAGTGCTTTTGTCACAGATTACTGCATCAGAACTGCAGTTATATGCAGAGTTTCATAATGAAAAATTGAAGAGGGGGGGCAAACACTGAAAACATAGCCTTAGTTAAATTCTGACGAAAAATCTGAGACCCCAACAGCTGAGCTCTATGCACAAGGCTCGGAGCAAATACTTTGAAGGCAGCACCAGCTATGACTGAAGTAGAGCATGCAAGTAAGATCTGTCATTGCCAACAAGTTAGGTGTGGGGAATAGAAAGCTTTTTCCTTACACTGCCAGTAGTTCGGAGCAGCATGCATGACCCATAGAACAGTATAAAGAGGAGAGCAGCATACTCACAACAAGCGTCTTTTGGATGTACATTTTCCCTGGCTTCTGCAGTTCCTCCACTGTTACAGGCTTTTTGGGCACTAGAATGCAAAACAAACCAACAATGAAACCTGGGAAAGATGGCCACAGTAAATTATGCCAGTGACATCAGAAAATATTTGCCAGATGCAAGTGATAGAAGTGTGAGCAGCAGCCACAGTACCTAGAGTGACTTGCTTTATTGGCTTGTGGATTAATGGATGGTGGTAAGAAGAAGCGCCTACAGAAGTGTTTGTTTTTATGACTGCTGGAGGTGGAGGCTCTGGATTACTCTCTTCAATACAAAAACAAGACAAGTCATTTAGTCAGTCAATTACCGTGTTTTTCGGACTATAAGACACAAGACCATAAGACGCACCTAGGATTTAGAGGAGGAAATTAGAAAAAAAAAAACAAACTCAATCCTGTACTTCATATCCCCTATCCTGGTACATATGCTCCCCTCATCCCCGTTCTGATACACATGGCCCCTCATCCCCATCATCCCGGTATGCATGACCCCATCCTTATTCTGGTACCAGGATAGCGGATATTAGTACAGAATTGTATTTTTTTAACTCACCTTCCTTCTCTCCATTGCAGCATCCTGCTCCGGTGCCATCAGCTGATTAATGCTTTAAGCAGTGCATGGCAAGGACATCATGCGCTGCTCACATGCAGAGTACAGCTGCCGGAATACTCACCGGGACCATTGCAGAAAGCGGTGAGTATCCATTCCTCTTCAGTAGCGCGCACTGTCAGCCACCTGCTTCCGGAGGTCACGTGTGCTGATACTTAAGAAATGAATATTCAGAATATCACGCGTGACCACCGGCAGCAGCTGGAAGGCTCAGGCTGACCCTGCGCACTACTGAATAGGAATCGATACTCACCGCCCTCTGCGATGAACGGTCCCAGTGAGTATTCCTGCAGCTGTGCTCTGCTTGTGAGCAGCCATTTTCCTCCAAATTTTAGTTTGGGAAATACGATAGCCAAGAGGCAACTATAATGCTGATGCTTCTGGGACCAGTTTAAACAGTTACTAGTGCAGGGTCTGAGGACAACATTAGTAAGAACCACATTGAACCCCCTGTGCCATCCTTTGCTTCCGCATACCCAACCAAGAGTCCATTTTGCATGGACTGCTCCTTTATGAAGACCATTTTCTGAAGTCTCTTACCATATACAAAGCCAGTACTAAGAAGCTCAGCTCTTAGTTTAAGCAGGCAGAATGGACTGTCTGGAGAATCTGGTCGCAGCTCGTTGGATGAAGTATGCTCGTCAAGGACTTCAATTAGTTTTCTTCTGCGTCGGACATTTATAGCAAAACGGTACAGCATATCCGAGTCGTAGAATTGATATTGCCCAGATACTGAGGAGAGATTAGAGGTCACCATCATTACACTTATCTTCATGTCACTCCTCCTGTGGTTAGAAGTTCTACCCAGCAATCACTTATATCTGCTCCTAGGGAACTCGAGCGGCAATGACCAGCGATCAATGAGCGCCCAAAGATTTACCACACTGCTTTATTAAAGTGACATGTTAAAGGGACACTGTCACCTGAATTTGGAGGGAACAATCTTCAGCCATGGAGGTGGGGTTTTTGGGTTTTTGATTCACCCTTTCCTTACCCGCTGGCTGCAATATTGGATTGAAGTTCATTCTCTGTCCTCCGTAGTACATGCCTGCACAAGGTAATCTTGCCTTGCGCAGGCGTGTACTATGGAGGACAGAGAATGAACTTCAATCCAATATTGCAGCCAGCATGCAGCCAGCGGGTAAGGAAAGGGTGAATCAAAAACCCCGCCTCCATGGCTGAAGATTGTTCCCTCCAAATTCAGGTGACAGTGTCCCCTTAATCAAAATTAGAAGCCAGTTTGGGAATAGTGGAGAAAAGCACCAACATTTGCCTTTCAGGTGGTCTAGGAAAGCATGGCAGTGCTTCTGATGCAGTTATATGGCAACTATGGATTTTCTTAAGCTTTAAGTGGGTCTTTTATAAAAAAAAAAAAAAAAAAAAAACAGTAAAGCCAACAAAAAGGGTGAAAGTTGTCTTATGAGAGTTTCTCAGTCAACACCAACGCTATATTACATTGCAATATAGTGTTTACATCACAAATTTTGGAATGCCCTGGCTGAATTTGGCATGTAGCACCAGCTGTCTTGCCCACTTCAAAGCCCTAGCAAGATGTGGAGAACAGCAATAGTTCCCATGTAATAGAACCACACGGCCCAAGGTTCAGCTGGAGAAAGCTAGTTGCAGATGTGACCGGCTTCTTGAGCTCATCTGCCCAGTGGACAGATAGATGCATTATGCAATTTCACCTACATCATTGGGGGGTAAAAAAAAAACAAACAACAAAAAAAACACAACAACTAATACCGTGGTGGATGATCCCATACTGTAGCATTGTTCTGCATAGTGTTTCACCGTCCGCTCTAGATGCAACTTCACCACGATCTACCAGCCAATCCACGATCTGCGAGCTGATGAAAGCCCTTTTATATTGTGCAGAGTCTTCTTCACGGACTTGAAGAATACAGTCTTCTTCCTCCATCATCCTTACAAAATAGAGTGGTAGATGCTTACAGTAATTTATGGTTATATGACCACTGAACATTTAGCACACAAAAAAAAAAAAAAAAAAAAAAAAAAAAAAAAAAGAAAAAACCCTTAGAGATTACCATATAAAACGATCGCCAAACAAATTCGGCATGAATATGGTACATTCGGATGTGATCGGTAACAAGCATTTTTCTTAAAAATCGGAAAAAGTTGATAAAAGATAGAATAAAAGCCGGTATTACAGAACCCCCCAGCACCAAGAATGTTATGCAGTATATGTATGGATAATAGTTTCCATGTGAAATGCATCAGTCCACAGGCTGCGCCCCTGGACAAGATATTCTTTCTGACCTCCCCCCACCTTTGTAATTCCCACAGTAAATAGCGGCAGGCTCCGGCCCCCTGCAGCTATTGTAATGTATGTCTGGCCAGCCGTTTTCCTATTGGCCCGTCCTGTGTATCTGTGTTATATATTCTGTGTGCTGAAAATAAAAAGTGTGTTCTTTTAGACTGGAAATACGTGGGGTAGCAGTCAGCTTTTATATGCTCTCACGTAACCAAGGAATTCCAGCCAGCATCCTTCATTCAGAATCCAGCAAAAGCAGCGTGGACCTCCTGAAACACGGGGTGGTACTGAAAGAGGTACCCCAGCTTGTTAGACCCCGTTACACTGGTGGCAGACAGCGGGATCTGATACCCCTTCTACAGGAGGAAAGGAATGAATGGAAGACAACTACCAGAAGTTAAAGAGGACTACATTAAAAGATCTGGTGGAAGCCCGAGGGTTAATCGCCAGCAATAAAACAAAAGCGGATTTGATAGCAGCCATCATGGAACACGACAGTGCAGCGCCCCCCAATGTGAACGTGGAGGAGACTGAATTCCAGAGGGAGGTAAAGAACAGACTGGCGTTCTATGGCCCAAACCCTGCAGTAGAGATCATACGAGAGGTGATGTGTTATGATCTGGTGGTTTAGGAACAACATGAGACAAGCTCTGAAGGAGGTGGTATCTGTACTTACCGCAAACCCTGAACCTAGCAGCGCAACTAAAAAATAGCCGTGGGGGGTACCTGACGCTCCCTAGACCCCTCGGCACAGCCTAAGATCTAACTTCCCCTAAAGATGGAAACAGGAAACCTATCTTGCCTCAGAGAAAATCCCCAAAGGAAAGATAGCCCCCCACAAATCTTGACGGTGAGAGGAGGGGAAGATAACATACGCAGAAATGAAATCAGATTTTAGCATAGGTGGCCAGTCTAGCTTGATAGATAGGATAGGAAAGGATACTGTGCGGTCAGTATAAAAACTACAAAACAATCCACACAGAGTTTACAAAATCTCCACACCTGACTAAAGGTGTGGAGGGTAAATCTGCTTCCCAGAGCTTCCAGCTAACAGAAATAATCCATACTGACAAGCTGGACAGATATAGAATGCACAGAACAATAAGTCCACAACATGTGGACTGAAAAGAGCAAAGCCAGAACTTATCTTTGCAGAACTGGTCAGGAAACCAGGAGAATCCAAGCAGAGATGTGAATCCAGCCAGGAAACATTGACAAGTGGCACAGGCTGAAGAAAGAGCCAGACTTAAATAGCGGACGATAAGTGGAGGCAGCTGATGACAGCTAACTCCAAGGAGCAGCCATACCACTAGAAACCACAAGAGGGAGCCCAAGAGCAGAATTCACAACAGTGATGGCTGATGTGCGTACTGATCTGAAGGAAAAGATGGCCGAGCGGACCAGGATAGAGCTGGCCAAGATGGAGATGGCAGAACGGACCAAAGTGGAACTGGCCAAGATGGAGATGGCAGAGCGGAGAGAGGAGAGTCAGCGAGCAGGGGGAGCTCTGGCTTCCGCCCAGGTACCTTCAACAGTAAGCCACAAAAAGATCCAGTATAATGCCTTCCGACAGTTGGGGGAGGCAGAGGAAGACATTGATGGCTTTCTGCAGGACTTTGAGCGGCAGTGTGCCCTTCATCAAGTGAAGCCGGAGGAACGGGTTCAGATTCTGGCCGGCAAGCTGACAGGCTGGGCAGCGGACGCCTATCGCATGGTACCTGATGAGGACTGTATGGACTATGAGCGGATCAAAGAAGTGATCTTGGCCCGGTATGCTCTGACACCAGAGGCATACCGCCAAAAGTTCCGCGGACTTATAAAACGAGTAACCGATACCCACGCTGAATGGGCCTGTAAATTACGGCGGTCACTGCTACAGTGGGTACAAGGGAGCCAAGCAACCATTAAGGAGGACATTCTCCAGCTCTTCTTGTTAGAACGATTCTTTAATGGACTAAACCCCGAGACACAGGAATGGCTTCGGGACAGGCGGCCAATGACTCTTGAGGAAGCCGCTCGTCTGGCCGATGAACATCATGACGCCAGGAGGCCTCAGTTGTCAGGATCAAAGATGGTCACTAGGGGTCCACCCATGGACCTGGAAGGCCCTAAACCACCGAAGATTGTAGGGGGACCAGCTAGAAACCCGGCCTACCACAGTTCCCCTGGGGCGCGATGCCACACCTGCCGTCAGCTGGGCCACCTGCAAAGACAGTGTCCCAACCGGACTCAGCATACCCAGTGGCCAAAGGCGGAAACAGCTACCTTCCATCGGGCCGCTGTACACTGCTACCAAGGTGAAGCTGACCCAGCATTGGGGGCTACAACTAACCAAGGGGTGGAAGACATGGAGGAAGTGCTGCATGAAGTAGACCCCGTGCAGGCAGCCCGGGCAGATAATCGACAACAGCATCGACAGGTCGTGTGGGTTAATGGGAAACGCATGCAGGGACTAAGATTCCGGAGCAACTTTGACCCTTGTGAAGCCTCATCTCGTCCGGGACCAAGAGAAGACGGACCGGACAGTGGCAGTCCATGTAGCAGGGGGAGCCATACATCGACTGCCCACTGCCAGGATTCACCTGAACTGGGAAGTTGGGGATGGCCTTATTGAGGTCGGCTTGATGGAGGATTTGCCTGCAGACGTTTTGCTGGGAAATGACTTGGGGCCCATGTTGTCTGCCTTCTCGGTTGCCCCTCTGGCTGAGACATATCCTGTGACCACCCGGAGACAAGCTCGAGCTGCGGAGGTGGAATCACTCAGAGGAGGCCCAGGTAAGACATCCCAGCCCTACACGTATTCCCATAGCCAGACATTTCTTGGGCCACCCTAGATGAATTTAAGAGGGAGTTACTTGAGGATCCTTCATTGGAGGGATATCGTGGGAAAGCACAGGAGGGGAGAGGGGTACTGGAAGGGGAACAGTTTATATGGACGCAGGGACTCCTCTACCGGATCACAGAGCAGCACCACACAGGGACGAGCCCCACTATAAAACGACAGCTGGTAGTTCCCAAGAAGTATAGGCAGGAGTTACTGCAAATCATGACATACCCTTGGCTGGGCACTTCGGCGTCAGTCACACCAGGCATCGTCTGACACAAAACTTCTTTTGGCCGGGGGTAACCTATGATGTTCGTCAATACTGCCAGACCTGTGACAGTTGGCCGGTCATCCCCAAACCGATCCGTTAAGCATCAGACTGTGTATGCCGATCGCGTCGCTGAAAAGGGGAGCCGTGTTACAGAACCCCCCAGCACCAAGAATGTTATGCAGTATATGTATGTATAATAGTTTCCATGTGAAATGCATCAGTCCACAGGCTGTGCCCCTGGACAAGATATTCTTTCTGACCTCCCCCCACCTTTGTAATTCCCACAGTAAATAGCGGCAGGATCCGGCCCCCTGCAGCTATTGTAATGCATGTCTGGCCAGCTGTTTTCCTATTGGCCTGTCCTGTGTATCTGTGTGATTATATTCTGTGTGCTGAAAATAAAGTGTGTTCTTTTAGACTGAAAATATGTGGGGTAGCAGTCAGCTTTTATATGCTCTCACGTAACCAAGGAATTCCAGCCAGCATCCTTCATTCAGAATCCAGCAAAAGCAGCGTGGACCTCCTGAAACACAGGGTGGTACTGAAAGAGGTACCCCAGCTTGTTAGACCCAGTTACAGCCGGTAATTTGTGTGCCGCGTTCAGTGAAGTCATAACGTGACAGGTTAGAATAGGTATATACACATGTAATACAGAGATACATAGAGGTCACTGATCTAACTGTATATTCATAAAATAAAAGCCGGTAATTCAGCCGCCGTGGTAGTGTAAAATCACAGCAGGAGCCGACATGATAGAGATGGATTACATACAGTAAATACACATAGAATAGGTAGATATATAAATAACAGTGACACATGATTAGTACAGTGTGCAGCTTACTGTACATGTATTTAATAAATACAGAAAATTGGAACAGCACTTTATCGACAGGCGGGTACACGCCTCCTAGACAAAATATCCAAGACTTGCCTCAATCCAGACAGGGAAAAAAAAAAAAAAAAAAAGTTGTTTCATTTCAAACCCACATGCTGTGGCAACGTTTCAACTCAAATGAGCCTTTTTCAAGCAGTGATTAACACACATGGGTAGGTTAGCCCCTTAATGACAGCCAATACGTCTTTTAACTGACCTGAGATAAGAGAATAGCGTGCCCATACAGGTGACAATCCAGTAGCTGTCGGCTGTCCACTATAGCTGACAACTTGCTGCATCAGCCACGATCAGTGGTTGCACCCTCCAAATCTGTTTAACCCCTTAGATGCTGCTGTCAATAGTGACTACATCAATATAAATGGCTAACAGAGTGTGGGGGCTTCCTATTTATCCCAATTGTTGCCCTCAGAACATGATTGTGTGGTCCTGATGTTTGCCATGGCAATTCGTGACTAAATAGCGGCCTTAGAGTCTGCCAGCTGTTGTAATCTGTTCAGAAGTTAGAGGCATTTAGGTGGTAAAAATACACATTTTGATCTGTCATGCCACTTCGCATTAATTCCTGAAAAGCACCTGAAGGATTAATAAACTACCTGACAGCAGTGTTCAATGTGTCAGGGGGTGCCGTTTCTAAAATTTTATTACTTTTGGGGGTTTCCCCAATATATGGGACCCCTAAACTCAATTCAAACATTGATAAGTTCGTAAAAAATAAATTTTGTAAATTTCCTTAAAAAAAATAAACTTACTGCTACATTTTTAAGCCTCCTAAAATGCTAACAAAATAAAACATTTTACAAATGGTGCTGATGTAAAGCCGACATGTGGGAAATGTAATTTATTAATGGTTTGCTGTGGTATGACTATCTGGATTAAAGGGATAATAATTCAAATTTAGAAAATTGCTAATTTTGTAACGCTCAAATCTCTGATATTTTTTTTTTATAAATAAAAACACAAAACATATCAACCTAAATTTACCATTATCATAAAGTATAATGTGTCACGAAAAAACAATCTGAAAATTACTGTGATTTGTTGAAGCGTTTCATAGTTATTACCACATAAATTGACACTGGTCAGATTTCAAAAATTTGGCTCCGTCACCAAGGGGTTAATATACATACTTGAGTATTGTGAACTTACATTTCATCAAAAACGTGTTAAAATGCATATTCCAAGATAATTATGTACAAGTGCAATAACATCAATACAAAAGTCTTCATATAAAGTGATTCGGATATAGTGCTAAACATTTAATTGAGTCTAATTATACAGCGCAAAGTAGGATTTACATTAGCCTTAATGAATGCCTCTAGGACCACAGCATTAGTTGGAGGCGTAAAGCTACTACCTTCTCTATTCAGATCAAATTCACTTGTTCTAGTGGGATTAGACACCTTCACATTAATGACTTAACCCCTTAGCGACCGCCGATACGCCTTTTAACGGCGGCCGCTAAGGGTACTCAAACCACAGCGCCGTTAATTAACGGCGCTGTGGAAAAAGTCCATAGCGCCCCCCAGAGGCCGATTTTCTCCGGGGTCTCGGCTGCCGAGGGTAGCCGAGACCCCAGAGAACATGATTCGGGGTTTTTTTAACCCACCCCGCATTTGCGATCGCCGGTAATTAACAGTTTACCGGCGATCGCAAAAAAAAAAGCGATCTCTTTTTAATTTCTCTGTCCTCCGATGTGATCGCACATCGGAGGACAGAGAAAAGGGGTCCCAGGTGGCCCCCCCAATACTCACCTAGCTCCCCCGATGCTCCTCGTGTCTCCCGGTGGGCGCCGCCATCTTCAAAATACTAGTGATATAGAATTATACCGCACTCACAAGTGGAATAACATGCAAAAATTGAACAATTTATTGTGCACAACAATAACATAGCATCACTGTACAAAGTCCAAACTCAAAGCGTAACAAAAAAAATGACGTTTCGGACCCTCCGGGCCCTTAATCATACACCGCTGTGGAAAGAAAAAATGCCATATATATACACAAGATCATACAAATAAATAAAAATGTCCACATCACGTGTATACTATCTAGTACACAATAGGTAGAGGAGCCCCAAATTAGTAGCCCCGAAGTCCAAAACCTAGAGTAAAGGAATCACACCACTATCACAACGTGTCTGAATCTAACACCTAAAAGCACACTTATGTGAGGAGAGGGCACCATAAGATTTACCTTTGGTGGAATGATGTGTAGTATATGAGTATACCCAAAACGGGGTAGAGATCAATATATAAAGTCCGTATGCTGTAGGAAATAGCGTGAGGATTAGAGCAGGCTCAATTAATAGGACAACTAAAAAAGAAGGAAGTAATAAGTTACCTAGGTTGGTGGTAGAAGGCGTTAATGTAGGGGATATGCCATATAAGTCGCACCTAATGAATTAAGGATGCAATATATAAGGGATCGTCCATCGGCAAGTGGGGCGCATGCACGGAAAGCTACAGTGTCCAACCCAGAATACTGGGGACGCCATCTAGACCATGTAGACCAATGCGCCCCACTTGCCGATGGACGACACAGCATCTCCGGTCAGCGGTTTTATTATCAGGGCTCACTGCGCACGCGCCCCACAAGCCGGCCTGCTCCATATACAACTAGCGTCCTTAACAACGGGGACGCCTGCGCACTTAGATCGTCTATGTCATTTCCGGGGGCGGGACTTTCCGGGTAGCAGCGTTCATCCAGAGGGGGGATATAAAGGGCCCACACATTGCTAATAGTGCACACAGCCACAGCAGGGCGCGGGAGCGCAGCTTTACCAGACAGACACGCAAGGTAAATACCAAGTAATATACACCCATATGGGCTCTTCATCTATATAGCATTGCTGATCCCTTATATATTGCATCCTTAATTCATTAGGTGCGACTTATATGGCATATCCCCTACATTAACGCCTTCTACCACCAACCTAGGTAACTTATTACTTCCTTCTTTTTTAGTTGTCCTATTAATTGAGCCTGCTCTAATCCTCACGCTATTTCCTACAGCATACGGACTTTATATATTGATCTCTACCCCGTTTTGGGTATACTCATATACTACACATCATTCCACCAAAGGTAAATCTTATGGTGCTCTCTCCTCACATAAGTGTGCTTTTAGGTGTTAGATTCAGACACGTTGTGATAGTGGTGTGATTCCTTTACTCTAGGTTTTGGACTTCGGGGCTACTAATTTGGGGCTCCTCTACCTATTGTGTACTAGATAGTATACACGTGATGTGGACATTTTTATTTATTTGTATGATCTTGTATATATATATATGGCATGTTTTCTTTTTCTTTCCACAGCGGTGTATGATTAAGGGCCCGGAGGGTCCGAAACGTCATTTTTTGTTACGCTTTGAGTTTGGACTTTGTACAGTGATGCTATGTTATTGTTGTACACAATAAATTGTTCAATTTTTGCATGTTATTCCACTTGTGAGTGCGGTATAATTCTATATCACTAGTATTTGGGACTCTTGTCCACTATACCAGCACCACCGTTTACAATCACAAAGAGTGCAGACCAACTTTATTCAAAATTTGCCATCTTCAAAATGGCGGGCGCATGCGCAGTGCGCCCGCCGGCCGGCACCGGGAGAATCTTTGGGGTCTCGGCTGCCGGGGGTAGCCGAGACCCCAAAGAGCATGATTGGGGTCGGTATTACCGACCCCTGTTTTGCGATCGCCGGTAATTAACTGTTTACCGGCAACCGCAAAAAAAAAAGAAAAAAAAAAGTAAAGTCTAATTCTCTGTCCTCTGATGTGATCGCACATCAGAGGACAGAGAAATAGGGGGATTCGGGGACCCTAGCATACTCACCTAGGTCCCTGGATCCTCTTGCTGCTCCTCCTGGCCGCCGGCAGCAGAACATGGCGGACGCATGCCCAGTGCGCCCGCCATCTGTCTCCATCTGCCGGCCGGCAGGAGAACAGCAGTTGGGGCTAAAATTAGGGTTAGGGTTAGGGGTAGGGGTAGGGTTAGGGCTAAATTTAGGGTTAGGGTTGGGGCTAAACTTAGGGTTAGGCTTCTTTCACACTTACGTCGGTAGGGGGCGGTCGCAATGCGTCGGCCCGACATACCGACGCACGTTGTGAAAATTGTGCACAACGTGGGCAGCAGCTGTAGTTTTTCAACACATCCGCTGCCCAATCTATGTCCTGGGGAGGAGGGGGCGGAGTTACGGCCACGCATGCGCGGTCAGAAATGGCGGATGCGACGTACAAAAAAAAGTTTCATTGAACTTTTTTTGTGCCGACGCTCCGCCAAAACACAACTGATCCAGTGCACGACGGACGCGACGTGTGGCCATCCGTCACGATCCGTCGGCAATACAAGTCTATGGGCAAAAAACGCATCCTGCGGGCACATTTGCAGGATCCGTTTCTTGTCCAAAACGACGGATTGCGACGGAATGCCAAACGACGCAAGTGTGAAAGTAGCCCTAGGGCTAGGGTTAGGGTTGGGGCTAAAGTTAGGGTTAGAGCTGGGATTAGGGTTAGGGTTTGGATTAGGGTTGGTATTAGGGTTACGCTTGGGATTAGGGTTAAGGTTAGGGTTGTGATTAGGGGTGTATTGGGATTAGGGTTAGGTTTGAGGTTAGGGTTGAGATTAGGATTAGGGGTGTGTTGGATTTAGGGTTATGGTTAGGGTTGACATTAGGGTTGTTTTGGGGTAAGGGTTGTGATTATGGTTAGGGTTAGGGATTAGGATTATGGATGAGGTTGGGATTAGGGTTAGGGGGTGTGTTGGGGTTAGGGTTGGAGCTAGAATTGGGGGGTTTCCACTGTTTAGGTACATCAGGGGGTCTCCAAACACGACAGCCAATTTTGCGCTCAAAGTCAAATGGTGCTCCCTCCCTTCTGAGCTCTGCCGTGCGCCCAAACAGTGGGTTACCCCCACATATGGGGCATCAGCGTACTCGGGATAAATTGGACAACAACTTCTGGGGTCCAATTTCTCTTGTTACCCTTGTGAAAATAAAAACTTGGGGGCTACAAAATCTTTTTTGTGAAAAAAAAAAATATTTTTTATTTTCACGACTCTGCATTCTAAACTTCTGTGAAGCACTTGGGCATTCAAAGTTCTCACCACACATCTAGATAAGTTCCTTGGGGGGTCTAGTTTCCAAAATGGGGTCACTTGTGGAGGGTTTCTACTGGTTAGGTACATCAGGGGCTCTGCAAACGCAACATAATACCCGCAGACCATTCTATCAAAGTCTGCATTCCAAAACGGCGCTCCTTCCTTCCGATCTCTGCCGTGCGCCCAAACAGTGGTTTACCCCCACATATGGGGTACCAGCATACTCAGGACAAATTGGACAACAACTTTTGGGGTCCAATTTCTCTTGTTACCCTTGTGAAAATAAAAATTTGGTGGCTAAAAAAATCTTTTTTGTGGAAAAAAAAAATATTTTTTATTTTCACGGCTCTGCATTATAAACTTCTGTGAAGCACTTGGGCATTCAAGGTTCTCACCACACATCTAGATAAGTTCCATGGGGGGTCTAGTTTCCAAAATGGGGTCACTTGTGGGGGATTTCTACTGTTTAGGCACATCAGGGGCTCTCCAAACGCGACATGGCGTCCGATCTCAATTCCAGCCAATTCTACATTGAAAAAGTAGAACGGCACTCCTTCTCTTCCAAGCTCTGCGGTGCGCCCTAACAGTTGTTTACTCCCACATATTGGGTATCAGCGTACTCAGGAGAAATTGCACAACAACTTTTGTGGTCTAATTTCTCCTGTTACCCTTGTGAAAATAAGAATTTGTGGGCGAAAAGATCATTTTTGTGTAAACAAAAGCGATTTTTTATTTTCACGGCTCTACGTTATAAACTTCTGTGAAGCACTTGGGGGTTCAAAGTGCTCACCACACATCTAGATAAGTTCCTTAAGGGGTCTAGTTTCCAAAATGGTGTCACTTGTGGGGAGTTTCCACTGTTTAGGCACATCAGGGGCTCTCTAAATGTGACATGGTGTCCGATCTCAATTCCAGCCAATTCTGCATTGAAAAAGTCAAACGGCGCTCCTTCACTTCTAAGTTCTGCGGTGCGCCCAAAAAGTGGTTTACCCCCACATATGGGGTATTGGCGTATTCAGGAGAAATTGCATAACAAAATTTATGGTTACATTTCTGTTTTTACACTTGTGAAAATAAAAAAAATGGTTCTGAATTAAGATGTTTGCAAAAAAAAGTTAAATGTTCATTTTTTCCTTCCACATTGTTTCAGTTCCTGTGAAGCACGTAAAGGGTTAATAAACTTCTTGAATGTGGTTTTGAGAACCTTGAGGGTGTAGTTTTTAGAATGGTGTCACACTTCATTATTTTCTATCATATAGACCCCTCAAAATGACTTCAAATGTGATGTGGTCCCTAAAAAAAAAAAAAAATGGTGTTGTAAAAATGAGAAATTGCTGGTCAACTTTTAACCCTTATAACTCCCTAACAAAAAAAAATTTTGTTTCCAAAATTGTGCTGATGTAAAGTAGACATGTGGGAAATGTTATTTATTAACTATTTTTCATGACATATCTCTCTGATTTAAGGGCATAAAAATACAAAGTTTGAAAATTGCAAAATTTTAAAACTTTTCGCCATATTTCCGTTTTTTTCATAAATAATCGCAAGTAATATCGAAGAAATGTTACCACTAACATGAAGTACAATATGTCACGAAAAAACAATCTCAGAATCAGCGGGATCCGTTGAAGCGTTCCAGAGTTATAACCTCATAAAGTGACAGTGGTCAGAATTGCAAAAATTGGCCCGGTCATTAAGTACCAAATTGGCTCTGTCACTAAGGGGTTAAAAAAACAAAAAACAAAAAACACAAACCCGTTCTAAATCCACTTGCAACTCCAACCAGTTAACGTGTACATGGGCTAAAGGATAAGCCTTTACTCAAAATTGAAATTTGTGGTTCAGATAATACCTTTCAAGATATGTTTATCACCCATTCAGTTCCTGCTTCTTTGGTGCCACTTTTCTGAGGCTGTAACCTGTTCTTTTCTACTTTGTTTTTTTATGACGGTTATGGTGGCGTTTACCACCTCTTTTTCTCTTCCATTGTCCTCCATAGTGGCTACCAGATCTAGAATACAAAGTTTTAGTAACAACAAGTTGATCACATTTATTATGACCCTGTAGTCTCAACCTCTTCTCCAAAATGGTTTCACACTTTTTGCCATGCATAGATATGTCCAGATTCATAGTCACTCATGTCTACTCCACTTTTTCCTCTTTGTCTCCTCCATATCTTTACGTAACTTGTTAGTCTGTCTGTAGATGGCATCTACATGTCCGGAAAGTGGTACTGCACATGTGCGAACCTGGATTTTTCCAGACGAACCTGTTGATTGGCCAGCAGCCCATGTGAAAGCAATTATGCGCTCAGACATGCGCAGTTAGTGTTTAGAGACGCCGAATATGGTGTCTTCTAGTGTCCTCCATGTGCCAATGACAAAACCTAACTGGGTGTTATGCAAGTCCTATTGTGCACTTTATGTTTAGCACTATATCAGAGTCACTTTATGTGAAGATTTTTATATTGATGTTATTGCACTTGTACATAATTATCTTGGAATATGCATTTTAACACGTTTGATGAAATGTAACTTAAGTATTGTTAAGAAATATGTATATAAACCTACCCATGTGTTAATCACTGCTTGAAAAAGGCTCATTTGGGTCAAAACAGTGCCACAGCATGTGGGTTTGAAATAAAAAAAATGGTTTTATCACCTTTAAGCTATGGAGTGCTGTCTGCACTTTTTCCTATGTATTTAATAAGAGATTATTTTTATTGAAAGAAAAAAAAAAAAAAAAAAAAAAGCATGAGCTCCCGCGTAATTTGTAACTAGTAGAGGGAAATGGCTTAGGGGCCGATGTTTATAGCCTGGAAAGGGGGGCACTAATACCCATGGAGCTTCCCAGGCTATTAATATCAACTCACAGCTGTATACTTAGCCTTTACTGGCCATTAAAACAGGGGACCCCCCACAAAAAAAAAAAAAAAAAAAAAAAAAGTGTAGGGTCCCCTATAATTAATAACCAGCAGCACCCATCTACCAAAATTTTAATCAGTCGAAGAGGACAGATTCAGTCGGTAGTGTTTACAGAAGGTAGATGATGATGACCAGGTAGCGGCCTTACAGATCTGATCAATCGATACCTCTGCCTTTTCTGCCCAGGAAGTAGCCACGGCTCTGGTGGAGTGAGCCTTAATGCCTTCAGGAACTGGAGCACCACTAGCAGAGTAGGACAAGCTAATGACCTCCCTGATCCATCTAGCAAAGGTACTTTTAGATACCCTATAACCCTTCTGCTACCCTGGAAGGCTACAAATAGGGACTGATCTTTCCTTCATTGATTAGACATGAGGAGGTCCATGTTAGAATTCATGTCCATGACTAAAGTATGGAATTTTTCCTCCTCTGGATTTTTCAGGTTATCACAGAACGAGGGCAAGGTGATCTAGCTCCTATGGAATTTAAGAACTACTTTAGGGAGACAATCCGGATCTGGTCTTAGAACCACCCTGTCCTCAAATGTGTATGTGGGGGAAACAGACAGGGCTTGTATGCAATTCACTCTACTGGCTGATGTTAAGGCCAATAGCACTGTTTTAAGCATGAGGAATTTTGCCGATAACTCTTGTAAGGGCTCGAGAGGATCCATAGTTAGTGCCTCTAAAACTAGGTTCAGCTCCTATGAAGGAATTTTCCAAATTATAAAATCAGTCTAGATCTACTACAGAATTTAATAAATCTGGACACCCACCTATTGAATGCTAGGTTGCAATTATACAAGGCACCCAAGGCAGACTCCTGTACCTTGAGAGTATTAGTTGCTAACCCTAGTTGCAATCCCAACTGTAGAAGTTGTAGAATAGTACCTATATCGGTACCTCATCCCCAAAAGGTTGCCCTGGAAATGCCAGGAATTACTTCCATGTTCTACCATAGATTCTTGACGCACTTGGTTTCACACTCTTCAACAGGGTGGAGCCTAGCCCTGGCGAGGACCCTTGTCGACACCGTAACGCCCTCAAATTCCATGCTGCCAGATGGAAGCCTTTCACTTGAGTGGCACACTGGTCTCTGGGTAAGCAGGACCAGAATCTGTGGTAGAATCTATGGATTTGTAACAGACATCCTTAGAGGGGAGAGCCACGGACTACTCGGCCAAAATTGAGCAATGAGAATTACTCTTGCCTGATCCTCTGATCTTACCACTGCTGGAGTCATTGCTATTGGGGGAAATACAAAGGCCATGTTGAACTTCCACAGTATTTGAAGGGCATCTACAGCAGATGGATTCTCCCTTGGATGTAACGAGCAGAAGTCCCTCACCTTCCTGTTGCGGAATTGGCAAAACAGGTCCATCTCTGGCCTGCCTCAAACCTGCACCATTTGCTGGAACACTCAAGGGTTTAGAGACCATTCTCCTTGTCTCAGTTTCTTGCGACTCAGGAAGTCCGCTTTCTAAACCCCTTATGTGAAGGGCCGTAAGAGATAGCAGGTGTTCTGCTGGCTGGAAAAGGATGCTGGTTGCCCCCATAAGTTTTTAGGACCTCATTCCCCCGGATGGTTGATATAAGCCACCACCGCACGATTGTGCGACATGACCCAGGCATGGTGACCCCGAAGGAAGGGGAGAAAATATAAGGCCTTTTCCACAGCCCCTTTAAGTTTGAACCCTGATCTCTTTTAGAGGAGACCAGGTTCCCTGCACTGAGTGAGACCTTAGATGTGTTCCCTATCCCGTACCACTTGCGTCTGTCCTGATTACATCCTCAACCACTGGACCCCTGACACCAAATGCTCTTACAGTCCACCAGGCAAGGGAATCTTGCAACTAAGGAAAGATGTATTTTTCCTTCCAAATGCCCTTTTAAACGACTTCTGTGCCCACTAGAGCTGACTTAGGCGACACTACCCATCTTATTGCCAGTAGGCAGGATGTTAGGGATCCTAGTAAGGACATTGCCTTCCTCAGAGTCATTATGGGCTGCTGTATTGCGGACACTGCCAGTCCCATTATTTTGACTATTTTGTTCTCTGGCAGGAGACAGAGCTGGTGTTCCTAGTCCAGAACCAACCCGAGGAAGGATTGAATTTTTACTGTGTTAGCCTCGACTTCAGGGTATTTACCATCCAGCCCAGCTCCTTTAGGACTATAATCACTTCCTTCACTTGATCTGTGCAGTGGCCTTCTGACCTCCCCACTATAAAGAAGTCGTTCAGGTACAGGATGATAACGTCCCAAGAAGGAAGGTAGGACATCACCTTGGTAAAACACCCTTGGAGCTTTTGACAGAGCGAATGGGAGACCTGCATACTGATAGTGCCAGACCTGTCCCTGGACATAGAGCCTCCCTTAGGAACTTTTGATGATCACGATGGATTGGAATGTGGTAATTAAACCTATGACAGCCATGAAGCAGTCCTGGAACAGCTTTATAGCCGTGTTCACCAACTCCATCTAGAAGGAGAAATTCACTACCCACTGGTTGAGCTTCCTCAGATTGACAATATTTCTCATAGAACCGTCCTGCTTTTGTAATCAGTAGAATTCTCATCGAATCTGCTTTTGCACCAGTCTCAAGTCCTCCGCTTCCAAGGATAGTTCTGCCGGGGACCTCCTGTGGGGTGATGACACAAGTCTGCCGGGGTGGATGGACAGTATCATTAGGTCATCCCTGATGACACTCAGGACCCAAACGACTGAGGAAGATGTTCACCCAGGCAGGGATAAAGAGAGCCTCCCTCCTACCTCTGAAATTATGTCATTGGGGGGCTTTTTTGATGTAGAGGGTCTGCTGAACATATAACCAGACCATTTTCTGTCTGAAGTTCCAGCCATTTCTTTGGAGGAGAAATTAGAGGTCATCCCCCCTCGAGAAAGAAGGTATCCTGGTCTGCCCTGGAAAGCAGGGAAACCCTTTTTTATCCCCTGCCTTCTCCAAGAGGTCCTCTAGCTTCTGACTAAAAAGACAACTGTCACACAGAAAGGAGAAGAGTCTTTTTTGAAGGCAGGTCTCCTGGTCACCATTTAAGCCACAAGGCCCATCTAGCTGCATTAGATGGGCTTGCTGTCCTAGCTGCCAAGATCTCATCCCTTGGAACCTTACACCTCAGCTGTTCCTCTATCTGCTGCAGCCAGATCATAAGGAAGCAGGCAGTACATGTCTTAGGTATTGTTGGTTTCAGACCCCCTGTGGCTGCCTCCCAGGTGTGTTTCAGGAACCCATCTGCTTGTCTAATGAATCCTTCAGGGTGCCAATGTCCTCTAGGTTCAGGGCCTTTTTTTTTTTTTTTTTTAGAGGACTTACCAACTGCCCTATCAATCTTAGGGATTTTATCCCAACTCTGAGCCCTTTTCCTAAAAGGTATCTCCTTTTTGAAGGTTGAGGGCAGGATACCAACTTCTCCCACTCCTTCTGAGTGCTTTTACCCTAGAATTCACTGGGAAGGTGCACTTCCTTTATTCCCTCCATGCCCCCCAAAACATAACATCCTGTAAGGATTCAGGCGTTTTCACCTTTAAGCCCATTGTAGACCTGATTGCCCTAACCAGTCTCAGTGTCCTTGGCCGGAAAGCAAGGTCTGCCATCTACATCACTGTCGGAGGATAAGGAGATGGAGCGGGAAGGGGATTCCACATGATATTCCCCAGATTGTGAAGCCTCGGAATCTACTATATAAATGTCTAAGGGTCACTTCCGTCTTTCTGTCCTTCTGTCTCTGTCACGGATATTCATTGGCTGCAGCCTCTGTCAAGGAAATCCAAGTCGCTGATTGGTCGTGGCTTTTTTTTTTTCACCGCGACCAATCAGCGACGGGCACAGTCCGGAAGAAAATGGCCGCTCCTTACTCCCCGCAGTCACTGCCCGGCGCCCGCATACTCCCCTCCAGCCACCGCTAACACTGGGTTAATGCCGGCGGTAACGGACCGCGTTATGCCGCGGGTAACACACTCAGTAACCGCCGCTATTAACCCTGTGTGTCACCAACTTTTTACTATTGATGCTGCCTATGGCATCAATAGTAAAAAATCTAGTGTTAAAAATAATAAAAATAAAACAAAAAACCTGCTATACTCACCCTCTGTTGTCCGCAGAGCCGGCCGCCATGTTCCGTTCCCAGCGATGCATTGTGAAATTACCCAGAAGACTTGGCGGCCTCGCGAGACCGCCAAGTTATCTGGGTAATTTCGCAATGCATCCTGGGAACGGAAGATAGCGGCAGCCGCGCGCTACAAGGGGCCCTCGGATCCGAAGGTGAGTATGTTTATTTTTTAACCTGTGACATACGTGACTGGGCAATATACTACGTCGCTGGGCAATATACTATGTGGACATGCATATTCTAGAATACCCAATGCGTTAGAATTGGGCCACCTAGTCTATGATAAGTACCCAGGTCTCTTGTTTCCCAGTTTTCAAAGCCAACTTAAGGGAACCCTTCACTTCTGTCCTGAGGCTTGTGGCGAAGTCAGGGGTCTCTTCCTGTATTGTTTGTATACACTCAGTGCAGCGAGGGGTTTTGCAAAGGGCATATTCTTTAGCCTTAACTTTGGTGCTAGCCTTCCTGGGCCCCTGGCAATTTAAGCAGAAAATGGCCCTTTAACACCTTTGTTGTAATTTCTCGTAGATCATTCACCACCCACTTTCAAAGGGTACCGGAATCAGAGGCTGATTGGGGGTACAAACAACGTCCCTCCTGGAAACTGAGGAGTCCCGTCACCTCTGGCTGGGACAGCTGCCACTCGAGCGGCTGATCCTCTTGCTGTGCCACAGAACCTTGTGAAAGCTGCTGCAAGGGTGGCTGCTGTTGCTGTCCACATTGATCCTCCATAATGGGGAGATTTGGACATGAGCACCTCTTCTGTGGTCATCCCTCCATGTAAGAGTGATCCACTGCACTCTGCCTCCTCTGGTGCCAACCCATAGCTCTCTCCCACCCAACTGGGAGGCACCCAGAATCCATGGGCCCCGGATGCGGATGACATTTTCGCCCTGGGTGTCGCCATCTTGGATCCGACGCACAGCCACTGATGTCATGCAGGCGCGCCCATTCCCAGTGTGCCTCACGCGTGATGTCAGTAGTGCGCTCCTCAGATGTCCGACTCCCTATGGAGCAGCAGACAGCAAGCAGAGGAGGAAAAGTGGCGCGGCGGCCGCAGAAGAGTCGCTGGACCCATGACTATGCCGCACCTACGTTGAGGTCCCACAGGACCTGCGGACAGTGCTTCCACCAACTGAAGGTTGGCATACAGGCACTCTGCCTGTTCTTCTAGTGCCAAGACAGACGTGGATTAGAAAGTCTTCAAACTGCTGGGTTTTCAGAATGACGTTCAGTCAGGACAGGAAACCCAACTGAAGCGAAGGAGAGGTACCGCCCTTTTATTTTCAGTAGGTTTCCTGTCCTAGCTGGGTGGATCCCTCTCAGATGTGTTGTCATGGATGAAGGGAAAAAAGCACATCTCTAAGATGTGCCAATTCTGGCACTTAATCTTGCTCTTCACACTTGCCCTGTAGTGGTGTCAAATGGGGTAATAGTTGGGGGGGGTGATGTCACCTTCAGGTGACATCAAACCCTGAGGTTAGTAATGGAGGTGTCAAGACGCCCCCATTACTAACCCCATAGTCATTACTTTTTTTTTATACCGACACCCAGAAAAAAAAAAAAAAAAAATAGTCCTTTAACTGAAATAGTGATGTGACTCCCCAGGGTCCTGGTTGTCACAGTGGCATGGCTTTCCTCACGGGGAGAGTCATGTCACGCTTGGAAGCAATGAAGGATAACTCACCAGGTAAACCTGCAACATGTTCACACTCCAGGCCACAAGGGGGAGCTTTTGATCCTATTTCTAGGTGACTCCCCTGCATATAGAGATATATTGTGGTTTGGAGGGAAAGTGGAAGAGATTCAGTTAGATAGTGCCAGAGAGCAGACTGGAGCAGTCTGAGGCAGGAAGAACGTACGAGGAGCCGTACAGCAGCTCCTGGACAGAGATAATACTGAAAGCTGAACAGATTGTAGTGAGTGTGTGGGAGAGCGAAGCACAGGAGAAGACACCAGTGGAGCAGAGCAATGAACCTCCTTGGCTGGTGCAGATTACCGGTAGCCAGAACACCGAGGTTGTGAGGGACTCTAAGACAGACAGAAGAAACGGGCAGGACAGCTGGATTACATATCACCTGTCCGCCCCAATACCCAGAAGGCACAGTGACACCGCCTGGGTCATAATAGAGATCCTGTAAAAAGGCTCGAGTCACCTGCCATACAGGTTTATGTCCCACCTTTATGGAGGACAGAGAGAACTGAGGACCTTAGCAGAAGCCATAGGCAATAAGGGACTACAACACCACCACTTTGAGGAAGGCTTTTAACTCCCTCAAACACTCTCGCACCCCTCCAATCTATTCTAAACTCTGCTGCCCGACTAATCCACCTGTCCCCCCCGCTATTCCCCAGCTTCTCCCTTCTGTCAATCCCTTCACTGGCTCCCCATTGCCCAGAGACTCCCAGTACAAAACCCTAACCATGACATACAAAGCCATCCACAACCTGTCTCCTCCATACATCTAGGACCTCGTCTCCTGGTACTTTCCTGCACGCAACCTCCGATCTTCACAAGATCTCCTTCTCTACTCCCCTCTTATCTCCTCTTCCCACAATTGTATACAAGATTTCTCCCGCGTATCACCCCTACTCTGGAACGCTCTACCACAACACAGACTCTCACCTACCATCGAAACCTTCAAAAAGAGCCTGAAGACCCACCTCTTCCGACAAGCCTATAACCTGCAGTAACCACCGATTGACCAAACCGCTGAATGACCAGCTTTACCCTCGCCTACTGTATTCTCACCCATCCCTTGTAGATTGTGAGCCTTCATGGGCAGGGTCCTCTCTCCTCCTGTACCAGTTATGACTTGTATTGTTTAAGATTATTGTACTTGTTTTTATTATGTATACCCCTCCTCACATGTAAAGCACCATGGAATAAATGGCGCTATAATAATAAAAAACTCCACCTGGTAAAGGGGACTGAATTCACTTCCGAGCCGGCTGAACCCTGCCTGTCCTGTGATCTGGTGCCCTGGACTGTGGCTGCCTGAAGTCTTCAGTAAACCAGGTAAAGAGACTGCAAACCTGTGTCCTCGTTCTTTACTGAACCATTCACCATCTTCCATCTACACACCGGGAGACCTGGGGATATACTTCACCTGTGGGAAGTTATACCATCTAGCTGCCATAACATCACCCCAGAGGACCCTGTAAAGCAGCGTCGGACCCCACTGACCGAATATCACAGGTGGCATCATGAACTTTATATCAATTTCCCCTTTTACATGGGTGCCCAGGGCCATGGACCAGGTCACCACCATGACATCCCATGTGAATACTGGACCCAGGAATACTGGACCTAGTACCAGCCCTGGTGGGCAACTCAATGACAGACTCCTTTAATAATCTTAATTAAACCATACAGTAGGTGAGGTTGTATGGTTTAATTAAGATTATTAAAGGAGTCCGTCTCTTTTCAGTTATAGGACTGTATTCTTGGTGTGTTTTTATACAGCGTGACTATGGGTCTAGTAGTGGAGCGTCTTACTGGTGCCTCTCCATTTCTAACCTTGGGGCTTGATGTCACCTAATACAAAGGCGACAACCCCACTTGGCACCGCTACAGAGGAAGAGCCAGGCAAAGTGCCAAAATTGGCATATCTATTGATGAGATTACCCTTTTATGGGCAGCTGATGGCTGCTATTTTTTTTTTTTTGACTGGGGGAGGGGGGTCAATATCTATGGCCCCTTACAAGCCTGGGAATACCAGCTCCCAGCTGTCTGCTTTAGCAAGGCTGGTTGTCAAAAATGGGGGACCCCAGGCTGTTTTTTACGTATTTATCTAAATAATTAAAATATGGTGTGGAGACCAAAATTCTTGATAGCCGTCACCTAAAGCAAGGTTGGTTAAGGGCAGCTGTGAGTTTTGCCTGGCTAGCTATCAAGACTACATAAATTTTCAGCACAGGAGCAGCTAATGAACACTCCCATCTGCTGCTCCTGCTCTCACTGTTATTAGTGGCAGCTGATGGGAACTGTAGTCCCATCAGTGATGGGAGGTAAATTTTTATCTCTGATCACAGCTGCAGGCTCATGCTGTCTGACAGTGTGGGAACCGTGGCTCTGACCAGCGTGGATGATTTCACAGCCGATCAGAAGTGCTACACTGGTGTTTCCCACGCTGTCCGACAGCCCCCAGAAGAAGCCGGGCAAAACGCGGGCATCGGGGCAGGAGGTCTTTAGGTCCTGTCAGCAGCACTCTAAGATCGTGGTGGCATTCAGGTAATAGCCTAATCCTTGCTAGGATAGCACATTTGATTATTTGCTTTATTTGCCGTTTTGTTACTGGGCAGTTAATCCTTTATGGTAGATTTATACCACAATGCTTTATACAGCTCTGGTGTTATTTAATATCAGTGGATAGAGAGGGTATTTATTTTGCTCATGCCATCTGCAGTAGTGCTCACTTTCCCTTTAGCTTTTTTTTTTTTTTTTTTTTTTTTTTAAATCCTGGCATGATTTGTCCTATATTGGTTCCAAATTAAGCAATATTACCATCTAGTGGTTAATGGATATAGTACGGTGATATTTTTGGATGCTTTTTTTGCACTTACTCCTTGTACTAAGAACCTTATTTTGCCGCCATTTACAATATTTTGGTATAATATATCTATATCCTTATGCAAATCTAGTTTAGATATATGCTCATTAACCCCTTTACCCCCAAGGGTGGTTTGCACGTTAATGACCAGGCCAATTTTTACAATTCTGACCACTGTCCCTTTATGAGGTTATAACTCCGAAACGCTTCAACGGATCCTGGTGATTCTGACATTGTTTTCTCGTGACATATTGTACTTCATGATAGTGGTAAAATTTCTTTGATAGTACCTGCGTTTATTTGTGAAAAAAACGGAAATTTGGCGAAAATTTTGAAAATTTCACAATTTTCAAACTTTGAATTTTTATGCAATTAAATCACAGAGATATGTCACACAAAATACTTAATAAGTAACATTTCCCACATGTCTCCTTTACATCAGCATAATTTTGGAACCAATTTTTTTTTTGTTAGGGAGTTATAAGGGTTAAAAGTTGACCAGCAATTTCTCATTTTTACAAACACCATTTTTTTTTTAGGGACCACGTCTCATTTGAAGTCATTTTGAGGGGTCTATATGATAGAAAATGCCCAAGTGTGACACCATTCTAAAAACTGCACCCCTCAAGGTGCTCAAAACCACATTCAAGAAGTTTATTAACCCTTCAGGTGTTTAATAGGAATTTTTGGAATGTTTAAATAAAAATGAACATTTAACTTTTTTACACAAAAAATTTACTTCAGCTCCAATTTGTTTTATTTTACCAAGGGTAACAGGAGAAATTGGACCCAAAAAGTTGTTGTCCAATTTGTCCTGAGTACGCTGATACCCCATATGTGGCAGTAAACCACTGTTTGGGCGCATGGGAGAGCTCGGAAGGGAAGGAGCGCTATTTGACTTTTCAATGCAAAATTGACAGGAATTGAGATGGGACGCCATGTTGCGTTTGGAGAGCCACTGATGTGCCTAAACATTGAAACCCCCCACAAGTGACACCATTTTGGAAAGTAGACCCCCTAAGGAACTTATCTGGATGTGTGGTGAGCACTTTGACCCACCAAGGGCTTCACAGAAGTTTATAATGCAGAGCCATAAAAATAAAACAAAATTTTTTTCCCACAAAAATTATTTTTTAGCCCCCAGTTTTGTATTTTCCCTAGGGTAACAGGAGAAATTGGACCCCAAAAGTTGTTGTCCAATTTGTCCTGAGTACGCTGATACCCCATATGTGGGGGGGAACCACCGTTTGGGCGCATGGGAGGGTTCGGAAGGGAAGGAGCGCCATTTGGAATGCAGACTTAGATGGAATGGTCTGCAGGCGTCACATTGCGTTTGCAGAGCCCCTAATGTACCTAAACAGTAGAAACCCCCCACAAGTGACACCATTTTGGAAAGTAGACCCCCTAAGGAACTCATCTTGATGTGTTGTGAGAGCTTTGAACCCCCAAGTATTTCACTACAGTTTATAACGCAGAGCCATGCAAATAAAAAATATTTTTTTTTTTCCACAAAAATTATATTTTAGCCCCCAGTTTTGTATTTTCCCAAGGGTAACAGGAGAAATTGGACCCCAAAAGTTGTTGTCCAATTTGTCCTGAGTACGCTGATACCCCATATGTGGGGGGGAACCACCGTTTGGGCGCATGGGAGGGTTCGGAAGGGAAGGAGCGCCATTTGGAATGCAGACTTAGATGGAATGGTCTGCAGGCGTCACATTGCGTTTGCAGAGCCCCTAATGTACCTAAACAGTAGAAACCCCCCACAAGTGACACCATTTTGGAAAGTAGACCCCCTAAGGAACTCATCTTGATGTGTTGTGAGAGCTTTGAACCCCCAAGTATTTCACTACAGTTTATAACGCAGAGCCATGCAAATAAAAAATATTTTTTTTTTTCCACAAAAATTATATTTTAGCCCCCAGTTTTGTATTTTCCCAAGGGTAACAGGAGAAATTGGTCCACAAAAGTTGTTGTCCAATTTGTCCTGAGTACGCCGATACCCCATATGTTGGGGTAAACCCCTGTTTGGGCACACAGGAGAGCTCGGAAGGGAAGGAGCACTGTTTTACTTTTTCAACGCAGAATTGGCTGGAATTGAGATCGGACGCCATGTCGTGTTTGGAGAGCCCCTGATGTGCCGAAACAGTGGAAACCCCCCAATTATAACTGAAACCCTAATCTAAACACACCCCTAACCCTAATTCCAACGGTAACCCTAACCACACCTCTAACCCTGACACACCCCTAACCCTAATCCCAACTGTAAATGTAATCTAAACCCTAACCCTAACTTTAGCCCCAACCCTAACCCTAACCCTAGCCCTAACCCTAGCCCTAGCCCTAACCCTAATGGGAAAATGGAAATAAATACATTTTTTTTTATTTTTCCCTAACTAAGGGGGTGATGAAGGGGGGTTTGATTTACTTTTATAGCGAGTTTTTTAGCGGATTTTTATGATTGGCAGCCGTCACACACTGAAAGACCCTTTTTATTGCAAAAAATATTTTTTGCAATACCACATTTTGAGAGCTATAATTTTTCCATATTTTGGTCCACAGAGTCATGTGAGGTCTTGTTTTTTGCGGGACGAGTTGACGTTTTTATTGAAAACATTTTTGGGCACGTGACATTTTATCGCTTTTTATTCCGATTTTTGTGAGGAAGAATGACCAAAAGCCAGCTATTCATGAATTTCTATTGGGGGAGGCGTTTATACCGTTCCGCGTTTGGTAAAATTGATAAAAATTGATAAATCAGTTTTATTCTTCGGGTCAGTACGATTACAGCGATACCTCATTTATATCATTTTTTTATGGTTTGGTGCTTTTATACGATAAAAACTATTTTACAGAAAAAATAATTATTTTTGCATCGCTTTATTCTCAGGACTATAACTTTTTTATTTTTTTGCTGATGATGCTGTATGGCGGCTCTTTTTTTGCGGGACAATATGACGCTTTCAGCGGTACCATGGTTATTTATATCTGTCCTTTTGATCGCGTGTTATTCCACTTTTTGTTCGGCGGTATGATAAAGCGTTTTTTGCCTCGTTTTTTTTTTTTTTTCCTTACGGTGTTTACTGAAGGGGTTAACTAGTGGGACAGTTTTATAGGTCGGGTCGTTACGGACGCGGCGATACTAAATATGTGTACTTTTATTGGTTTTTTTTTTTATTTAGATGAAGAAATGTATTTATGGGAATAATATTTTTTTTTTTTTCTTCATTATTTTGGAATATTTTTTTTTATTTTTTTTTACACATTTGGAAAAATTTTTTTTAACTTTTTTACTTTGTCCCAGGGGGGGACATCACAGATCAGTGATCTGACAGTTTGCACAGCACTCTGTCAGATCACTGATCTGATAGGAGTGCAGGCTGCTTCACAGTGCCTGCTCTGAGCAGGCTCTGTGAAGCCACCTCCCTCCCTGCAGGACCCGGATCCGCGGCCATCTTGGATCCGGGGCTCGAGCAGGGAGGGAGGTGAGGAGACCCTCGCAGCAACGCGATCACATCGCGTTGCTGCGGGGGGCTCAGGGAAGCCCGCAGGGAGCCCCCTCCCTGCGCGGTGCTTCCCTGCACCGCCGGCACATCGCGATCATCTTTGATCGCGGTGTGCCAGGGGTTAATGTGCCGGGGGCGGTCCGTGACCGCTCCTGGCACATAGTGCCGGATGTCAGCTGCGATAAGCAGCTGACACCCGGCCGCGATCGGCCGCGCTCCCCCCGTGAGCGCGGCCGATCGGCTATGACGTACTATCCCGTCCAGGGTCAGATAAGTCCAGGGCACCTCGACGGGATAGTACGTCTAAGGTCACAGAGGGGTTAATTGTGGACAATATTTAGTGTCTTTTTGCCATGCAAATATTATGATGAGGACATTTGTAGAGTAACCTCCATTTTTTACCTTTGTTCCTGAATTTAACAAAACTTTTTTTTGTGAATGAATAAAAATGTAAATGTTTTATACTAATCTTTTTGGTCACTTCAATTAATTTTTTGTACCCAAGAGAAATATTTGATGGTATGTGCAAAAAAAAAAAAAAAAAAGAAGATAAAAAAAAAAAAAAATTATAAGGTGTTACAGCTCTGAGTTTTGCCTGCCTGGTTATCAAAACTACAGGGGAACCCACGCAGGATTTTTTTTTCTTAAATTATTTTACAGCACAGGAGTGGCTAATGAATACTCCCATCTGCTGCTCCTGCTCTCACTGTTATTAGTGGCAGCTGTAGTTCTGTCCCCACATGAGGCGAATGGAGGTGTAGTTGACTAATAGGTGTTGTGAGAGTCATACCTTTAGGTTTCCTCGCTGTAGGGCAGACAGGACCAGTCCAGCATCCTGAGAGATGATGCACACCTGGGATTGTGCAATCCAGACTTGTTTCTTAGGAAATCTGGACATACAGCGTAGTATGGTATACAGTAACTTCTCCAGAGTTGAGCCAGGTACAGCAAGTGTATTTGACAGCGAGTGAGCAGCAAGAGGTTGAAAGACTGATGCCTTCCTAAGCCCGGTTCAAGCGTGTCCTCTCACAACAGCATGTAAACTGAAAATGAAATGGCTGCCAGAGGAAGAGAAGACTTGACCCCTGAATCGGAAGTGGAAGACACGCCCACAAGAATTAATCACGAGCTTCCATATGGAAAAAGGCCATTGGGTGGCAGCAGAGCAGAAATGTAAGAACATACATACTGTAGCATGAAAATACACAAAGCTGAAGAACATAACTTACACGGGACAGCACAGTAGTCCCATCAGTGACTGGAGGTGAACTTTATTCCTCCGATCACAGCTGTGGGCCCACGCTGTCTGATTTCACCGCCGATCAGAAGCGCTACACCAGTGTTTCCCCATGCTGTCTCACAGCTTGGGAAACAGGCTTTCGTGTTGTGTATGTTCGGAAATTTACTAGGCGATTAGACCGGTGAATATTGCAAATTCAGCGATCGTGAACTGAACATTGAAATATTTGCTCATCTGTAGTTGAGAGCAGATTGGTATTCATATACAAAATGAGTGGGAAGGCCAACCACCTCTCCACCGACAGTGGCACATCAGGGCCCATGAATGGCATCTGCATCTCATCTACCATACAGTATGTTTATGCTGCATCCTGTAGATATGCCATAAATTTAAAAAAAAAAAAATGGATTAACACTTACATCTCAAAAAGCCGTTGACTTTGAAATGCTATCCTGATCTGCTCAGTGAAGTCCAAGGTGCCGTCATCAGCGCGAAACCGATAGTAGAGTGGTCTATCCACAAACGTTTTTTGTTGATCACACACCGTTTGGAAGGCAGGAAATGCATGTGTAAGAAAAACAAAATCAATGTTTGTATTAATAGAGGGATTGCCATGATATCCAAACAACCAGAGCATGGTCTAAGGCTTCTGTCAGTTAATGACAGGTATAATTCATCACAATATACCAGCAATTAGTTAAAAGTTACATTAGTAAAGTCATATGGCACACTGATAAGGAATAGTGAGGTGTCCAAGTAGGCTTCCAGTCTTAATGATAGTAGCACTCACTGTAGGACGCATGGCAATAGATGTGAAGAAGTTTTACAATTTAGGGCCCCTTTCCACTTGTGTGAGAAAAAAAAACGGTCCGATTTACGGACCGAAAAAAACTGATGTAACGTCTGCGAGTGCCATGCGAGTGTGATGCGAGTTTATCGCAACATCCGTATGACATCCGTATTGCTGTCCGATTTTTACGCACCCGTGTCCTTAGAAAAGCCGGCAATTCAGCGCAGAGTACAGTAAAATCACACTGACAGGTTAGATTAGAGTAAATATATACACATAGAATAGGTATAAAATTATATATATATATATAATGCAGCGTGAGATAGCTTTAAAGCTGGTAATTCAATTACCGGCTTTTGCTTTCTCCTTCACAAACCCGACATGATATGAGACCTGGTTTACATACAGTAAACCATCTCATATCACCATTTTTTTTTGCATATTCGACACTACTAATGTTAGTAGTGTGTATATGCAAAATTTGGCCGTTCTAGCTAGTAAAATAAGGGGTTAAATGGCGGAAAAAATTGGCGTGGACTTCCGCACAATTTTCTCCACCAGAGTAGTAAAGCCAGTGACTGAGGGCAGATATTAATAGCCTGGAGAGGGTCCACGGTTATTGGCCCCCGCCTGGCTAAAAACATCTGCCCCCAGCCACCCCAGAAAAGGCACATCTGGAAGATGCGCCTATTCTGGCACTTGGCCACTCTCTTCCCATTCCCGTGTAGCGGTGGGATATGGGGTAATGAAGGGTTAATGCCACCTTGCTATTGTAAGGTGACATTAAGCCTAATTAATAATGGAGAGGCGTCAATTATGACACCTATCCATTATTAATCCAATACTAGTAAAGGGTTAAAAAAACAACAACACATTATTAAAAATTAATTTATTGAAAAAAAATCACAAAGGCTGTTGTATTAATTTATTCTACTCTCAATCCACTCACTGAAGACCCTCGATCTGTAAATTAAAAAAAAAATAAACCAACCATATACATACCTTCCGAGGATCTGGCACGTCCAACGATGTAGATCCATCTGAAGGGGTTAAAATATTTTGCAGACACGAGCTCCGCTAATGCAGGATGCTCATTTCTGCAAAACCCCGGCGAATGATGCTAAATATAGGTCCATGATCTATATTTAGCTTCATTTGCGGTGAGGCGCCCTCTGCTGGTTGTCCTCATATGAACTCGAGCCAGGGAGCTTTCTAGGAAAGTTCCTAGATCGTGGGAACTTTCCTAGAAAGCTCCCTGGCTCGAGTTCATATGAGGACAACCAGCAGAGGGCGCCTCACCGCAAATGAAGCTAAATATAGATCATGGACCTATATTTAGCATCATTCGCCGGGGTTTTGCAGAAATGAGCATCCTGCATTAGCGGAGCTCGTGTCTGCAAAATATTTTAACCCCTTCAGATGGATCTACATCGTTGGACGTGCCAGATCCTCGGAAGGTATGTATATGGTTGGTTTATTTTTTTTTTAATTTACAGATCGAGGGTCTTCAGTGAGTGGATTGAGAGTAGAATAAATTAATACAACAGCCTTTGTGATTTTTTCAATAAATTAATTTTTAATAATGTGTGTTTTTTTTAACCCTTTACTAGTATTGGATTAATAATGGATAGGTGTCATAATTGACGCCTCTCCATTATTAATTAGGCTTAATGTCACCTTACAATAGCAAGGTGGCATTAACCCTTCATTACCCCATATCCCACCGCTACACGGGAATGGGAAGAGAGTGGCCAAGTGCCAGAATAGGCGCATCTTCCAGATGTGCCTTTTCTGGGGTGGCCAATAACCATGGACCTTCTCCAGGCTATTAATATCTGCCCTCAGTCACTGGCTTTACTACTCTGGCAGAGAAAATTGTGCGGGAGCCCACGCCAATTTTTTCCACCATTTCACCCCTTATTTTACTAGCTAGAACGGCCAAATTTTGCAGATACACACTACTAAGATTAGTAGTGTGGAATATGCAAAAAAATGGTGATATGAGATGGTTTACTTTATGTAAACCAGGTCTCATCATGTCGGGTTTGTGAAGGAGAACGCAAAAGCCGGTAATTGAATTACCAGCTTTAAAGCTATCTCACGCTGCAATATATATTATATATATGTGTCTCCCTGATATATATGTATATATACCTATTCTATGTGTATATATCTACTCTAATCTAACCTGTCAGTGTGATTTTACTGTACTCTACGCTGAATTGCCGGCTTTTCTAAGGACACGGGTGCGTAAAAATTGGACAGCACTCGCATGGTGCGAGTGCTGTATGTTTTTTTCTCGCACCCATTGACTTGCATTGGCGAGTCTCGTCCGAGAATCGCAGCAATACGCAGCATGCTGCGATTTTCTCAGCCGACACAGATTTTTCTCAGTCCGATTTCGGCTGAGGGGAAAAAAAAAAAAAAAAAAAAAAAAAAAAAAAAAAAAAAAAAAAATATCGCAAATGGAATGTCAACTATTGATTAACATTGGTCCGAGTGCAATCCGATTTTTTTATCGGATTGCACTCGTCAGTTTTCCTCGCAAGTGGAAAGGGGCCCTTAAAGGGACTCTCACCTGAATTTGGAGGGAACAATCTTCAGCCATGGAGGCGGGGTTTTCGGGTGTTTGATTCACCCTTTCCTTACCCGCTGGCTGCAATATTGGATTGAAGTTCATTCTCTGTCCTCCGTAGTACACGCCTGCGCAAGGCAAGATTGCCTAGGGACTTAAACATGTCACTCGAACACCTGCAATATTTGGTGTATACCTGAGCACTGCGCACTTACGCTCACAGGTTGGTTTCACCCTCCTTTGCATTAAATAATCTTCCTGACCTTTCTCTATAGCCCCATTCACCACAATACTTCAGTCACAAAACCCATTTATGTATTGCTCCCCTATCAGTGGCTCTACCCCCCACCACCACCCTTGTCATTCTGGTCCACAATTGGGATTTATGTAATTGGATACTGGATATTTATTTTGCAGCTTATGGCTTTATTTCCGCCACACTTCAAATATCAAGCTGTCAGTGGTCCATGTTGATCACCTTTTGATCTGTTTATTCTAATTTTGTACACTTAACTGTATATTTATGTCTTTAAGATTAATATTCTTATTTTTTGCACAGCAATTATCTGATAACGGTCCATATTTGACCGAAGTGTCAGCCATTTCTCCAAAATGGTTAAATTGCAAGTAAATTTCACATCTATTGCCACGCATTGTACCGAGTGTAGAGTTTTACCATTACTACTTCCATCTGAGAACTGGGCACACCAGGTCACAGTTGTGGGAAGCAAGGAACCATTTTTTGCAGCATGCAGAGCTATAAATTCCCGGTCACTGATCCGAGCGAGCGGTGCAGCGAACACCAAGCAGAGATCTGGTAATAGGACGGTATTGTTGGCAAGCGAGTGGTTTTGGCAGCCCAATATCGTACTACTGTCAGGCTACCGCGCTGTTCTCACCACAGGAGAAGTCCCTGCTGCAGTGTTGCTCTGAGCTGAGAAAGCACTGCGTATGGCAGAGACTTTCCAGTGGTGAAGACAGTGTGGTAGGCTGGGATTAATAGAACTGCCTTGTGTCTAAGGCTAGTTTCACATTTGCGGTTGAGTCAGCAGCGTAAGGTCCGCTAACGCATCTTTTATTTTCATCAACTTACGCATGATGGGGGAAAAAAACGCTGCATTTGCGCTTTTAATGCACATGCGTTTGATAGAAAAAGATTTAAGGAGAATTTCCTTGACAAGCCATGCCCAATGGGCATATCTCATGGGATTTCTGTATATAGATCCTTGTGCAAATGCATGTCCTTGCGTTCCCATAGACTAATGCGTTGTCTTGACGCACTCCTTCTGCAAGCGTCCGCATGCGTATGGCAATGGAAATTTGATGCCTCAAAAATTGCAACATGGTGCATTTAGCCGCACCCTGCGAAACGATGCATGCATAAGAAAACGCACGTGAATGCATGTGTGTCCACAATGTAAAAGTTATGAAATAAAGATGCATGCAGATGTATGCATCAGAAACGCAGCGGACACAACTGCAAATGTGAAACCGGCCCAATGCCATCATGAGATACAGTCCATGTATCCAACTCCAGCATGTAGCACCAACTAAATGCCAACCATTCTGACAGTCCACATCCCTATCACTATGTACTCACCAACAAGAGGTCTCCACTCTGTTTCTAATCTTAAGCCTCCCTTATCCTTTGCAAATGCCCAGAATGGGTGAACATATATACACATTTTTCTTTTTTACACCATTATATAAAAAAAAAAATGCTTAGCTACTTACCGGTAGTGGTGTTTTTCAGAGTCCATGACAGCACCACGAGAGAGGGGATTCGCCCTTCAGGGACAGGAAAACCTACAGACAGAAAAGGGTGGCACCTCTCTCCTGCATCAGTTGGATTACAAATCATGAGAGGACCTCCCAGGTTAGTAGCAAAATAAACAATTTAAAATAAACATAATCCGCACACATGGCTAAACCTAGAGCCCAGAAGAGTGCTCACCCATAGTGAAAGGGAGGGAATATAAAGGGTGCCATCATGGGCTCCGAGAAACACCGCTACTGGTAAGTAGCTAAGCATTTATTTGGTCTCCCATGACAGCACCACTAGAGAATTACAGAGATGTAAAGAAATTTGGGAGTGACTACTGCCTCAAGCACCCTTCTCCCAAATGTGAAATCAGAGGAGCCACCTCAATCCAGTCTATAATGTTTAAAGAATGTGGATGAAGAAGACCACATAGCTGCCTTACATATGTCCTCAATCGACACTTCTGACCTCTCTGCCCAGGATGTCGCCATTGCTCTTGTGGAGTGAGCCTTTAGACCTTCCAGAGCTGCCTTGCCCACCTGCTGTGTAGGCAAAAGAAATTGCCTCCCTGATGCACCTAGCTAAGGTGCTTTTGGAGACTAAACCCTTTATAACCCCATGAATAGATACAAAAAGAATTTCCCTTCCAAGGTTCAGTTAATTAAATATACTTAAGTATTATTAATTGTTATAGCGCCATTTATTCCATGGCGCTTTACATGTAAGGAGGGGTATACATAAAAACAAGAACAATAATCTTAAACAATACAAGTCATAACTGGCACAGGAGGAGAGAAGACCCTGCCCGCAAAGGCTCACAATCTACAAGGGATGGGTGAGAATACAGTAGGTTAGGATAGAGTTGGTCGATCGGTGGTTACTGCAGATTATAGGCTTGTCAGAAGAGGTGGGTCTTCAGGCTCTTTTTGAAGGTTTCGATGGTAGGCGAGAGTCTGATGTGTTGTGGTAGAAGGTTCCAGAGTAGGGGTGATACGCGAGAGAAATCTTGTACACGATTGTGGGAAGAGGAGATAAGAGGGGAGTAGAGAAGGAGGTCTTGTGAGGATCGGAGGTTGCGTGTAGGCAAGTACCAGGAGATGAGGTCACAGATGTATGAAGAGGAAACAGGTTGTGGATGGCTTTGTATGTCATGGTTTGGGTTTTGTACTGGGAGTCTCTGGGTAATGGGGAGCCAGTGAAGGGACTTACAGGGGAGAAGCTGGGAATAGTGGGGGGGGACAGGTGGATTAGTCGGGCAGCTGAGTTTAGAATAGATTGCAGGGGTGCAAGAGTGTTAGAGGGGAGGCCACAGAGCAGGAGGTTACAGTAGTCAAGGCAAGAGATGAGGGCATGGACTAGGGTTTTTGCAGATTCTTGGCTTAGGAATGTACGGATCCGTGAAATATTTTTGAGTTGAAGTCGGCAGGAAGTGGAAAGGGCTTGGATATGTGGTTTGAAGGAGAGATTAGCATCAAGGATTATCCTGAGGCAGTGAGCTTGTGGGACTGGGGAGAGTGGGCAGCCATTTACTGTAATGGATTGATTTGTGGTTTGGGGTCACGTGAGATGGGGGAAAAAAAAAATGATGAATTCTGTTTTGTCCATGTTAAGTTTCAGAAATCTAGCGTAGAAGAAGGATGAAATAGTGGACAGACATTGAGGGATTCTGGTTAGTAGGAAGGCGATATCTGGTCCAGAGATGTAGATCTGTGTGTCATCAGCATAGAGATGATACTGAAAGCCATGAGATTCTATGAGCTGTCCCAGGTGAAAGGTGTAAATGGAGAAGAGCAGGGGCCCTAGGACTGAACCTTGTGGGACTCCGACAGATAGGGGGCGAGGTGAGAAGGTGGTGTGTGAGAGGGAGACGCTGAATGTTCGGTCTGTAAGGTATGATGAGATCCAGGATAGGGCCAAGTCTGTGATGCCAAGGGATGAGAGGGTCTGTAATAATAGGGAGTGGTCCACTGTGTCAAAGGCAGCCGACAGGTCCAGGAGGAGGACAGTAGTGTCGCTTGCTCTTGGTGGTAAGTAAACATCTTCTAACATCCAATGAATGGAGCTTTTCCTCTTTTTGATTGGTAGGGTTAGAGCAAAGAGGAAGGATTATTTCCTGTAGTCTGTGGAATTTTTAAGCCACCTTTGGTAGATACAGGGGATCCGGCTTCAAAACCATTCTATCCTCCCTGTACTGGGTGTATGGAGGCTGTTTAAAAGGGCCTGCAGGTCACTAATACTCCGGGCTGACGTCAGTACCACTAAAAGGGCCGTTTTAAAAAGAGAATTTTTAAAATCGAGGCTTCAATTGGTTCAAAAAGGGCCTCGATGCGGTTATACCAGATTTAAATCCCATGGAACCAACCTCTGCCTAAGGATGGATCTGGCCGCTGCCTTAATGAATCAGGCTATCCAGTAATTGTCCGCTAAATTATAATTATACAGGGCTCCCAATGTCGACACCTGAACTCTAAGAGTACTCGTGGCTAGACTCATTTCTAACCCCTTTTTGTAATAATTTTCCTCCAATCTCCACCCCTGAGACTGTCAGAAACTTTCCAGGATCTGGCATATTTTTGTGATGGATGCCTTTCTACTTTTTAGCAAGGCATTAACCAGGCCCCGAGAAAAAACCCTCGGCCTCAGTAGTGTCCTTTCAAATTCCATGCCGTCAGTTGTAGATTGTGGATTAAAAAAAAAAAAAAAATAATAATAATCTGAGAGCTCCGAAAGCACCCATGGCCTGGTGATGACCTCCTCCTTAAACAGGCAAACCACAGTCTCCCGGACCAGAATGGAGCTATCAGAATTATACTCGTCCTGTCCTCCCGTATCTTCCTTAGCACTATAGGAATCAGGGAAAGGCATAGCTCAGATTGAAGTCTCACAGGATTAGGAGAGCATACACCGCATACAGATCTTCTCTGGGGTTTAAGGAACAAGACTGACGCACTTTTCTGTTCCCCCTGTTGGCAAAAAAAGGTCTATGTCTGGGGACCCCCAGATCTGCACAATCTGGTTGAAGACGTTCTGACTCACCCATTCTCCTTGCCTGAGCCTGCTGTGGCTGAGAAAATTGGCCATGATATTGTCTTTTCCTCTTATATGTAGGGATGTTAATGATAGCAGATGAGATTCGGCCATTTAAAAAAATACAATCCGCCACCTGCATCAATGACCTAGACAGAGTTTCTGCTGGTGGTTAATGTAGGCCACAGTTACCTGACTGTCTGAGAACAGTCTGACATGTCGGCACTGTAGGGACATAAGGAGTCTACTTAATGCTCGCTCTACAGCTTGAGCAACTCCTTCTAGTTAGATGACACACCCTGCTCAGAATGTGTCCATTTTCCTTGGATCCACCTATCCCCCCAGCCAGGAGATATGGTTTACCCAGAGAACTCTTTTACCCAGGTTTGACAAGTGCAACTACCAGTCTAAGGACTGTATAGTAGAGGGGGGACAAAGAAAATTTACTCTAGGCACCCTCCTAGATGACGATCATTAGGCAAAACATCCCACTGCAGGACCCTAGAGTGGAACTGGGCCCAGAGAACTGCAGGACGCGAGAGAGCCCAAGAGTGACACCACCCCTCTAATGGACATCGATGGATTATTTACTGCCCTGAGCACCTGCTGCTGAATACAGTCAGCCTTTGATTCTGGTACTGACATTCTTGAGCCCCAGAGTCCAGGACGAGCTCCAGAAATTCCTGCACCTTCAGGGGCTGCAATCGTGACTTTAACATTAATAAGCCACCCCAATTTCTGAAGAACAGACATTACGTTAACTGAAAAGTGCAGTGTGTGATTGAGTGACCCACAATTAAATGGTCATCCAGATAACGGAACATACTGGTGATCCCCTCATGAAGATGTGCCTTGATCTCTGCTACTATCTTAGTAAATACCTGGGGAGCCACGGCGACCCCAAACTGGAAGTGTCTTATCAACCCCTAGTGATACTGCCACCCTAAAAATGTACTGTTGGTGACCTGCATATATCGGATCATGAAAGTAGGTGTCTTTAAGATCTAATACTACCATGAATCAATCTTTAAAGAGCAGTTTTATTGCTGATCTCATTGACTCCCATTTTGAAAGAACGGATCAACAGGAACCTATTGAGACCTTTCAATAATAGTCCAAAAGGAACCATTCGGTTTCTTAATCAGGAAGGTAGGGGAATAGAACCCCTTACCTTTTTGTGATGCAGGAACCTTTACCAAGACTGCCTTTTGCTGCAGTTCCTGGACCTCTGCCTCCAATGCCTGTTCCTCTGCAGGTGAACAACAGATGGGAGTTAACACAAACCTCTCCAAAGGTCTCTCCTGAAATTCAAATTTAAGTCCTGCTCTGATAATATCAAATATCCATTGACTATTCAAAATCCTTAACCAGGCAGGGTAGAAGGCCGTCAGCCTCCCTCCCACCTGGGCAGTCAGTCATTTGGCTGGTTTTCTGTGATCCCGGGAAGACCTGAACTTATATCCTCCACCTTTTCTTATTCTGTCCCATCTGCTGTTATCTCTAGCTGACACCCTACGGCCAGACCACCTCCTGCCGAAGTCCCACCTGTATTTAGGTCCAGTCAAGGTAGGGAACCTTTTCTTTCAGTCCCCTGCCTTCTCCAGAAGTTCATCCAGTACTGGGCCAAACAAATGTACTCCCTCGCACGGAATACTGCACAATTTACATCTGACCTGGATATCCCCTGGCCAACATTTTAGCCATAAGACCCTGACAGCAGCATTGGAAAGGGCAGTCATCCTTGCTGCTAATCTTAAGGAGTCCACAGAAGGATCTGATTAAAGGCATCAGCTCCCTGGATTATAGGGAGAAAAGGATCTCTTCTCTAGAAGCCCTTTTGTTTGTTTTCAAATAATTTTTATTGAACATTATACAAAACAAATGTCAAATACGTGAATATTTATAAATTTTATAAAGGGAAGGAGGATGATGGGATGAGGGAGGGGAAGAAGCCTTTTTGTTTAAGCCGTTTCTCTAATTGGTCTAGCCAGACCATTAATGATCTAGCTGTGCAGGTAGCAGCTACTGCTGGCCTAAGGGATCCTGCCATTTCCCAGGCACCCTTTAAAAAAAAAAAAAAGTCTGCTTTGCTGTCTAACGGGTCCTTCAAACTTCCCATGTCCTCAAATGGTAGAGGTTTTTGGATGCTTTATCGACTGCTGCATCTAATTGTGGGGCCTTATCCCATGAGGATGAGGCAGATTCCTCGAATGGGTATCTTCTTTTGAAGGCTGGAAGTAGAGAACCTTTCCGCTCGGGTCTTTTCCACTCCAGTGCAATCAGTGAATTGATCTTTCTATTCACGGGAAAAAAAAAAAAATCTGTGGACTTTCAGATCCAGATCCTCTCCTGGGAAAGGGAGCTCACTGAACCCCTAACCTAGATGTAAAGTCTGGAGTCTCTGACACTAAAAGCTGTATGCATGGTGGGCACAGCTTTTGCCCCCCTCATAGTATTCCGGCAGCAGCACTCCACACACTCCTTGTGCTTGTCAGGGGAGGAAATGTACCTCTAAGGCCAAGATTGGAGGGGGAAAAAAAAAAAAGAAAAAAAAAGAAAGGGTTTGCAGTATACCACCAAGTGAACCTTCCCAGATATCATTTACCTGTGATGTGTAACTGCGCGTGATGTGCGTGTGGTCACTCTCAGCCACCGGGTGTTGGATCGCCCCCACGGGGCCGTGGGGTACTGAGTACCGGGTCCTGCAATTCACAGGGGGATGTCACGGTGGCTGACCCAGTCCGTGGCCCTGGGGCATCCATGTAAAAGGGAAAGGTCTTTAAAGGATAGAGTTATTGTTCGTGACGCCACCTGTGGTATTCGGTCAGGGTGACTGATGCTGCTTTAAGGGGTCCGCTGGGGTGATGTTATGGCAACTAGATGGTATACCTTTCCACAGGTGAAGTATGTCCCCACGGCTTCCCGGTGTAGATGGTGGATGGTGAGACGCACAGAGAAGAACGAAGACACAAGGTTGCAATCTCTTTACTGAAGACTTCAGCATCCACAGTCCAGGGCACCAAATCACAGGGCAGGCAGAGTCAGGCCGGTTTGGAGGCAAGTCCAGAGTCCCCTTGTCTAGGTGGAAATAAAAGCCTTCCTCTAGCGCTGTGGTGTTGTAGTCCCTTACTGCTAAGCTTCTCATAAGGTTCTCAGAACTGTTGTAGATGTTCTGTCTTTCTCTGTCCCCCAGATAGGACAAACCTGTATGACTGGTGGCTTGAGGTGGTTTATAGGGACTATCATGCCCCAATCTCTAAGGGGTGCCACCGTGCCTCCTGGGTGTAGGGCGGACAGGTAACGTGAAATTAGCTGTCCTCTGGTCTCTGGAGCAAAGCATAAAGGTCCTTACTCCCTCGGTGTTTCGGCTACCGGGATCCTGTGCCTCAGAAGGAGGCAGCCTGTGTAGGGCTGGTTCCTTCTGGTATCCTCTCCTTTTGCTTCCTCTCCTTTCATGCTCACTGCAATACAATTCTGCCTTCTGAATATCCCTTTCTGGGAGCTGCAGCTCTGAGGGCATGCAGAGCTCCTTGGACCCTCTGTCCACCTCAGACTACTGTCTGGAATAAGATAGAGGGACCTAATAAATAGGAGCAGAAGCTCCCCCTGGTGGCCTGGAGTGTGAAATGTGTTGCATGTTTGATACCTGGATGCAGTTATCCGTCTTTGCCTCCAAACGTAGCATCACTTTCCCGAGAGGAAAGCAATACCACTGCGACAACCAGGACCCTGGGGTGCCGCAGTTGTCCTTATGGGGAAGATTTGTCCTGCCTATTCCTTAAGCCATCAGCGCGACCACTGTTACTCAACCGCCGCTGGGTAGTCCTTACATGGGGCTTCTCGGTGAGCTGCTGCCTCCATTTTAAGATGGACCCGGAAGCACCTGGCCCCATCCTGGCCTCCTTAAATAGCCGGTCACTCCCAGCCAGCCGGATTTTCCAATGGCCTGCCTGGTGCCCTTCTGGCTGCTGAATGCCCCTCCCCATGACTGCGCCCCCAGGCCACATGAAGCTCCCTCCCCTTTGGCCTCCACTCCATGCATGGCATCCCGCGCAACCCACTGCACCTTCTGTCAGGGGCCACCATGTTTTCCGGTGACTCCATGAAGGACCGCTGTAGCCTCTACAGCACATGCCCGACGCGTCACGCCTGCATCAATGGGCTTCACCCCACGCTGGCTGCATCACAGGTCACGACCCTGTCATCAGTACACCAGACACCCCGCAACTGCCCTGGCATGGACACGCGAGCCCACCACTGCACAGGCCACGGCCTCCGGGAAACACCACCGCCAGCCTGGACGTTGAACCCAGGGACAGATGCAGCATACTCACCCAGCACCAGCGGCGACGGACCATCTTCAAGCTAGCTCTCCTTCCTGGAGGCTGCTTCCTCTGCTGTCTCCTACACCTGCAGTCCCACTGCAGTGTGGCGCTTCCAGCACACCGGACAGACCGAGGCAAGGGACCCTTGCTACCCGAGTTGGCCTGCCAGGTCCGGGCAAAGCTTCAATCATCTACCTTCTTCAAAAGGTATGTCCGGTGAGGTTTCCCCTGTCAGGGACAGGAAACCAACTGATGCGGGAGAGAGGTGCTGCCTTTTAATGTCTGTAGTTTTCCTGTGCCTGAAGGGCAGATCCCCTCTATCGTGGTGCTGTCATGGGAGACCGAATAAAAACGGTAATTAATCTTACCGATAATTGTATTTCCAGGAATCCATCCTGACAGCACCATGGAGGACGTCCTTCTTATCCGCAGTGGGACAGGAAACCACGAGAGTTAAAAAGGACCCTTCAGTGATTTTCCAAAGTAACATCTGGATGGATGCAAACAGAAAATTTATTTTGAACATAACAAGATTAACACAAATGTTACTTCACATAAGTATAACATATTTACATTAGGGAGGGAACTATCCGTGCTGTCAGGATGGATTCCTGGAAATACAGTTATCGGTAAGATTAATTACCGTTTTCCAGGTCACCACCTGACAGCACCATGGAGAAGTACCAAAGGAGACTTCCTGGTTTAGGGTGGGACTACCGCTTGAAGCACCTTTCTGCCAAAAGCTAATTGGGAAGAGACTACATCTAAATTGTAGTGTTTTGAAAAAGGTGCTAATGTTAGACCAAGATGCTGCCTTGCAAATTTGATCTATCGAAGCTCCCCCTTTTTCTGCCCAAGATGCGGCCATAGCCCTAGATGAGTGAGCTTTAAGGCTATCTGGAGGATCTTTTCCCTGTGCCTGATAGGCTATGTTAATAGTGGATCTAATCCATCTGGCAATAGTGAATTTTGATGCTTTCTTCCCCTTATTAGGACCCCCGTACAAGACAAAGATTATCCTGTCTCCAGGCCCTAGTCATGTCCAAGTATTTAAGTACCGTCTCCCTGACATCTAAGTTATGGAAGAAAGATTCTTATTGATTTTTAGGGAACTGGCAAAAAGACGGAAGAACAACTTCTTGGTTAATATTTGAGACTGAAGCTAACTTGGGAAGAAACCCTGGGTCAATCCTTAAAACCAACCGATCATCAAATATCTGTAGATAAGGGTTCTGGATGGATAGGGCCTGAAGTTCCCCCAATCTCTTGGCTGATGTAATGGCCACTAAAAAGACTGCTTTTAGGGAAAGATTAGCAATATTTATCTCCTTCTCTATATCAAAGGACTCCTTACACAATTCATTAAGGACTAAATTAAGGTCCCAAGGAGGGACAGTCTTCCTGATTAGAGGTCTCAGCCTCATAACTGCTCTAGAAAAATCGAGCGATCCAAGGGTGAGCAGCAAGGGAAGAGTCGTAAAATACGCTGAGGGCTGCTATCTGAACCCTCAAAGTACTTGGTCTGAGCCCCTTCTTGAACCCCTGCTGTAAGAAAATCAAGAATCCTAGGTATGTTAGGGTGATCAACATCGATTGTTGTGTCTCCACAAAAACTGCAGAATTTCTTCCAGATTTTGAGGTATATTGTTGAAGTCACCGGCTTTCTACTTACTTGTAGGATGGAAATCACTCCTGATAGGCCTCTTGCCCTTAGGATCTGCCGTTCAGGATCCACGCTGCTAATCGCAGCTTCTCTGGGTTCTGATGAAGGATCGGACCTTGAGAAAGTAAGTCCCTCCTGACTGGAAGATGGTAAGGACTGCCCACTGCCAGCTTCCTTAGAAGGGGGAACCAGCTCCTTCCGGCCCAGAAAGGAACCACCAAGATCACCTGAGCTCTGTCCTCGCAAATCTTTCTGAGTACCCTTGGTACTAACGCTAGAGGGGGAAAAGCATATAGCAGACCCGTGCTCCATGACTGAGAGAGGGCATCTACCCCTGCCGGATTCTCCTGAGAATTTAGTGAGAAAAAGGTTCTTATTTTTGCATTTCTTGTGGTTGCGAATAGGTCCATAGTCGGGGTTCCCCAGCGCTGACACAGGGTATCGAAAATTTTGCTGTTCAGTTCCCACTCTATGGGTGATAGTTTTTCTCTGCTCAGAAAATCCGCAACCTGGTTTCTTGAGCCTTCTAAGTGAACGGCCGAAATCGAAAGTACCGATTTTTCTGCCCATGAGAAAATCTGATCCGCCAGATGTTGTAGCTTCGGATGCCTTGGGCCCCCCTGATGGCGAAGGAAAGCTACCACCGTCATGTTGTCCGATAAGATCTTTAGATGTTTGTTCTTTAATAGGGTCTGGGCTGAACACAAGACTTTCCAAACCGCCTGTAGCTCTCTGTGGTTTGAGGAATTGTTGCTCTCTTCCGAATTCCATTGTCCCTGGTAGTATCTTCCGAGTACCTGGCCGCCCCAACCTTGTTGACTTGCGTCCGTGGTTACCGTGACTGCTGGGGTCTGGATCCATGGGACCCCCACCTGAAGGTTCTCTGACACCGTCCACCATCGCAGGGATTTCCTGACTCGATAGGATAGGGCAAACTGTCTGTCCAACGAAGACTGTCTTCTGTCCCATGTTGTTAGAAGCGCTCTCTGTAATTGACGAGAATGGAATTGGCTCCAGCTGACGCATGGGATACAGGCTGTCATTAGGCCTAGGACCTTCATTGCATCTCTTATTGTTACCCGAGTTCTTGCAAACTGTCGAACCCTCTTTATCAGGTCTGACCGCCTTTTGTCCAGAAGAAAAGATTTCCTTATCTTCGAGTCTAGTATTAAGGTACCTTCACACAACAATATCGTTAACGATATCGTTGCTTTTTGTGACGTAGCAACGATATCGTTAAGGAAATCGTTCTGTGTGACAGCGACCAACGATCAGGCCCCTGCTGGCAGATTGTTGGTCGCTGAGGAAAGTCCAGAACTTTATTTCGTCGCTGGACTCCCTGCAGACATCGCTGGATCGGCGTGTGTGACACCGATCCAGCGAGGTCTTCACTGGTAACCATCGGGTTACTAAGCGCAGGGCCGCGCTTAGTAACCCGATGTTTACCCTGGTTACCAGCGTAAAAGTAAAAAAAACAAACACTACATACTTACCTACCGCTGTCTGTCCCCGGCGCTCTGCTTCTCTGCTCTGGCTGTGAGAGTCGGTCAGCCGGAAAGCAGAGCGGTGACGTCACCGCTCTGCTTTCTGGCCACTGTGCTCACAGCCAGAGCAGAGAAGCAGAGCGCCGGGGACAGACACGGAAGGCAAGTATGTAGTGTTTGTTTTTTGTTTTTTTTTTTTTACTTTTACGCTGGTAACCAGTGTAAACATCGGGTTACTAAGTGCGGCCCTGCGCTTAGTAACCCGATGGTTACCCGGGGACCTCGGAATCGTTGGTCGCTGGAGAGCTGTCTGTGTGACAGCTCTCCAGCGACCAAACAGCGACGCTGCAGCGATCGACATCGTTGTCGGTATCGCTGCAGCGTCGCTGAGTGTGAAGGTACCTTTACACCTAGAAACTGTCTCTTTGATCTTGGAGTTAGGTGTGATTTTTCCCAGTTCAACACCCATCCTAATTTCTGCAGTGTGGAGATCTTGAGTTGCCCCACCGAGTCTGCCACTAACAGGAAATCGTCCAGATAAGGTATTAAAATTATATCTCGCTTCCTTAGATGGATACGATCTCTGATGAGTTTTGTAAAAACTCTTGGAGCCGACGCCAATCCGAATGGAAGGCAACGAAATTGATAGTGTAAGATTGAACCCTCCTTTTCTATTGCAAATCTTAGGTATTTTTGATGGTGTGAAAAAATTGGCACGTGATAATATGCACTTTTCAAGTCCAAAGTGCACAATACCACGTCTTTTCCTAACAGGGGAATCGTGGAGCGGATGGACTCCATCTTGAACTTTTTGTACAACAGCCATCTGTTTAGCGGCTTGAGATTTATGATGGTTCGGGATTCTCCTGACGGTTTTATTATAGAAAAGAGACCCGAATAGTGACCTGTACCTATTTGTTGAGGAGGTACGGGAGATATTGCCCCCATCTGGTGGAGATCCTGGATGTCTGACCACATAGGTGAGATCGAAGAGAGACGGGCGTTGGAAATGACATCTTTCTGGGGGAAGGGAGTCAAACTCTATCCTGTACCCCTGAGATATAACCTGAAGGACCCATGGACTTGAATTACCTGGGGGAGTGGAGGAAATTTACTTCAACAACCGGCCCCCCTATCCTGGTGGTGTCATTTCCTCCGGAACTCAGACCTAGGGTTTGAGGGACCTGGATCTCTATTTCGGTTCCTATTTTCTCCCCCTTTCTGATAACTCCATCTCCCTTGTTTACCTTTACCCCTATAGTCTGATCTCTGACTGTAATAGGGTCTACGAAAGGGCTGGAATTTTCTCTTTTTCTCTTCTGGAAACCCCTTCTTTTCATCAGAAGCTTTCTCCAGAATATCATCTAATACAGGCCCAAAAACTCTGCCTCCTGAAAAGGGAATGGAACATAATTTGTTCTTAGAAGGAACATCTCCCGACCAGCTTTTTAACCATATGGCCCTACGGGCTGCATTTGATAGTGATTGACCTCTAGCTGTGAACCTGACAGATTCAGCAGTAGCATCTGCAAGAAAACCCGTAGCTAGTTTTAATAAAGGGATAGCATTGATAATAGTCTCCCTAGAAGTTTTGGCTGACAATTGATCTTTTAAGTCATCAACCCATAAATGCATCGCTCTCGCCACAGATGTCACCGCTATATTTGTGCGGATCACTGCGGCCGAGCTTTCCCAAGCTTTCTTTAGGAGACCGTCTGCCTTTCTTTCCATAGGCTCCTTTAAATTCGAGGAGTCCTCAAATGGTATGGCCGTTCTTTTAGACACCTTCGCTAGTGGGATGTCAATTTTCGGTATGTCTTCCCAGTCTTTAACCTCCTCATGGTCAAAGGGAAGACGGAGCCTAAAGTCTCTCGGAATCGATTATCCTTTTCTCTGCTTCCTCCCACTCTTCCAAAATCATTGAGCTGCGGGAAGAGGTGAAGAAGGGGTTAACGGCTGCAAACTATGAGCAAAACCGAAACTGAACTCGGACTCACCAAATGTGGGCATTAACCGGAAAGACTTTTGAAGTCTGCGAACGCAGGCCCCCCAAACATCTCATCTTGGACAGACTGAGAGGTCAAAGGTTCTTCAATTTGCATAGTTTGTCTGACCGCACCCAGCAGCTCGTCGATATCGTTGGAAGAAAACAAATACTTTTTCCCCTTATGAGGAGGGTCTCTACACACTTCCTCCATATCAGATTCGGATGGACTGTCTTCAGATGACAGATCTGACTCCCTCTGCCTTTTCCTAGACCTGGGAGGATCCTGGAACTCAGACTGGATCGACTGGGAGGCAGATAAGTTAGATATTGAAGCCTGCACTTCTCTAACCATAGCTCCAGGGGTGAACCTAGCCTCTCTGCTGCTTGAGGCGAACGGAAAAATGCCCCCCCCCCCCACAGTCCCTGCCTCACTGCCTGTGCACACACACATCCCTCCACCGGACCTGGTAATCGCCGCTCGCAGTGGCATACCGGCAGGGGTGTATCTAGGTTTTCTGGCACCAGGGACAAGAATTCATTTTGGTGCCCCCCCTCCACCAAGGACATATGCGATTTGCACACTTAGTCATGTACCCACGAGCTCCTCTCCCTAATGCTCTCAATGTTCAGTGAAAAACTGAGAGAAGCAGAAGAGAAGCTCGTTGTCACAGGACCACAAGTATGACAATCGCATATGAGTGAAGTGTCCATGTGACGACTACTGGAACCTGCAGAGCTGAATCCTGACATCGCAGCTTCTGAATTCTCACAACGCATGCACTGCACACTACTAGGATTCTCCCTTGCCGGTGGACAGTCATGTCAGCACAAGCATGTGATTTGTATACTTCTGACCACATTCTGACTAGACGTGCCCGGCCTCGCTTAGTTCATTTTCAATGACGGAGGCTACACATGTCTAGTCAGCACGTGACCGGGTGTATGTAAATCACCAGCACGAGAGAATCCTGACAGCCTGCAGTTCGCACTGTGAGAAGTCAGAAGTCTGCAGTCACAAAGAATGACTGCAGACTCATCACAAACCTGGACATCCCCTTTAAACCTCCTAACAAATAAAAACATGACAATTAGTTAGTATCACAAATAACATTTACATCCAGGTACCTTATAAATGGCGTTGACTCTGGAGCCGTTCTTCTTTTCTTCATCTTGTCCAGACCCCATGATGAGTTCTCAGCCACAGCCGTCTCTGCAGACTTCCATCTTTTACGCTCTTTTGCAGAAAATCTCCACCAGACGCCCTTAAAGATACAAGTGTCATTATAATGCTCCGGAATAAAAAAAATTGCCCCACAGTATTGTCTGCACAAAATATGACCCCCACACTGTCCCTCTTATGGTACATGCTCTTCACACTGACCTCTCCCTTCTATACCGGCCCCCTCTTCACACTGTCCCCCCTATAGGGCCTAGTATTTATACTCCATATTTATACTCCATCCTCCCACCCTGTGTGCATGGCTCCCCCATCCTTCTCCCCTGCGTTCATGGCTCCCCCATCCTTCTCCCCTGCGTTCATGGCTCCCCCATCCTTCTCCCCTGCGTTCATGGCTCCCCCATCCTTCTCCCCTGCGTTCATGGCTCCCCCATCCTTCTCCCCTGCGTTCATGGCTCCCCCATCCTTCTCCCCTGCGTTCATGGCTCCCCCATCCTTCTCCCCTGCGTTCATGGCTCCCCCATCCTTCTCCCCTGCGTTCATGGCTCCCCCATCCTTCTCCCCTGCGTTCATGGCTCCCCCATCCTTTTTCCCTGTCATACTCACCTCTCAACGCGCGGCACAGAACTTCCTGGCATCTTCCTTCCTGTCTTCAGCGGTCACATGATAGCGGTAATTAAGGTCATGACCCTGGAGTTTTATATATAAAAAAAAAAAAAAAAAAAAAAAAACACACCACACACACACACACACACACACACCAACAACCTAGCAGCGCAAATCCAGTTACTACGGAATCTGCTGGCCCCTCTCTTCTGCTGCCTGAGCCAAAGGGCTCAAATCGCCTAATGGAAGCAGCGTCCCTGCATAGCTCTCATGCTTGTTATTAGGGAGGCCTGTTCCTCTCCTACAATACGAGCGGTGCAGAACTCGCAAACAGGCTTTTGCCATGAGACATTAAGCTTTGTGGCACAGATAGGACACCTTTTAGTCCTGCCCGTCTTCTTATCCCCAGATGAAGGACGCCCCTGGAATAGACAAAAGGACCACTAATAGTACCTTTAATAAGGCTATAGGCAGCACACCATTTAGTGGAGACTCACGTGTGCCAGGGAATCCTGCTTCCCCGGGACCTCTGTGCTGACTGCAGGTATAGTACTTGGTTCCATAACGCAGCTGCTGCGGTGCCTAGTGCACGCTACCTAGCCCCCACATACCTTATATCCTTTTGCTTGTGTCCCAGCACTCCCACAGGAGCGACGAGGATGACCGCCCCCTTGCTGCCGACCATGACCCGGAAGTGACGCGGCAGCGGTGAACCGGAAGTTCATTGCGCCCATGCTTGCCGCCGAAGAACACCTGATGTCCGGCGTTCTCTATCAGCGTTCTGCCGTACCTGCCTCCTCCCGACACGTCTGTGAAAGGATCACCCTTGCAGAGACCACCTGCAGGTACGCTGGGTTGTCATCTAAGGTCGAGAGCCCCCCAGGGGGAAGCGACCTTCCTCACCAGGAGCTGCGCTGCACTGGTGTCACTAAGGGACCCGATTACTTGGGTGTCAGCAATACAGAGAATATCCCTTGGGAAGGAAGAGGCCGAGCCCCCCCCGATCCACACGCTCTGCAGGGACAGCGAATCTCTCGTCGTTCCCATCCACAGTGGGACAGGAAAAACACTGAAGGGTGGAAGGGGGAGGGTCCTTTTAAACTCTCGTGGTTTCCTGTCCCACTGCGGATAAGAAGGACATCCTCCATGGTGCTGTCAGGTGGTGACCTGGAAAGTTGATTTTCTTTAAGAAAACAAAATTTGAATGCTTCATTCTGTTTAACAAAATAAGTTTTGATGGCACATTCCCTTTGAGGAGTTGACAGCAGGAGCAGAGCTCAGCTTGCTTCCATTAGTAGCAGATGAAGGCTAGCAGCCATTGTCTGCCATCAGATTTTCAGGGTCAGCTACTGAGCCTGCATCAAAATTGAGATGTGGTATTACCTCATTTCAGGTCTCCGCTTTTGGTGCAGGCTCAGGAGCTGTACCTGCATCATTAGGGAAAGGGTTAGAATTACAATAGGCATCTCAGTCACTGGATCTCACCATGATGAACTACATTGGAATCCATGAACACCTGCATAATTTTCATTGCAGTTTCTTGATCTGTAGCCTCCTTGAGCGCTATTAGCCAACTAATCATGTCACTGGCCACAAAGCAGTTAGTAAAGGTGTAGGATATTCGTCGCCTTCCCTTTATCATCTTAGCATTGTGCAATCGCAGCCTGCAAGAGGGGGGGGGGGAATAAAATATGGAAGAGGCATCAGGTTTGGTGACAAGTAGGTCATTTGCAAAACACCACATGCATTAAAGGGAACCTGTCACCTGAATTTGGCGGGACCGGTTTTGGGTCATATGGGCGGAGTTTTCGGGTGTTTGATTCACCCTTTCCTTACCCGCTGGCTGCATGCTGGCCGAAATATTGAAGTTCATTCTCTGTCTTCCGTAGTACATGCCTGCGCAAGGCAATCTTGTCTTGCGCAGGCGTGTACTACGGAAGACAGAATGAACTTCAATCCAATATTGCGGCCAGCGGGTAAGGAAAGGGTGAATCAAACACCCCAAAACTCTGCCCATATGACCCAAAACCGGTCCTGCCAAATTCAGGTGACAGAGTCCCTTTAAGAGTTTTCAATATTCCTGTTGAATGCTGAGAAACATTGTATCACCTTTTTGGAAAGAGGCATCATAAGTTATGTTGTAAAAGACAAACCACCACAATGCTGGGCTCCTACCAAGAGTCGAGGCTGAGGTTACAATAAATTGATTCTAATATGACTGGACAATTTTCTAGAGGGCTTTTACAGTCTAAGAAGAGGAGGTCCGCAGTCACTATATGACCACCGACTGCACATCTCGCTGTTCGATTACCTACAGTACATTTTTAGTATGAATAGAGTGTTTCACAACTGTGCCTGTCTCACCCAGCTTATAAAAAAAAAAAAAGAAAAACAGATGAGACTAGTCGGCAAGTGACCGTACAGTGCATAGGGAATGGTCATAGCATGTGCGCCGCAATGTTACAGTCTGGCAGTGACTACCCTCTTACGGCATAACAAATTTGACAGATTGTCTTATTTTACATGTTTTTTTGTCTGCATCAAACTCATCTTGCCAATAGTTTACAGGGGTGCACAAACTTGTTCTAAGCCATATTGTTATACTGGACCAATTAGACCGCAAACACAAAACTAGAGTGTCATTGTCATTACTTGTCACATTTATGACACATACAGGTAATGTCTGATCGGCACATACTCTCCTCACAGGACTCTTCCCTCCACTCATCAGCACTAAGGTTCTGTGCACACCAGGAGCTTTCGAAGCTGCATCAAAGACAGTATTTTACAGTTCCAGCAAAGTGGATGGGATTTATACAATTCTGCCCTTGCTTTATTGCAGCATAACTGCCCTGCGGTGCACATTTCAAAGCCGCAACATGACGATTTCTCTTGCGGGGACACCGTTTTAGTGCAGATTTTCCCCACAGATATCATTTAATGCAGAAAATGCCACAGGTGGGAGGGTTGGCAAGCAATTATATTTCACCCCTTCTTCCCCAGGTGATTCTTGGCTTTTCCTCCCTTGGGAAATATATTTAAAAAAATAAAAATAAAAAAAAGTCTGCTTGTGGCAAAGTTTTCCAAGACCCGGGTTTGACACTGCGTATTTATGCAGCATTAAACCCGCAGTGGCCAGCTATGGCAGCATAGGGGATGGGATTGCGAGAAATCCCATGTCCACAGACTAAAGTGTGGCGCGTGTCTCCAAACCGCAGCATGTCAATTTTTAGCGTCTCCACAAGAGAAATTTCACTTAGGCTACGTTCACATTTGCGTTGTGCGCCGGCGATGCAACGCACAACGCAAATAAAAACTCACCAAAACGCTGCGTTTTGCGACACATGCGTCGTTTTTTGCCGAAATTTCAACGCAAAAAAAAAAATGCAACTTGTTGTGTTTTCTTTGCCCGACGCTTGCGGCAAAGAAAAAAACCGCATGTGTCGCACAACGCATGTCCATGCATTCCCCATGTTAAATATAGGGGCGCATGACGCATGCGTCGCCGCTGCGTTTCCCGACGCTGCGTCGGGAAACGCTAATGTGAACGTAGCCTAACATGTATTGATGTGGTGAATCCGTACAGTTCTGTGATCACATGCAGATTTACCTGCATTCAGTATGGTGCACCCCAAGTGCTGCTTGTTCCAGATCACGGGCACCAGGCCTAAAGCTTTACATTTCCAGTGTCAGATTGCAAGCAACGTTCAACAGATGGTATGAATCAAGTTCTGGAAATGAATAGGTCAGGTTTGAGGTTTGGTCACGGTTGCTATGAATTATTCTCACAAACTATTGCAGTTTATTGATTTGCGATTCTGTCATATCTTATTATTTGCCAGTTTTGTAATGTTGACTAAACACACATTTATGAAAACTAACAGGTTGGCACCGTTTAATATTGAGGGGTGTGGGTTGACCGCTGAATGTATATTTGTTTTTATCGTTTGTGGATTTGTGTCCTGACATCCAAATACAGCTATACATTTTATTATCTTTATCTGAGTATTGAAACAGGTGTGCACACCCATTTGTGCCTGGTCTTTTTTTGCTTTGATTCAGGCACGGTGTGGCACCCTGCTACACTGATTGACATGTAGATCTAATGGAGGTGCTGCACCCCATTTTCTCCCCTGTTACATTCAACAGATGGTAAGCAGACCTCAGCCATCATCTGCCAGGAAAGGTGCAGCCTCAGCATGTAAGCCCACATCAAACAAGTGCTCATGGTGGGACTGTAGCCTCATGGTCAGTGGTGTAACTGGAAACTCATGGGCCCCGATGCGAAGGCTCCAACAGGGCCCCCAAATATTTTAAATCTGTAATAGTCTATTTCTATAGGCCAAGGGGACTTTTAGGGCCCCCTAGGCTCCAGGTGCGATTGCAACCCATGCACCTGTTGTAGCAATGCCCCTGCTCAGTTTTTGCACAAAGATTGGGAGGCGGATTCAGCTTCTAAGTCCACAAACTGCAACAAGCATTTTTTTAATAAGTTTGGCCAGATGGACATCTTGTGTAGCACAGCACTTTTCCCACATTGTTTAACATTTCTTAGCTAAACCAGCAGGAAGCTTATTACAAATAAATATATATAAATTTTTTTATTTTTTTTTTATTTTTTTTTTTAAATATAGACACTCCAAGACAAAACATTGAGGAGGAAGGCCATGCCGGCCATCTGTGTAACTCCTATACTACTCTCTAGAGCCAGACAGGTTATCTGCCCCACTCTGATGTATGAAGCCTCCAGAGATGTCCACATAGGGCACCGTCAGTACCTGCCAGTCCTGCTTCTCAGCTGCCGGCCACTACTCTTATGTGTGGCTGCTCACATAATTAGGCAGACAAGCATGTTGCTTTCCAAGTAGTTGAGCCACACACAGTACTACAGGCCACATATGGCCTCCAGGCTGCAGCTTGTGCCCTAAGTCTCCATCAGTTTACCTCAGCTGTTCCCCAGCCAGGATGATCTCTGTCTCTTTCTGGTAGGTTGCCGCTTTCTCCTGGAAACTGCTGCTCAGAATCTCCATGTCTCCAGTAGGAGACCCTCTAGGCTTAGGTACAGGTATTTCAGCCCCCGAGGAACTCATTTTCTTATCAGACGCCGCCATCTCAGCTACTGTTCCCAATCCTCCTCCTGCAACCCAGAGCATCAAGCCAACTATCCCACCCCTCAGTCCAGTCAGCAATTTATATTGTATCACCCCTCCCCCGCCCCATCCTGAACAGATCACCCATCCAATCCACCGCCTGCCCTATCTCCAATCACTCAGGTGTCCTCTGAGAGTAGCCGGAGAGCAAACCTTATGGCTACTTTCACACTTCCGTCTTTTCAGATCCGTTGCAATGCGTCGTTTTGGAAAAAAAACGGATCCTGCAAATGCGCCCGCAGGATCCGTTTTTTTCCCATAGACTTGTATTAGCGACGGATCACGACGGATCGCATCTGTCATGCGACGGATCCGTCGTGTTTTGGCGGACCGTCGTCTGGAAAAAACGTTTTTTGTCAAAAACATACAGCGACGGATCCTGCGGCGTCCGTCGTTGGCTAGAATGGAAGCCTATGAGCGCAGGATCCGTTGCTGTTCGTCAAATGACGGAATCCAGCAACAGATTCCGTTTTTTTACACTGAGCATGCCTGGAAAGATTTCTATTCCTTTAATTTAACCCATTTTTCCTGCAGCTGCTGCATCGACGGATAGGTAAAAAAACAGGATCCAGTGCATCTGTTTTTTACAGTCTGCACAGGATCCGTCTTTTCAACACTTTGACGGATTGTGACTGATTCTAAAAGACGGAAGTGTGAAAGTAGCTTAAATGTCTACATTCACATGTCCTGGAAACATTGCAGATTTTCTACAAGGATCTTCGGAGTCTGCTGCAGAATTTAGTAGCAGCAAAGAGGATATTTTAACAAGTTAAGGGGTTGTCCACTACTTAGAAATGACCCCCTTCACGAAATGCTCCGTACACATAGAGCTGAAGTCTAAGGCTGGGTTCACATTGCGTTTACAGCAGCCCGTTCAACACATACGGTAACGGGCTGCTGTAAACGCAAGTGCCGGTATGGCAGCACGCTGGCGCAGATAGAGCATCTGCTAGCTCTATCTGCGCTAGCAGTGACGGACCCGGAAACGCTGCAGCCCGCGTCTCGGGGTCTGTCACTCAATGACGGCACATGGCTAGCGCACGCCCCGTTGTGGGCGTGCGCTAGCGATGCATCCGACATTGGATTCATTGGCAGCATAAACGGACTACGTTACACCGCGTTATGCCTGCGGTGTAACGTAGTCCGTCTAACGGGTGGGTTCAACACAATGTGAACCCAGCCTAAGGCCTGAGTCACACTACAGCGAGATACGGCCGAGTCTCGCAGGTTAAAACCAAGCTCTGGCACCAGCACTCCGGAGCGGAGCGTGCGGCCGCCCAGCAATACATGGAGCCACACGCTCCGCTCCCAAGTGCCGGCTCCAGAGCTTTGTTTTCACATGCAAGACTCGGACGTTTATCTCGCAAGTGGAAAGGAGCCCTTACTTGTCATTACGGACCTCCCTTGAAATCTAGCCTGTGGCCAGGCTTCAAAGGAGACCCTGATGTTTGCTATATACAGTAGGATGAAGTCCCCTAAAGGGACTTAAGGTACCGTCACACTCAGCAACTTTGCAAAGAGAACGACAACAATCCGTGACGTTGCAGCGTCCTGGATAGCGATCTCGTTGTGTTTGACACGCAGCAGCGATCTGGATCCCGCTGTGCCATTGCTGGTCGTAGCTAGAAGTCCAGAACTTTATTTCGTCGCCAGGTCGGCGTGTATCGTCATGTTTGACATCAAAAGCAACGACGCCAGCAACAAACATAGGGCCCCTAGATGTGTGTCAGATCGGTACACTCCGGCTGTTTGACATGGAGCGAACAACCAGCGAGAACGATAAGGCTACGTTCACATTAGCGTTACGCTAATGTGCGTCGCTGTTGCGTCGGCGACGCAGCGGCGACGCGCCCCTATGTTTAACATAGGGGACGCGTGCGTCTTTTTGCACGCGTTTTCCGACACGTGCGTCGTTTTAGACGCTAGCGTCGGACGCAAGAAAACGCTACAAGTTGCATTTTTCTTGCGTCCGATTTCGTCAAAAAACGACGCACGCGTCACAAAACGCGCGCGTTTTTGCGCGCGTTTGCGTGCGTTTTTTCCGTGCGTCGCCGCTGCGTCGCCGACGCAACAGCGACGCGACGCTAATGTGAACGTAGCCTAAGTGAGTCACCGTTACGTCACAGGATCGCTCCTGCATCGTTCTGGAGTTGCTGTTTGACGTCTCTACAGTGACCTAAACAGCGACGCTGCAACGATCGGCTCATTGTCTATATCGCTGCAGCGTCGCTGAGTGTGACGGTACCTTTACAAGTACAGTGAAAACTATTAAAAAAGTTCAAATCACCCTCCTTTTCTCCTATTAAACATAAAGAAAATTATATTAAAAAATAATAGTAAGAAAATACACATATGTTGTATTGCTGCATTCAGAAAAATCTCATCTATCAAAATATAAAAATAATCCGAACAGTAACCACTGTAAATGGAAAAAAAATAAAGAGTGTCAAAATTATTTTTTTTTGGTCGCTGCAGTATCCCAAAAAATGCTGTAGTAAGCGATCAAAACTTCATATCTATCTTAAAATGGTATAAAAAACAGCCATCTTGCCCCGCAAAAAAAAATCTGTGACACATCTCCACTGACCGAAAAATTAAAGCGTTACGGGTGTCACAAAAATGGAGACACAACGCCTAAATTTTTTTTTTCAATCTTCTGATTTTTTTTCCATACTAAAATAATAAAAAAACAGGACATGCTTGGTCTCGCAGTATTCATACTAATGAGGAGAATCATAATGCAGGGTCTTTATTACAGAACAGTGTACCCTGAAAAAACTATTCCCCCAGAAACAATGTCATTGCTCTCACAGAGCTCAGACACAGAGGAAGAATGATGGGAGAGGGAGCGTCAGCAGACGGCTTCGTCTCCCATCATTGTTTTCAACTGTATCAACAAACAGTTGAAAATGCAATGCGATGGGGGGGTCATTCACACTGACACTGGGCCCCCTCCGACTCATGGGCCCCGTAGCAGCTGCTTGGTTTGCCGCCATTGGCGGTACACCACTGAGTGCTCCCTCATTTGTCCAGAGCCCCAGTACTTGCTCGGGTGCACCAAGTGGTGACATTGGAACTGTGTCCATGTTTTATCCAGAAAAAGCAGATAACTTGTCATCAGTATTGTCATCCATATGGCATTCATTTTTTATACATAAGCAGCTATTAACATTTACAAGATCAATTCCAGCTTCCTATGTATAAGAATTGCAAGGTAGCCTTAAAAATCGGATGTTATATGGTTGATCCATTTGGAATCAAATTTTTTTTTGCTCACTCATAGACTTCAATAGAAGACTAGTGCATGCTGCCATTTTCTCTTTCACGTGGAAAAGTGGTCAGTTGAAAAAACATACAAACGATCATCTGAACAGCCCTACTGATTAACATTGGTCTGAGTGCTGTCAGTTCTGTTTAAGGACAGCACATGACCCGAAAATAGGGATGTGTGAACTGAGCCTTACTGTGATGTACTATGACACTGGCTTGCATTAAAAGGGGCTCTCCGGTGAAAACCGCTTTCCGCTTTCCCATTGAGTAGGCGCAGGGCCGGTGTTAGTGCGGGACCAGGCCATGTGGCCAGGACAGTGAGTATGTCAGCATCTCTTCATGGAGGGGGAAGGGAAATCATGCAGGGGCACCAACATTAGTGTTACAACTGGTATGTAGAGATGTATCGCTATAATCTGCCTATGAATTCAGAGCCTGCACTGCAGATTCAAGTATAGAACATTTTCCTATACTTGTCAGTGAAGGTTGTGGCTCATAGATTTAGCTACTGCCTACAATGATGCAGGTTGTCGGTTTGAGTCCCTCGGAGACCAGATCACAAGAAAATAATTATTTAATTCATTGTGTGTAAAGAACAAAGAGATGCCAGACCCACCCCCGAGGAGGCGCTACAGAACAATGAAGACAGCAGGAGAGTAGATATCGCTCAGAGAGAGGGTCACACCATGTCCCTCCAACTAGAGGAATGCTAGGCTATCCTTGTCCCTCGGATTATTCCTGATGGTGGAGACACCAGGGTCTCATACCTTGTTATGCGCCTAAAATAACACTTGTCTCTTCACTCCTCCAACCAGGGAGGTATGAGACAGAAGTGTATAGGATAACACAAACCAGACAGACAGGGGTAAACAGACAGTGATAAAAAGAAAACCATGATCATACAAAAGCACTCATCAAACAACTGAGTGAGAGACAAGGATAGAATAGGTGTGAAAAAAAAACAAATGAGAAGAGGATTAGGAGGAATCACACAAACCAAATCCACCAGAAATCTGCTGAATACAACTTAAATTGCCCGCTCCAAACTCCAAACACTCCAATAACTCCAAACCAGGAAGTGGTAAAACTATCACTGGCAAGGTCAGAAGGAAGGAGGAGGGTTCTTTTACCTGATGGGAATAAGGAACCTGGAACTGCTGATATGGATTGCCCCAACGTAAGGGCAATGGGGTACTCGGGACCGGGTCCTTCAGTTCCCTCAGCGAGGATGTCACGGTGGCCCGACCCGGACCGTGGCCCTATGAGGGGCGCCCAATAAAAGGCAGAGTTCGTAGATAACGGTAGTGTTCGTGACACCACCTGTGGTATTCGGTCAGAGTGACCGACGCTGCTTAGGGGTCCGCTGGGGTGATGGAATGGCAGCTAGATGGTATACCTTCCCACAGGTGAAGTATATCTCCAGGGCTTCCCAGAAGTGTAGATGAAGATGGTGGATGGTGCAAGGCGCGGTGAATAACTAGGACACAATGGGTGCAGTCTCTTTACCTTTACTGAAGGCTTCAGCATCGACAGTCCAGAGTGCCGGATGACAGGGTAGGCAGAGTCTGGCCGGTCTGATGGCAATTCCAAAGTCCCTTTATCCAGGTGGAAATCAGTAGCCTTCCCCTTGCACAGAGTAACGTAGTAGGTCCCTACTTGCATTAGCTACCATAAGGTCCTCACTGTGGTTTCTTCTCTCTCTCTCTGTCCCCCAGATGGATAGGACAAACCCGTATGACGGTGATGGCCTGAGGCTATTTTATAGAGACCCTAGTGTCGCCCCTCCTCCACAATTGCCACCGTGTCTGCTTAGGTGTTTAGGTCGGACAGCCAACTTGGAATTGACAGCCCTGCCGGTCTCTGAAGTAAAGCGTAGGGTCTATTACTCCCTCGGTGTTCCGGCCACCGGATCTGCGCTTCAGATGGAGGCAGCCTGCTTCTAGCTGGTCTCTAACTGATGTTTCACTCCCGTTGCTATGACTTCTTTTCTCACTCACTACAGCACAATTCCTTTCGTGTCCTTTCTTAGGATGCTGCCGCATGGGTTGCAGGCGCAGCGCCGTGTCCTTTTTCCTCTCCTCCTCAGACTTCAGTCTGGAACTGACCAGGGATCACCCCAGCCAGCTCGACCTGGAGACCTTTCGTCATTGATCTCCAGCCAGGAACTCTCCTCTCCTCCGACTGCCTGACTTCCTAACCAACCCACCAGTTTTACCCTATGTGAGGAGTGGCCTAGTAGATAGAACCCTTAGCTCCCCCTGGTGGACTGGCGTGTGAAGTTTGTGTGGCTCTGATACCTGGTAAGGTGAACTCCTTTGGTGCCATCAGACGTAACATCACTCCCCCTGGTGGAAGAACGACATTACTGCAACGACCAGGACTCTGGGGCGCTGCAGATACAACCCAAGACATAGAACTCCAGGAGTCCAACTATGCAGTTTAACCCTTGCAGCACCAGAGCAAAAAAAGTAAAGCTGGTGTATGTGTTAGCAGACGCTGCGATTGTCTGACCCCACTCTGTTGCAGTATCCCCGTGACAGAGAGTGAGTGGAAGTCGGGACACAGCTCCCACCTGTCGGTACAAGACTGTCCCCTGAAATTAAGACTGTCCAGCTAGAACCAGGATGATTATGTGGGGTGTTGCATAGGACTGCAAGTAACTTCTACTGCATAATCTGTACTCAGAAAGTTGACACTGCATTAAAGGGAACCTGTCATCCCCAAAATCGAAGATGAGCTAAGCCCACCAGCATCAGGGGCTTATCTACAGCATTCTATAATGCTGTAGATAAGCCCCTGATGTATCCTGAAAGATGAGAAAAAGAGATTAGATTATACTCACCCAGGGCCGGTCCCGCAGCAGTCCGGTGCAGTAGGCGTTGCGGTCCGTCCGGGGCCTCCTATCTTCTTACGACGACGTCCTCTTCTTGTAGTCATGCTCCGGCGCAGGTGTACTTTGTCTGCCCTGTTGAGGGCAGAGCAAAGTACTGCAGTGCGCAGGCACCGGGAAAGGTCAGAGAGTCCCAGCACCTGCGCACTGCAGTACTTTGTCTGCCCTCAACAGGGCAGACAAAGTACGTCTGCGCCGGAGCCGCAGTGTGAATACAAGAAGAGGACGTCATCGTAAGAAGATGGGAGGCCCCGGACCACCCCTGGGTGAGTATAATCTAACCTCTTTTTCTCATCTTTTAGGTTACATCGGGGGCTTACCTACAGCATTCCAACATGCTGTAGATAAGCCCCTGATGCTGATGGGCTCAGCTCACCGTCGATTTTGGGGGTGACAGGTTCCCTTTAAGTGTAGTGTTACATAGGGCTGCAGGAAACATTTAGCTGAAAGCAGTTTTCAAAAGAGAGAAGAGGTTTATTCTTCGTGGTTTTTTTATATGATCCTTACATTCAAGATATTAATAAGTCTTGCGTCCATGTACTTGGAATGTATTTTTCTCATAGATAATAATGATAAAAATTATTTACAATTCAAAATAATTTTAAGATGTGATGCAGCTGTAAAAAAATCTTTAGATGTACAAGGAGATATATTGTCTTCAAAATCCCAAATCTAAAAAATCATGTTCAAAGTTTACTTACTCTTTAAAAGCCATAACTAATCCCTCCACAAACACCCACCAAAAACACAGACATCCCTATCCCAGGTCAGTCGTGGTCTGTCAAGTCAGAATTTTCACCCCCAAAATGCCATCAGGATTTGTTGCATTTCTTACCCAAAGTATGAACAGAAAAGCTGAAAAGTTCAATGGTGACATTGAGAGAAGGTGAAAGTAGCTAACTTCTCCATGACCTTGGAAGTGGATCTAAGTGAATCGACCATAGCTGAAAGAAAAGGAAGGCGAGATAAATGTAGAAGTTTGTTTACCACTCTCTGCAAGGAACTTGTGAAATTGGGTATATAAAAAGCGGAGGCTCACAGAATGTCATTCATTTACTCAGTCCCCTCTACCTGTGTCCACCCTCCCGTCACGCACAAGTTACCACCCAGCAAAAATGTCATTACAGGTCAGTGGTGAATTTGAAAGATTTACTGAAAAAATGCTGATGTTAAGCTTGACTTGGAGAAACTTTTTTTTTTCATCACATATTTTCTGCCATGATGTGGGGCTGCTACAAAAGCCGTTCATTTGGAAAATACTATATGGCCTCCTCTTATAAAGTCAGACTGGCACTATAGTATTCCTACCCTGGGACATTTTTGCAGTTAGAAAATCAGTTCACATCATGAGAAAATGCCATAAAGCCACACTGTCCTACAACGTCCTAACTTCAGTAATAAATAGTGGCTTGTGAAAGTATTCAACCCCTAGGCGTTTTTCATGTTTTGCTACCTCACAAACTGGAATTTCGCTGCTTTTTTGAGGTGTTGCATCAGTTCATGTAAAGATCATGCCTATAACTGTGAAGATTTAGTTTTCTTTTTATTGTGAAGCAAACAGCAAGTAGGACAATATTACTGAAAACTTCAGTGTGCATAACTATTCACCCCCCTAAAGTCAGTACTTTGTAGAGCCTCCTTTTGTGGCATTTACTGCTGCAAGTCACTTTAGATAAAACCGTTTGAGCTTTCCATATCTGGCCACTGGGATTTTTGCCCACACTTCAAGGCAAAACTGCTCCATCTTCCTCAAGTTAGGTGGTTTAATCCGGTTAACAGCAATCTTCAAGTCTGACCACAGATTCTAATTTGGATTAAAGTCTGGGCGCGGTCTGGGCCACCCCAAAGCATTTACACGTTTCCCCTTAAACCACTCGAGTGTTGCATTAGCAATATGCTTTGTTTCAATGTCTTGTTGGAAAGTGAACCTCCATTCCAGTCTTAAATCACTGACAAACTGAAAAAGATTTTGCTGAAAAATATCCTTGCATTTTGAACTATCCATCTTTCCCTCAACTCACGACTCAGACCATTTTCCTTTTCCCTGCTGCTGAAAAACATCCCAACAGAATGATTCTGCCACCGCTATGTTTCACTGTGGGAATGGTGTTCTAGGGATGATGAGCTGTGTTGGTCTGGCACCAGACATAGCCTTTACCTTCGTGGCCAAAAAATTACGTTTTTATCTCATCTGACCACAGCACCTTCCTCCTTACATTTGGGGAGTCTCCCACATGTCTATTTGTAAGCCCAAAACAAGCCTTACAATTTTTGTGTATAAGTAAAGTTTTTTTTCGGCCCACTCTTCCATAAAGCTCACTTGTATGGAGTGTATGACTTATTGTGGTCATATGGACAGATACTCCAGTCTCTGCTTGAGAAGTCTGCAGCTCATTCAAGGTTACCCTTGGTCACTGTGCTGCCTCTCTGATTAATGCCCCCCTTGCCCGGGCTAAGAGTTTTGGTGGACTTCCCTCTCTTGGCAGGTTTGTTGTGGTATCATGTTCTTTCTATCTGATGATAATGGATTTGATGGTGCTCCGAGGATCAACAGAGATTGGGATATTTTTTTTATAACCCAACTCTGACTTTTACTTCTCAACCACTTTGTCCCTGACATGGTGAGATCTCTTTGGTCTTCATGGTGTTGTTTGGCTAGTGGCGCCTCTTGCTTAATGGTGTTCCAGCCTCTGTGGCCTTTCATAAAAGGTGTGTACATACTGACAGACCATGTGACTCTTACATTGTACACAGTTGGACTTCCTGTCACTAAGTATGTGACTTATGAAGTTAATAAGCCCTGTGAGGCAGTGAGGGGGATCATATGCGAGGGTCGGTATATTCCCCAGGATGCGGACGGAGTCCTATTAGACCGGCTGGAGTGCCTTGTATTCACAGCAGGACGCCTGTGAGTCACAAGGCAAAGTAAAAGTAAGCGTGGACCTGGTCAAGCTGTTTGACCAAGGCAATGTTCAGGAAAACCCGGTAAGGGCTTTTATATTTGAAGCAGACTACAGGATGGTAGTGGTACGGTCTGCTTCCTCCAAGCTGGCCACATGGCCACAGATTCCAGTTATTATTATTATTATTATTTATTGTTATAGCGCCATTTATTCCATGGCGCTTTACATGTAAGGAGGGGTATACATAATAAAAACAAGTACAATAATCTTAAACAATACAAGTCATAACTGGTACAGGAGGAATGAGGACCCTGCCCGCGAAGGCTCACAATCTACAAGGGATGGGTGAGAATACAGTAGGTGAGGGTAGTTAAAAGCCCTGCAGTATAGGGTTTGGGTGTGTCAGTGTGGAGTTTGCAGCAAGCAGTGCAGTCGGCTCTGCAAAAGCTCAGCCTGTGTGAGGGAACACAGAGCCCAACAGCGCGAACACCTGGCACCCCGCAGTGTGATACGGTGGTGCAGTCACCCTCGGCAACTGGATGCTTTTACAGACTGTCTTGTTTCCCGGCTGCGATCCAGAGGATATCATTGTGCTTTGTTTGTAAGTTAGGACATAAATCTACATTTTACTTTGAACTTTCCTGGTCACTGCCTCATCACTGCACAGCGTGGACACCGCTGCACCACAGCCCTTAGACTGACTGCATGGGCTGACCCCACGATCAGTGTGATGGCACGGCCTGACCCCATGATCAAAGTGACGGCACAGCCTGACCCCACATTCAGCGTGATGGCACAACCTTACCCGTGATCAGCGAATGCTTGGCCTGACCCCATGAGCAGTGTGGCAGCAAGGCCTGACCCAATGATCAGCGTGATGGCACGGTCTGATCCCATGAACAGTGTGACGGCACAGCCTGACCCCATGATCAGCGTGATTGCATGGTGTGATACCCCAGGGTCCTGGTCATCACAGTGGCATTGCTTTCCCACGGGGAGAGTGATGTCATGCTTGGAAGCGATGAAGGATATCTTTTATCAGGTAATCACATACACACACACAGCATGTTCATACTCCAGGCCAGAAGGGAGAGCTCTAAACCTGGTTTAGGGTGAACTCCCCTATAAATACATTCTGGTCTGGAGGGAAAGAGAGATTTTCAGTCAGACTGTCAGAGGACAGGGAAGAGGGCAGACAGGCATAGAGTGTCAGAAGATCTGAAGGGGCCACGTAGTCTGTCGTACTACAGCTCCTGGAGAAAAGAGAATTTAGAAAGAATGAACAACTTGTGGAAAGTGTGCAGGAGAGAAAAGGCACAGGAGAGTGATACCAGCGGAGCAGAGCAGTAAATTAGCTACCTCGCTGGCTGGCGCAGATTTCGGTAGCCGGAAGACCGTACCCTGGACTGTGGTTGCCTGAAGCTTCAGTAAACCAGGTAAAGAGACTGCAAACCTGTATCCTCGTTCTTCACTGCACTTCTCACCATCTTCACTTACTCACCGGGAGCCCTGGGGACACACTTCACCTGTGGGAAGTTATACCATCTAGCTGCCATACCATCACCCCAGAGGACCCCTTTAAGCAGCGTCGGTCCCTACTGACCGAATACCACAGGTGGCGTCACGAACATAAACTTTAATCTATATCCCTTTTACATGGGCGCCCAGGGCCACGGACCGGGTCGCCGCCATGACACGTCCCATTAAGTACTGGACCCGTTACCGAGTACCCCATGGCCCTGGCGGGCATTCCTCATGGCCTGACCCCATGATCAAAGTGACGGCATGGCCTGACATCATGTTCAGCATGACAGTATCACCTAATCCCATGATCTTCGTGATGGCATGGTCTGACCCCATGATCAGCATGACAGCACTACTTGACCCCGCGATTAGCATGACGGCACGGTCTGACCCCTAAACCATCTGACCCCTCCATCAGCACAACTGCATCACCTAACCCCAAACTTAGCATTACTTCACCGCATAACCCCACGATCAGCGTGGCTGCACCACTTGACGCCACAATATAGCTTCACCACCTGACCCGACAATGATTATTACTTCTGCTACTGAACGCCAAATCCTTTTCTGTTTTTGTGAATTACACCCAAGTTAGTAAGCAGACAACTCCTCTCCTAGACCTCTGTCCTCTTATCACTCCTCCCTGCTGATGGGCTGGCCTTGCTCTACCTCCTGTCAGTGTGACAAAATTCTTCTAGTCCACTGCCTACCAGACATAGATAGGGATCGAAGGGGGAGTTAGACCAGTAACGCAGCTAGAGATCTCCTACAAGTACAGCCTGTGTCAAGTGTTCTCAGAGCTGTGCACCGATACGATCCAGCAGCCAATATGTCTGACGCTCCATCCGAAGACTCAGCGCCGACCGTAGAGGAGGTCAGTACGGCGCCCGTAGAGAACCCCTGCACTGAACTCAAAGCCGCCATGGAAAAATGGTGAGTGACCCTCATATAATCTAGAACTGAAAGGTTAACAGGCCGTGAACATATTTTATTAATTATATGGTATATGTTACATTCTGTATTGGATGTTGCATTGTATATTAGATGTCACTTTATATTATTACGCTATTATATACTGTGTTACCTGTTTGATGAATTTTATAGCAAATTACAATATATACTATATAGCCCACCCATATGATCCGTAGTAAGTGTCAGTAATTTTCTGTAATTTCGCATGGGTTACAACAGCCAGATGTGAAGGAAATAAAATGTCTGTCGCGCAACCTTGTACTTAATGTCCTTGACTCCAGAGGCCGTCACTTTTTGTCTGCACATTTTTTTGTGATTCTGCCTAAGTACATGACTTCTTGTCTGATGAGTCAGTGAAAATTATGTAGATAAAAGGATATAACTCACATAGATAGATAGATAGATAGATAGATAGATAGATAGATAGATAAACTCGTAGAGCTATGTAACAGAGTTTTAGATTATTCGGTTCATTCAGTAATACAGCTGCAGATTTCTAATCTAATCTGGATTATTCTGGGTAATCATGGTTATCTAACATAAAATATTCTGTTGAGTTCTTGGATATCCGGTGTCCTTTACGAGCACAGTGACTTTCCGCCTGTGACACGATTGATTACGATTTCTCTCTGTGCCTCTATACAGTATAGCTAGAGAGAAGTCTCGTGGATTATATAATATATACAGGCCGCATGATGAAACACGAAGAAGAGGAGGAACACGCATAAAGGGACAGTACATAAAGTATTTAAAATAAAATGGAAAAAATCCCAGCGTTAAGTATTTATATTATAAAATTGTTGGTCCCGTGACCTTTGCGTTTCTATGAGAAGATCCCAGAGGTCCGGAAACGTACAGTATTCATGTGCAGTGCATGTTGTATATGTATTTTTTTAGCTGCAAGTCTGTCCATGACTTCCTTACTTTAATTCTAGATCTAGAGAATTATTTTCCGTTTCTGTAAAATATTATTCATAACCCCTTTTGCCACATGTACAATTAAATTGGCCAGAAATTGGATCAGAACTGAGCAAACTGCAAATTGTGCAAAATAAAGCTGAAAATTTTTCCACTTTTATGTTTTGATTTTTGTATTTTTTTTTTTACTGATTAAAATAAACAAAAACTGTAATCTGGAGAATACGTGATGCTGCTGCTGATATATACACAGGCGTGGACTGGCCAACTGGGGAACAGGAGAATCCCCCGGAGGGCCCCAGTGCAGAGCTGCGCCCCAAAGCCATCATATGAACAGTAATTGGCAGAATACACAATACACTTGATTTACTATGTGCATACAAATACAGAATCTCTTCATTTATTTAACAAACTACTCTTTTTTCTTATTTTATTATTATATAGCAGCATAGGTAATTTGTGAATGGGGGTAATGTAATATTTGCATGTAGCGTAACAGTGGTCCCCCAGAGTCAATGTTACCGCTGGGCCCTTATTACCCCAGTCCAATGCTGTATGTACAGATGATAAAATATATAAATGGAAAGAGTCTGACAGTTTTTACTTTTATCCCCCCAAATCCCAATTCTAAAATGGTAAAACCCATAGTAACCAGTCAGGACTCCATGTAACACAATAAACCCCATTTTTGTTACCATATGATATTTTGTCCAATGTTCACGTACAATGGCCTACATGTGCTGCTGCACAGGCTGTCAGGCTGTCAGGTTGTCAGGCTGTCAGGTTGTCAGGCTGTCAGTCACTGGGTGTACGGAGACATTTCCTCCTAGAAGCCATGCTTCCTTTTACCTCCAGTGGAGCAAGTCACCATTTTCTTTCTGTCAGATCTGTGAAAAATCCAACAGAAAAAAAACAAAACTTACATTGAACATCAGAGACGACCTCAATGGCAGCTCTCTTATGGCGCGACCACCCACCCGTCCCCAGAACTCACTGCCGGAGTCACAGGAGTAAACAAGTAATACAAGTCTCAGGAAACTACACACACAGCAGTTATATTTCTGGAGCCGCTCACTGCCGCATCCAACACCTCAAAGTGCACAGCCGCAGGGCCGCCATGTCGTGGATAAAGAGACCACACGTTCTTACGTTACACCGTGAATGTGGAAAAGGGAAAACAAAAATGATATATATATCTATGTATCGTAATTGGGATGCATGTGTGTTGTGCTATGTGCATGTGTATACTATAGACACATACATATATACATACTGTTTATATTTACACATATATATACGAAATATATGTACATACACACACAAAAAATATATTTACATATATATACGGTATATATATACACACACATCTATATACATATAAACACACATTCATATATGTTTTGTAGTGTGTACATCTGAGTGTAATACATTGGTATATGTGTATCTATGTCTGTATATGTGTGCCTATATGTGAACATGCATGTAAATGTGTGTGTGTATGTTGGTGGGGAAAGACGAAAGGATGACCTTTGCTAGCAGTGTCCGCCCCTGACAGATAGATATGAGACAGATAGATAGATAGATAGATAGATAGATAGATAGATAGATAGATAGATAGATAAATAATTGATAGATAATAGATAGATGATAGATCTAATATATAAAGCTGAAAGTATGTGTGTGTGTGTGTGTGTGTGTGTGTGTGTATGTCCGGGATTGGCATCTGCACCGTCGCAGCTACAGCCACAAAATTTTGCACAGTCACACGTCTGGACCCCGAGAGCGTCATAGGCTATGTTGTGAGGCGAAATTTTAACCCCGCGCTTTCCAATTCACCAACCAATTTTGCCCCTATCTACATAATGGGGAAGAAAGTGAAAGGAAAAGTGTTGGAGGCGTCGCAGCTACAGCCACAAAATTTTGCACAGTCACACGTCTGGACCCTGAGAGCGTCATAGGCTATGTTGTGAGGCAAAATTTTAACCCCGCGCGTTCCAATTCACCAAACAATTTTGCCCCTATCTACATAATGGGAAAAAATGAAAGGAAAAGTGTAGGAGGCAAATTGACAGCTGCCAGATATGAACAAGGGGGACTTAAAGAGTGAGAGCGATGGCGCCAAAGAGTATATACCGTACAGTTGCTAAGGTGGGGCCCCGACATGGGATACTCACCACACACGGGGATATGAACACACACACAAAATGCGCCACACACTACCACGTGCTTGAACACATATTACCCTCAGCACACATTTCACCACACATACACCAACCTCGCCACATAAAAGTCGAAACACAAAAGTCACCGCTCAAAACTCGCCACGCGCTAAATTCGTCACATGCAAAACTAGGCTCACGCAAAACTCGCCACACGTGCAAAACTCACCTCATGGAAAACTCGCCACATGCAAAAATTGCCACATGCACAAAAGTTGCAACACATGCAAAAGTTGCCTGACACAAAACTTGCACATACTCAAAACGCACCACAAATGTACCATATAGGAAATACGGCAGCTGTCAGTCACATCACCTGTCTATTATGTGTATGTGTGAGCTAATATATACTGCCAGGGGGGAGGGCTTCCTGTTGGCTGGGGATTTATCAGGCTGCCAATTTAGCTTACAAATACTGAGGTAAAAATACTGACCAAATAACGTGTGAACGAGGTCTAATACAGGAGGAGATGACACACAGGTATATACTATATACAGGGGAGATGATACACAGGTACATACTATATACAGGAGAAGATGACTTACAGGTATACACTATATGCAGGAGATGACATACAGGTATATACTATATACAGGAGGAGATGACATACAGGTATATGCAATATACAGGAGGAGATGACACACAGGTATATACTATATACAGGAGCAGATGACACACAGATATATACAGTACTATATACAGGAGGAGATGACACAGGTATATACAGGAGGAGATGACTTACAGGTATATACTATATACAGCAGGAGATGACACAGGTATATACTATATACAGGAGGGGATGACATACAGGTATATACTATATACAGGAGAGATGACATACAGTTACATACTATATAAAAGAGAAGATGACACATAAGTATATACAGGAGGAGATGACATCAGGTATATACTATATACAGGGGAGATGACAAAGGCATATACTATATACAGGAGATGACATATAGGCATATACTATATATAGGAGGAGATGACATACAGGTATATACTATATACAGAAGAGATGACATACAGGTATATACTATGTACAGGAGTAGATGACACATAGGTATATACAATATACAGGAGATGACATACAGCAGGTATATACTATTTACAGGGGAGATGACATACAGGTATATACTATATACAGGGGAGATGACATACAGGTATATACTATATACAGGAGATGACATACAGGTGTATACTATATATAAGGGAGATGACAAACATGTATATACTGAGGGGAAAATGAGGGGTGTGAGGTGAAAATGAGAGGTGTGAGGTGAAAATGAGAGGTGTGAGGTGAAAATGAAAAGGGGTGAGTGCAAAATGAAAGGAGTGAGGAAAAATAGTGGAGAGATCGGAAAATGACAGATGTGAGGTTGAAATGACAAGTGTGAGAGAGAATGAGAGGAGTGAGGGGGGAATGGGAGGAGTGAGAGGGAAAATAAGAGGATTGAGGGGGAAAATGAGAGGTGTGAGGGAGAAAATGAGAGATGTGAGGGAGAAAATGAGAGATGTGAGGTTGAAATGACAAGTGTGAGAGAGAATGAGAGGAGTGAGGGGGGAATGGGAGGAGTGAGAGGGAAAATAAGAGGATTGAGGGGGAAAATGAGAGGTGTGAGGGAGAAAATGAGAGGTGTGAGGGAGAAAATGAGAGATGTGAGGGGGAAAATGAGAGGCGTGATGGGAAAATGAGAGAAGTGAGGTGCTATAACTAACCACAGATATCTACTATGCCCAGGCAACGCCGGGCTCTTCAGCTAGTAGATACGTATATAGATAGATAGATGATAGATAGATAATAGATAGGTAGATGATAGATAGATAGATACATAATAGATAGATAATAGATAGATGATAAATAGATAATAGATAGATGATAGATAGATATATACATAGATAGATAATAGATAGATAATAGATAGATAATAGATAGATGGATAATAGATAGATGATAGATAGTTAATAGATAAATAGATAATAGATAGATGGATAATAGATAGATGATAGATAGTTAATAGATAAATAGATAATAGATAGATGGATAATAGATAGATACATATATAGATAGATAATAGATAGATAATAGATGGATAATAGATAAATTCATATATAGATAATAAATAGATACATAGATAATAGATAAATAATAGATAAATAGATAGATGATAGATAAATAGATAATAGATAGATAGATGATAGATATATACATAGATAGATAATAGATAGATAATAGATAGATGGATAGATAGATGATAGATAGATAGTAGATAAACAGATAATAGATAGATAGATGGATAATAGATAGATACATATATAGATAGATAATAGATAGATAATAGATAGATACATATATAGATAATAGATAGATACATATATAGATAATAAATAGATACATAGATAATAGATAGATAATAGATAGATAGACATAGAAAGAGCCAAGGGACGGCTTATTCTACAGATATAAGGCCAGTATCAGTATTACAGGCTCCTTTATCGCACCATGTGAACATTGTCTCTGTATAAGTGTCGGTCAATGACCTCTTGTTATCACGAGCTACAGGTGCAAAGGCCGCTGTAACCACCCGCTGCCAAAGTCTACACCCCTGCTCTGACCGTTCTCCTATCATGACATTTTCTACAACTTCCATCATGCAGTTTCCACCATTTTTCTGGCTGACATAAGGTGCCTGGTTTGACAGATTCACAGAAAGTGGCACGACTTAGGCCTAAAAATACTGCAGCGGCATCTAGAGTGATCTCAGATTATAGCTCGCATTTCTTGGTGAATTTGGCACATCTGACTCTAGCAGAGTTAAGACTTTAAGACGGACATAGGAGACTAAACATGGAAGTAGCACAAATCTGACCCGTAGCCCATATACATGCCACCTACCCACCACAAGAAGCTTACATGGAGAGGACTGTACGGCGTAGGTGTCGGACCCTCCGGAGCATCTGTTATGCGGCTTTTAATACATTTTGCTATCCACAAGTCACCTTATTCTAACCACAATGTCAGGTTCTGACGGTGCAGCTTTTATCTCTCCGTCCGAGCTGCAAGTGACCCACATTTTCCCTGGCATATCGCCATGGTTACAGTTATCCGCTCATGAAATAACTTGGCCTTTTTCTGTGGAACAACTAGGCCCTGCCAGGCATAAAGGCCACAGGTAGAGTGTGCCTGGCATCATACACATGATGGTGTTATGGCGGCATCTGATCATCCAGAAATGTTCATAGTGCTGCTGGTATGGTGTAGTTCCTGTATGGGTATATTATGTGGACATTATATGACAGTATTATGTACGTAAAGTATAGCGGTAGTATTTGGGTACACAATGTCACTATTATTGTACATTGTACTGGTGCTGTATAGAGGTGTATTATTTAGGTATAAATTGTCACTTTTATAGTACTGGTGCCACATAATACTGTATTATTTAGGTACAGTATGTGACTATTATTGTACTGGAGCTGTATGGCGGTGTATTATTTAGGTACGGATTTTTATTTAATCGTATGAACATATATTTAAACATCATATAAGAATACATAAATGATAAACAGTGATTGAAAAGAACAAAGGAACAGAAATCAGAGTCAGATATCGAGATTTTCTATGTATGCAATAACATTGTCATTTTCAGCATAGAAATCATTCTTGTCACCAGTATAAGATCTGAGGGGACATTCCTCGACAATGTGCTGAATTGTTTGACGGTCAGCTCCACAGTCACAAGCAGGAGAGTCAGATTTTCCCCACTTATACATAAGGCTACTGTCACACTAGCGTCGGATTCAGCCCGTCGCATTGCGTCGGGCCGAGATTCCGACGCTAGCGTTTGTTGTGCCGCACAACGGGTGCAGCAGGTGCATTTCTCCGGCGCATCCGCTGCCCCATTGTGAGGTGGGGGCGGAGTTCCGGCCGTGCATGCGCGGTTGGAAAAAGCAGTCCGTCGGTTGCAAAAAACGTTACATTTAACGTTTTTTGCTCCCGGCGGTCCGCCACAACACGGCGCAACCGTCGCAAGACGGTTGCGACATGTGTCAATATGTCGCAATGCGTCGGTAATGTAACTCTATAGGGCAAAAACGCATCCTGCAAACAACTTTGCAGGATGCGTTTTTTCCCCTAAACGACGCATTGCGACGTATTAAAAAAAAAACGCCAGTGTGAAAGAAGCCTTAGATCTGCCCAGACACCAAAGTTTGTTCTGATACGATTCAAAGTGACCCAGGTTTCCCTTGGCAGATTGAAGCCTGGTGGTGGATTTTGAAAGTGAGGAAACGTTTGAGGCTCACCGTCTACTGCACTGACCCAAAGTTCACGCCATTTCTCTTCTAAATTGAAATCATGTTCATACAGTGTACTTGCGGTTCGGATGGGTGAATGTCATGATTTCAGTCGCTGTATTTGAACATCTTGGATATTTTGATGTATTGGGAGATTTTCATTATTCACTACTTTGGTGTATTCTTTAAGTAGGAGCTTTTGTCTTCTCAGATTTGCAGGTGCGATATGGGTCAAGACTAGTGTTGAGCGATACCGTCCGATACTTGAAAGTATCGGTATCGGATAGTATCGGCCGATACCCGAAAAATATCGGATATCGCCGATACCGATATCCGATACCAATACAAGTCAATGGGACATCAAGTATCGGAAGGTATTCTCATGGTTCCCAGGGTCTGAAGGAGAGGAAACTCTCCTTCAGGCCCTGGGATCCATAGGGATGTGTAAAATAAAGAATTAAAATAAAAAATATTGATATATTTACCTCTCCGGCGGCCCCTGAACTCAGCGCGGGTAACCGGCAGGCTTCGTTGTTCAAAATCAGCGCTTTTAGGACCTGAGAATCACGTCCCGGCTTCTGATTGGTCGCGGGCCGCCCATGTGACCGCCACCCGACCAATCACAAGCCGCGACGTCACCGCAAGCTATTAACGCGCTCATTTTTAAAAATGAGCGCGTTAATGACTTTCAAAGACGTAGCGGCTTGTGATTGGTCGCGGCCACGCGACCAATCACAAGCCGCGACGTCACCGCAAGCTATTAACGCGCTCATTTTTAAAAATGAGCGCGTTAATGACTTTCAAAGACGTAGCGGCTTGTAATTGGTCGCGGCCACGCGACCAATCACAAGCCGCGACGTCACCGCAAGCTATTAACGCGCTCATTTTTAAAAATGAGCGCGTTAATGACTTTCAAAGACGTAGCGGCTTCTGTCTGATTGGTCGCGGGCCGCCCATGTGACCGCCACGCGACCAATCACAAGCCGCGACGTCACCGCAAGCTATTAACGCGTGGCCGCGACCAATCACAAGCCGCTACGTCACATGGGCGGCCCGCGACCAATCAGAAGCCGGGACGTGATTCTCAGGTCCTAAAAGCGCTGATTTTGAACAACGAAGCCTGCCGGTTACCCGCGCTGAGTCCAGGGGCCGCCGGAGAGGTAAATATATCAATATTTTTTATTTTAATTCTTTATTTTACACATCTCTATGTATCCGATACCGATACCCGATACCCGATACCACAAATGTATCGGATCTCGGTATCGGAATTCCGATACCGCAAGTATCGGCCGATACCCGATACTTGCGGTATCGGAATGCTCAACACTAGTCAAGACAGGTAGCCAATGGACAGGCGTAGGTATGTTAGCACCAGATATTATGCACATAGAGTTGTTCAACTGATTGTCGATTGCATTCACATGACAACTATTCAGCCATACTGGAGCACAGTATTCTGCGGCAGAGTACACCAAGGCAAGGGTAGACGTTCGCAAGACAGGTGTGGAGGAACCCCAGGAGGATCCGCAGAGTTTCGGAATAATATTATTGCGTGCTTTCAGTTTCTGTGCTGTCTTTTCCAAGTGAGATTTGAAGGTTAGGCTTCTATCAAGGATTATGCCTAAATACTTGGGATTGAAGTAGTGTTTGACAAGTTGACCTTCAAAACGCAGGCCTGCGCTGTAAGTACGAAGGGCAGCGCCACTGCGCAAGCCCGCAAAAATAAAAACTTAATACGCAAGCGCCGGGGATGACAATGCAGCAAGAGGAGGCGGCGCCCGGCGCGCACAGGTCTGGCTGTGCTGCGTCTGATTAGCAGGGAAAGACCCGCCCCCGGGAACATTTCAGGGTATGAGGGGCACATTTTATAAACGTTTATTTCAGCGTGTGCAGGCATCATAACTAAAAGAGCCACCTTGTCAGAATGCAGCATTAGTGCTGCACAAGGTGGCTCTTTTAGTTACAAACGCCTGAGGGGGGGGTGACAGGTTCCCTTTAAGGGACATGTGGGCCGTTTTCCTCCTCTCACGATGTAAGCGATTACTTGGCACATAGGCGCTGTCCACATGCATGGCTGCTGATGCAGATTGACAGATAGCTGGCAGGTTATCTGACAGCACAACCCCAGGGGCTGACGCTCCCTTCCCGCAACTTGTAGAAAGCAGGGGGTTTGCTGAGTCAGCCTGGGCCTCATTAGCTGCAGATAAAGCGGGCAGGATAGCCGGGGTGCAGTTATGCAGGGATAATCTGGCGAGTCAAGTTCTGTCCCCAGTACACGGCTGCATCAGAGGAAGGCGGCCAGCATTTCTGTAACCTGAATAAGCCACAACTCCCAGCATCCATTCTAGTCTGCAACAAGGCCGTACAGGGATATAGGTATGGGAAGTGCAGGGGTAGCAGTCAGGTGGGAGGAGCATTAGATCTTTACAGGTTTAGTTATTCCTCCTTGATGTAAGACATCCTGCACACGTCCGTGTTTCCAGCACTTGTTCTATCCGATTTTCTCATGGCTACCACACATACCCATTATAACCTATGCTGCCATACAAATGTCTGTTTTTTCCATCAACACAAATGACAAGGGCCAACACAAGACTATGGGTCCGTGAAAAACACGTACAGCACATGGATGGCAGTAGTGTACAATCTGTGGACTGTCCATGAGTAACATTGCAAAGTATAAGAGAAACTTATTTATTTCTTTATCCATACCAGAAAAACACCGATGGTAAGAATAAGGGCATACTGATGGAGGACACTGATGAGGAACACTGATCAAAAACACTGATGGAGAACACTGATTGATAACACTGATGGGACACTGATCGAAAACATTGATGGAGAACACTGATGGAGAACACTGATGGAGGAGACCGATGGAGGAGACTGAGGAGGAACACTGATGGGAAACACTGATGGAGGACACTGATTGATAACACTGATTGATAACACTGATGGAGGACACTGATGGAGGACACTGATGGAGAACACTGATGGAGAACACTGATCGAAAACACTGATGGAGGACACTGATGGCACACTGATCGAAAACACTGATGGAGAACACTGATGGAGGACACTGATGGTGAACACTGATGGTGAACACCGATGGAGGACACCGATGAGGAACACTGATGGGGAACACTGATGGAGGACACTGATTGATAACACTGATTGATAACACTGATGGAGAACACTGATCGAAAACATTGATGGAGAACACTGATGGAGAACACTGATTGATAACACTGATGGAGGACACTAATTGAGAACACTGATGGCACACTGATCGAAAACACTGATGGAGGACATTAATGGAGAACACTGGCATAATGATGGAGAACACTGATGGAGGTCAATGATGGAGGGCACTGATGGAGGATACTGATGGCATACTGATGGAGAACACTGATGGAGGACATTGATGGCACACTGATGGCGAACACTAATGGCGAACACTGAGGACATCACGTCCAGTTTTTCATGTATGCGTTTTATACGGAAGCAGATATATTTAAAAATGATGAGGACTTAAAATGCAAATTATATTAAAATGATGCAGAAGTTAAAGCTTCAGAGAGGGGATTCTGCTCTTCTAGCACTTAGGTGCTCTGTATATGGAGTCCGCAAATTATACTAGGAAAATCTGCTCTCCAGCAGGCAAATAGCCCTCTGTCCCTCCCGAGTCTCGCCGTGTGGCTAAGCAGTACAGTACAGCCACATTAGGTAGAAATTGTGGGAGAAAATTAAGGTGCCATTTTTATACACTTCTTGTGTGAAAATGTACTGTAAAATCTGGAGCTAAAACAAAATTTTGGTGGTAAAAATGTAATTATTTTTTTCTTTACTAAACAATGGTAAAACATTTTGTGACACACCCCTAGATTAATTTGTTGAGAGGTGTAGTTTGTAAAATGGTGTCACTTATGGGGGTGCTGTGCTGGCTGCACTATAATATGGCTCTCCTTCCCTTCTGAGCTTTGCACTGCATATTTCCCGATTACATGTAGGGTATTGGCACACTCCGGAAAAAGTCGACCTCAGTTTGTTGAAAAAACTTTTCCTATTAGCCCTTAGAAAAAGTAAGTGCTTGGGGCTAAAACAACATTTTAGTAGTAAAAATGTACTTTATTCTTTCTTCACCGCTCAATAGTATAAAATTCTATGAGGCACATATGGTGTCAATATGATCACTACACCCCTAGATGAATTCATTGGGGAGAGTAGTTTGTAAAATGAGTTCACAATTAGGGAATTACTGCCGTTCTGGCTCTGCCTATGTGACACGGCACCCTCAGACCATTCCAGCAAAATCAGAAATTCAATATGGAGCTTCTTCCCTTCTGAGCTTTGCACTGTGCATCAAAAGTAGTTTTCCCCCACATATGTGGCATCGGCATACTCAGGAGAAATTGCACAACAAATTGTATTGTGTATTGTGCAATTTCTCCTGTTACCCTTATGAAAATGCAAAATTTGGGGCAAAAAATTTTTTTAATGGGGAAAATGTGATATTTTTTTTTTCACGGCTTAACGTTATAAACTTCTGTGAAACACCAGGGGGTTCAATATGCTCACTATATATCTAGATAGGTCTAGTTTCCAAAATGGAATTTTCACTGTTTTGGTACATCAGGGGCTCTCCAAACACGACATGATGTTTGCTAATTGTTCCAGCCAATTTTTCATTCAAAAAGTCAAATGGCGCTCCTGCTCTTTTGAGTTCTGTTGTGCGCCTAAACAGTACTTTTCCCCCACATATGGGGTATCGGAATGCTCAGGAGAAATTACACAACAAATTGGGAGGGCATTTTTTCCTGTTACCCTTGTGATAATAAAAAAATTGGGCCTCAAGTTACATTTTTGAAAGAAAAAGGAAAATGTTCATTTTTTTCCCACATTTGGTTTTGAGCACCTTGAGGGGTGAAGTTTTTAGAATGGTGTCACTTTTGAGTATTTCCTTTCATATAGACGACTCAAGGAAACTTCAAGTGTGAGGTGGTCCCTAAAAAATTGGTTTTGTAAATTTGTTGAAAAAAATGAGAAATCGCTGGTCAAATTTTAATCCTTATAACTTCCTAATCAAAAAATCATTTTGTTTAAAAAATTGTGCTGATGTAAAGTAGACTTGTGGGAAATGTTATTTATTAACTATTTTGTGTGACATATCGTTAAAGCGTTCCAGAGTTATTACCTCATAAAGTAAAGGTACCGTCACACTGAACGATATCGCTAGCGATCTGTGACGTTGCAGCGTCCTGGCTAGCGATTTCGTTCAGTTTGACAGGCAGCAGCGATCAGGATCCTGCTGTGCCATCGTTGGTCGCTGCAGAAAGTCCAGAACTTTATTTCGTCGCTGGACTCCCTGCAGACATTGCTGAATCGGCGTGTGTGACGCCAATTCAGCGATGTCTTCACTGGTAACCAGGGTAAACATCGGGTTACTAAGCGCAGGGCCGCGCTTAGTAACCCGATGTTTACCCTGGTTACCAGCGTAAAAGTTAAAAAAAAACAAACACTACATACTTACCTTCGGCTGTCTGTCCCCGGCGCTGTGCTTCTCTGCACTGACTGTGAGCGCTGGCCAGCCGGAAAGCACAGCGGTGACGTCACCGCTCTGCTTTCTGGCCGCTGTGCTCACAGTCAGTGCAGGAAAGCACAGCGCCGGGGACAGACAGCGGAAGGTAAGTATGCAGTGTTTGTTTTTTTTACTTGTACGATGGTAACCAGGGTAAACATCGGGCTTTGACAAAACTTTATTGATATACTTAGGTGTGGCTTCCATTTTCTCTTGTTGTATTTCCTCTGCTGGTGCTGTTTTACCTGTGGATTTTCTACATCTAATACAAGTCCATGGGTAAATAACACAAATATCTCAGCGTACCGGCAAGAGAAATTGACATGTTGTAAATTTGAAACCCCGCACCGCGGGTCAGGACAGTGTGGTCCTTGGACCAAAAAAACGTTGTGCCCCCCCGGTCTAGACTGAGTACAATCATAGCAAATTTTCAGCTGAGGGAAGTATTACATCTATAAAGGGGCAACCTCTGAAAAGTGTTCACATTCATAGGCAGCAAGCAGAGATGGTAAAAATGAGGAGGAATCGGAGCACAAAGCATATTGGAAATTGCAGAATTTTTCACAGTAGGATGATTAGGCCTTTTTTTTAACCCTTTCCACGATTAGCTATCTTCTACTACTCCTATCCTCTGACCACAGGCGCAGTCATCTCCTTATCTACAGTAACAAGTCCCCCATATTTCCCTATCTGCCTGACATACACAGGGAGGAGGCGCGCAGCACAACCCTAACCTAAAAATGAAAACCCACTAACAGAGACAAAATTCGTGATATAGGGGCCCTATAACTAGACCTGGAGGGGCCCCAAATTCACCGAGAGTGGTGTGGAGATGCCAGGATTAACCCTATACTCTCTGTAAATGTGCACATCGGGGCTCTCGTGCCTTCTTGTGATTGTGCCATCTGCTCCGTGACCCATGTCCTCTCGGTTTGTGCGCCGAGCAGGAAATGAAGAGCACAGATCGGCCTCGGGCTATCAGGCTGAGAATGTTCTGGAACACGTTTCTGCATTCCGGACCTGGTGCATGATGCGGGTCACTGAGCACTTATAGCACCTTTCATTCACAGAGACCTAATAATCCACTGGATCTACTAGGAACCAATGACGTTCTTCTTGTTAGGCCGGGATCACACATGCGAGAAACACGTCCGTGTCTCACATGTGAAATCCAAGCTCTGGCGCCGGCACTGTGGAGCGGAGCGTGCGGCCGCATAGGAACACATGGAGCCGCACGTTCCGCTCTGAAGTGCCGGCGCCAGAGCTTGGATTTCACATGCGAGACACGGACGTGTTTCTCGCATGTGTGATCCCGGCCTTACTCCCCAGATGTGACCCACAAGCATTGATCCATTACCGTATATAGAACGCCGATAATATTTACATACTTGGTAACTTGCATTAATCTGGAAAAAACAGGTCACAGCCAGACCTGCAGTCTGAATTTTTCAAAGTTTTTTTTTTCTTCCAGTTATGCCGGGATCACACATGCGAGAAATATGGCCAAGTCTCGCATGTTAATACTCGTCATTGCCGCCGTCACTCAGGAGCGGAGCGTGCGGCTCCATGTACTGCTATGCGGCTGCACGCTCCGCTCCTGAGTGGCGGAGGCAATGCCAGGTATTAACATGCGAGTCTCGGCCGTATTTCTCGCATGTGTGATCCCGGCCTAATTTTCATTATACAGAATTTCACATTTCTTTATCATGTGTTCATATTCTGTATTTCATATTGCTCTTGAGTTACATAATGTCTTATACTACAGTCACATCCAGAGCTGCATTCAAAATTCTGCTGAGTTCCTGTTGTCTCTCAGGCTGCAGAATGTCACATCCCATTACTGCCTCTGTCCATTGTGCCTAGAAGAGGTTTCCCAGTCTCAGAAGACTACTTGGCCATAGGAGGTAAATGGCATAAATTAAGGAGGCACATTTCTCCCCTGATAAACCCCCGTGTTCCTTCTCCACAATGGTCTTTATGCTGCAGCCATGAGATGGCTGCAGCCAATCACTGGCCTCAGCGGTACACTCACCAATGCAATATGGGATCCTGGGAAGTGGTCTTTGCCTTCACACTGCTGCTAAAAGGATTCTGAATGCAGCTCTGGCTGTGAATAGAGAAGATGGAATATCATTCTCATTTGTGGTTTTGCAGGGGTTTTTTAGTATCTTAAATGATAATGCGTTTCTGGGCAGAGATTACATAATTCTGTGTCAGTTTAAGGTATATATTTTGTGGTCTACTACGTCTTAGTTGCTTTTAGGGTAAAACCACCCATCCAGGTCATAACGGTGCATATGCCTTCAGTGTGATGTCCAAACTGGTAACAATTTTCCTTTTAGAGAGTGCCAAGTGTAAGGAGACTTATAGGCCGTGCAATGCTCCTCTAGGAAAATAAATGTGAAAATGTATGTCTTCAGAGAGGAAGAGGAGTTGAACGCTATCGTCACCTATTGGGAGAATCTATTTGCAAATAGGTGTTTCAGGATGTTTTCCCCTCCTCAGTGCAAAGCAGGAGTTCCGATTTGGATGGGTGAGAGGTTTTTGATGGGGATCTAAAGGGTAACGTCTCTATTGCGGAGAGTCAAAGCAGCATAAGGAGATTTATAGGTCCTGCATCTAAAAAGTGTCTGGTTTGGCTTTTATCATAAGTCCCGTGGCAGATGTCATTGACCCCATTCCGCCATCGGGCGTAATAGTGTACTGATGTCGGAATCCCCCTGTTTTTGCAGGTTCCGGCAATAGGTGCTGATAAATCACCCCCCTTTCGCCCTATTCAAAATAAAACAATTAAAAAAACAAAAACAAACCTACACATATTTGGTATCGCCGCGTTCAGAATCGCCCGATCTATCAATAAAAAAAGAATTAACCCAATCGCTAAATGGCGTAACGAGAAAGAATTACACCAGAATTACATTTTTTTGGTCGCCGCTACATTGCATTAAAATGCAATAACGGGCGATCAAAAGATCATATCTGCACCCAAATGGTATCAATAAAAACATCAGCTCGGCGCGCAAAATGTAAGCCCTCACCCAGCCCCAGATCATGAAAAATGGAGCTGCTACGGGAATCGGAAAATGGCACCATTTTTTTTTTTTTTACCAAAATTTGGATTTTTTTTTTTTCACCTCTTAAATAAAAAAGATGTCTATAAACTCATAATGACCTGGAGAATCATAATGGCAGGTCAGTTTTAGTATTTAGTGAACATGGTAAAAATAAGCCCTCACATGGCCATACTGACGGAAAAAAATTAAAAAGTTATGGCTCTGGGAAGAAGGGGAACGAAAACGCAAAAACGGAAATACCTCTCGTAAAGGGGTTAAAAAGTGAATATAGACTTTAAGGGTATGTGCACACGTTGAGGATTTCCTGCGGATCCGCAGCGTTTTTTACCTTGCAGAAATGCTGCAGATCCGCAAGTGATTTACACTACAATGTAAATCAATGGTAAAAAAAAAAATGTTGTGCTAATGGTGCAGAAAATTCCGTGCAGAAACGCTGCGAATTAAAAGTAGCATGTCACTTCTTTTTTGTGGATCTGCAGCGTTTTTGTACCCATTCATTATAGAAAACCGCAGGGGTAAAAACGCAGCAAATCCACAAAAACACCGCACAAAAACGCGTAAAATCCGCACCTGCGTTTTCTGCCAAGAGATGCAGAATCCGCACCAGAAATTCCTAATCCATAACGTGTGCACATGGCCATAGGATTGCTGTTCATATTATAGTGTGATGTTACAGCACTACACCACAAGAGGGTGCTATAACACTGATTCTATTACACATGGAACTAAGGAAATAAAACACGAAGATGCCCCCCCCCACCCCATTAATTATGTGAGGGGAGGGGGGTTTAAGTAACTTTTTTGGCTTGAGATATTTCTTACCTTTTTTGCGCCTAATTCTTCAAAATGGCGCACGCGGTTCAAGAATTTTGTCCAAAGTCAAAAATGGTCTTTAGGGTTGTCTTTAGCCTTCTTTGCGACTTTTTGGCCCGGAGTTTGGCAAAATTTATGCCAAAAATCTTGGTGTGAATAAAATCACTAAAGAGTGTAGGAAAACATTTGCAACAAATTTTTGCAGCTTTTCAAAATCTCAGACATGTGCGGCACACGTTGCACCAGTAAGTCCGTCCTTGACTCTCAGATGTTTGCAGAATAGACAAATCCCGGCATTATTCTCTAGGACTCCAGGGTGGGAGCGCAGCAATGGCCGATAGGAATGTCTGTTTCTGAGAAAGATGACAATATATTGGTAATAAAAGTGAGGCCTGAATCCCGGCAGACTCCATATGCTGGCAGGATTGTGACTAACGTGCTGCTTGCTCTCCTTACTGCAGTGCCGCGGACAGAGGAGAAGAAAAGTGCCAGGACCTCATCCAAGCCTATAAAGAATGTATGAAATCTCTGGGGCTGCAAATCTGACAAGGTGAGAGCGACGTGCAGGGTGACATGGCGGACGGGGAGGTGGAGGCCACTGCCATTAGGGACTGCGGTGTGGGGTCTACACCAGGGTTAGGTGGATGGTGCGTGTCCAAGTAACATCTCCACCAAAGCCAGAGCTCAAGGCGTCATACTGCCTGCGCTGGCTTCATCCCATACATCCTCCTGGCGCCATCTCTCCTGGACCACTGCATGAACAACCACCTATATGTGGTATACTGCACATGTATAGACGGAGACCTGTCACTCCAGGGCAGCGGGCGGGGAGAACCGCAGGGGATCCGCCAGTCTGACTACTCTACAGCACAGCTCGGACCCCGGTGACTATAATCAGGTTTTTCTCTGGAAGGCTGCAGTGTCTCAGGGTCACACATACCTGGCAGGGATCATATAGCCACTGCCTGATACATGATGCCCGTGGATTAGGCAGCATGTGCCAGCTGGTTCACTATAAAGGGGTTGTCCGGCCTTAGGTCTCTCTGTGTGACTGCAGATTTGTGAATCCTCATTTTGCTTGCACTGCATGCTGTAGGAACTCTCCGCTGCCGAGAGTGGAGGTACATGGCAGCAAGTATGCCAGATGCATATATGGGGTAACATGCCCACTAGATGCGCCAAGTGTCGCTCACTGTAAGTGCATTGAGCACGGTTGGCCACGTGTAGCCGGAATGTGGCCAGGAGTAGGTAAATCACATACTTGTTTTCTCATGGCCGCCCACCAGAGAATCCTCACAGCACGCATAGTCAGAGTGACTGCATACTTGTAGTTAAGGTCTGACAACCCCTTTAATTTGTCAGACAGCTATTCTGCTGCTGCAGTCACTCTACTGTCCTGTACTGATCATAAGGTACATCCTGTATTATGCTGCAGAGCTGCACTCACTATTCTGCTGGTGCAGTCACTGTGTACATACATTACTTATCCTGTACTGATCCTGAGTTATATCCTGTATTATACCCCAGAGCTGCACTCACTATTCTGCTGGTGCAGTCACTGTGTACATACGTTACATTACTGATCCTGAGTTATATCCTGTATTATACCCCAGAGCTGCACTCACTATTCTGCTGGCGCAGTCACTGTGTACATACATTACATATCTTGTACCGACCCTGAGTTACATCCTGTATTATGCTGCAGAGCTGCACTCACTATTCTGCTGGTGCAGTCACTGTGTGCATACATTGCATTACTGATCCTGAGTTACATCCTGTATTATACCCCAGAGCAGCACTCACTATTCTGCTGGTGCAGTCACTGGGTACATATATTACATTACTGATCCTGAGTTACATCCTGTATTATCCTCCAGAGCTGCACTCACTATTCTGCTGGTGCAGTCACTGTGTACATACATTACATTACTGATCCTGAGTTACATCCTGTATTATACTCCAGAGCTGCACTCACTATTCTGCTGGTGCAGTCGCTGTGTGCATACATTACATTACTGATCCTGAGTTACATCCTGTATTATACTCCAGAGCTGCACTCACTATTCTACTGGTGCAGTCACTGTGTACATACATTACATTACTGATCCTGAGTTACATCCTGTATTATACTCCAGAGCTGCACTCACTATTCTGCTGGTGCAGTCGCTGTGTGCATACATTACTGATCCTGAGTTACATCCTGTATTATACTCCAGAGCTGCACTCACTATTCTACTGGTGCAGTCACTGTGTACATACATTACATTACTTATGTACGGATTCCGAGTTACATCCTGTATTATACCCCAGAGCTGCACTCACTATTTTGCTGGTGCAGTCACTGTGTACATACAGTTAGGTCCATATATATTTGGACAGATACAACATTTTTCTAATTTTCGTTGTAGACATTACCACAATGAATTTTAAACAAAACAATTCAGATGCAGTTGAAGTTCAGACTTTCAGCTTTCATTTGAGGGTATCCACATTAAAATTGGATGAAGGGTTTAGGAGTTTCAGCTCCTTAACATGTGCCACCCTGTTTTTAAAGGGACCAAAAGTAATTGGACAATTGACTCCAAGGCTATTTCATGGACAGGTGTGGGCATTCCCTTCGTTATGTCATTCTCAATTAAGCAGATAAACGGCCTGGAGTTGATTTGAGGTGTGGTGCTTGCATGTGGAAGGTTTTGCTGTGATGTAAACATGTGGTCATAGGAGCTCTCCATGCAGGTGAAACAAGCCATCATTAAGCTGCGAAAACAGAAAAAACCCATCCGAGAAATTGCTACAATATTAGGAATGGCAAAATCTACAGTTTGGTACATACTGAGAAAGAAAGAAAGCACTGGTGAACTCATCAATGCAAAAAGACCTGGGCGCCCACGGAAGACAACAGTGGTGGATGATCGCAGAATAATCTCCATGGTGAAGAGAAACCCCTTCACAACAGCCAACCAAGTGACCAACACTCTCCAGGAGATAGGCGTATCAATATCCAAATCTACCATAAAGAGAAGACTGCATGAAAGTAAATACAGAGGGTTCACTGCACGGTGCAAGCCACTTATAAGCATCAAGAATAAAAAGGCAAGACTGGACTTTGCTAAAAACATCTAAAAAAGCCGCACAGTTCTGGAAGAACATTCTTTGGACAGATGAAACCAAGATCAACCTCTACCAGAATGATGGAAAGAGAAAAGTATGGCGAAGGCGTGGTACAGCTCATGATCCAAAGCATACCACATCATCTGTAAAACACGGCGGAGGCAGAGTGATGGCTTGGGCATGCATGGCTGCCAGTGGCACTGCGTCACTAGTGTTTATTGATGATGTGACACAGGACAGAAGCAGCCGAATGAATTCTGAGGTCTTCAGAGCCATACTGTGTGCTCAGATCCAGCCAAATGCAGCCAAACTGATTGGTCGTCGTTTCATACTACAGATGGACAATGACCCAAAACATAAAGCCAAAGCAACCCAGGAGTTTATTAAAGCAAAGAAGTGGAATATTCTTGAATGGCCAAGTCAGTCACCTGATCTCAACCCAATTGAGCAGCATTTCACTTGTTAAAGACTAAACTTCAGACAGAAAGGCCACAAACAAACAGCAACTGAAAACCACCACAGTGAAGGCCTGGCAGAGCATCAAAAAGGAGGAAACACAGCGTCTGGTGATGTCCATGAGTTCAAGACTTCAGGCAGTCATTGCCAACAAAGGGTTTTCAACCAAGTACTAAAAATTAACATTTTATTTAAAATTATTGAATCTGTCCAATTACTTTTGGTCCCTTTAAACACAGGGTGGCACATGTTAAGGAGCTGGAACTCCTAAACCCTTCATCCAATTTTAATGTGGATACCCTCAAATGAAAGCTGAAAGTCTGAACTTCAACTGCATCTGAATTGTTTTGTTTAAAATTCATTGTGGTAATGTCTGTAACCAAAATTAGAAAAGTGTTGTCTCTGTCCAAATATATATGGACCTAACTGTACATTACATTACTGATCCTGAGTTACATCCTGTATTACACTCCAGAGCTGCACTCACTATTCTGCTGGTGCAGTCACTGCGTACATACATTACTGATCCTGTACTAATTCTGAGTTACATCCTGTATTATACCCCAGAGCTGCACTCACTATTCTGCTGGTGCAGTCACTGTGTACATACATTACTGATCCTGAGTTACATCCTGCATTATACCCCCAGAGCTGCATTCACTATTCTGCAACCTTCAGGAATGAAATCTCCCAGCATTCCTTACTTGGTCAGTGACTGCACAGCATGTACTTTGAAATTTTTCATTAGAAGTGGCATTTTTCATCAAGTACTCTGGAAAGATGCGCCCCAGATGTGTGTCAAATGTCACTCTCAGAGATTGACAGTGGGAATTAATATGTTAACACCTCCGCTCCACCTGCAGCTATTAGAGGCATCAAAGTCAGGATCCGACCCTTGACGTAACTGTATGTCATGGCGGGAAATGGTTAAATGCCATATTTCTGATAAGAAACGTAGTTTTCTATGGAGAACTCATGATCAGGGGCCCAAGAGGTAAGGGGCCCTCTGCGACCTCCAAAGCAGGTGGAATTGGGCATTACGAATAATACTGTTTTGGTAACAACAGTAACACATTTAGGCCATGTTCACACGTTCCTGATTTCCCTGCTGTTTTTTCTGCACTAAAAACCGCAGCTCTTGGCAAAAAACGCAGGTGCGTTTTTTGGTGAGTTTTTTGATGCGGTTTTTAGTGCAGTTTTTTATGCAGTTTTCTCTGCAGAGTCTGTGTGTTTTCTAGGAAGTTTTTTTAGGGTTAAAATGGCTGAAAATACCGTAACCCTACCCCTACCCCTATCTGTAGTGGGGGAAAAAAAATAAAATAAATTCTTTATTTTTTTATTGTTCCTACCAATGGGGGTGACAAAGGGGGGGGGGGGGGCATTTACTATTTTTTTTATTTTGATCACTGAGATATAACCTATCTCAGTGATCAAAATGCACTTTGGAACGAATCTGCCGGCTGGAAGATGGCGGCGCCCAGGGAGAAGACGGCCGGACACCGGGAGGCCCGGTAAGTATAAGGGGGGGGAGATGAGGGCACGGGGGGGGGGGGCGCGTCGGAGCACGGGGGGGTGGCAGCCACACTCCGCCCACGCACTTCCTGCTGCAGCGGTTCTGCACCACAAACCGCAGAAAACCCGCAGATATTTTTTTCGTCTGCGGGTTTTACTGCGGGTTTGACCTCACAATGGAGGTCTATGGGTGCAGAACCGCTGCAGTTCCGCAAAAAGAAGTGACATGGTACTTCTTTTTTACCGCAGCTATTCAGCGCGGCTTTTTTAGTGCATTTCCGCAGTGTGGGCACAGCGGTTCCAGTTTTCCATAGGGTACATTGTACTGTACCCTGCATGGAAAACAGCTGCGGACCCGCGGCGGTTCCGCAGTTAAAAACGCATTGTGTGAACATGGCCTTAAGGTTCTTGTTTAACATTGCTGTTTTCCCTTCTCTTCTCACCAGGTTCCGTCATTCCTAAGAGGGTCTGTGTGTTCCGAGCCCTCTACTTTCCCATCTTAAACCTGCCCTCTTCACATCTGACCACTCTCTTTGGACATTCGGTGGGAGAGCCTAGCTCCAGGAGATGACGAGCTGTGTAACTGTGTCCTAGCTGCCGATCACCTGTTCATCTACCTTGTACAATTTCTCCCATCAATGGGCTACAAGCAGACTCGGACGAAGCTGCCAGAAACCTCGGAACCACGATGACCACCATAAAACTGTATATGTCTAGAATTTATCTTATTTCTTATGTATGATTGTTTCAGGTGCATTAGGAGAACCCGTCAATAAAATTCAACAGGGAAAATAATATCAGGACAGGATTTAAAAGAAAAAAATAAGTCGGACAGTTTTCAAATACGTAACCACTGATTTATGAGATTTCCATTGTGGGTCCGTGTTGTCCATCAATACTTGAGTTCACACTTACAATGAAACGGAAACTCAGGCAGAGTGGACATTTTTTCTGTCGCACTGGCCTGGGCCCCGTCAGCCCCAGAAACTTGTAAAAACATGGAAACATTTGCCGATATTGGGATTATCAATAAAAGGAATATTTTACCTGTTGAGTGGAAAGTTATCACTTGTAATCTTTATTATAAAGTCTCCTCGCAGACCCCACCCCAGGTCCTATGCTCCACTTCTCCATCCCATAGAGGGGGCAGTGTAACACTTCACTGTAGGATCAGACTACAGCGTTTGCTTGTAGTGTGTAACTATGGAGACACATACAGTGGCTTGAAAAAGTATTCAACCGCAACCCCTCTTGGCTTACCGATTTTCTTACATCACACCCTGTGATTAAATAGTTTTGTGACCCGATTTGTGTGTGATGCATCAGCCCTAAATAGTCTAAATTGGTCAAGCGAGAAAAATATTGGCATTAATTAAATTTATGGGATCAAATAATTAAATATTGGCATGGGCATATGTATTCACCCCTTTTACTACAAAGCCCCTATGCTTAGTGACAGGACGTCCACCTGTGTGCAATCTAAGTGTCACACGTCTGTCAGTATATGCACTTCACCTACACTGAAAGGCCACAGAGGATGCACCTCCATTAACAAGAGGCACCACTAACCAAACACCACCATGAAGAGTAGACCAAGGAGATCCCCAAACAAGTAAGTGGTAAAGTTGTTGAAGAACAAGTCAGGGTTGGGTTATAAATATATCCCAATCTCGGTAGATCCCCGGAGCTCCATCAAATCCATTATCATCAAATGGAAAGAACATGATACCACAACAAACCTTCCAAGAGATGACCACCAAAACTCTCAGCCCAGAAAAGGAGGACATTAATCAGAGAAGCAGTACAGAGGCCAAAGATAACCCTGAAGGAGCTGCAGAGTTCCCAAGCAGAGACTGGATCTGTCTATACAACCACAATAAGCCATACACTCCATAGAGGTGGCCTTTACGTACAAACTAAAATTGTAAGGCTCATTTTCAGTAAGCCAAAACACGTGGGAGACTTCCCAAACGTATCAAGTTATGGTAAGTGCTGTGGTCAGATGAGACGAAAATTGGCCACCAAGGTAAACGCTATGTCTGGAGCCAAACTAACACAGATCTCATCACCCCAAGGACACCATCCCCCACAGTGAAACATGGTGGTGGCAGCATCATGCTATGGGGATGTTTTTGGAAGCAGGGACAGGAAAAATGGGAAAATTGACTGAGTAGAGGGTAAGATGGGTTGTTATTCTTGAGCAAGACCTGTTTCAGTCTGTCTATGATTTGAGACTGGGATGGAGGTTCGCCTTCCAACAAGACAATGACCCAAAGCATACTGCTGCAGCAACACTCAAATGATTTAAGGGGAAACGTATAAATGTTTTGGAATGGCCTAGTCAAAGCCCAGACCATAATCCAATTGTGAATGCGGTCAGACTTGAAGATAGCTGGTCACCAGAGGAAACCATCTAACTTGAAGGAGCTGGAGTAGTTTAAAGGCAGGAGTCACACTAACGTATAATACGGACGAGTGCTAAGCGATAAATAAAAAATTACATAGCACTCGGACCAGTATTCATCTATGGGGCAGCTCACTTCACCATTTTTTCCCCCCGGCCGTTTTCTACGTGCGAGTGAAATCGTAGCATGCTGCGATTGTTACCAACGCTCGGCCGAGTCTCGTCTCACTTGCATCCATATAAGCCTATGGGTGCGAGTGAGACTACGCACATCACTCAGATATCATCCGAGTGATGTGCGATACACGCTGACCCCAGCAATAGAGGAGATGGAGAAATTAATTTTTCCGCCTCCTCCGCAGCTGAGCTCCGATCCGTTCTCTGCGAGAGGCTCAGAGCACAGATGTATGACACTCGGCTCCTGCTCGCAGTAGAGCAGGAGCCGAGGGTCATTAGCATATCGCACCCGATGCTCTCGCATACGATGCCATACGCTAGGGTGACTCCTGCCTTACTTTGACCAACGGGCAAAAATCCCAGTGGCCAGATGTGGAAAGCGCATATGGACTCATCCAAAGCAACTTGCAGCTGTGACTGCAACAAAGGGAGGCTCTACAAAGTACTGACTTTAGGGGGTGAATAGCTATGCAAACTGAAGCCTTCCGTTATTTTGTCCTATTTGTTGTTTGAGGCAGCAAAACAAAAAATATGTCATGGGGGTGAATACTTTCACTAGCCACTGAACGATCTGCTTAGAAGCTGTATAGACAAAACAGTAGATTTATCCAGACTGTTTCAAAATAATTTTTTCAATTTTGACTACAAAATTGGTTAAAAAAGACAACATTACTGTTGAAGATCCTCAGTTCAGTACAGCACTGAGGATACATTTTCACTTACATTTACTGTGAGTCTGAATTGTAATAAAGAGCTGGCTGGGTAAGCAGAGCAGCTTATATCCCAGAGCTGCACTCTATGTTCTGCAGGTGGAGTAAATGAGCATACCGTAATTATTACTAGTTGAGTAATTCCCTATATAGGTTTTCTAGGGGTCCCGGCCACAGCACTTCAAAGTATTGTGCGGTGTTAGGTGGATAATAAATTAATGCATGTAGAAAAACCGCGGAGACACCATCACGTGTTTCTCAACGCAAGCCATAAATAGCCAGGTCTTTCACCGGGAAGGAACAACCACGGGAAGGGGAGCATCCAAAAAGGAAAACCATCTATGCCAAAACATGGTATCCATCCACAGACAGCTGTTTCGGGGTATTTGCCCCTCATCAGTGTGGAGTAGGAAACTGGCTATTAGGAGCAGTGCCTAGTAAAAGGACTATAAACATAAGGATGAATGACCTCGGGGAGATCAAAACATCCAACACCGCGGAGACACCATCACGTGTTTCTCAACGCAGTGATCCAGAACACTGCCCCCATCCCTTATGGGAAATAGGCAAATGCATGTAGAAAAGCCGCGGAGACACCATCACGTGTTTCTCAACGCAAGCAATAAATAGCCAGGTATTTCACCGAGTTGTTCCTTCCCGATGAAAGACAATGCTAATTGTTTAATATTACCAAAATTCTTAACATGCCCAAATGCATTCCATAAACCTAATTAAATAGGCCATGTTCACACATTGCGTTTTTATTGTGGATTTTTTTTTTTTAAATCCCCGCTTACAAAAAAACAGTTTTTTTTTTAACTGTGGTTTTGTCATGGTACATTTGTCTCTTGTGCATGCTGGCTGATAAAGTGCATAAAAATATGATTCAACTTCATCAGATTTTTGCACCCAAAACACAGTAAAACATAATACCTGTGTTTTTTGCCTAGTTTTTGCAGCATTTTTGCAATATCCATTGCTTTCAATGGGTGAAAAATGCTGAAAAACGCTGAAACAAGCATATTTTTTTAAAATGCAGTTAGTCAAGCTCTTTGGCAAAACAGTCAGGAAAAAAACCCAATGTGTGTGCATGAGATTTCTGAAATCTCTGATTTTACCGGTACTGTGAAACACAGCTAAAAATTTGGAAACAGACAAGGAGAGATAGGACACAGGGTGCAGGAGGTGTGGAAACAGCAGCAGAGAGGTTGGACACAGGGTGCAGGAGGTGTGGAAACAGCAGCAGAGAGGTTGGACACAGGGTGCAGGAGGTGTGGAAACAGCAGTGGGGAGGAGAGGTTGGACACGGTGTGGAAGGTGTGAGACAGCAGCGGGGAGAGGTAGGACACAGGGTGCGAGATGTGTGGAAACAGCAGCCGGGAGAAGAGGTAGGACATGGTGCAGAAGGTGTGGAAACAGGCGAGGAGAGGTAGGACACAGGGTGCAGAAGGTGTGGAAACAGGCGAGGAGAGGTAGGACACAGGGTGCAGGTGTGGAAACAGCAGCGGGGAGAGGTAGGACACAGGGTGCAGAAGGTGTGGAAACCGGCGAGGAGAGGTAGGACACAGGGTGCAGAAGGTGTGGAAACAGGCGAGGAGAGGTAGGACACAGGGTGCAGAAGGTGTGGAAACAGGCGAGGAGAGGTAGGACACAGGGTGCAGAAGGTGTGGAAACAGGCGAGGAGAGGTAGGACACAGGGTGCAGAAGGTGTGGAAACAGGCGAGGAGAGGTAGGACACAGGGTGCAGAAGGTGTGGAAACAGGCGAGGAGAGGTAGGACACAGGGTGCAGAAGGTGTGGAAACCTGTGAGGAGAGGTAGGACACAGGGTGCAGAAGGTGTGGAAACAGGTGAGGAGAGGTAGGACACAGGGTGCAGAAGGTGTGGAAACCGGTGAGGAGAGGTAGGACACAGGGTGCAGAAGGTGTGGAAACCGGTGAGGAGAGGTAGGACACAGGGTGCAGAAGGTGTGGAAACCGGTGAGGAGAGGTAGGACAAGGTGCAGGAGGTGTGGAAACAGCAGAATAGAGGAGAGGTAGGACACAGGGTGCAGGTGTGGAAACAGCAGCGGGGAGGAGAGGTAGGACAAGGTGCAGGAGGTGTGGAAACAGCAGAACGGAGGAGAGGTAGGACACGGTGTGGAAGCAGCAGCGGGGAGGAGATGTAGGACAAGCATTCTGGGAAATGTAGTTTTTCGATCGAAAAAAAATACTATTAGAAACATGCTGGGCAATGCAGAACCGCTCACTTTTGACTAAGCAGTAAAGTGAGAAAGAAGCACAGCGCGCTCATCTGCTCATAGCACCTCTATGGGTAGTAACTAACATATATAAGTCATTATATTGTGGGAGAACATTAGTAAATCCTGTCGGGGCACGGACTGCAGCCCCGCCTGACTGCCGCTCATCATCTACACCTCTTAGGCTGCCGTCACACTAGCAGTATTTGGTCAGTATTTTACATCAGTATTCCTGAGCCAAAACCAGGAGTGGAACAATTAGAGGAAAAGTATAATAGAAACATATGCACCACTTCTGGATTTATCACCCACTCCTGGTTTTGGCTCCAAATACTGACCAAATACTGATAGTGTGACGGCAGCCTTAGTGGTACAGGGGCTAAACCACATTACCATGAGGTCTGTATAATTAGATTTATACATTTCCTGTCACTTATCGCTCGACACCGTCAGGTTCATGACCTCATTTCCAGCAGACACCTGACCCAGGTAATGACGGAGCCCGGCCCGTACCCTCCAGGTGACGCAACCACTGCTCACCTCACAGTAGTCACGAGTCCATGAGTCACAATGGAAGCAGACGTCTATTATATCCACACACAAGATGAGGACACAGTCCTGCCCAGATGAACTGCAGAAAGCCTTCATAATAGGCAGACTGGATAGGGGGAGAGGTCTCTATAAAGGGAATCCGTCAGCATGTTGTTTGCTATGTAATCCGATAGCAGCATGATGTATGGGAAGATACCCTGATGTCAGCGACATGTCACTTACTGGGCAGCTTGCTGTCATTTAGGGAGAGGAAGCCTGACCCTATATAATGGATGGGACTTGTTAAGGAGTCTGGTTACTTTATTCTGCACACAGTGACCACATTTACTCTACTTTATCTCCCTTATTGGATGATATAGGTGAGAATTTATCATCAATCATATACCAAGAAGTCAAGGCCTGATTGTCTCCAGGCTGAAGTGATGGCTTGGCAGCAATGAACATGACAAAAATAAGGGTACGGGAACATATTGTGGATGCGTTTATTGATTACAGCCTCCCAAGGGGTTTTGGTAAACTATGACCTATAACAGAGAAAGAGAAAGCACTAATCCAGAGTCTACGTGATTGTTGGCAAAGCCACCAGGTATGATACGTGTCGCCTATAGATTGAAAGCACTGCCCTGAGGATGGCCAGCTCGCAATCAAAGAGCTTGTAAGCCCTGCGCAGCGGCCAGGCTTCTTAGCAAGGAGCAGTACAAATTTAGGAAGAACAGGCCAAGCTGGAATAAGACAACTGCAAATTCCTTGATTTTTATAAGCACTTTAAGTTTAAAAGGGTTACTCCCATTGCAATTTTATACAAAGGAAAACCCCTTTAAAAAAGTTACAGATGGCAGAAACTTCTGTTACATTCATCTAAAGGAGGCCAACAAAAACCCATGCGCTTTTCTCCAAACTACCCCATTTTTCTGTTGCAAAAATTTCTGCAACTAATTTGCCGCACGTGAATATGCCCTAAGAAAATCTTTCCATTAACCTACAGGAGTGCGGGCGTTTATGGGACCTGGTCCATATGGAGCCTGGGCACAGACACAGTATCACCACTCCACATGTACCCAGCAGCCGCAATAAATCAGCTTTTATTAGACACAATGCAAACCGATAATCATAAAAATAGCAAGAATTACAATCTTTGTAAGAACCTGCAGGACTGATGGATGCCAGGCTGGGCAATAATTATCAAGAGATTCGGGTGGCGGCTTCATGTGGGAATAGTAAGAGGGAGACAGGAGAAGACGGACTGCGGACACATCATCTGGTTAAAGGTCCTACACTTATACGCAGCCTTGGAAATATGACGGACTTTTCTGTGCCTGGCATTTCCTTTCATGTGACCGCTCCTCCTATGTGCATGGTATATACATAGATACTTATGCATAGCATTAAAGGGGTGGGCCGGGACTTTTATACTTATGCCCTACCTTAAGGATAGGTCAATATCTGAGATCTAGCACACCGCCGATCAGCTGTTCACGATGCTGGTGGCGACCGATGAGGAGCAAAGCAAAGCTCCATCAAACGCACACTGTCCGCGGCCAGGTACTGCACACATCGGCCCCCTACTGATTCCAATAGGGGGTGAATCTGCAGTACCCGGCCGCAGGTACTAATCCATCGATGGAGCTCCACAACTCATAACACCCAGCCACCGCCGTCTCCGGGAACAGCTGATCGGCGGGGAGCCAAGTGCCACATCATCAGATATTGATGACCCATCTTCAAGGTAAGTCATCAATATCAAAGTCCCGTACAACCCCCTTTAACTCGGTGTATAAACGATAAAACTGCATTTTTTTATTCTATGTGTACGTTCTAAACCACCATGGGAAAATCAGCTGTGGATTGGTTGCTAACATTTCTCCAGACTACATTGATACAAAGCCCAATTGTGTATAAACCTATTTCCTTCCATCAAAACGGTAATTCTCCATTTTGCGCTGGAGGGACACAGAGGGGGTGCTAGAAAAGGCGTTGGTTCTCAGATGAGTTTTATTTACAGAAATCGACACCGGGTGCCCTGTATGACAGCGGAATAGAGACAGGAACATGAGAACGAGAACTCGGCAACACAAGAGGGAATAATATAAAATCACAACAGTCTTCTTTGTCCGGATACTACTGCACGGACGGGAGCAGAATCAGGGGCAGCTAATGGCCAGGGACTGGAGACTCTGCTCCAGACACACGCTGTCTGCAATCCAGCCATCCTAATGCTCTCAGTGTACGAGGCTCCACACATTTAACCTACACTCCCATGTACAACGCAGAAAATAAAATAAAAGATAAAACCCAGAGTCTGTAGTGCAGGGTCAGACATGTTAATCCCGTCGCAGATTGTTCAACCGCTCCTCCAGATCTGCATCCGCGTCGGCTAGAGCGGCTGTGGGCTCTCCTTTCTTGGCTCCGGCTACGCTGAGGGAACCTCCGGTGGAGGGAAGATCTGCAAGATGGAAAGAATTGTAAGTGTCTATAGAATACAGCATGCACAATACTATATGGGGGTGGGGTACAATGGGGTCCGGCTGTTGGAACACCACTGGGAAAGAGATCAACTTGGTGACAGACTAAAATGTCAGTGTTGGGCAGTAGCTTTCTTTTATTTTTATCTACGGTACTTTTTTGTAAATTTCTGTCTATATGGGTCCATATAGATGGAAGGTATTTGATTATTACATTATAGCTATATGATTTCCACCATAGATTTTTATATACGTACATCCCGTTTCAGGGGCTGGTCAATGTTCTCTCTGAAGACCTTGCTCTCTCATTTCCAATGTGCAGTGACAGTGCGCTCTCTTTCTGGCTCACGTCCTTAGAACAGGCAAGGGAGCGCACTGTCACTGCACATTGAAAAGATTATAGTGCAAAGAGCATGCTGGTATACTGACACAAAAATTTCCAAAAAAAAAACAAAAACAAAACAAAAAAAAAAAAAAAAACACGGAATTTGTTGCCATAGGCTTACATTCTAGGAAACAATGGACGGACGATTTCGACATTGTCTCCAGCTGCCGGACAAACAATTTTCGACGGATCCGGCGAATAACGGATGAAAACTGAGGCAATCCGTCGCTAATACAAGTCTATGAGAATAAAACGGATCCGGCGGCATCAGTCGTCGGATCAGGTTTTTATTAAAAATTCAACGGATTGTGACTGACAGCAAAAAACTGATGTGTGAAAGGGCCTTACAAAGATGCCATTTGCCTGCCTCTACATAAGCCAAAGCATCATACACAATAGAAAAAGACGTTAGGTGTCCAGATGGAAGACCCCGATAAAGGAGTACGCAGGGATGATGATATTTTGAAGTGTTACACACAGGTGGCGTCAGCATCTAATTTTCTATGTAACGATGCTGTCGAATGGTTGTGATTGCCACTCGCTCCAGAGCACCATGGAGTGCAGATGTTCCTTCTAAGGATGCCCTCTTCACTATGGAATATCAGCCGGGCCATCTCTATGGGGTACAGCTAAATGCACTGATGGGAGGAACTTCTCCTTAATATCAGACAGATGTTCCAAGATACGAGACATAGGTGTGTGGCCCAAACAGAAAAGCCAGACTGAGCCACCAGTAAGCTAGAGTGAGCCCCAACATCAAGAAGGGGTTGGAACGTCCAAAGGATTTTCCAGCATGCGTCAGCGGATGCGTCCAGGACCCCTCGTTAGCCAACAAGAAGGATTTCTGACCCCACAGTGGGAAACAGGGTGTTGGAGTTTACCTCACTTCTACCACCAATGACAAAGAATGGTAAAGGATCTCTGGGCTCTAGACATCATAAGGGATGGTTATCATATAGAATTGTTGTTGCTTCCTCCTCAAAGATTTCTCTCCATCCCAAGAGCATCTCTTGTAAAGCAGCACCTTCAAGAAGAATCTTAGGAGTTATCAAGATGAAGGTCCTGGAACAAATTCCCGTATACGAGAGGAATCGAAGCATACTCCAAGGTTTTCCTTGTTCCCAGGGCAGGTGGAAAACCACAGAAGATCTGAGGTTTCTAAACCAGTTTATCAAGAAGAGGTTCCGCATGGAATGAATCAGGAAAGGAATTATATGGCTACAACAGATCTCAAGGAAGCTTTCCTGCATATTTCCATCTGGATCAATGTAGATATCTCCGCATTGCAGTCTGGGTGAGAGGCAGCTTAATGTCTCCAGTTCACCTCAATGCCATTCATAAATTTGATCTGCCCTTCAGGCTTTCACAAATGTTGTCGCTGCAACTATAGCTGGGCTTAGAGAGAGAGGAGTATATCCAGACTGCCATGTTTAGGAGATTGGCTGATGAAGACTCCATCCCAAGTGACCCTTTCTATCTATCGAAGAATGGTATTTGAATACTTTCTGATATTTTATATTTTAATAGATGATCAATTGGGGAATGTCCTACATTTTCAAATCCCAGGAGGGTTGTTTTCTTGGGCTTGCCTTGAATACCAAGGACATGTCAATATCGCTTCCCTTGACGAGACTTCTGGCTGTCAGAAATCAGATTATTACTCAGATCACTGTCCCTTCATCAGATGTGGAGGACGCTGGGACTTTGACAGTAGCCAGCAATGCGATAGAATGGGCCAGTTGGCATGTGTCACAGCAGAAAATGAGACAGAGACCTACAATCCATGGACGAGATGATGTTCCATTCAAGAGAGACAAAATCCTACACGAGATGGTGGCTGCCCCTAAGCAATGGCAGATCATTTGCTCCCCATCGGTGGACAGAGATAGCAACAGATGCATCTCTAACAGGATGGAGTTCATTTGTGGAGGGCAGGAGGGAGACAGAGAAGCTCTTCTAGTCAAACCTCTTCTAGTCAAACCTCAGGGAACATCTCTGATGATGACCAAGGGGACATTTTGGAGGCTTTATATAACATTCTTCTTCTTTTAACCCAGGGAGGTCAATGTTGTCCTCACCTGGACCAACTACATGAGACTTGGAGGCTGACTGCTCTGTTCTGAACAGCACGGGGTTTTCATGCGCTGTTGTGAATGCACCCCTCAATTCCAGAAGTGCTGCCATCAATAGACCTACTCTATGATTAAGAGTTTTTCTACTTGATGCACCAGAAACCAAGTATCATCTCTGTTGCTAAAGTACAGGATATACAAAACTTCCTACAAGTGTTGGAAGGAGAAAAAACACGAAGAAACAGAGAAAAAGTCCAATAATGGGGTATATATCAAAAAATGTATTAAAATATATGATAATGTGGTAGAGTGGGAACAGATACCCAAGATGGGCACTACACCAGGGACATACAAACTTCAAAAAGCAATGACAGGCATAGGTAACTAGATAGTAATTTAAAACAAGAATTCAACATGTGTGCATGTCTATGTATACATGCCATATAATCAGTAAAGTAAATAATCATGATCATGCTACACATACTATACCAAGCAGAGATACCAGAGGGTGTGTGACTGAATAAAGTGCATGTGCATATATACTTCGTCAGGCACCCCCTGAAACGCGCGTCGGGGCAAGGCACATCCAGGGACTCCCACCAGCCTCAGCAGGTAAATACCAGGTGGCTTTTTTTTCTTCACTATTGCCTTATGTCTATCTCATTGCATATGGGTTGTACCACGGTGACACTATTTTGATCATTGTTTACAAGATGTTTTTGAACACTGTCTAGTGTCATTTATTCTCCTGCCACCCCAGTAAATATGCAAATGCACTTTATTCAGTCACACATCTTCTGGTATCTCTGCTTGGTATAGTATGTGTAGCATGGTCATGATTATTTACTTTACTGAATATATGGCATGTATACATAGACATGAACACATGTTGAATTCTTGTTTTAACTTACTAGCTAGTTACCTATGCCTGTCATTGCTTTTTGAAGTTTGTATGTCCCTGGTGTAGTGCCCATCTTGGGTATCTGTTCCCACTCTACCACATTATCATATATTTTAATAAATTTTTTGATATATATCCCATTATTGGACTTTTTGTCGTTTGTTTCTTCGTGTTTTGATCTATTTTCCGATTCGTCCACCATATTATTTGATAGGTGCACAGTGTTGGTGATGGTACCCCTCTCCACTTAATCTTTTATGTGTACCGTGCCTAGAGTTCTTTATATTTAAGTGTTGGAAGGAGGCCTTAGACCCAATGCCATTAGGTACCATACGCTCTTTCAGTAGTCCTGCACAGAAGATTTTTCCAGGAGCCACTCATCCAGAAGTTCATCAAGGCAGCCCAGAGCATTCTTACAACTACTTCAGATCCAGTTCCCAGATGGGATCTCTGCCTTGTCCTAGATAAGTTCTGCTAAAAGCTTTTCAAACCTCTTGAATCGACAAAAATTCTGATCTTCAAAGCCACTTTTCAGGTGGTCATAAAACTGTCCAGAAAGGCAAGTGAGAAAAGCCCTAACTTCCACCAACCTTTACTTAATACTCCTGAAGGATCTAGTCCTCCTTAGGACATTGATGTCCTTTATCCCCAAGGTGAAAAGGTAGCAAAAAGTTCTCTATCCAGATGGATAAGGCAGACAATTGCCAACTGCTATTACGAGGACGATCTTCAGGCCCTCCAAACTATAAGGACCCACTTGACCAAGGGGTGAAGAGGAACTACGTAACAACTGAGCACATCTACAGGACGGCCTCTCCTAGGTCAGTTCATACCTTTGCAAAGCACCACATGCTGAACTTCCAAACATCTGGGGAATCAGCCTTTGGCGGAACGGATTTACTGTTCAAAGTACAAGTCCAAAGCAGCACGGACTTTCCCCACTCAATAAAACTATTCAGCAGACCGAGTGTGAAGCTTCAAAATTATACGTGATAAAAACCCAAAGTGGTCAGAGGTACTAGGAGGGCTATATCGCCTAACAATCCACCTAAACTGACTGCCATCACCTGTCCTGTCTTTCAGGAGAATGAAATATCCATTGGTGCCGTTGCTTTGGACTTACAGAAAGAATTTGCACTTTAATTGACCAAGGATATAAGGACAACAAAAGAATAATACTCACTGGACAGCTCGTCAGTCAGGGTCAGGCCCAGTTCATCCAGTACTTGTGAGACCACAGCGTCGCTACAGAGGGAAGAGCACTAATGAATCACAGTACTAGAAAACGTAACACCACCCACACCAAGAAAAACCTCAGCTCCAAAAATGAGAACGTGAACACCACCCAAAAGTGACCTTTTGAATAAGTATAAACACAGAGTTCTGATCACTAATCATTTAAAGACCAAAGAGGACTTTGGCCCTTTATAGAAGGCGCGGTGGCAACTTTAGCTATTAAAAGAAAAAAATCTATGACATTATCATAAAGCTCCAATAATTGTAGCGGCCCTTTAGGATACGGTGTCTGATTCTACTGATGTACGGTTTCGTGCCAAAGAGCTCTGTATAGTTTTAGAAACGAGCAGAGGAGGTTAATCATGGACTTCACAGTTGTCATCTTCAAACATGTCTATGCAAAAGCAGGAGGTCACTTTTAGGAGGACTTTCCCTTTGAACCCAATCAATCCTATGTCTACCGGATTAGATGATCGGCCATACTAAAAAGACATTTTAAGAGAAGTCTACATACGTCTCCTCTTCATCGTCCTCATCGCCCATGGCATCGTCAATGGCGTCATTCATCATCTCCTCCTTCATGTCCATGATTTCTGACTGTTTCTCGAATTCCATCATTATTTTCTGGATCTGAGGAAGCTTCAACTACAAGAAAAGGAGCAACGTTAAAGACATGAAGTCGGAGAACCAGGACTAACCCTCCAATACTTCGCAGGGGAGTAGGAATACCGGGGCTTTAGGAGCCAACCTGAATCTTTTAGTGATACGACAATAAGAAAGTTCGTAGACAAAAAAAAAAAAATGTAAAACCCTGTAGGGAGCGCCAACCTAACACCATCCAAAAGACAATAAAATTAGAAGGCTACTCGTAGCCATATTCTAGTGGTGTATACATAGGTATCTCTGCGTAGTGGTGGAGTCAGGCTGTACCTGTCGGTTCATGGTGGCCATGGCTTTGGTCACACCTTTCATAGCCTGAGCCATGGAGTTGTTAGACTTCAGGGTCTGGATCTTTAAGGACACGGCCTGGATGTTTGCCCGCATCAGTATGAACTTCTTCACGTATCGCCGAGTGCGAACCAAATCCTTGGCCATAATCTTCACGGCGTCCTGGGAGAGACAGAAGCAGCCCCTATATCACACGTGGATGCAGTATGCCGGCCCAATATCAGATGGACGAGCCCTTGTGGCATGTCACATAGCGCCCCCCAAGCCCCCACACTCACCATCTGCCCCTGCTTGGCCATCTTCTTGATGTCCGCTATGATCTTCTTCTCTTGTTGCTCCAGTTTCTGCCGCTCTCGGTCGAGCTCTCTCATGGCGCGCGTCAGGGCCCTCTGATTCTGCCTCAGCATCTCCTCTGGGGTTTTCCGGCGGCCAAATAAAAAATCCATCTTTGCTTCTTAGATCTGATGGGATGAAGTATCAAACTCTGAGTCACAGACGCTAAGAAAACAGGTGATGAAAGGGGCTCTGTGGGCCCACAGCACTGATGATGATAGGTCATCAGCACTGGAGAGGTGGGGGTCCGACAACCCAATGGTCATCGGCGCTGCACAGCTCCGCCCCACGTGTAGTGGCCACTGCCAGGTACTGCGGATCAGCCCCGGCGCTCAGGAACGTGAGCCGATCTGCAGTACCTGGCAGCGCCACTACACAGGGGAGGCGCGGAGTCACTGCTTACATCCGGCCGGTGGGGGTCAGACCCCCGACAACCTGATAATGATGAACGTAAGGAGAGGTCACACCAGGACAACAGCTTACAGGAAGCTCTCCGCCATCACTAAGAAGGATCCCAGGACAGGAAGACTTGTCATAGGGACACCCGCCCTCAGGTATTACAGCTCCACATTTTGGGGGGCGATATAGAAGAACTTGATCACACTCATGTCCGCCAAACTCCAGGCTTTACAGGACAAAACGAACACAACAAGTCCCAGCATAACCCAGGCACGAGAGGTAGTACAGGAAGTGCTGAGACTTGTAGTCCTGCAGCGTCTGAGCCGCTATCAGCCGCCTGCAATAGCACTAGAGGACCCCAAAGCTCAGCGTCCCCCCAGGCTGTGATGTGCCCAGTCCATGGCATGCAGCGCCGCCGTCACTCACCTCCTCCCGGGTCAGTCCGCAGCTCGTCCTGGGCTTCTCCTCACTCTCTTCCTGTTTGTCCGGTCCGTGACGTCACCGGTCACAAGGATTTTTTTTTTACGTGGGAGCGCCGCTTCGTCACCGGTGACGAGATGTCGGTGAGCGACTCGTGCAGTGAGTGTGCACTATAGCGTTTGCTCTACGAGGTGTCCTCAGTGCAGGAGCGTATGACGCCGCGGCAGTCCGTGTGCTTCAGATGTAAAATGGTCTTCAAGAAAATGGCGGCCGCCGGAGAAGTGCTGTCTGCGAGCGTCTTGTCCTCTAGTGTTTGGAATGCAGTAACGCGTCCCAGCTGGCTCCTGAGCTCAGTCCTGCTGCTATGGGGGCGCACAGGTGGATGATGGTCCATAGCCCCCGGGGCAGGCGACCACTCAGCGCCCAGCTCTCATCTTACAACAAATATAACTTAGTAATGGACAGCTGGAGTGGTTGCTATTGGTGACAGTGCTGGGCTGTGCTGTACCCCAGTTTTAAGAGGACTCGACCCCCATCACATTGGGTGCATTAAAGGGTCATTCTTATCTCCACAGGAAACTGATCGATTTGTGGGTCTGACCACTTGGGCCTCATCGATCCCGAGAGCAGAGCCCCCCCCTAAATGGAGCGGTGGGGTGAGCACCGCAGCTCTATTCATTGTCTATGGGACTGCCGGATGAAGCTGGGCGCTGGACCCAGCAGTCACATAGTGGAGGGTCTCACCCCCGGGGCTCCCAGCACGTTGTCACCTGTCCTATATAGATAATAGATGGGATAACCCCTAACTGCAGCCAATCCTACTGTGAACGGTGCTGGTCCCACTGGCCGCAGCCCCACAGAGCGCCACCATCACTATGGTCCTATGGGTAGAGGTGAATGATACGGCTGCTCCCATCTTAGCAGGCATTGCCTTCAGTCTATACCAGCAGCGCATCTCATGTTTTTTTTAATTTAGCTGAAGAAAATCCCCCCAAGAGAGTCATCCGCACTTTACTGGTCCTCAGAGAGCGGCCCCGGGGTAGGCATGGGTAGGGGCAGGAGGTGGCAGAGCTGATGGTCCAAATAGTGCCATGTGCCCCCTGTCACTGTGATAGCTGGGGACCAGGCGCGGATTTTACAGGAGCGTCCACACGGATGAGCCATTTATAAGGCATCACTGCAGTGGTGAAATGAAGAAACCGCCGCTAGTCTGATACCAGCAACTGTTATCAGGGCTGCCACTAGAAATTTCGGGGCCCCATACTGGCAAAATTTTCGGGGCCCCCTTGAAACTCCGCCCAGGCTCCACCCCAGCCCCGCCTCCAGGCTCCACCCCACGAACTGTCCACAGTCCCACCGCTCTCTCTTGGAAAAACTCCACTTCTCACCAATCACACATTAACAGTTCCCATCACCAGATCACACATATAGCAGGCAGCTTTTGTTTTGGCCAAAAGATTTTTTAAGCCGCCACCACAACAAGGTAGACACTTTTGGCCGGGCCCTACTCTACTGTAACCTACTAAATATTTGTTAAAATATGCAATACAATTTAGGTATATTTTTATTTATTTTTCAATTTTTAAAATGACCTATAATACTACATACAAGGAACAAATACCACAGCACTATGACCAGATGACATATTACCACCACAGTGATCGAATAATATAAAATACAAGGAACAAATACCGCTACACCATGACCAGACCGCATATTACCAACAATGACTGAATACTACAATACTGATCAGTAATACAAAAAAAACCCACAATACTATCACCATCAGTGCCATTATGCACAGGAGATCTGTAATTAGTAAGCAGTGTCTGTGTACAGGTAATACAGTGATCACCGGTGACATTATACACAGGAGCTCTGTATATAATGTATAGGTAATACAGTGATCACTGGTGACATTGTACACAGGACCTCTGTATATAGTATACAGTGTATAGTGTAAGTGTATAGGTAACACTGACTCACCAGTGACGTCTCTAGGTGAAGTCCTTCATCTTTCATCCAGCACAGACCGCCATCACTTTATCCAGCCAGGACTCGTCTCTGCAGGAAATAAAACAGTTATCTCGAGTTCCGCTTGTAGAACACATTACTTAATTTTCCCAACTTCTACATTACACCACATGAAGAAGGCAACATAGTATCACTCTACACAGTAACAGGACCGCCCCCCCCCCCATTTAAAACAGTATACTCAAAAAATAAAATAAATACATCACTGCAATAATAATATCCCTTAATTAGCCCCTATGGTAATATTCGCCATCCTGGCCACCGTGTGTCTCATTTCAGGCTCCAGCCATATGTTCTCTCATCCTGCCCTCATGAGTATCCATTCTACCCCATATGATCTCCCCATCCTGCCCCATCTGTCTCCATCGTATCCATCCTGCCCCATCTGTTTCCAATCCTGCACCATCTCTGTCCAGCACTCTGCCCCATCTCTGTCCAGCACTCTGCCCCATCTCTGTCCAGCACTCTGCCCCATCTCTGTCCAGCACTCTGCCCCATCTCTGTCCAGCACTCTGCCCCATCTCTGTCCAGCACTCTGCCCCATCTCTGTCCAGCACTCTGCCCCATCTCTGTCCAGCTTTCTGCCCCCCATGTGTCCAGCTTTCTGCCCCCCCCGTGTCCAGCTTTCTGCCCCGCCCCCGCCTGTCCAGCTTTCTGCCCCCCCCCCCCCCCCGTGTCCAGCTTTCTGCCCCCCCCCCCCGTGTCCAGCTTTACTGCCCCCTCTGTGTCCAGCTTTACTGCCCCCTCTGTGTCCAGATTTACTGCCCCCTCTGTGTCCAGATTTACTGCCCCCTGTGTCCAGATTCACTGCCCCGTGTCCAGCTTTACTGCCCCCTGTGTCCAGCTTTACTGCCCCCTGTGTCCAGCTTTACTGCCCCCTCTGTGTCCAGCCTTCTGCCCCCCTGTGTCCAGCTGCCTTCTGCCCCCTCTGTGTCCAGCTGCCTTCTGCCCCGTGTCCAGCTGCCTTCTGCCCCCCTGTGTCCAGCTGCCTTCTGCCCCCGTGTCCAGCTGCCTTCTGCTCCCTGTGTCCAGCTGCCTTCTGCCCCCTCTGTGTCCAGCTGCCTTCTGCTCCCTCTGTGTCCAGCTGCCTTCTGCCCCCCTGTGTCCAGCTGCCTTCTGCTCCCTCTGTGTCCAGCTGCCTTCTGCCCCCCTGTGTCCAGCTGCCTTCTGCCCCCCTGTGTCCAGCTGCCTTCTGCCCCCTCTGTGTCCAGCTGCCTTCTGCCCCCTCTGTGTCCAGCTGCCTTCTGCCCCCGTGTCCAGCTGCCTTCTGCTCCCTCTGTGTCCAGCTGCCTTCTGCCCCCCTGTGTCCAGCTGCCTTCTGCTCCCTCTGTGTCCAGCTGCCTTCTGCCCCCTCTGTGTCCAGCTGCCTTCTGCTCCCTCTGTGTCCAGCTGCCTTCTGCTCCCTCTGTGTCCAGCCTTCTGCCCAAACCTCCCCCCCCCCCCCCGATCGCCGCTCTCCGCTCTTAATAGAAAAAAAAAAAGTTCTACTTACCTGCCGCGCTCCTGATCTCTCCACGCAGCTGCACTGTGCACTCGCCGGCGACTGACAATGACGTCAGACGCCGGCGACCTGCACGCTGCGGCTGGCGGCTGTTAACTATTGACGTGCGGGCGCGGGCCCGCATGTCAATAGCGTACAGCTGCAGCGCCGGCCGCCGCTAAGGGCCCGGTTCAGCCTGCGGCTGCCGGTAGGGGCCCGGTGAGCAGGTAAGAGGGGGCCCGATGCGGGCCCCCTCTGCTCACCGGGCCCCTTACGCCAGTCACGGCTGTAATGCCCTGATGGCGGCCCTGACTGTTATCATCCGTTATCAGGGCCGCTACAGGCGTCTTCTGCAGGGTGTGCTGGGCGATCCGGATGGGACAAGTCAACGTAAAAGAATTTGGGGCTCACAGAACTTTGCAAATTGTGGTCTTATGTACAAATGCAAAACACAGGTCACTGCATAACGTTTGCTCCAATCCCTTCATCAGAGGCACGGACAAACGTGAAGAAGATGAAACCATGCGCACTAAGAAGGGCGTGTCACCGCTAAAACAATATGCAACTTTCTAAGGCTGGTTCACAATTGCGTAGGACAGAGCTGCGCACTTCCTCTGTTAAGCCACGCCTCTTCCATTCAGCTCCACCTACATCAGCATGCGTCCTGCGTACCTATCTTCAACACTGGGCATGCAGGCCATGCGGATGTATGCGGATGCCTCCGAATGCATCGTTTTGATGCTGCACCGACCGCAGCAAAATGCAACATGTTGCGTTCGACGCATCAAAACGACGCATGCGGAGTTATCCTCATGGCCTGCGTACCCATGCCCGCTGTCTTGCGGTCATACTTGATTCCGAGCTTTCATTCACCCCCCACATCCGATCACTGGCTCGCTCTTCTTATCTGCATCTGAAAAACATTTCTAGAATTCGCCCTTTTCTTACTTTCGACACTGCAAAAACTCTTACTGTTTCACTTATTCATTCTCGTCTGGACTATTGTAACTCTCTACTAATCGGCCTCCCTCTTACCAAACTCTCCCCGCTCCAATCTGTCCTGAATGCTGCTGCCAGGATCATATTCCTCACCAACCGTTACACCGATGCCTTTACCCTGTGCCAGTCATTACATTGGTTACCCATCCACTCCAGAATCCAGTACAAAACTACTACCCTCATCCACAAAGCTCTCCATGGCTCAGCACCACCCTACATCTCCTCCCTGGTCTCAGTCTACCACCCTACCCGTGCCCTCCGCTCCGCTAATGACCTCAGGTTAGCATCCTCAATAATCTGAACCTCCTACTCCCGTCTCCAAGACTTTACACGTGCTGCGCCAATTCTTTGGAATGCACTACCTAGGTTAATACGATTAATCCCCAATCCTCACAGTTTTAAGATTGACCTAAAAACGCATTGCTCAGACTGGCCTACCACATCAACGCATTAACCTAACTATCCCTGTGTGGCCCATTCAAAAAACTTAAACCATAATCCGGTTCCTCGCATTATGTTCTCATTCACTTTATGCAGTTAATAGCCCTCTGTGTCTGTACTGCTACATACTTAGGCCGATAACTGGTTCATGCAGCTTTACATGAACACCTGATTCTTACACTATGGCTGATCCAAACAACGAAAGCAATTGTTACCATCCACCTCTGGTGTCTCCCCTTTTCCCCATAGTTTGTAGCTTGTGAGCAGGGCCCTCATTCCTCTTGGTATCTGTTTTGAACAGTGATTATTGTTATGCTGTAATGTCTATTGTCTGTACAAGTCCCCTCTACAATGTAAAGTGCTGCGGAATATGTTGGTGCTATATAAATAAAATATTATAATTATTAACAGGAAACTGAATTTGATCACATACATTAACTGCTGTAGAAATATGGATGATTTTTCATATTCTTATCTAAGACAGCTTGAATGTAGTCACAGCAATTCAGAGGTGGGCTGTGGTCACAGGAGACGGTTCTATGTGAGACTTTCAGGGTTAATCTGTAGGAGGCTGCACAGTCACCATTCCTGCTGAGAAGCCACTGTAGACGGCAACCAAGTGACTTTCTGCCACAGAGAAAAATGACTCCTCACTGAACAGAGCTGCAGATTTCCCCTTGAAAGCAACAGAATTATCATGTCCCCACATAATCCAGGTGAAAATGTCATCATGTGAACGTACCCCTAACGTTATATGAACCGTTTCCTTCAAAGTTAAATATTAGGTAAAGATTGACTGTAAAGAGGCCGTGTCACCAGATATCACGATATGAACTGCATGCATTATTCAATCAATCTCTCAGACCTGATGAGACTGGTGTAGTTGCTTTGATAATCTCACACTGCTCACTACAAGCTGCAGCTGACAGTCGGGCTGGATGGGCAGAGATTGAATAGACGTAGGCCCCCCGATTCATCAAATCTGGCATTTTGTATTCCAGTCTTGATGAAAGGTCTTCTGGAGTAAGATGTGACACATTCATTAATAGATGTGATTCCGGCGCATCCATCAGCTGCCGTGCCCCAGTGTAAGCGATCAGGAACTGTCCGGCTGGGCTTGGACACGCTCATTCCCACTGTCACAAAGCTGCCAGGACTGGTGTAAAAATGACAAAAGTCTCTGTATTTTTGCATAGCTACATAATTCTGCCAGATGTCTGCCAAAAACTGATGAATCAGGGTCTTGGTCTCATGAGCTCTTTAGCTGAACTCATGAAATGCTCATCTTAGTATCAGGATTATACAGCCATTTTGACTTGGATTTTCAAAGTAAGTCACCAGACTCATCAGGTCTAAGTAATAAATTATACAGTTTTTTTTGTTAATTCCCACTGATTTCAACGGAGCAGCATTTCCTATAGCTGGACCACTGTAGTCCACAGGTTGACCAGTGCCACAAAGGGGGGTCAGGACGTTTCTGAGAACATAGCAGGGGTGCTAGCACTTTCATCAGTGCGATTTTTTTGACATTCTAAAATTGGGAAACACCATGATGAATCCTCCAACATAAATCAAAAAGCAAAACCCCCCCAAAGGAACAACCACCACTCAGTAAATGCTCCTGTGGTTCCTCTCGGGCACCATGGACGCCTCGTGCCCGCGTGAAACACTGGATGCCACTCGGATCAGGTTTACATTTTATTTATTTTTTGTCTTTTTGTTTTATTATTTAAAACCATACACATCAATAAGTGGACTCCAAGAGCCCCTTTATCAAAACCTGACGTACCCATTACTTGTACAGTAATCCAAGTTTTGAGAATGAGACTCTACATCTGAAGAAGGGCACCCTCTGGCCCCCCGGGCACGCTGACGTACAGATCAGGGCGCAGGCATGGCTGTCCTAAAGGAGGTGGGAGAGGGGCACCATTATGTTGGCCTTAAAACCTGTTTGAACTGATGAGTACAGAGCCCATCGCCACCCAAGGACCACCAAAAAAAAAAAAAGAAAAAGCTTCCTCACGTGGAAGGTGAAAATGCCAGTCAGGTTTTTCGATCCGGTCCAGAACGGAGCTCTTTATACCCCCCCGCTCGTCTATTCAACCCATTCATTAATAAATACGTGCACTTAAAAAGCCTTGATCCCGCACAGAGGAAGGGAGGGAAAGGGCAGATGAGGCTGTTATATGGACTAAGGACAAATCAGGGTGCAGGAGGACAGTGCCTCGTACGCACCAAGCCCCCCATCCCACTAACAGAGACCACTCGGCTGAGTATGTGGAAGTATATGTTGTTTGACCCCAGAAAAACTAAAAATAAAAAGGCCTCGAGTAAACAGTGTGGGGGTCCATATGCGATTTGTTGTACATAATATCCCCCCCCTCCTCAGACAATGGAGAAGAGCCTCAAAATACAAGGTTGCTCATAGAATGGATGCTACAAATTAAATAAAAATTGTCTTTTGGGTTCAATTCCATCATTTTTTTTCCCCTCTGAAGAATTTATAATGTCAAAAATCAAGTTAATGAGACAAATAAAAAAATTGTAAGGCCACCAAAAAATGATGAAACGACTCACGGTGGGTCAAAACTAGGAAATGGGGGGGGGATAAAAAAAAAACTCAGAATTATGTTTGATGGCATAAAAAAAAATTAGAAAACAAAAGGGCAAGAACAATTAGTAACCTAAGGAAATAACAGCCGCTCCATTATAGAAGGACGTAAGAGCATGGTAAGGTATCGCAGAGCCAGGTGGCGGCACAATAAGTACTATGTTATGTGTGTGCACAAGTGCTCCCTCCCGGAGGAGAAAGGGGCCGGGGAGGAGAAAGGGGCCGGGGAGGAGAAAGGGGCCGGGGAGGAGAAAGGGGCCGGGGAGGAGAAAGGGGCCGGGGAGGAGAAAGGGGCCGGGGAGGAGAAAGGGGCCGGGGAGGAGAAAGGGGCCGGGGAGGAGAAAGGGGCCGGGGAGGAGAAAGGGGCCGGGGAGGAGAAAGGGGCCGGGGAGGAGAAAGGGGCCGGGGAGGAGAAAGGGGCCGGGGAGGAGAAAGGGGACGGGGAGGAGAAAGGGGACGGGGAGGCGAAAGGGGACGGGGAGGCGAAAGGGGACGGGGAGGCGAAAGGGGACGGGGAGGCGAAAGGGGACGGGGAGGCGAAAGGGGACGGGGAGGCGAAAGGGGACGGGGAGGCGAAAGGGGACGGGGAGGCGAAAGGGGACGGGGAGGCGAAAGGGGACGGGGAGGCGAAAGGGGACGGGGAGGCGAAAGGGTACGGGGAGGCGAAAGGGGACGGGGAGGCGAAAGGGGACGGGAAGGCGAAAGGGGACGGGAAGGAGAAAGGGGACGGGAAGGAGAAAGGGGACGGGAAGGCGAAAGGGGACGGGAAGGTGCAGGGACGGGAAGGCGCAGGGCCTTGCATAGCTCTTTCCACATTGGGAGCTCAGCTTGGATCATTTTCTTTTATTATTATTTTTGTGGTGGTGGCCGAATGTAAATGGGGTTAACTCTTGAATAAATGAGCGAAGAGAGGAAATATGGCAAAGGATGAAGGGGTAGAAACAGGTGGTTCAGCTGGATGGCGGGTATCGCACTCAATAGCTGCGTAGTTCTATTTCAAGCAGCGTTCGAAGTAGGTGGATCCTATGTAACCCCCCCGCATTGACCGCTGCACGTTCTGTTCAAACAGGCGTCTGTTATTCTGGAGAACTTCAGCAGCTTCTTTATTTAAAGGGTCTTCGGGATTTGGCTCCTATAAGGGGGTAAAAAGCAGAATGAATGCTTGTAATGGCAGCCGGCATTACATGAGCCATGTGACAAAACTTAACATACTCTAATCATAGAATTATGATGAAAAAACCACTTTCTAGAAACTATTAGTTCTTTACTTACCAAGAACAGATACTGCAGGCCATATATTATAGAGTTTACTGTGAGTACAGGCTTCCAGTCCTCCCTGTGTGAACAGAAGAACAAAAGTGTTAAATGGATTTGTTCAACATTTGTTAAATTGATATAATGCAACGTGCTTGTAAAAACAATCAACCCTGCAAGTTACTTGTTATTATAAGTCTCTCTCTGAGGATCTGTAATTCTTTTTCAGTATTGCTCATTACGTAGGCCACCTCTGCAATCTACCAAAAGGTGGACAGTCTTCTATATTAGGAGCAAATGCTGCTCTGAAAATGTCTGGACCGCCGGATCTCACCAGCTCCAGTCCCACTGCGCTCCTCCAATGCTGCCTCCGCTTGTAGTATGAACTGTTTGGACCAGCGGCTCAACCGTACTACTGGTCTGAGCTGTCAACAATCTCCTGAAGATCAATTTTGAGAACCACTTTTAAAGGGAATAGGTCATCAGAATTTTGCTACCCCATCTGAAAGCAGCATGATGTAGGGGCAGAGACCCTGATTCCAGCAGTGCTACTTCCTGAGCGGCTTGCTGTAGTTTTGATAAAATCACTTTCATCTGCTATGGCTCTGCCAAGTCTCTGAATGCTGAGCTCTGTATAACCCCACCCACACCACTGATTGGCAGCTTTCTGCCTATGCACAGTGTAAAGCTGCCAGTCAGTGGTGGGAGCGGGGTTATACAGAGCTCATGAATGTCGAGGACTACATGGCAGCAGGTTTACTAGTCCTCTAGAGATAATAGTCATTTTATTGAAACTACACAGCAAGCATCCCAGTAAGTGAAACATTGCTGGAACCAGGGTCTCTGCCACCACACTATGCTGCCTCAGATTAGATGGCAAAATCCTGGTGACAGATTCCCTTTAAAGGGAACCAGTCAGGAAATTCTAACAGCTGGCCAAAGAACGTTAGCTTGTGTGTATGATTACAGCATGATTTCACTCCCCCAGAAGAAGCTCAGGGCGAAACATGCATCAGGGTGAGGGGGAACGCCCGGGCAATCCACTACCACCTCCATTGTGGTCCAAGTGTTCGAGGTACTGTGGCTTGTAATTTTCTGCATAGCATTACATTTACGCCGTCGGCGTCACTTGCTCTGGCCTCTTCATGCATCTTTAGGTGCAGATTTGTTTGACGATCCATTTTACTTACTCCTTACACCTTTATCCTACACTAGATATTACTGTGCCCTTGCTCCTGAACAGTTACTTGCATCTTTAGGATTTCCAGGACGTCCACCTAATGATAGGGCTCTAGTGCAGGATTTTTTACTCACCATTACATTGCTGGATAGTGCTGGGGTTCCTCCTACAGGGTATTTTTTGTGTCTTTTAATATTTTTCTATTTTTTGTTTTATGGAATGCCAAATAAAATATCAAGTTTGTGTACAGGTAGAGACCTGTCTGTCACCTTTACCTCTACAAAGTCCATTTTCTATGAAAGGTTTCCGGGAGAATAATATACCGGTCTCCAATAGTGCCGCCAGGCTCTGGTTCATGCTGTCTGCGGTTTGTCCGCCTGACAGGTTCCCTTTAAATTATAACTGTGGGCCGACCCTTTTAACCACAAACTCAACAGCAAAAATACTGGGGATCCATAAACTTACTGGACTCACCGCACCCATAGAAAGGAGCACAGGCCTGTAACAGGGATTCAGGTGCATGGCGAGAAGAGGCAGCTGTAGTAGGGATGCAATGATGGCAACCGGCCCTATCCCCGGAATGTCACTGCATTCACAAGTGTTTAGGGTTCCAGGATCTCGGCCATTATGGAGGAGCCAGGTCGCTCTGCAGCCCGAGGGTGGCAGGAAGGACGTACACCCCAATCGCCCAAGGTTTAGGAGGCGGCATACCTTAGAATATTTAGGCAGACGTTACCCTCTAGGTCTATGTTTGGATGATATAGCATTGTCTCACACTTCACTTTTGGCGGATCGTGAGGGTAGCCCTGTCCAACCTGCAGAAGAACAAGCACCATGAGAGTCAAACACAAGCAATCAATGACCAACCAAAGCAGCCATCAAGCCCACATATAACCCTATGATCGGTCACCGCAAACCACAATCCTCCCGCATGGGGGCGTCAGCGCTGCAGGAATATCAGGATCTGCAAATCCGGCGTATAGAGGCCTCGGGCTCCCCGGCGCCAGCACTGCTCTATACAAGACCTTATTGACACATCCAAAAAACAGAAGAGGTGTCACTCCTGTAGTGTATTCATTGATATCCCTGTGGTCTGTATGTGTAGGAGTCCAGTGGGCGGTCCTATTCAGTGATTGGCTGTCTCCATGACTGTGCATGCAGAAATAGTAGGACCGCCCACTGGACTCCTATGCTATGAATTATTATTTATACAGCACCATTGATTCCATGGTGCTGTACATGAGAAGGGGTGACATACAAAATTACAGATATCACTTACAGTAAACTAACAATGACAGACTGGTTGAGAGGGGCGAGGACCCTGCCCTCGCGGGCTTACATTCTACAGAATAACATGGAAGTATTACTAGGTAGCTAGAAGGAATATAGAGCGCACATAGGGTCTTATCCGAGATAATGGAATATTCGTGAGAGATAGTATAAATTCACTCACCTATTATGGGTGTGTAAGACACAACCACTGCACTTAGCATTGGCGGCTGCTGCAAGCCCCGATGTGATGATCCATGGCTAGATGAAGAGACTGCGCTGCTCGCCTGTCAGGATCATGGACCAGAGAAGTCCAAATAGATGGAATAGAGAATAGACTTTATTTCTACGCGTTTCGTGGTGATCACACCACTTCCTCAGGACAGTCTATACACATACAGGGTCTTGTATTTATAGCAAAAAAAGGCACATGGAGACGCCGCCTTTCAAAAAAAAAAAAAAAAAAAAAACACACCACACCCAGTGGGTGGGGAATCTGACTTAAACACATGTTCAAACATATATGTACATCATAAGGGCAGTCCCACACGTCCAGATAATTCCGGTACCGGAAAAAAATCGGTACCGGAATTATCCGTGTTCATGTGCCCCTGCGTTTATGTGGCACATCAGTGTGGCACACGTGTGCCCACTGGGTACCATACGGAGCGTGCAGGAGACAGCGCTAAAGTTTAGCGCTGTCCCCTGCATCGTGCTGAAGCCACGATTCATATCTTCTGTGCAGCAGCATTTGCTGCAGAGAAGATATGAATAATCCTTTTTTTTTTTAAGTTTATCGTGTATAAAATAAAGGTCCATGTCCCCACCCCCTGTGCGCCCCCCCCCCCCCCTTCCCGCTGTTCTGAAAATACCCGGCTCCCTCGTTGGCTGTCGCTGCTTCCTCTCCCGGCCGCACCTTCTACTGTATGAGTGGTCAGGTGGGGCCGCCGATTACAGTCATGAATATGTGGCTCCACCCCTATGGGAGGTGGAGCCGCATATTCATGACTGTAATCGGCGGCCCCACCTGACCGCATACAGTAGAAGGTGCGGCCGGGAGAGGAAGCAGCGACAGCCAACGAGGGAGCCGGGTATTTTCAGAACAGCGGGAAGGGGGGGGGGGGGGGGGGGGGGCACACAGGGGGTGGGGACATGGACCTTTATTTTATACACGAAAAACCACAAAAAAAATGGATTATTCATATCTTCTCTGCAGCAAATGCTGCTGCACAGAAGATATGAATCGTGGCTTCAGCACCAGTGGGGGGGGGACAGCGCTTACTGGAGCGCTGTCTCCTGCACGGCACACGGACAACGTCCGTGTGCGGTACGTGTTTTACACGGACCCATTGACTTTAATGGGTCCGTGTAATACGTGCGCTCCCACGAACACTGACATGTCTCCATGTTTGGCACACGGAGACACGGTCCGCAAAAAATCAATGACATCTGAACAGATGCATTGATTTTAATGTGTGTACGTGTGTCAGTGGCTCCAGTACGTGAGGAAACTGTCACCTCACCTACCGGAGACACTGACGTGTGAAACCGGCCTAAAAAACACAAAACAATCATAAAATATAATTGAGTATAGCACTTAAAACCATTGCTCATACATGTAAAAATCTAAATACAAAAAAAACACATTAAAAAGAGTAGTTAAGCAAATGAATAACTTTTTCAAGCTGGGGGAGTGCTAGAACCTACCCATTTATTCTTTGTCAGGACCCTGCTACTGATGTTTTGAACCATTGAGCCGTGGGTGGATTTGATTGGATTGTTTTGTTTGGTGGTAGTTTCACAAGAGTCTGTGAAATCAAAGAGATAACAGTGGAAAACAAAACAAAAAAAATCCCTGAGAATATATTTTTTATTTTTATTTTTTTCCTTTCAATTGAACAAATCAGTTGTTTCGTTGAGTCCATGGGGATTTATAGTGTTCAGCTTGTGAATCCAGAAGATCTCTTTTCTGTTGAGAGTCTGGACTCGATTAGGATTATCAAGGGGGACATGGTTAATAGGGATCACCCTGAGGGAGATCCTTTTGTTGTGATATATTGCATAATGCCTGGAAAGGCCATGCTGTAAAAATCCTTCTTTTATATTCTACCTGTGCGAGTTTATTCTTTTATGTTGCTGTTGCGTTGTCCTGCCCACATATAATTTCTTGCATTCCCATATAATGACATAGATGACAAAACTGGATTGGCAAGTCACATGGTATTTGATTTGAAACTCATCTGAATTTCCACTGTCTGATGAAAAAGTTTTTGCATCATGAATGATGCTGGAGCACAGGCATCTCGGGATGCCACATCTATAGGAGCCTTGTCTGGGCTTTTTTGTAGAGGGATTGAGATCCTCTTTTTTCTTTAGCCGGCTGGGGGCCAACATGTTTTTCAATGTTGGGGCCCTTCGAAACATTATCAGGGGATTGCTGGGAAGAAGCTTCCCCAATATGGGATCATTAAGAAGTATGCCCCAATGGGCATGATGATATGGGGCAGATAGATGGTTGATCCTCAGACCTCCAGGTAAATAGAGATGAACCGTGCATCGATGTAATAATGCAGTTCCTCTCGTAATAAGTCTTCTAGTTGATGGAATACTTTCCTCATCCTTGTAGTATCCTCCTCTGTGAAAGGTGTTGGGTCATTGAGGTCAATTTGCGGCTGAGACTTGTTTCCGATGGTTTGCACAATGAGTCTCTCTCGGGATGACAGTCTGTGTGGGAAGTAGGCCATAACCGCTGCTGCTCACCCCCGTAGTAAACCCTGACACAGTTGACTTCCTTGACCTCACTTTTTTTCATGACAATATAAAAATTCATACAAGAACCTACTTCAAACCTGTGGATGCGAACAGTTATGTCCATTATCAAAGTGGACACTACACCAAATGGTTGAGGAATATTCCGCTCAACCAATATAAAAGAATCAAGAGGAACTGCAGTATGGACATAGATTTCATTAACCGATCAAAAGTTTTATCACATAGATTTCTTGAAAGAAGTTACCCCAAAAAATTGATCCATAGAGCCTTCTCTGAAAGCAAAAAAATAGAACAGATAGACTTAATCTCTCATAATATAAAAAAAAAAAAAAAAAAAAATCAGCATCTGATACTAAGTTCAGCTTCAATTTTATTACCACTTTTTCAGCCCAGAACAAGATAATTCGCCTGGTTCTGAAAAAACATTGGGGCATACTTCTTAATGATCCCATATTGGGGAAGCTTCTTCCCAGCAATCCCCTGATAACGTTTTGAAGGGCCCCAACATTGAAAAACATGTTGGCCCCCAGCCGGCTAAATAAAAAAAAAGAGGATCTCAATCCCTCTACAAAAAAGCCCAGACAAGGCTCCTATAGATGTGGCATCCCGAGATCACTGACGCTGCTATCATGAGGCAAGTTGAATACTTTGCTTCAAGCGGCGGAGCATTCCTAAAGACAGGGGGGCGGCAGAGCGGCAGTCAGAAGTTAGCACACATGGTCCCAACTCTCCCTGCAATCCCTGCTCTGACACTTGCAGACAGTGTCAGACACAAACAAGCTAACGTGCGGTGTGCCCGGCAGGTGACCCTGCCCGGGCTGAGGTGCAGAGGCGGTGCCCGGTCTCCTTACCTGCTGGCTGCTGTGCTGGGAGTCGGACACAGACACACACATTGCTGGGACCGGCAGCAGTAAGTAAAGTAACTATAAAATACATCATTCGCCACCCCCCACATCGCTGCTGCTGCACAGCAAGTCTGTCAGGGTTCACAGCCTCCCTCCATCAGATTGAAGTAGATTCAAGGAGCGAGTGCCTGGTATCAATGCAGACACTCGATTAACTGAATTTCTTAAAGCAGTGGAAGGAAAGAGTTTAATTACAAGGGGCAGCCATGAAAGTAATGAATTTTAGATGTTATCTCAACTCAGCAAAGATTTTATAAACTTTCCACTTCTTGGAGCGGAGCCGTGTGTGTATGAGGTGTACGGAGCGGAGCCGTGTGTGTATGAGGTGTACGGAGCCGAGCCGTGTGTGTATGAGGTGTATGGAGCGGAGCCGTGTGTGTATGAGGTGTATGGAGCGGAGCCGTGTGTGTATGAGGTGTATGGAGCGGAGCCGTGTGTGTATGAGGTGTATGGAGCGGAGCCGTGTGTGTATGAGGTGTATGGAGCGGAGCCGTGTGTGTATGAGGTGTACGGAGCGGAGCCGGGTGTGTATGAGGTGTACGGAGCGGAGCCAGGTGTGTATGAGGTGTATGGAGCAGAGTCGGGGGTGTGTGTGCGAGGTGTATGGAGCAGAGTCGGGGGTGTGTGTGCGAGGTGTATGGAGCAGAGCCGTGTGAGTACGGAATGGAGCCGTGTGTGCAAGGTGTACGGAGCGCAGCCGCGTGTGTAGGAGTAACTATGTGTGGCCATTATACAGTATGGAGCATCATGTGGGCCCATTGTACAGTATGGAGCATCATGTGTGGCCATTATACAGTATGGAGCATTATGTGTGGCCATTATGCAGTATAGAGCATCATGTGGGCCCATTATACAGTACTAGATGGTGGCCCGATTCTAACGCATCGGGTATTCTAGAATATGCATGTCCACGTAGTATATTGCACAGCCCACGTAGTATAGTGCCCAGCCACGCAGTATAGTGCCCAGCCACGCAGTATATTGCCCAGCCACGCAGTATATTGCCCAGCCACGCAGTATATTGCCCAGCCACGCAGTATATTGCCCAGCCACGTAGTATATTGCCCAGCCACGTAGTATATTGCCCAGCCACATAGTATATTGCCCAGCCACGTAGTATATTGCCCAGCCACGTATGTAACAGGTTAAAAAAGACTTAAAATAAAAAATAAACATATATTCACCTTCCGAGGGGCCCTGGCGCTTGTGTGCGGCGCACGCGGCAGCTTCCAGACCCAGGGTTGGTATGAGCGCAGGACCTGTGATGACGTCGCGGTCACATGACCATGACGTCATGGCAGGCCCTTCTCGCATAGCATCTTTGGCACCGGAACCTGCCGCTCGCACTGCCGAGGAGAGGGCGCACGTCGGAGGGTGAGAATGTTTTTTTTTTATTATTATTATTATTTGTAACATTAGATCTTTTTACTATTGATGCTGCATATGCATCATCAATAGTAAAAAGTTGGTCACCCAGGGTTAATAGGGGCGGTAACGAAGTGAGTTACCCGCGGCATAACGCGGTCCGTTACCGCTGGCATTAACCCTGTGTGAGCGGTGACTGGAGGGGAGTATGGAACGCGCGCTGACTGCGGGGAGTATGAAGCGGGCGCCGGGCACTGACTGCAGGGGAGTAGGGAGGGACTAATCGGACTGTGGCCGTCGCTGATTGGTCGCAGCAGCCATGACAGGCATCTGGCGAGACCAATCAGTGACTTGCATTTCCATGAACGACAGAGGCCGCGACCAATGAATATCCGAGCCAGACAGACAGAAAGAAAGAAGGACAGACGGAAGTGACCCTTAGATGATTATATAGTAGATGGAGCATCATGTGTGGCCATTATACAGCATGGAGCATCATGTGTGGCCATTATACAGTATGGAGCATCATGTGTGGCCATTATACAGTATGGAGCATCATGTGGGCCATTATACAGTATGGAGCATCATGTGGGCCCATTATACAGTATGGAGCATCATGTGGGCCCATTACACAGTATGGAGCATCATGTGGGCCCATTACACAGTATGGAGCATCATGTGGGCCCATTATACAGTATGGAGCATCATGTGGGCCCATTATACAGTATGGAGCACACTGTGGCCATTATACAGTATGGAGCATCATGTGGGGCTCAATGTATGGAGCAATATATGGGGCTCATTATCCTGTATGGCGCAATATATGGGGTATGTAATTCTGTATGGGGCGCTGTGCGGTGCCCACAATACTGTATGGAGCAATATATGGGGCTCATTATACTGTATGGAGCAATATATGGGGCTCATTATTGTGTATGGATCACTGTGGTGCCCAGAATACTGTATGGAGGACTATACTGTGATTTATGACCTATTGTAGAGTGTACAATAGTTATCACTTATGTAATGTATGGGGGGGACTGTATATGAGATGGGAGCCCTATAGGGGGGCTGTACTGTATATGTGTTTGGGGGGGCGCCGTTTTGAAGTTCGCCTCAGGCAGCAGTGTGGCTAGGTTCACCCCAGCCCGAGATGCCTATGTTGCTCAAGCATCATTCATGATACAAAAACTTTTTCATCAGACAGTGGAAATTCAGATGAGTTTCAAATCAAATACCATGTGACTTGCCAATCCAGTTTTGTCATCTATGTCATTATATGGGAATGCAAGAAATTATATGTGGGCAGGACAACGCAACAGCAACATAAAAGAATAAACTTGCACAGGTAGAATATAAAAGAAGGATTTTTACAGCATGGCCTTTCCAGGCATTATGCAATATATCACAACAAAAGGATCTCCTTCAGGGTGATCCCTATTGACCATGTCCCCCTTGATAATCCTAATCGAGTCCAGACTCTCAACAGAAAAGAGATCTTCTGGATTCACAAGCTGAACACTATAAATCCCCATGGACTCAACGAAACAACTGATTTGTTCAATTGAAAGGAAAAAATAAAAAATAATTCTCAGGGATTTTTTTTTTTCCACTGTTATCTCTTTGATTTCACAGACTCTTGTGAAACTACCACCAAACAAAACAATCCAATCAAATCCACCCACGGCTCAATGGTTCAAAACATCAGTAGCAGGGTCCTGACAAAGAATAAATGTTTTAACACTGTAGGTTCTAGCACTCCCCCAAAAAAGGTATAGACTGTCCTGAGGAAGTGGTGTGATCACCACGAAACGCGTAGAAATAAAGTCTATTCTCTATTCCATCTATTTGGACTTCTCTGGTCCATGATCCTGACAGGCGAGCAGCGCAGTCTGATGCCCCATTCTCTTCATCTAGCCATGGAAGTATTACTGAAACGTTTCCCACTAACATGTACAATGTATCATCTGTAACATCCTGCCATGTATCAAGACCCTGCAAAGCCCAAGGAAAGATGATAAATGTCTGACCACAAATAGCCCCCGACGTGCACGGGGTCAGCACCACATCTATCACAGTATGTGGTCCAAAGGGCCAATGGACAGACACGATCCGTCACCACGCGCTGCCCGCTATGGCCGTGGAGCTGGGAGGTTACAACCAATGCCCTGTGTAGGGAGCTAAGCTGAGGATCTTACACTTTGCTGGAAAGATGGAGTCACGGCAGAAAAAAAAAAAAAGAAGAGGGTGGTAGAGGGCACAGAAGCAGCAGGCAGCACTTTCTATATTATTTGTGATGATATTTGCTGCATGTGGGAGACCCCAGAGGTCGGGACCATCACATCCACTATACTGCGAACATGGTAGATTTTTTTATTCAATCCTTGCGTATTTTACATTTTCAATATAAGAAAGAAAGAAAAAAAAAAGAAAAGAAAAAACTGGTGTTTCCGATAATCTTGTCAGCTTTATTACATATCCAATTAACAGATCACAAAGCGGGCAGTGTTCTGGTGTGGACGCGTTTCGCCTTTAGCAGTCTTAATTGTATAATGTCCCTCCCTCATTTACATACATTCACGCTCCCCCACTGTGACATCACTAGTAAAGGTACCTTCACACATAACGATATTATTAACGATATCGTTGCTTTTTGTGACATAGCAACGATATCGTTAACGAAATCGTTATGTGTGACAGCGACCAACGATCAGGCCCCTGCTGGGAGATCGTTGGTCGCTGGGGAAAGTCCAGCACTTTATTTCATCGCTGGATCTCCCGCTGACATCACTGGATCGGCGTGTGTGAAGCCGATTCAGCGATGTCTTCACTGGTAACCAGGGTAAACATCGGGTTACTAAGCGCAGGGCCGCGCTTAGTAACCCGATGTTTACCCTGGTTACCGTTGTAAATGTAAAAAAAAACAAACATTACATACTTACATTCCCGGTGTCTGGTCAGGTCCCTCGCCGTCAGCTTCCCGTATTGACTGGTGAGCGCCGGCCGGCCGTAAAGCAAAGCACAGCGGTGACGTCACCGCTGTACTTTCCGGCCGGCGCTCAGTCAGTGCGGGAAGCTGAAGGCGAGGGACCTGACCAGACACCGGGAATGTAAGTATGTAGTGTTTGTTTTTTTTTACATTTACAACGGTAACCAGGGTAAATATCGGGTTACTAAGCGCGGCCCTGCGCTTAGTAACCCGATGTTTACCCTGGTTACCGGGGATTTCAGGATCGTTGGTCGCTGGAGAGCGGTCTGTGTGACAGCTCTCCAGCGACCAAACAGCGACGCTGCAGCGATCAACATCGTTGTCGGTATCACTGCAGCGTCGCTTAGTGTGACGGTACCTTAATGGTATAATGTCCCACCTTCATTTACATACATTAACGCTCCCCCACTGTGACATCATTATGTGCAAACACGTGTAACGGATCAACAAGTGGGAACATCACAACATACACAATATTCCAATATTTAAACATTGTTTCACATAGCAAACAATAGAATGAAAAAAAGACAAGGAGAGAAAAAAAATTTTTCCAAAAACTTTTTTTTTTCTTTTTAATCTGTCTTATTTCTACATTGCAATTGTTATTTTTGCAATTTTCTGTTCAACATTCTCTATAGTTTCTTTTGTTAGAATGTTTTACAGAAGTCACTTGTGGTCAAGTCTCAACTTTTCCCGCGGCTGGTTTCACATGAGCGTGCTGTCTGTGAAAAAAAAAAAAAAAAAGAACCGCGCACGGAAAACACTAGGACCAGCGCTATTTATTGGGCTTTCAGATGACTTTTTTTTTCACTGATTGAATCTACATGTGAAAAAGAAATTGCAGTATGTACTAGTTTGCTGGGTCAGATATGGGAGCGAAGAAAAAAAAAAAACAAGAAAAATCAGAAAATGAAGGTCATACAGCACATCGGTATATAGCATCCGTTTTCTTTTTTAGCAGACACTTTGTAATTCCATATCAGGAAACAGTAAATGGTTTTGTAAATTTTAATAACAAAAAAAATATAATTTTGTACACGGAGACAAGTGAGAAAAAGAATACTCTGGATCAAAGCAAGATCTAAGGGGTAATGTTGTGGAGAGTGACATGCCAGTGTGAGGAGACTTATAAGCCTTGTAATGTTCCTCTGGGAAGTTAAATATGCAAATTGCCTCTTCAGAGGACGAGGACTTCAGTGCCACCAACTGGGTGAAACGGACATTTTTCATACGCTCATGTGAACGGGCCCCGTGGGCTTGTCACCTAGTAGCATTCTGTGTCTCACTGATAACTTACCTTAAAACTGAAAACAAATTTTCCACCTTTGTAAAAGCCCTAAAGCAAGAAAAAGAGCGACAGTTACACAATACTGATCAGATTTACAACAATCCTATATAGCAAGGTACAGCTCTCCAGGAGAATGGATTAAAGGGATCAGTTCCTGAAAAGCCTCAGTATTATTCCTTACAGACCTGTACCTGACACAATGACAATATTTCCAGAGCTTTCCTGGTGCAGACTGGCACTGGGCTTACCAACCTAACCTGCAGCTGTACATGTAATCAAATTAGATGGCGCCATGCAATAGTATTAATAGCATTTAATAATAATAATAATAATAATAATATTTATTTTATATTTAGCATTTACCAAATATACGGAGAAAAGTATCAGCCCCATGTCTTAATCATTGAATTCAGACTATCAGTCATCCCCCGTGTCTAACACCCAGCCCCAGCATAGAACATCTGGCCCTTCACCATGCCGTTGGCCCCAGTATATAACATCCGGCCCCTCTCCATGCCGTCTGCCCCGGTATAGAACATCCGGCCCCTCTCCATGCCGTCTGCCCCGGTATAGAACATCCGGCCCCTCGCCATGCCGTCTGCCCCGGTATAGAACATCCGGCCCCTCGCCATGCCGTCGTCCCCGGTATAGGACCTCCGGCCCCTCGCCATGCCGTCGTCCCCGGTATAGGACCTCCGGCCCCTCGCCATGCCGTCGTCCCCGGTATAGGACCTCCGGCCCCTCGCCATGCCGTCGTCCCCGGTATAGGACCTCCGGCCCCTCGCCATGCCGTCGTCCCCGGTATAGAACATCCGGCCCCTCTCCATGCTGTCTGCCCCGGTATAGAACATCCGGCCCCTCTCCATGCCGTCTGCCCCGGTATAGAACATCCGGCCCCTCGCCATGCCGTCTGCCCCGGTATAGAACATCCGGTCCCTCGCCATGCCGTCTGACCTGGTATAGAACATCCGGCCCCTCTCCATGCTGTCTGCCCCGGTATAGAACATCCGGTCCCTCGCCATGCCGTCTGACCCGGTATAGAACATCCGGCCCCTCTCCATGCTGTCTGCCCCGGTATAGAACATCCGGCCCCTCGCCATGCCGTCTGACCTGGTATAGAACATCCGGCCCCTCGCCATGCCGTCTGACCTGGTATAGAACATCCGGCCCCTCTCCATGCTGTCTGCCCCGGTATAGAACATCCGGCCCCTCTCCATGCTGTCTGCCCCGGTATAGAACATCCGGCCCCTCTCCATGCCGTCTGACCTGGTATAGAACATCCGGTCCCTCGCCATGCCTTCTGACCTGGTATAGAACATCCGGCCCCTCTCCATGCTGTCTGCCCCGGTATAGAACATCCGGCCCCTCTCCATGCCGTCTGACCTGGTATAGAACATCCGGCCCCTCTCCATGCCGTCTGACCTGGTATAGAACATCCGGCCCCTCTCCATGCCGTCTGCCCCGGTATAGAACATCCGGTCCCTCGCCATGCCGTCTGACCTGGTATAGAACATCCGGCCCCTCTCCATGCCGTCGTCCCCGGTATAGAACATCCGGTCCCTCGCCATGCCGTCGTCCCCGGTATAGAACACCCGGCCCCTCACAATACTGTCTGTATTTACTAACATGTGACAGAACGGCTGGTGGTGCAGAGATCACTAATACCAGTGCGGCCCTGTTGTAGGAGCCACTGGAGTAGCAAGTCAGAACATGACATTTCTTCCTCCTAAATCTTCCACCATCACTTGTGAGTGATATTATTATTATTATTATTTATATAGCACCATTAATTCCATGGTGCTGTACATAAGAGGTTACATACAGAGTTATAGATATCGATTACAGTACACAAATTTACAATGACAGACCGGTACAGAGGGGAGAGGACCCTGTCCTTGCAGACTTACATTCTACGGGATACTGGGGAAGAGACAGAAGGTAGGGGAGGCGGCAGCTCGGGCGGTTGGGGAGGCGGCAGCTCGGGCGGTTGGGGAGGCGGCAGCTTACTGAGAAGTGTTAGGAACCGCATCAACTCAGCCACGAACATTACAGAGTGGGGTCAACGAGTGAATAAAAGTCACAAACGCTCTGCTGACTCCATAAATGCAAAGTTCAACTCCCCTTTAACATCATCAGCATTAAAGGGGTTGTCCAGTTCAAATCGATGTTTGCAGTCACCGTGACTGCAGACTTATTAATCCCTGGGGATTGCTAGTTTCTGAGCCGGAACCAGAGGATATGCATGAGTTATACATACTCCTGGCCAGAGCCTCTAGTCGGCCATGCTGACAGGAATGCTGCATCAGTAGGACGGGGCAGACCTCGCTCAATTCAAGTGTATGGAGCGAGGCCGCACCCACCAGATGGGCCCTTGCTGGGAGTATATACAACTCACACATACACTCTGGTCCCGGTGAATCCCAGCAGTGCTTTCTGTGCACTGGGGGAGTCATAAGTCTGCAGTTAAACACAATGACTGCAGACTTATCAATTTGGACTAGACAACCCCTTTAACACCAGCAAAATCACTGCACCCCCGCCAGGAACTCCAAGGCAGAGCAGCTGCATGCAAACCTTACATCACCAATCACAATGCTGAGCGTCGGACGGAGTGGTGTAAAGCTGCCACCACTGCACCATTCTGTGCAGTGATGGATCACACTTCTCTATCTGGGGTCTGATGGACGAGTCTGGACTATGGTGAATTCTGGGAGAATGTTACCTGTCTGACCGCGCTGTGCCCGCTATACAGCTTGGGGGACAGAGATAATGCTTTGGATTGTTTTTTACGAGCAGTCAGCGGTCCCTTAATTCCAGCAATGGGGGCTCAATGCTTCAGTATAGCAAGGTATTTTGGACAATTGTAGTCTCATACTTTGTGGGGCACAGTTGGGCGAATGACACTTTCTGACATGACTGTGCCCAAAGCAATGCTCAGAGCCCCGATCTCAGCCTCATCCAAACCCTTTGGGATGAACTATAATGGAGACTGTGAGCCCAGCCGTTTCCTCCAATATCAGTGTCTAACTTCACAAGAAGTGATTGGCGAACCCCTGCATGTATGGGTCTGGCGGGTTCGGCGGAACAGTTAAAAAAAAAAAAAAGTTTGGGTTAGGTACCAGAACAGTACCCGGACCCTATTCATAGGAATGGGGGGCCCGAACATCCGGTGTTTGCCATGCTGTCATGCACATAACAGCGCAGGAAACACGGCCTCTGACCATTACCGCCGGTCAGAGAGCTGCGCCTCCCACTGATTTTTGATAACTCAGCTGTCAGCGTTAGCAAGGCTGGTTATCAAGAATAGAGGGATCCCTACAGCTTTTTTTTTATTATTATCTAAATAATTTTTTAAAAAAGTTGTTGTTAGGTCTCTCCCATTTTTGACAACCAACCAAGCTAAAGCAGACAGCTCGGGCTGGTATTCTCAGACTGATAAGGAGCCATGGATATCCTCCACCTGCCTCCCCAGTCTAAAAATAGCAGCCCACAGCCACCCCCAAAAAAGAGCATCTATTAGATGTGCCAATTCTGGCGCTTTGCCCTGCTCCTCCTCATTTTTTACTTTTTTATTTAAAAATAGACACAGTTATACTAACCTAAATCCCATTACACTGAAGCCATCGTCTCCTGTAAAACAACAAAAATAAAAAACAACCATATTCCTCACCTGTCCGATGTTCTGTCCCATCCATGTCTGTGATAATTGTTTTCAACCTGGACGATGCCAAGATGCAACCATCCAGGCTGAAAACCACTGGGGAATGAACTAGTAGCGGTGATGTCATCAAGGTTACCGCAGGTCACTGAGGCTGCTTTCCCAGACAGGCCCCTGAACTGCGGTGACCTCGGTGTGATCACCGCTTGCATGGTGAGAAAAAGTCGGTGCAGCGCTGAGCTTAGCAAGTTCACCTTGAGACTGAGCTCAGCACTACCCTGCGAGACCTTTTCACTCCAATTGCTTTTTATTTTTTTACAGGAGACGTTGGCTTCAATGAAATGGGGGTTAAGTAAGTATAACTGTGTATGTTGCTTATAAATAAAAGTTTTTATTTTTATTGCAAATAAAGGACTTTATTCTGGCTGTGTGTTTATTTACAATATAACTAGAAAATTAGTAATGGATAGGTGTCTTATAGATGCCTCTCCATTACTAATCCGTGGGCTTGATGTCACCGGGCAATACAAAGGTGACATCAACCCCACACATATGAACCCCACTTGCTGCCGCTACAGGGCAAGTGGGAAGACCCGGGCAAAACACCAGAATTGGCATATCTAATAGATGCGACTTTTCTGGCGGCTGCGGGCGGCTATTTTTAGGCTAGGAGGGGGCAATATCCATGACCCCTTACAAGCCAAAGCATACCAGTCCCCAGTTGCCTGCTTTAGCTTGGATAGTTGTCAAAAATGGTGGGGGACCCCACATTTTTTTTTTTATTTTATTTTAAACGTTAAATAAATAAATAAAAAGAAAACAATGGAGTGGGGGACCCCTCTATGCTTGATAACCAGCCTTCGTAACGATGACAGCTGAAGGTTTAAGTCCGCAGCTGTCAGTTTTGCCTGGCTGGTTATCAAAAATACAGGGGAAACCACGCCATTTTTTTTTACTACCGTATATACTCGAGTATAAGCCGAGGCACCTAATTTTGCCTTGGAAAACTGGGTAAGCTAATTGACTCGAGTATAAACCGGGTATGCATTGTCCCCTTCATCCCTGTCCTGCTTTGTGAGGCTCCCCCATCCTGTCCTTGTATTGTATGCATGGCTGGGCTCCCCCATCCTAGTATGCATGGCTGGGCTCCCCCCCCCCCCGTCCTCCCCCCGTTGTATGCATGGCTGGGCTTCCACCGTCCTCACTTGTCATCTATGGATGGCTGGGCTTCCCCAGTCCCCCCCCCCCCCCCTTGTATGCATGGCTGGGCTCCCCCGTCCTTGTATGCATAGCTGGGCTTCCCCGTCCTCCCCCCATCGTACTCACCCTCCTTGCGCGGTCGCTGCACATCCCTGCATCTCTGTTGTCCAGGCGCCGGCAGGTCTCCTCTCCTGTGCTGAGTGGTCACGTGGTACCGCTCATTAAGGTACTGAATATGCACGCCACACCTATGGGAGTGAAGACATGCGTGCATATTCATTACCTTAATGAGAAGTAACACGTGACCGCTCAGCACAAGAAGCGCTGCAGCACCAGGACAACGCATATGCAGGGATGTTCAGCGACGGCGTGAGGAGGGTGAGTATGATGTCACAGCCGCCGGCTCCTGCCGCTGCTCCCCTCACCCGCTGGATTTCTGGGCCATAATTTGTGTATAAGCCGAGGGGGTGTTTTCAGCACAAAAAAAATGTGCTGAAAATCTCGGCTTATACACGAGTATATATGGTATTTATTTGTAGCCGGCTGATGAATATTCCCATCAGTAGTCCCATCAGCTGACACCTGTGACCAGAGGTAAACTTTTTACCTCCGTTCACAGCAGAATGGGAGCCACAGCGCTCTGACCGGTGGTAATGATCTTCCCGCCGATCAGAGCCACCAGTATTTCTCGCGTTGTCGTGCAGATGACAGCACGAGAAACACCCGTTGTTCCAGGGGCCGAACCTGAACAGTAGGTGTTCGGTACGGATGTTGAACTAAACTGTTTGGGTTCGCCCATCCCTCAGACATCTCCAAAGTCCTGTAGAGGGTTCCTGTTTTAGTAGCAATGGAGGGGAGGAGGTCATATTAATGCCAGTGGATTTACATTGGGATGTCATGAAAGCTCCTGTAGTTGTAATGTAAATTTGGCCCAATACTTTTGCCCATATAGCGTATATAGAGGTAAACTGTGATCAAAGCTGCACAGAGACAAGTACTCATCCATGAGCTGTGATAAAACTGTGCCACTATTGTGACTCACAGCACCATCACTTTTACAACTGACCTAATAATAGAAATATAGGGAAAAAATGAAACCTTTCCATTGCTGACTACTGAAGCGTGTCTCCTGTAATTCAGTATTCAGGATCTGGCATCCAAGATAAGACCCAGTAAAAAGATGCATGAATGCTTTTTTGCTTTTTATTAATGCACTAAATTATATTTCCCTCGCCAGAAAAATGAAAACTAATAAATGCTATGTATTGCAGAGTAGCAGCTGAGCATCTTATCACAAGTGCAGGCTGCTCTACAACATAAATACCTATAATGAAATGGATACTGCACAGCGGCCAAGTATCACAGCGCCCCCTGCAACCTCAGCTGTGCCCAACGCCCATCACTTGGGAGCACAGACTGTTACTGGGCCGTGTGGGGGTCTACCCGATTGTAAGGGCTACTCTGAATTTCCAGGATCCAGAAGCGGTCTATCCGCATGGACCAATATTCCAGCAGAATGCTTGTATCACCCATTGGAGTTGATGCAACAATGAATTAGTAGTTATGAAGATGAAATGCATTACTAGATGGGTGTCCCTAATAATGTGGCCCCTCACATATAGATGCTAGTACATTACTTTGTCCTGGTAGTACATAGGCTGCAGTCCAGGCATACCTACAGTCAGTACGCTCCAACAGGGGCTATGGCCAGCAAGTCCTGGGGGCTTCACACCAGACACTTACCTCATCGGGGCAGATGACTAGTTTGAAATTAAGAAGGTCGTCGTGGTCTGAGAATTCTATTTCACACGTCTTCGGCAAATTTAGTTCGTTAATATCTGAAATACAAACAACAGCCTGGTGAATGCAAGGAGAACCCAGTGCTATATAGACGAAGCGACCAGATGATTGAGAAAATGTTTATATATAAATAAATATATACGGTATATATTTCAATTAGCATTACTTTTCAGTCTACAGTTATCGCCAAAAGTTTTGAGACTTGCTGCTTTGGTGGTTTAGTCCTTGCTCAGCAAGCTACCGCCAACTTATTACTAAATGCCCTAGTACCTAAAAGAGTTGGTTGGATCCCAGTAAATATATTCTTGGTCCAGCTGCAACAATCTTTATGACTATTAGAAGGATTCATTTATCTAATAACATACCTAGAAAGTGAGAACATAGTGATCTACATGTATTAAATAACGGGCACTCACACAGTTATTACCAAAATGGAATATAGTGTCAGGTTTCAGAAAGTTTGTATTGCACTTTTACGGATGTTGGTGGTGGCTTGTTGAGGGATCCCCATCAGGGTCAGTTAGGGCGAGTCAACGTGGAGCGGGGACGGCACTGCATTTCCCCATAGGGTGCCAACCTCCGCTGTTAGGTAGAGAAATGGAGATTCATGCTCTCTCCCTTAGACCTATTTCTCATCACAAATGGCCTGCAAACATGGTGATTCTCTTGAAAGAGAAAGTATTAGAAAATTAGTGACTGAAGAAGCCCTTAACCAAAAGGAGGACTTAAAAAGTCTCAGGAAACACTATATTTCTTAAAAAGGATGCCCGCACAAGTCACAGAGTGAACTATTTTGCTCTCAACATTTGATTTGTTTGTGACAACAAGAAAATTGTTACCAAGACACGGCAGTAAAAGATGCTAAAGCTAACCACACCAGCCAGTTTCTCCTGGCCTTAGTGGAAAAAGTTCTGCAAGACTATGAACTCAAAAAATATCAAGTTCTTGCTATTGTATCTGACAATGCTTCAAACATGATGAGTACAAATAAACTGATTAATGAGAATAATGAAGGTGAACAGCAGCTAGAAGATAACTTCAGATTCAGTATGTTTGAGATGGAAGGCCACAGTCCTGTAACTGAGGAACAGACAGATATTACTACAGACGAACAGCAAGATGATACTTTACAACTGGATGATTTTGTTGAAGCTGTTTCAAAGCTTTCTCCTATTCATCACATGCGCTGTGTTGTGCACATGCTGCAGCTGGCTATAAGATATAGTCTGCAGAGGAACAAGCTGGAACGCTGATTGGCAAAGTGAGGAAATTGACTATTGCTGCCAGAACCCCTACAATTGATTCCATCTTGAAGAGACGTGCTGGAAAAGGGGCAACTGTAGATCAAGCCACTCGGTGCAGCAGCATCTAATTAAAGAATGAGCGACTGCTTGAGCTGAAACCCTTTCTTGTAGACATGGCCAACCTTCAGGTAACACTACATGAAGGTCAATGGACACAGGTGGCTGAATTGAAGGAATTGCTTCATCACCCATTTGCAGTGACAAAAAAATTAGAACCTGATGATTTAACTCCTAGAATTTTTTTATTAAGGAGTGGAGGAACTTGCTGTTTTGCTTGTCCCAAAGAGGAGGTTTAATCGCAGATGGTATTGCTGCTTTAATTAAACGAAGAGAGACACTGCTATTAGAAAAATAACATTCTTCTGGCAGCTGTTTATGTGGAACCGAGTCATCCTATATTGCTGGATGATCAACAGCTTACTAAAGGAAAAGAAGCTCTGACTGAAGTAGTGGTTAGGATGAGTGGGCTACAGGACAGCCAAGAGCAACAGGACTTGCGTCGTAACAGTGCTTCTGCCACCATTATCTTCAGCCTCATCAGATGAGGAGTACCGTTCATCAAAACTGACTGTGCAGGAGGCAATTCCTTCATACCCTGACGTTGTTAGAGATATTACCCATGTGGTTACCGCTTTGCCACCCACCCAAGTTAGTGTAGAGAGGTTGTTCTCTAGACTTAAAGGAAATAGATCAGATTTGAGGTCATGAAGGAGGATCTGATGGAGGAGACACTATTTCTCAGAACAAAATCATAGTCAGCACAAATGTTATTCAGTACGTTATTGTTGAAAACTGTTTTTTTTTTTTTTTGCTGCAACAAGCGAGCTGCTAGAGAGCACCTGACTCAGACTTCAGCTTGTAAACCTCATGAAGAAGGGAAAGCCCGGCATGAAGGTGAACGTCTAAGTCCAGAAACCCTACAGAACGTTCAATTCTAAATGTGTCCCATTGGCTATGGAGACTCGGCAGCAGGGAGGGGGGCACCGGTGGGCTACGGAGACTCGGCAGCAGGCAGGGGGGCACCGGTGGGCTACGGAGACTCGGCAGCAGGGAGGGGGGCACCGGTGGGCTACGGAGACTCGGCAGCAGGCAGGGGGGCACCGGCGGGCTACGGAGACTCGGCAGCAGGCAGGCGGACACCGGCGGGCTACGGAGACTCGGCAGCAGGCAGCGGGGCACCGGCGGGCTACGGAGACTCGGCAGCAGGCAGGGGGGCACCGGCGGGCTACGGAGACTCGGCAGCAGGCAGGGGGGCACCGGCGGGCTACGGAGACTCGGCAGCAGGCAGGGGGGCACCGGCGGGCTACGGAGACTCGGCAGCACCGGCGGGCTACGGAGACTCGGCAGCAGGCAGGGGGGCACCGGCGGGCTACGGAGACTCGGCAGCAGGCAGGGGGGCACCGGCGGGCTACGGAGACTCGGCAGCAGGCAGGGGGGCACCGGCGGGCTACGGAGACTCGGCAGCAGGCAGGGGGGCACCGGCGGGCTACGGAGACTCGGCAGCAGGCAGGGGGGCACCGGCGGGCTACGGAGACTCGGCAGCAGGCAGGGGGGCACCGGCGGGCTACGGAGACTCGGCAGCAGGCAGGGGGGCACCGGCGGGCTACGGAGACTCGGCAGCAGGCAGGGGGGCACCGGCGGGCTACGGAGACTCGGCAGCAGGCAGGGGGGCACCGGCGGGCTACGGAGACTCGGCAGCAGGCAGGGGGGCACCGGCGGGCTACGGAGACTCGGCAGCAGGCAGGGGGGCACCGGCGGGCTACGGAGACTCGGCAGCAGGCAGGGGGGCACCGGCGGGCTACGGAGACTCGGCAGCAGGCAGGGGGGCACCGGCGGGCTACGGAGACTCGGCAGCAGGCAGGGGGGCACCGGCGGGCTACGGAGACTCGGCAGCAGGCAGGGGGGCACCGGCGGGCTACGGAGACTCGGCAGCAGGCAGGAGGGCACCGGCGGGCTACAGAGACTCGGCAGCAGGCAGGGGGGCACCGGCTACGGAGACTCGGCAGCAGGCAGGGGGGCACCGGCTACGGAGACTAGGTAGCAGGGAGGGGGGCACTACTGAAGGTCTGTAAACAAAAAGTAGCCCGTAGGTGGGTGCGATTGTATCTCAGCCCCCGTTAATGTCAATGGAGCTTAGCTGCATTACTACACATACCCAGTCAGGTGAGGGACTGCTTATGTCAGGGAATCTCACTGGTAGACCACCCCAAATCTCCTGAACTGCATACTACCATTTAGAAGCCCCCCAGACAAGGATTAGGATGTAATGCCTAACTGTTAATAATGTGGGTCTTGGTATAGCGATTTCTCAGTAAATGCTGTGAGTCTGCAGTGGATGTTACTGTGTGTAGACGGTTCATGCTGAGGAATGCGAGGGGCGGCAGTGCGGGGTGGCTGTTGGTGCCGAAATCAACAGGTCTACTGTGAAGTACCAGTCTATGTCTGAAAAGGCGGCTTCTTGTGGTGGATGATGTGCAGCAGATCAAGCAGAGGTCACTCCTGAACCAGTTCATCTCCTGTACATATCACGTGTCAGACATACCCATCATTTTGGGCAGGATGTGGACTCAGGAACAGGGAGTCCGGCAGTATTGGGACAAGAGGATCAGCCATGCTGAGGATGAAGCCTTATCCAGAGTGTTATTTTTTAGGGGGTCCTACAGTTTATTAATTACATTTTTTTTTTTGAAGGGGGGGGGGGGTGGGGGGAGAGGTTGCCATACACATTAGTGTCACCTGCCAACACTTCTCTAGTGTTTATATGGCACTATTCAGATGAATCTATTGTTTTCTGTTATCAGCTGCTTGGAGGAGCTCCATGATCGGCTGCCGAAGGAAACAAAAATTAAAGAGTTATCTAATATAACATATCAAGTGAGACACAGGATCAATGGCAGCAAGAATGGATGCTGCCCACAGCTCAGATCACAAGAGATCTCTGTGACTATGCTCTCACTAATAGATGTGATCCCCCACCATTGGTCCTCCAGAGCAGAGCCCCTGCACACCCCGACAGCCCGATGAGAGCCCCTCCAATACCGCAAAGTACCCCAATGGGGTGTCACACTCTATGGCTACAAGGTAAAGGCAAAACAGCAACTGCACAGAACATCTCTATACACTGTGCATAGAAAATGTGAGGCCATAACCACGGAGACCGGCCCCGACCATGACATCATCGCCCTACAGGGCACAGAGACCGGCCCCGACATCACATCATCGCCCCCCAGGGCACAGAGACCGGCCCCGACCATGACATCATCGCCCCACAGGGCACAGAGACCGGCCCCGACCATGACATCGCCCCACAGGGCACAGAGACCGGCCCCGACCATGACATCGCCCCACAGAGCACAGAGACCGGCCCCGACCATGACGACATCATCGCTCCACAGGGCACCGAGACCGACCCCGTCCATGACATCATCGCCCCACAGGGCACCGAGACCGGCCCCGACCATGACATCATCGCCCCACAGGGCACCGAGACCGGCCCCGACCATGACATCATCGCCCCACAGGGCACAGAGACCGGCCCCGACCATGACATCATCGCCCCACAGGGCACAGAGACCGGCCCCGACCATGACATCATCGCCCCACAGGGCACAGAGACCGGCCCCGACCATGACATCATCGCCCCACAGGGCACCGAGACCGGCCCCGACCATGACATCATCGCCCCACAGGGCACCGAGACCGGCCCCGACCATGACATCATCGCCCCACAGGGCACCGAGACTGGCCCCGACCATGACATCATCGCCCCACAGGGCACCGAGACTGGCCCCGACCATGACATCATCGCCCCACAGGGCACCGAGACTGGCCCCGACCATGACATCATCGCCCCCCAAGGCACAGAAAAAGGCCCTGACAATGACATCATCGCCCCCTAGGAAACGGAGACCAGCCCTGACATCTACGGATCAGAGCACACACTTGCTTAAACCAGTGCATTGTGGGAACAGAGAGATTAATGTCTGTCAGGACAGCGCCCCCCAGAGGCCGGGCAGCCGAGTGCGCAGAGGAGACCCCCCTCCCAGAGGCCAGGCAGCTGAGTGTCAGGATAGGGCCCCCCAGAGGCCGGGCAGCTCAGTGTCAGCACAGCGCCCCCCGGAGGCCGGGCAGCTCAGTGTCAGCACAGCGCCCCCCGGAGGCTGGGCAGCTCAGTGTCAGGACAGCGCCCCCCGGGGGCCGGGCAGCTCAGTGTCAGGACAGCGCCCCCCGGGGGCCGGGCAGCTCAGTGTCAGCACAGCGCCCCCCGGAGGCTGGGCAGCTCAGTGTCAGCACAGCGCCCCCCGGAGGCCGGGCAGCTCAGTGTCAGGACAGCGCCCCCCGGAGGCTGGGCAGCTCAGTGTCAGGACAGCGCCCCCCGGAGGCTGGGCAGCTCAGTGTCAGGACAGCGCCCCCCGGAGGCCCGGCAGCTCAGTGTCAGGACAGCGCCCCCCCAGAGGCCGGGCAGCTCAGTGTCAGGACAGCGCCCCCCGGAAGCTGGGCAGCTCAGTGTTAGGACAGCGCCCCCCGGAGGCCGGGCAGCTCAGTGCCAGGACAGCGCCCCCCGGAGGCTGGGCAGCTCAGTGTTAGGACAGCGCCCCCCGGAGGCTGGGCAGCTCAGTGTCAGGACAGCGCCCCCCGGGGGCCGGGCAGCTCAGTGTCAGGACAGCGCCCCCCGGAGGCCGGGCAGCTCAGTGTCAGGACAGCGCCCCCCGGAGGCCGGGCAGCTCAGTGTCAGGACAGCGCCCCCCGGGGGCCGGGCACACGCTCGGCCTCTCACCTTTCTGGATGCGGAGCTGTGCCGCGGACGCCTTCTTGCTGCTGCCCTTGGTGCCGCCGGCTGATTCCTCCTCCTTCTTCTGCTGCTTCAGGGAGAAGAGTTTGATCATGGTGCTGGATTCCCCCGCGGGCCTCCCTCGGTCTCTCACCCGGTACCTCCGGCTCTCCCTGTGTCCCGCACCGGGGGAAGCTCCCGGCCTCCCTCCGTCCTTTCCTCCCTCCGCCTCACGTACAAGCCAGGCCGCAGCCGGTGATGTCTCCGCCGCTGTCAGCTACGTGGGAGGGCGCTAGTCAGGAGTCCGGAGCGCAGCAAACACTAGGCCGGCTCTACCCCGAGCCCGGCAGCGGAAACACTGTGCTCTGCGGGCGCTTCACTCTGCCGCTCCTACTGCGCAGCTTCGGAAACGCTGGTCCCGGCACTCGGCAAGTTCCGGATACAGAAGGCTTAGCGTTCGGAAATTCTCGTTCTTGCCCTCGGCTAACTCCGGAAACGTTCGGAAACAGTCACCGAGCCAGAAACGCTCCTGACCAAAAAGCGCCGAAGGCGCGGATTTTACGCAGGCGCAGCGTGTGCGTATGATCAGCGTGTGCGGGCGGTGCGTAGCTAATCTTCCAGTATTTCAGAGTGGGGTCACTAAGGCGACAGGGGGCGCCTGATACTGATGTACGTCAGCCCGAACCGAATATTTATAGGAATTACAGATGATATCAGATGGTTTCCTGCTGTATGTATCCAAAGGCGATAAACGAGAGCGCTCATTCCCGTGACCCTACACAATGATTGGCCGACGAGATTGGCCGTGCCAGCGAATAAAATCACTCTCTCTGCTGATCGTGTTTCTGGCGATGTATTCGTGTTCTGGTCGTGGTTCTAGCGATGTATTCCTGTTCTGGTGTGGTTCTGGCGATGTATTCCTGTTCTGGTCGTGGTTCTGGCGATGTATTCCTGTTCTGGTCGTGGTTCTGGCGATGTATTCCTGTTCTGGTCGTGGTTCTGGCGATGTATTCCTGTTCTGGTCGTGGTTCTGGCGATGTATTCCTGTTCTGGTCGTGTTTCTGGCGATGTATTCCTGTTCTGGTCGTGGTTCTGGCGATGTATTCCTGTTCTGGTCGTGGTTCTGGCGATGTATTCCTGTTCTGGTCGTGGTTCTGGCGATGTATTCCTGTTCTGGTCGTGTTTCTGGCGATGTATTCCTGTTCTGGTCGTGCTTCTGGCGATGTATTCCTGTTCTGGTCGTGTTTCTGGCGATGTATTCCTGTTCTGGTCGTGGTTCTGGCGATGTATTCCTGTTCTGGTCGTGGTTCTGGCGATGTATTCCTGTTCTGGTCGTGGTTCTGGCGATGTATTCCTGTTCTGGTCGTGGTTCTGGCGATGTATTCCTGTTCTGGTCGTGGTTCTGGCGATGTATTCCTGTTCTGGTCGTGTTTCTGGCGATGTATTCCTGTTCTGGTCGTGGTTCTGGCGATGTATTCCTGTTCTGGTCGTGTTTCTGGCGATGTATTCCTGTTCTGGTCGTGGTTCTGGCGATGTATTCCTGTTCTGGTCGTGGTTCTGGCGATGTATTCCTGTTCTGCTGAATAAAACTTGGCACTCAATTTGAGAAGAAAAGCTTCTTAGTTTATTGATGCATCCAGACAAACAAAAGTGCTAAACGTTTTCGGTCCACACCGGACCTTCGTCAGAGCGTTTCTTTGACATTGACTATGAAACATATAAATGAATACAGTGTCACATGATGCGGAAATATACGTCATATAATGCAAAAAAACGAAAAAGAGATCTAATGGTGAAAAAACGAAAATCTACGTGATGCTCCATCTGGTTCAGGGAGACATGTGCCAGAGAGATGAGTCTATCCAGAACAATAGGTGCTCCGTGCGAGGTGGAGATATAGTCCGTGCTGAGATGCTGGATAAGGGAAGTAACAATAGTGCTGGAGATGGAAGGACGCTGGTAATAGTGTGACCTCAGGCCGAGAGGGTCTAGTTCAGTGAGGAGCGTAAACAAAAGGATACATAGCAGAAATGCACTCTACAGATACTAGAAACGCAGACATGAGATACAGAATACGCCTCCAGTGAAGCTATATGGAATAGCATAGTGGATGGTCTAACGTGAGGACCTAGAAGAATAAGGGATACGTGAGTCTGTGCACATAAATGTAACTGGGCATCCCAGAAAACAGGGAAAAAAAAAAAAAGAAAATGAATGAGGAAGAGAGAACAAAAAAAGTAGGTAACATGGGTCCTGAAAGAGAAAAGTGGAAAAGGAGAATGATGTAAATGATGCCTAATGGAAAATGAACGTCTGGAGCTACACACAGAAGAGAGGTAGAGTAATGGAGTAAGTGGGAGCAACATACTACCTGGATGAGGAAGCCAAAAAGCCTGGATGAGCGTTAGCAAGAACAGAAAATCCAAGAGCTGCAGTATGCTGCAAAAAGCCAAAGCCGAGGGGAAAGGGTTAACAGGGACACCACACATAATGAATACTAATGGAGAGCCAGATAAGCAGCGAGTGTATGTACCTGGAGGATCACAATGGAGAGTGCCGCAGAGTCGTGGTTCTGGCGATGTATTCCTGTTCTGGTCGTGTTTCTGGCGATGTATTCCTGTTCTGGTCGTGTTTCTGGCGATGTATTCCTGTTCTGGTCGTGTTTCTGGCGATGTATTCCTGTTCTGGTCGTGGTTCTGGCGATGTATTCCTGTTCTGATCGTGGTTCTGGCGATGTATTCCTGTTCTGGTCGTGTTTCTGGCGATGTATTCCTGTTCTGGTCGTGGTTCTGGCGATGTATTCCTGTTCTGGTCGTGTTTCTGGCGATGTATTCCTGTTCTGGTCGTGTTTCTGGCGATGTATTCCTGTTCTGGTCGTGGTTCTGGCGATGTATTCCTGTTCTGATCGTGGTTCTGGCGATGTATTCCTGTTCTGGTCGTGTTTCTGGCGATGTATTCCTGTTCTGGTCGTGGTTCTGGCGATGTATTCCTGTTCTGGTCGTGGTTCTGGCGATGTATTCCTGTTCTGGTCGTGGTTCTGGCGATGTATTCCTGTTCTGGTCGTGTTTCTGGCGATGTATTCCTGTTCTGGTCGTGGTTCTGGCGATGTATTCCTGTTCTGTTGTGAATTCTGTGGCTGAATTCACTCCTGTGGTCACAAGTGGTACTGCAGCTTCTGAGCTTCCTCCCTCAGGTGTTCTGGTGAGCTGGTTGGCTGCTTTGTTATTTAACTCCACCTGATTCTGTCTTCCTTGCTCCTTGTCAATGTTCCAGTGTTGGATCTGAGCTTCTGGATCTTTCCTGTGGCCTGCTGCTCTGCTTAGATAAGTGCTTCTTTGCTTTTGTTGCTACTTTTTCTGTCCAGCTTGTTAATTCGTTTTGCTGGAAGCTCTGAGACGCAAAGGGTGTACCGCCGTGCCGTTAGTTCGGCACGGTGGGTCTTTTTGCCCCCTTTGCGTGGTTTTTTGCTTTAGGGTTTTTTGTAGACTGCAAAGTTCTCTTTGCTATCCTCGCTCTATCTAGAATATCGGGCCTCACTTTGCTGAATCTATTTCATCCCTACGTTTGTCTTTTCATCTTGCTAACAGTCATTATATGTGGGGGGCTGCCTTTTCCTTTGGGGTATTTCTCTGAGGCAAGTCAGGCTTGTTTTTCTATCTTCAGGCTAGTCAGCTCCTCAGGCTGTGCCGAGTTGCATAGGTAGTGTCAGGCGCAATCCACAGCTGCCTTTAGTTGTGTTTAGGATAGGTTCAGGTATTGCGGTCTACAGAGATTCCACGTCTCAGAGCTCGTTCTATTGTTTTTTGGGTTATTGTCAGATCACTGTATGTGCTCTGATTGCTGGCACACTGTGTCACTGGATTGCCTACATAACAGTACAAGGAGCCCGCCTAATGATTCTCAATAGAGGGAAAAAAGAAGTTCTGACATCATTTTTTTTCTCAGCTCTGTGTTCAGTCTTTTTTTTCCCCTAGACATTTGGGTGTTTCAGGACACAGGTGTGGACATGGATATTCAGGGTCTGTGCTCTTCAATGGATAATCTCGTTACAAATGTACAAAGGATTCAAGATACTATTGATGAGAAATCTATGTTAGAACCAAGAATTCCTATTCCTGATTTGTTTTTTGGTGATAGAACTAAGTTTCTTAATTTCAAAAATAATTGTAAGCTATTTCTGGCCTTGAAACCTCATTCTTCTGGTAATCCTATTCAACAGGTTTTGATTATTATTTCTTTTTTGCGCGGCGACCCTCAGGACTGGGCATTTTCTCTTGCGCCAGGAGACCCTGCATTGAGTAATGTCAATGCGTTTTTCCTGGCGCTCGGATTACTTTACGATGAGCCTAATTCAGTGGATCAGGCTGAGAAAAATTTGCTGGCTTTGTGCCAGGGCCAGGATGATATAGAAGTATATTGTCAGAAATTTAGGAAGTGGTCAGTACTCACTCTGTGGAATGAATCTGCGCTGGCAGCTTTGTTCAGAAAGGGTCTCTCTGAGGCTCTTAAGGATGTCATGGTGGGTTTTCCTATGCCTACTGGTTTGAATGAGTCTATGTCTTTGGCCATTCAGATCGGTCGACGCTTGCGCGAGCGTAAATCTGTGCACCATTTGGCGGTATTGTCTAAGATTAAACCTGAGCCTATGCAGTGCGATAGGACTATGACCAGAGTTGAACGGCAAGAACACAGACGTCTGAATGGTCTGTGTTTCTACTGTGGTGATTCCACTCATGCTATTTCTGATTGTCCTAAGCGCACTAAGCGGTTCGATAGGTCTGCCGTCATTGGTACTGTACAATCCAAATTCCTTCTGTCCATTACCTTGATATGCTCTTTGTCATCGTATTCTGTCATGGCGTTTGTGGATTCAGGCGCTGCCCTGAATCTGATGGATTTGGATTATGCTAAACGTTGTGGGTTTTTCTTGGAGCCTTTGCGGTGTCCTATTCCGTTGAGAGGAATTGATGCTACACCTTTGGCCAAGAATAAACCTCAGTACTGGACCCAGCTGACCATGTGCATGGCTCCTGCACATCAGGAAGTTATTCGCTTTCTGGTGCTACATAATCTGCATGATGTGGTCGTGTTGGGGTTGCCATGGCTGCAAACCCATAATCCAGTATTGGATTGGAACTCTATGTCGGTATCCAGCTGGGGTTGTCAGGGGGTACATGGTGATGTTCCATTTTTGTCTATTTCGTCATCCACTCCTTCTGAGGTCCCAGAGTTCTTGTCTGATTATCAGGATGTATTTGAAGAGCCCAAGTCCGATGCCCTACCTCCGCATAGGGATTGTGATTGTGCTATCAATTTGATTCCTGGTAGTAAAATCCCAAAAGGTCGATTATTTAATTTATCCGTGCCTGAACACGCCGCTATGCGCAGTTATGTGAAGGAATCCCTGGAGAAGGGACATATTCGCCCATCGTCATCACCACTGGGAGCAGGGTTCTTCTTTGTAGCCAAGAAGGATGGTTCGCTGAGACCATGTATTGATTACCGCCTTCTTAATAAGATCACTGTTAAATTTCAGTATCCCTTGCCATTGTTATCTGACTTGTTTGCTCGGATTAAGGGGGCTAGTTGGTTCACTAAGATAGATCTTCGTGGTGCGTATAATCTGGTGAGAATCAGGCAAGGAGATGAATGGAAAACTGCATTTAATACGCCCGAGGGTCATTTTGAGTATCTAGTGATGCCGTTCGGACTTGCCAATGCTCCATCTGTGTTTCAGTCTTTTATGCATGACATCTTCCGTGAGTATCTGGATAAATTCCTGATTGTTTACTTGGATGACATTTTGATCTTCCCAGATGATTGGGACTCTCATGTGAAGCAGGTCAGAATGGTTTTCCAGGTCCTGCGTGCTAATTCTTTGTTTGTGAAGGGATCAAAGTGTCTCTTCGGTGTGCAGAAGGTTTCATTTTTGGGGTTCATCTTTTCCCCTTCTACTATCGAGATGGATCCGGTTAAGGTCCAAGCCATCCAGGATTGGACTCAGCCGACATCTCTGAAAAGTCTGCAAAAGTTCCTGGGCTTTGCTAATTTTTATCGTCGCTTCATCTGTAATTTTTCTAGCATTGCCAAACCATTGACCGATTTGACCAAGAAGGGTGCTGATTTGGTTAATTGGTCTTCTGCTGCTGTGGAAGCTTTTCAGGAGTTGAAGCGTCGTTTTTGTTCTGCCCCTGTGTTGTGTCAACCAGATGTTTCTCTTCCGTTCCAGGTCAAGGTTGATGCTTCTGAGATTGGAGCAGGGGCGGTTTTGTCACAGAGAGGTTCTGGTTGCTCAGTGTTGAAACCATGTGCTTTCTTTTCCAGGAAGTTTTCGGCTGCTGAGCGTAATTATGATGTGGGCAACCGAGAGTTGCTGGCCATGAAGTGGGCATTCGAGGAATGGCGTCATTGGCTTGAAGGGTCACTAAGGCGACAGGGGGCGCCTGATACTGATGTACGTCAGCCCGAACCGAATATTTATAGGAATTACAGATGATATCAGATGGTTTCCTGCTGTATGTATCCAAAGGCAATAAACGAGAGCGCTCATTCCCGTGACCCTACACAATGATTGGCCGACGAGATCGGCCGTGCCAGCGAATAAAATCACTCTCTCTGCTGATCGTGTTTCTGGCGATGTATTCGTGTTCTGGTCGTGGTTCTAGCGATGTATTCCTGTTCTGGTTGTGGTTCTGGCGATGTATTCCTGTTCTGGTCGTGTTTCTGGCGATGTATTCCTGTTCTGGTCGTGGTTCTGGCGATGTATTCCTGTTCTGGTCGTGGTTCTGGCGATGTATTCCTGTTCTGGTCGTGGTTCTGGCGATGTATTCCTGTTCTGGTCGTGGTTCTGGCGATGTATTCCTGTTCTGGTCGTGTTTCTGGCGATGTATTCCTGTTCTGGTCGTGGTTCTGGCGATGTATTCCTGTTCTGGTCGTGGTTCTGGCGATGTATTCCTGTTCTGGTCGTGGTTCTGGCGATGTATTCCTGTTCTGGTCGTGGTTCTGGCGATGTATTCCTGTTCTGGTCGTGGTTCTGGCGATGTATTCCTGTTCTGGTCGTGGTTCTGGCGATGTATTCCTGTTCTGGTCGTGTTTCTGGCGATGTATTCCTGTTCTGGTCGTGGTTCTGGCGATGTATTCCTGTTCTGGTCGTGGTTCTGGCGATGTATTCCTGTTCTGGTCGTGGTTCTAGCTATGTATTCCTGTTCTGGTCATGGTTCTGGCGATGTATTCCTGTTCTGGTCGTGGTTCTGGCGATGTATTCCTGTTCTGGTCGTGTTTCTGGCGATGTATTCCTGTTCTGGTCGTGGTTCTGGCGATGTATTCCTGTTCTGGTCGTGGTTCTGGCGATGTATTCCTGTTCTGGTCGTGGTTCTGGCGATGTATTCCTGTTCTGGTCGTGTTTCTGGCGATGTATTCCTGTTCTGGTCGTGGTTCTGGCGATGTATTCCTGTTCTGGTCGTGTTTCTGGCGATGTATTCCTGTTCTGGTCGTGGTTCTGGCGATGTATTCCTGTTCTGGTCGTGGTTCTGGCGATGTATTCCTGTTCTGCTGAATAAAACTTGGCACTCAATTTGAGAAGAAAAGCTTCTTAGTTTATTGATGCATCCAGACAAACAAAAGTGCTAAACGTTTTCGGTCCACACCGGACCTTCGTCAGAGCGTTTCTTTGACATTGACTATGAAACATATAAATGAATACAGTGTCACATGATGCGGAAATATACGTCATATAATGCAAAAAACGAAAAAGAGATCTAATGGTGAAAAAACGAAAATCTACGTGATGCTCCATCTGGTTCAGGGAGACATGTGCCAGAGAGATGAGTCTATCCAGAACAATAGGTGCTCCGTGCGAGGTGGAGATATAGTCCGTGCTGAGATGCTGGATAAGGGAAGTAACAATAGTGCTGGAGATGGAAGGACGCTGGTAATAGTGTGACCTCAGGCCGAGAGGGTCTAGTTCAGTGAGGAGAGTAAACAAAAGGATACATAGCAGAAATGCACTCTACAGATACTAGAAACGCAGACATGAGATACAGAATACGCCTCCAGTGAAGCTATATGGAATAGCATAGTGGATGGTCTAACGTGAGGACCTAGAAGAATAAGGGATACGTGAGTCTGTGCACATAAATGTAACTGGGCATCCCAGAAAACAGGGAAAAAAAAAAAAAAAGAAAATGAATGAGGAAGAGAGAACAAAAAACGTAGGTAACATGGGTCCTGAAAGAGAAAAGTGGAAAAGGAGAATGATGTAAATGATGCCTAATGGAAAATGAACGTCTGGAGCTACACACAGAAGAGAGGTAGAGTAATGGAGTAAGTGGGAGCAACATACTACCTGGATGAGGAAGCCAAAAAGCCTGGATGAGCGTTAGCAAGAACAGAAAATCCAAGAGCTGCAGTATGCTGCAAAAAGCCAAAGCCGAGGGGAAAGGGTTAACAGGGACACCACACATAATGAATACTAATGGAGAGCCAGATAAGCAGCGAGTGTATGTACCTGGAGGATCACAATGGAGAGTGCCGCAGAGTCGTGGTTCTGGCGATGTATTCCTGTTCTGGTCGTGTTTCTGGCGATGTATTCCTGTTCTGGTCGTGTTTCTGGCGATGTATTCCTGTTCTGGTCGTGTTTCTGGCGATGTATTCCTGTTCTGGTCGTGGTTCTGGCGATGTATTCCTGTTCTGATCGTGGTTCTGGCGATGTATTCCTGTTCTGGTCGTGTTTCTGGCGATGTATTCCTGTTCTGGTCGTGTTTCTGGCGATGTATTCCTGTTCTGGTCGTGTTTCTGGCGATGTATTCCTGTTCTGGTCGTGGTTCTGGCGATGTATTCCTGTTCTGATCGTAGTTCTGGCGATGTATTCCTGTTCTGATCGTGTTTCTGGTGATGTATTCCTGTTCTGGTCGTGGTTCTGGCGATGTATTCCTGTTCTGGTCGTGTTTCTGGCGATGTATTCCTGTTCTGGTCGTGTTTCTGGCGATGTATTCCTGTTCTGGTCGTGGTTCTGGCGATGTATTCCTGTTCTGGTCGTGGTTCTGGCGATGTATTCCTGTTCTGATCGTGGTTCTGGCGATGTATTCCTGTTCTGGTCGTGTTTCTGGCGATGTATTCCTGTTCTGGTCGTGGTTCTGGCAATGTATTCCTGTTCTGGTCGTGGTTCTGGCGATGTATTCCTGTTCTGGTCGTGGTTCTGGCGATGTATTCCTGTTCTGGTCGTGTTTCTGGCGATGTATTCCTGTTCTGGTCGTGGTTCTGGCGATGTATTCCTGTTCTGTTGTGAATTCTGTGGCTGAATTCACTCCTGTGGTCACAAGTGGTACTGCAGCTTCTGAGCTTCCTCCCTCAGGTGTTCTGGTGAGCTCGTTGGCTGCTTTGTTATTTAACTCCACCTGATTCTGTCTTCCTTGCTCCTTGTCAATGTTCCAGTGTTGGATCTGAGCTTCTGGATCTTTCCTGTGGCCTGCTGCTCTGCTTAGATAAGTGCTTCTTTGCTTTTGTTGCTACTTTTTCTGTCCAGCTTGTTAATTCGTTTTGCTGGAAGCTCTGAGACACAAAGGGTGTACCGCCGTGCCGTTAGTTCGGCACGGTGGGTCTTTTTGCCCCCTTTGCGTGGTTTTTTGCTTTAGGGTTTTTTGTAGACTGCAAAGTTCTCTTTGCTATCCTCGCTCTATCTAGAATATCGGGCCTCACTTTGCTGAATCTATTTCATCCCTACGTTTGTCTTTTCATCTTGCTAACAGTCATTATATGTGGGGGGCTGCCTTTTCCTTTGGGGTATTTCTCTGAGACAAGTCAGGCTTGTTTTTCTATCTTCAGGCTAGTCAGCTCCTCAGGCTGTGCCGAGTTGCATAGGTAGTGTCAGGCGCAATCCACAGCTGCCTTTAGTTGTGTTTAGGATAGGTTCAGGTATTGCGGTCTACAGAGATTCCACGTCTCAGAGCTCGTTCTATTGTTTTTTGGGTTATTGTCAGATCACTGTATGTGCTCTGATTGCTGGCACACTGTGTCACTGGATTGCCTACATAACAGTACAAGGAGCCCGCCTAATGATTCTCAATAGAGGGAAAAAAGAAGTTCTGACATCATTTTTTTTCTCAGCTCTGTGTTCAGTCTTTTTTTTCCCCTAGACATTTGGGTGTTTCAGGACACAGGTGTGGACATGGATATTCAGGGTCTGTGCTCTTCAATGGATAATCTCGTTACAAATGTACAAAGGATTCAAGATACTATTGATGAGAAATCTATGTTAGAACCAAGAATTCCTATTCCTGATTTGTTTTTTGGTGATAGAACTAAGTTTCTTAATTTCAAAAATAATTGTAAGCTATTTCTGGCCTTGAAACCTCATTCTTCTGGTAATCCTATTCAACAGGTTTTGATTATTATTTCTTTTTTGCGCGGCGACCCTCAGGACTGGGCATTTTCTCTTGCGCCAGGAGACCCTGCATTGAGTAATGTCAATGCGTTTTTCCTGGCGCTCGGATTACTTTACGATGAGCCTAATTCAGTGGATCAGGCTGAGAAAAATTTGCTGGCTTTGTGCCAGGGCCAGGATGATATAGAAGTATATTGTCAGAAATTTAGGAAGTGGTCAGTACTCACTCTGTGGAATGAATCTGCGCTGGCAGCTTTGTTCAGAAAGGGTCTCTCTGAGGCTCTTAAGGATGTCATGGTGGGTTTTCCTATGCCTACTGGTTTGAATGAGTCTATGTCTTTGGCCATTCAGATCGGTCGACGCTTGCGCGAGCGTAAATCTGTGCACCATTTGGCGGTATTGTCTAAGATTAAACCTGAGCCTATGCAGTGCGATAGGACTATGACCAGAGTTGAACGGCAAGAACACAGACGTCTGAATGGTCTGTGTTTCTACTGTGGTGATTCCACTCATGCTATTTCTGATTGTCCTAAGCGCACTAAGCGGTTCGATAGGTCTGCCGTCATTGGTACTGTACAATCCAAATTCCTTCTGTCCATTACCTTGATATGCTCTTTGTCATCGTATTCTGTCATGGCGTTTGTGGATTCAGGCGCTGCCCTGAATCTGATGGATTTGGATTATGCTAAACGTTGTGGGTTTTTCTTGGAGCCTTTGCGGTGTCCTATTCCGTTGAGAGGAATTGATGCTACACCTTTGGCCAAGAATAAACCTCAGTACTGGACCCAGCTGACCATGTGCATGGCTCCTGCACATCAGGAAGTTATTCGCTTTCTGGTGCTACATAATCTGCATGATGTGGTCGTGTTGGGGTTGCCATGGCTGCAAACCCATAATCCAGTATTGGATTGGAACTCTATGTCGGTATCCAGCTGGGGTTGTCAGGGGGTACATGGTGATGTTCCATTTTTGTCTATTTCGTCATCCACTCCTTCTGAGGTCCCAGAGTTCTTGTCTGATTATCAGGATGTATTTGAAGAGCCCAAGTCCGATGCCCTACCTCCGCATAGGGATTGTGATTGTGCTATCAATTTGATTCCTGGTAGTAAAATCCCAAAAGGTCGATTATTTAATTTATCCGTGCCTGAACACGCCGCTATGCGCAGTTATGTGAAGGAATCCCTGGAGAAGGGACATATTCGCCCATCGTCATCACCACTGGGAGCAGGGTTCTTCTTTGTAGCCAAGAAGGATGGTTCGCTGAGACCATGTATTGATTACCGCCTTCTTAATAAGATCACTGTTAAATTTCAGTATCCCTTGCCATTGTTATCTGACTTGTTTGCTCGGATTAAGGGGGCTAGTTGGTTCACTAAGATAGATCTTCGTGGTGCGTATAATCTGGTGAGAATCAGGCAAGGAGATGAATGGAAAACTGCATTTAATACGCCCGAGGGTCATTTTGAGTATCTAGTGATGCCGTTCGGACTTGCCAATGCTCCATCTGTGTTTCAGTCTTTTATGCATGACATCTTCCGTGAGTATCTGGATAAATTCCTGATTGTTTACTTGGATGACATTTTGATCTTCCCAGATGATTGGGACTCTCATGTGAAGCAGGTCAGAATGGTTTTCCAGGTCCTGCGTGCTAATTCTTTGTTTGTGAAGGGATCAAAGTGTCTCTTCGGTGTGCAGAAGGTTTCATTTTTGGGGTTCATCTTTTCCCCTTCTACTATCGAGATGGATCCGGTTAAGGTCCAAGCCATCCAGGATTGGACTCAGCCGACATCTCTGAAAAGTCTGCAAAAGTTCCTGGGCTTTGCTAATTTTTATCGTCGCTTCATCTGTAATTTTTCTAGCATTGCTAAACCATTCACCGATTTGACCAAGATGGGTGCTGATTTGGTTAATTGGTCTTCTGCTGCTGTGGAAGCTTTTCAGGAGTTGAAGCGTCGTTTTTGTTCTGCCCCTGTGTTGTGTCAACCAGATGTTTCTCTTCCGTTCCAGGTCGAGGTTGATGCTTCTGAGATTGGAGCAGGGGCGGTTTTGTCACAGAGAGGTTCTGGTTGCTCAGTGTTGAAACCATGTGCTTTCTTTTCCAGGAAGTTTTCGGCTGCTGAGCGTAATTATGATGTGGGCAACCGAGAGTTGCTGGCCATGAAGTGGGCATTCGAGGAATGGCGTCATTGGCTTGAAGGAGCTAAGCATCGCGTGGTGGTATTGACTGATCATAAGAACCTTACTTATCTCGAGTCTGCCAAGCGCTTGAATCCTAGACAGGCCCGTTGGTCGTTATTTTTTGCCCGCTTCGATTTTGTGATTTCGTACCTTCCGGGCTCTAAAAATGTGAAGGCGGATGCTCTGTCTAGGAGTTTTGTGCCCGACTCTCCGGGTTCATCTGAGCCGGCGAGTATCCTCAAGGAAGGAGTCATTGTGTCTGCCATCTCCCCTGATTTGCGGCGAGTGTTGCAAAAATTTCAGGCGAATAAACCTGATCGTTGTCCGGCGGAGAAACTGTTCGTCCCTGATAGGTGGACTAGTAAAGTTATCTCTGAACTTCATTGTTCGGTGTTGGCTGGTCATCCTGGAATCTTTGGTACAAGAGAGTTAGTGGCTAGATCCTTCTGGTGGCCATCTCTGTCACGGGATGTACGTACTTTTGTGCAGTCCTGTGGGATTTGTGCTAGGGCTAAGCCCTGCTGTTCACGTGCCAGTGGGTTGCTTTTGCCCTTGCCGGTCCCAAAGAGGCCTTGGACACATATTTCGATGGATTTCATTTCTGACCTTCCCGTTTCTCAAAAGATGTCAGTCATTTGGGTGGTCTGTGATCGCTTTTCTAAAATGGTCCATCTGGTGCCCTTGGTTAAATTGCCTTCCTCCTCTGATTTGGTGCCTTTGTTCTTCCAGCATGTGGTTCGTTTGCATGGCATTCCTGAGAATATTGTTTCTGACAGAGGTTCCCAGTTTGTTTCAAGGTTTTGGCGAGCCTTTTGTGGTAGGATGGGCATTGACCTATCTTTTTCCTCGGCTTTCCATCCTCAGACTAATGGCCAGACCGAACGAACCAATCAGACCTTGGAAACATATCTGAGATGTTTTGTTTCTGCAGACCAGGATGATTGGGTGTCCTTTTTGCCGTTGGCTGAGTTCGCCCTTAATAATCGGGCCAGCTCGGCTACCTTGGTCTCTCCATTTTTCTGCAATTCTGGGTTCCATCCTCGTTTCTCTTCAGGACAGGTTGAGTCTTCGGACTGTCCTGGTGTGGATTCTGTGGTGGACAGGTTGCAGCAGATCTGGACTCAGGTAGTGGACAATTTGACCTTGTCCCAGGAGAAGGCTCAACTTTTCGCTAATCGCAGACTCCGTGTGGGTCCCCGACTTCGTGTTGGGGATCTGGTTTGGTTATCTTCTCGTCATATTCCTATGAAGGTTTCCTCTCCTAAATTTAAACCTCGTTTTATTGGTCCGTATAGGATTTCTGAGATTCTCAATCCTGTGTCTTTTCGTCTGACCCTCCCAGACTCCTTTTCCATACATAATGTATTCCATAGGTCGTTGTTGCGGAGATACGTGGCACCTATGGTTCCATCTGTTGAGCCTCCTGCCCCGGTTTTGGTGGAGGGGGAATTGGAGTATATTGTGGAGAAAATTTTGGATTCTCGTGTTTCTAGACGGAAACTCCAGTATCTGGTTAAATGGAAGGGTTATGCTCAGGAAGATAATTCCTGAGTTTTTGCCTCTGATGTCCATGCTCCAGATCTTGTTCGTGCCTTTCATGTGGCTCATCCTGGTCGGCCTGGGGGCTCTGGTGAGGGTTCGGTGACCCCTCCTCAAGGGGGGGGTACTGTTGTGAATTCTGTGGCTGAATTCACTCCTGTGGTCACAAGTGGTACTGCAGCTTCTGAGCTTCCTCCCTCAGGTGTTCTGGTGAGCTCGTTGGCTGCTTTGTTATTTAACTCCACCTGATTTTGTCTTCCTTGCTCCTTGTCAATGTTCCAGTGTTGGATCTGAGCTTCTGGATCTTTCCTGTGGCCTGCTGCTCTGCTTAGATAAGTGCTTCTTTGCTTTTGTTGCTACTTTTTCTGTCCAGCTTGTTAATTCGTTTTGCTGGAAGCTCTGAGACGCAAAGGGTGTACCGCCGTGCCGTTAGTTCGGCACGGTGGGTCTTTTTGCCCCCTTTGCGTGGGTTTTTTGCTTTAGGGTTTTTTGTAGACTGCAAAGTTCTCTTTGCTATCCTCGCTCTATCTAGAATATCGGGCCTCACTTTGCTGAATCTATTTCATCCCTACGTTTGTCTTTTCATCTTGCTAACAGTCATTATATGTGGGGGGCTGCCTTTTCCTTTGGGGTATTTCTCTGAGGCAAGTCAGGCTTGTTTTTCTATCTTCAGGCTAGTCAGCTCCTCAGGCTGTGCCGAGTTGCATAGGTAGTGTCAGGCGCAATCCACAGCTGCCTTTAGTTGTGTTTAGGATAGGTTCAGGTATTGCGGTCTACAGAGATTCCACGTCTCAGAGCTCGTTCTATTGTTTTTTGGGTTATTGTCAGATCACTGTATGTGCTCTGATTGCTGGCACACTGTGTCACTGGATTGCCTACATAACACTGTTCTGGTCGTGTTTCTGGCGATGTATTCCTGTTCTGGTCGTGGTTCTGGCGATGTATTCCTGTTCTAGTCGTGTTTCTGGCGATGTATTCCTGTTCTGGTCGTGTTTCTGGCGATGTATTCCTGTTCTGATCGTGGTTCTGGCGATGTATTCCTGTTCTGGTCGTGTTTCTGGCGATGTATTCCTGTTCTGGTCGTGGTTCTGGCGATGTATTCCTGTTCTGGTCGTGGTTCTGGCGATGTATTCCTGTTCTGGTCGTGTTTCTGGCGATGTATTCCTGTTCTGGTCGTGGTTCTGGCGATGTATTCCTGTTCTGGTCGTGGTTCTGGCGATGTATTCCTGTTCTGGTCGTGGTTCTGGCGATATATTCCTGTTCTTATCGTTTTTCTGGCGATGTATTCCTGTTCTGGTTGTGGTTCTGGCGATGCATTTCTGTTCTGGTCGTGGTTCTGGCGATGTATTTCTGTTCTGGTCGTGGTTCTGGCGATGTATTCCTGTTCTGGTCGTGTTTCTGGCGATGTATTCCTGTTCTGGTCGTGGTTCTGGCGATATAGAAAAATCAGCCGCACTCTTATGGTATATCTTTGCAAAAATGTGATGTATTTATTCACATGTCCAATATAAAAAGAAAAAAGAAAAGCAGCACAGCCCAACAGCGAGATAGGCTCGGCTGCTCCACACTCTAACGTTTTAGGGAGGTGCTCACGTCCGAAACAAAGCAAACATATAGTAGCAAAAATAGAAAAAGACGTGGCAACACTCACCGACCCTGTGGAGCAGACTATTCCTTTATTAAAGCAATTGTGAAACCATCTTCACGGCACGGGGGAGACGAACAACAAAGAGAGGTGAGCGGGGAGAGGACAACAGCCGTTTCACGCCAACACCGGCGCTTCTACGGGTCCACGCTGGAAGGGAGTAACGCCAGGTGTAACCCAAAGCTGGTATTGCATCTAATTCCTATATAATTACCGATCTATACATTTACAGACATAATTACACTGAGAGAAAGTAATGCAAAGAGGATACCTGTTATAGATTGCAAATTGATCACAATAAGAATGGTACTATTATAGCGGTATATCAAACACAGTTATTATAGAAATACGGACATATCAATTTTTTCATTAAGACAAGCCGATCCTGTCGCCTTTGTTCTCATGATCCATCTAGCCTCTCGTTGTAACAATAGCCTCTGCAGATCTCCTCCTTGTTTTGGCAAAAAAATTTTCTCAATCCCTGCAAAGGTTAACACATCAGAGTTGCCTTCATGGCATTCTCTGATGTGCTGAATCAGTCTAGGAACGCCTTTCCCTGAATCGATAGACTTCTGATGTTCCCTAAAGCGCATATATAGTTTCCTAATTGTTTTCCCTATATAAAATCTCCTGCAAGGACAGAATATCACGTAAACTACGTAATCTGTCCTGCAGGTGATTAGTTGTTTAACATGGTGTGTACAGGGACCAATATTCAAAACGGGAGCCTGGATACGGAAACGGCAATACCGACACTGTCCGCATCTATGATTCCCTTTCGGGGTCATTTGTTCTAACCAAGTACTTTTGTAATCAGTTATACGGTTCCGGACTAACACATCTCTTACTCTTTCCCCCCATCTATTCGCAATCAGAGGACCCCCTGAAGCTACACTGGCCAGCTCTCTATCCCTTTCCAATATATGCCAGTGTTTTCTTATTATCGATCTAATATCCCTATCCATGGGGCTATATTGGAAGCAAAAGGTAAACCGCCGAGGGGGAGTCTCAATAGAATGTGCTGGTTGCGAGCCGGTATTAACCTGTTCGATGGCGTTCCCGAGAATGTCTTCAGGATACCCTCTGTCTCGAAATCGTTGACTTTGACTGCTCCTCAAACCCTCTAGCTGTATTATTAACCCTTTTTGTCCTCAACAATTGGCTATAAGGTAACGACCTTTTAACCCCTTCATGACCCAGCCTATTTTGACCTTAAAGACCTTGCCGTTTTTTGCAATTCTGACCAGTGTCCCTTTATGAGGTAATAACTCAGGAACGCTTCAACGGATCCTAGCAGTTCTGAGATTGTTTTTTCGTGACATATTGGGCTTCATGTTAGTGGTAAATTTAGGTCAATAAATTCTGCGTTTATTTGTGATAAAAACGGAAATTTGGCGAAAATTTTGAAAATTTCGCAATTTTCACATTTTGAATTTTTATTCTGTTAAACCAGAGAGTTATGTGACACAAAATAGTTAATAAATAACATTTCCCACATGTATACTTTACATCAGCACAATTTTGGAAACAAAATTTTTTTTTGCTAGGAAGTTATAAGGGTTAAAATTTGACCAGCGATTTGTCATTTTTACAACGAAATTTACAAAACCATTTTTTTTAGGGACCACCTCACATTTGAAGTCAGTTTGAGGGGTCTATATGGCTGAAAATACCCAAAAGTGATACCATTCTAAAAACTGCACCCCTCAAGGTACTCAAAACCACATTCACGAAGTTTATTAACCCTTCAGGTACTTCACAGCAGCAGAAGCAACATGGAAGGAAAAAATGAACATTTAACTTTTTAGTCACAAAAATTATCTTTTAGCAACAATTTTTTTATTTTCCCAATGGTAAAAGGAGAAACTGAACCACGAAAGTTGTTGTCCAATTTGCCCTGAGTACGCTGATACCCCATATGTGGGGGTAAACCACTGTTTGGGCGCACGGCAGGGCTTGGAAGGGAAGGCGCGCCATGTGACTTTTTGAATGAAAAATTGGCTCCACTCTTTAGCGGACACCATGTCGCGTTTGGAGAGACCCTGTGTGCCTAAACATTGGCGCTCCCCCACAAGTGACCCCATTTTGGAAACTAGACCCCCCAAGGATCTTATCTAGATGCCTAGTGAGCACTTTAAACCCTCAGGTGCTTCACAAATTGATCTGTAAAAATGAAAAAGTACTTTTTTTTCACAAAAAAATTCTTTTCGCCTCAATTTTTTCATCTTCACATGGGCAATAGGATAAAATGGATCATAAACTTTGTTGGGCAATTTCTCCCGAGTACGACGATACCTCATATGTGGGGGTAAACCACTGTTTGGGCACTCGGCAGGGCTCGGAAGGGAAGGCGCGCCATTTGACTTTTTGAATGGAAAATTAGCTCCAATTGTTAGCGGACACCATGTCGCGTTTGGAGAGCCCCTGTGTGCCTAAACATTGGAGCTTCCCCACAAGTGACCCCATTTTGGAAACTAGACCCCCCAAGGAACTTATCTAGATGCATATTGAGCATTTTAAACCCCCAGGTGCTTCACAGAAGATTATAACGCAGAGCCATGAAAATAATAAATAATTTTTCTTTCCTCAAAAATGATTTTTTAGCCTGGAATTTCCTATTTTGCCAAGGGTAATAGGAGAAATTGGACCCCAAATGTTGTTGTCCAGTTTGTCCTGAGTACGCTGATACCCCATATGTGTGGGTAAACCACTGTTTGGGCGCACGGCAGGGCTCGGAAGGGAAGGCACGCCATTTGGCTTTTTAAATGGAAAATTAGCTCCAATCATTAGCGGACACCATGTCACGTTTGGAGAGCCCCTGTGTGCCTAAACATTGGAGATCCCCCAGAAATGACCCCATTTTGGAAACTAGACCCCCAAAGGAACTAATCTAGATGTGTGGTGAGGACTTTGAACCCCCAAGTGCTTCACAGAAGTTTATAACGCAGAGCCATGAAAAAAAAAAATATATATATTTTCTCAAAAATGATTTTTAGCCTGCAATTTTTTATTTTCCCAAGGGTAACAGGAGAAATTTGACCCCAATATTTGTTGTCCAGTTTCTCCTGAGTATGGTGATACCCCATATGTGGGGGTAAACTACTGTTTGGGCACATGCCGGGGCTCGGAATTGAAGTAGTGACGTTTTGAAATGCAGACTTTGATGGAATGCTCTGCGGGCATCACGTTGCGTTTGCAGAGCCCCTGATGTGGCTAAACAGTAGAAACCCCCCACAAGTGACCCCATTTTGGAAACTAGACCCCAAAAGGAACTTATCTAGATGTGTGGTGAGCACTTTGAGCCCCCAAGTGCTTCATAGAAGTTTATAATGCAGAACCGTGAAAATAATAAATACGTTTTCTTTCCTCAAAAATAATTATTTAGCCCAGAATTTTTTATTTTCCCAAGGGTTACAGGAGAAATTGGACCCCAAAAGTTGTTGTCCAGTTTCTCCTGAGTACGCTGATACCCCATGTGTGGAGGTAAACCACTGTTTGGGCACACGTCGGGGCTCAGAAGGGAAGTAGTGACTTTTGAAATGCAGACTTTGATGAAATGGTCTGTGGGTGTCACGTTGCGTTTGCAGATCCCCTGGTGTGCCTAAACAGTAGAAACCCCCCACAAGTGACCCCATTTTAGAAACTAGACCCCCCAAGGAACTTATCTAGATATGTGGTGAGCACTTTGAACCCCCAAGTGCTTCACAGACGTTTACAACGCAGAGCCGTGAAAATAAAAAATCATTTTTCTTTCCTCAAAAATGATGTTTTAGCAAGCATTTTTTTATTTTCACAAGGGTAACAGGAGAAATTGGACCCCAGTAATTGTTGCGCAGTTTATCCTGAGTATGCTGGTACCCCATATGTGGGGGTAAACCACTGTTTGGGCACACGTCGGGGCTCGGAATTGAGGGAGCACCATTTGACTTTTTGAATACGAGATTGGCTGGAATCAATGGTGGCGCCATGTTGCGTTTGGTGACCCCTGATGTGCCTAAACAGTGGTAACCCCTCAATTCTACCTCCAACACTAACCCCAACACACCCCTAACCCTAATCCCAACTGTAGCCATAACCCTAATCACAACCCCAACCACAACCCTAATTCCAACCCTAACCCTAAGGCTATGTGCCCACGTTGCGGATTCGTGTGAGATTTTTCAGCATCATTTTTGAAAAATCCGTGGGTAAAAGGCACTGCGTTTTACCTGCGGATTTTCCGCGGATTTCCAGTGTTTTTTGTGCGGATTTCACCTGCGGATTCCTATTGAGGAACAGGTGTAAAACGCTGCGGAATCCGCACAAAGAATTGACATGCTGCGGAAAATACAACGCAGTGTTTCCGCGCGGTATTTTCCGCACCATGGGCACAGCGGATTTGGTTTTCCATGGTACTGTAAACGTGATGGAACACTGCTGCGAATCCGCAGCGGCCAATCCGCTGCGGATCCGCAGCCAAATCCGCACCGTGTGCACATAGCCTAATTCTAAAGGTATGTGCACACGCTGCGGAAAACGCTGCGGATCCGCAGCAGTTTCCCATGAGTTTACAGTTCAATGTAAACCTATAGGAAACAAAAATCGCTGTACACATGCTGAAGAAAAACTGCACGGAAACGCAGCGGTTTACATTCCGCAGCATGTCACTTCTTTCTGCGGGTTCCGCAGCGGTTTTACAACTGCTCAAATAGAAAATCGCAGTTGTAAAACCGCAGTGAAATGCGCAGAAAAAACGCGGTAAATCCGCCATAAATCCGCAGCGGTTTAGCACTGCGGATTTATCAAATCCGCAGCGGAAAAATCCGCAGAGGACCAGAATACGTGTGCACATACCAAAACCCTAGCCCTAACCCTAGCCCTAACCCTACCCCTAACCCTATTCTAACATTAGTGGAAAAAAAAAAAAATTCTTTATTTTTTTATTGTCCCCTACCTATGGGGGTGACAAACGGGGGGTGGGGGGGGGGTCATTTATTATTTTTTTTATTTTGATCACTGAGATATAATCTCAGTGATCAAAATGCACTTTGGAACGAATCTGCCGACTGGCAGATTCGGCGGGCGCACTGCGCATGCGCCCGCCATTTTGGAAGATGGCGGCGCCCAGGGAGAAGACGGACGGACCCCGGCAGGATCGGTAAGTATGATGGGGTGGGGGGGAGCACGGGGAAAAGGGGAGCACGGGGGGGGGGAATCGGAGCATGGGGGGGTGGATCGGAGCGCGGGAGGGGTGGAACGGAGCACGGGGGTGGAACGGAGCACGGGGGGTGCATTGGAGCATCGGGGGGTGGATCGGACTGCAGGGGGGGTGGATCGGACTGCAGGGGGGGTGGATCGGAGTGCAGGGGGGGTGGTTGGAGCACGGGGGAGGGTGATTGGAGCACGGGGGAGCGGACAAGAGCACGGGGGGGAGCAGAGCACAGGACGGAGGGGAGCCGGAGCAGTGTACCGGACAGATCGGAGGGCTGGGGGGGCGATCGGTGGGGTGGGGGCACATTAGTGTTTCCAGCCATGGCCGATGATATTGCAGCATCGGCCATGGCTGGATTGTAATATTTCACCAGTTATAATAGGTGAAATATTACAAATCGCTCTGATTGGCAGTTTCACTTTCAACAGCCAATCAGAGCGATCGTAGCCACGGGGGGGGGGGTGAAGCCACCCCCCCTGGGCTAAACTACCACTCCCCCTGTCCCTGCAGATCGGGTGAAATGGGAGTTAACCCTTTCACCCGATCTGCAGGGACGCGATTTCTTTCCATGACGCCACATAGGCGTCACAGGTCGGATTGGCACCGACTTTCATGACGCCTATGTGGCGTCATGGGTCGGGAAGGGGTTAACATGAGGAGGGTGGAAGCTATCAAAATGTAATAATGAGTTGATGGCAATTGGTTTCCGGAATACAGATGTACATAATCTTTCTTCCTGGATGTGAATAGTAACATCCAAAAACTCCAATTTATCACCGCCAAAATTAGAGGTGAAAGACATCCCCATTGTATTTCTTGTGTTCAAAAAGTCGACAAACTGATTAAATTCGTCCTCAGTACCATCCCAAATAAGGAATACGTCATCTACATACCTAAAGTATGCTCTAATATGTTTCAAAAAGATGTTCAAATTCGAGTGTACATAGTCTTCCTCGAACACTGCCATGTACAAATTAGCAAAAGTACATGCAGCCGGGGTCCCCATGGCAGTCCCAGTGATCTGCCTATACCAAACATCAAGAAAAGTGAAAGTATTGTGGGTGAGAATGAAAAGGAGACTCTCACACACAAAATCAACATAATTGGTACTTTTATCAGTGGTCTCAAGAATTCGTCTGATGGAACGAATACTCAAATCTTGCGTGATATTGGTATATAGGCTGATCACATCTATGGATGCCAGGGAGAACCCCGGCTGCCAATCTATATTCTGCACGTGTTCCAGAAAAGAATTCGTATCCTTAATATATGAGGGAATATCTTTCAACAAAGGGCGTAGGAGCCAGTCAATATATTGAGAAAGGGGTTCAGTCAATGATCCGATCCCTGACACAATCGGTCTCCCAGGAGGCGATGTGACCGATTTGTGGATTTTAGGGAGATAATACCAATGAGGCTTTGTAGGGAATTGCGGTAACAGTTTTTCAGCTTTGTTCTGTGTAATAATTCAGCTGCACTCTTATGGTATATCTTTGCAAAAATGTGATGTACTTATTCACATGTGTTGAGACAAAATTTTCATATATATACACACACACAGCAGGGAGTATAAACGAAGTAGTAACGTTTCGACCCTGCCTCGGGTCTTTCTCAAACTGCGTTTTCTAGATAGTGTGAAAAATAAGAAGTGTGGTCCCTTTAAGGCAGGGGTCCCCAACTCCAGGCCTCGAGGGCCACCAACAGTGCAGGTTTTCAAGATGTCTTTAGTATTGCATCGGTGGTAATGTGATCATCTGCACAGGTGATGATTCCAACCCCTGTGCAATACTAAGAAAATCCTGAAAACCTGCACTGTTGGCGGCCCTCGAGGCCTGGAGTTGGGGACCACTGCTTTAAGGGCTCCTATTGTTGTGGTGTCAGGTCGTCCTGCTTCTGTGGGTGTGTGTGGTTCTGGCGATGTATTCCTGTTCTGATCGAGGTCTGGCGATGTATTCCTGTTCTGGTCATGGTTCTGGCGATGTATTCCTGTTCTGGTCGTGGTTCTGGCGATGTATTCCTGTTCTGGTCGTGGTTCTGGCAATGTATTCCTGTTCTGGTCGTGGTTCTGGTGATGTATTACTGTTCTGATCGTGTTTCTGGCGATGTATTCCTGTTCTGATCGTGTTTCTAGCGATGTATTCCTGTTCTGATCGTGGTTCTGGCGATGTATTCCTGTTCTGATCGTGGTTCTGGCATTGTATTCCTGTTCTGGTCGTGGTTCTGGTGACGTATTCCTGTTCTGGTCGTGGTTCTAGTGATGTATTCCTGTTCTGATCGTGGTTCTGGCGATGTATTCCTGTTCTGGTCGTGGTTCTGGCGATGTATTCCTGTTCTGGTCATGGTTCTGGCGATGTATTCCTGTTCTGATCGTGTTTCTGGCGATGTATTCCTGTTCTGGTCGTGGTTCTGGCGATGTATTCCTGTTCTAGTCATGGTTCTGGCGATGTATTCCTGTTCTGATCGTGTTTCTGGCGATGTATTCCTGTTCTGGTCGTGGTTCTGGCGATGTATTCCTGTTCTGGTCGTGGTTCTGGTGATGTATTCCTGTTCTGATCGTGTTTCTGGCGATGTATTCCTGTTTTGATCGTGGTTCGGGTGATGTATTCCTGTTCTGATCGAGGTCTGGCGATGTATTCCTGTTCTGGTCGTGTTTCTGGTGATGTATTCCTGTTCTGGTTGTGTTTCTGGTGATGTATTCCTGTTTTGATCGTGGTTCTGGTGATGTATTCCTGTTCTGATCGAGGTCTGGCGATGTATTCCTGTTCTGGTCATGTTTCTGGTGATGTATTCCTGTTCTGGTTGTGGTTCTGGTGATGTATTCCTGTTTTGATCATGGTTCTGGCGATATATTCCTGTTCTGATCGAGGTCTGGCGATGTATTCCTGTTCTGGTTGTGGTTCTGGTGATGTATTCCTGTTTTGATCGTGGTTCTGGTGATGTATTCCTGTTCTGATAGTGGTTCTGATATCAAATTTGCGTAGTAATGGTTGTTCTAGTGCTGTATTCATGTACTACTGATGGTTCTCACAAGGCTGTGGAGTCGGAGTCCTGGAGTCGATGTTGGTACAACATGGGCAGACTCAGACTCCTAAAATCTACTATATAATTGTCTAAGGGTCACTTCCGTCTGTCTGTCTGTCCTTCTGTCGCAGTTATTCATTCACTGATTGGTCTCAGCAGCTGCCTGTCATGGCTGCCGGGACCAATCAGCGACGGGCACAGTCCGATTAGTCCCTCCCCTACTCCCCTGCACTCACTGCCCGGCGCCCGCTCCATAATCCCCTCCACTCACCGCTCACACAGGGTTAATGGCAGCGGTAACGGCCCGCGGTGTAACGCACTCCGCAACCGCTGCTATTAACCCTGTGTGTCCCCAACTATTTACTATTGATGCTGCCTATGCAGCATCAATGGTAAAAATATGTCATGTTAAAAATAATAAAAAAAAACAAAAAAAACTGCTATACTCACCATCCGCCGCCTTTCCCGCTCCTCGGGACGCTCCCAGGACTGCTCCATTGCAAGCGGCAGCTTCCGGTCCCAGGGCTGGTGTGCGACAAGGACCTGCCGTGACGTCACGGTCATGTGACCGCGACATCATCACAGGTCCTGCTCACACCAGCCCTGGGACCGGAAACTGCCGCTTTCAATGGAGCGATCACGGGAGTGTCCCGAGGAGCGGGAAAGGCGGCGGATGGTGAGTATAGCAGGACTTCAACGGGCCTTCGGAAGGTGAGTATATGTTTTTTGGTTTTTTTAAGTCTCTATACTACGTGGCTCTGTGTTGTATACTCCGTCGCTGTGCAATATACTATGTGGCTGTGCAATATACTACGTGCCTGGGCAATATACTACGTGACTGGGCAATATGCTATGTGGCTGGACAATATACTCCGTCGCTGTGCAATATACTTTGTCGCTGTGCAATATACTACGTGGCTGGGCAATATACTACGTGACTGGGCAATATACTACGTGGCTAGGCAATATACTACGTGACTGGGCAATATACTACGTGGCTCTTCTATAAACTACGTGGCTGGGCAATATACTACGTGGCTGGGCAATATATTACGTGGCTGGGCAATATACTACGTGGCTCTGCTATAAACTATGTGGCTGGGCAATATACTACGTGGCTGGGCAATATACTACATGGCTGGGCAATATACTACGTGGCTGGGCAATATACTACGTGGCTGGGCAATATACTACGTGGCTCTGCTATAAACTATGTGGCTGGGCAATATACTACATGGCTGGGCAATATACTACGTGGCTGGGCAATATACTACGTGACTGGGCAATATACTACATAGCTGGGCAATATACTACGTGGCTGGGCAATATATTACGTGGCTGGGCAATATACTACGTGGCTCTGCTATAAACTATGTGGCTGGGCAATATATTACGTGGCTGGGCAATATACTACGTGGCTCTGCTATAAACTATGTGGCTGGGCAATATACTACGTGCCTGGGCAATATACTACATGGCTGGGTGATATACTACGTGGCTGGGCAATATACTACGTGACTGGACAATATACTACGTGACTGGGCAATATACTACGTGACTGGGCAATATACTACATAGCTGGGCAATATACTACGTGGCTGGGCAATATACTACGTGGCTGGGCAATATACTACGTGACTGGGCAATATACTACATGGCTGGGCAATATACTACATGGCTGGGCAATATACTACGTGGCTGGGCAATATACTACGTGACTGGGCAATATACTACGTGACTGGGCAATATACTACGTCGCTGGGCAATATACTACGTGGACATGCATATTCTAGAATACTACGTGACTGGGCAATATACTACGTGACTGGGCAATATACTCCGTTGCTGTGGAATATACTCCGTCGCTGTGCAATATACTACGTGACTGGGCAATATACTACGTGACTGGGCAATATACTACGTGACTGGGCAATATACTACGTGGCTGGGCAATATACTACGTGACTGGGCAATATACTACGTGACTGGGCAATATACTACGTGGGCTGTGCAATATACTACGTGACTGGGCAATATACTACGTGGCTGGGCAATATACTACGTGGCTCTGCTATAAACTATGTGGCTGGGCAATATACTACGTGGCTGGGCAATATACTACATGGCTGGGCAATATACTACGTGGCTGGGCAATATACTACGTGACTGGGCAATATACTACATAGCTGGGCAATATACTACGTGGCTGGGCAATATACTATGTGGCTGGGCAATAAACTATGTGGCTGGGCAACATACTACGTGGCTGGGCAATATATTACGTGGCTGGGCAATATACTACGTGGCTCTGCTATAAACTATGTGGCTGGGCAATATATTACGTGGCTGGGCAATATACTACGTGGCTCTGCTATAAACTATGTGGCTGGGCAATATACTACGTGCCTGGGCAATATACTACATGGCTGGGCAATATACTACGTGGCTGGGCAATATACTACGTGACTGGGCAATATACTACATAGCTGGGCAATATACTACGTGGCTGGGCAATATACTACGTGGCTGGGCAATATACTACGTGGCTGGGCAATATACTACGTGGCTGGGCAATATACTACGTGACTGGTCAATATACTACGTGGCTGGGCAATATACTACGTGGCTGGGCAATATACTACGTGACTGGGCAATATACTACGTGACTGGGCAATATACTACGTGACTGGGCAATATACTACGTCGCTGGGCAATATACTACGTGGACATGCATATTCTAGAATACTACGTGACTGGGCAATATACTACGTGACTGGGCAATATACTCCGTCGCTGTGGAATATACTCCGTCGCTGTGCAATATACTACGTGACTGGGCAATATACTACGTGACTGGGCAATATACTACGTGGGCTGTGCAATATACTACGTGACTGGGCAATATACTACGTCGCTGGGCAATATACTACGTGGACATGCATATTCTAGAATACCCGATGCATTAGAATCGGGCCACCATCTAGTATATAATAAATTGGGTACAGTAGTACAATGCAGTATGTGCCTTAATTTTTTTCATAAGAATTTGGGAAAGTTGTGAAATAGCCTATAAATGTCTGTTCTAGTCCTGATCTAAGGCTCTGGGCTGTTAGTTGGGATGAATCTGTGCTGCACTTTATGTACATGCTCAGTAGTGACCAGTGTTATGGGGTCGGGGAATTTGAGGTTTGGCTTACTGACTCCAGAGCCCTGGGTTCTGATGATGTCTTGATGATAGTCCTGGTGATGTATTCAGGTAGCCATAGTTGTTCTAGTGATGTATTCATCACCAAACCATCATCAGTATATGAATATGAAACCAAACTCATCATCATTACATAAACAGAACACTAGAGCCATCAATAGTACATAAATACAGCACCAGAGCCATAATAAGAAAATAGATCACTAGAACCATCATCAGTACACAAATATATCACCAGAACCACTATCAGTACACAAATACATCACCAGAACCACTATCAGTACACAAATACATCACCAGAACCATTATCAGAACACAAATATATCACCAGAACCACTATCAGTACACAAATACATCACCAGAACCACTATCATTACACAAATACATCACCATAACCACTATCAGAACACAAATATATCACCAGAACCACTATCAGTACACAAATACATCACCAGAACCACTATCAGTAAATAAATACATCACCAGAACCACTATCAGTAAATAAATATGTCAGTACCATCATAAGTACATGAATGCATCAACAGAGCCACCATAAGTACTTGAATACAAGAGCAAAGCTTAGTACAGCAATCAATTGTAATGTCAGGTCAGCCCCATCTTTGCATTGCATGAACCTACAACTCCCAGTATGTCCTTAACAATGGTAACGAGATGCTGGAAGTTATAATAATAATAATTTTTATTTATATAGCGCCAACATATTCCGCAGCGCTTTACAAATTATAGAGGGGACTTGTACAGACAATAGACATTACAGCATAACAGAAATACAGTTCAAAACAGATACCAGGAGGAATGAGGGCCCTGCTCGCAAGCAGACTGAGGAAAAGGGGAGACACGAGAGGTGGATGGTAACAATTGCTTTAGTTATTCGGACCGGCCATAGTGTAAGGCTCGGGTGTTCATGTAAAGCTGCATGAACCAGTTAATTGCCTAAGTATGTAGCAGTAACGACACAGAGGGCTATTAACTGCATAAAGTGAATGAGAACATGATGCGAGGAACCTGATTGTTTTTTTTGTTTTGTTTTTTTTTTTTAAATAGGCCACACAGGGATCGTTAGGTTAATGCATTGAGGCGGTAGGCCAGTCTGAACAAATGAGTTTTAGGGTACGCTTAAAACTGTGGGGATTGGGGATTAATGGTATTAACCTAGGTAGTGCATTCCAAAGAATCGGCGCAGCACGTGTAAAGTCTTGGAGACGGGAGTGGGAGGTTCTGATTATTGAGGATGCTAACCTGAGGTCATTAGCGGAGCGGAGGGCACGGGTAGGGTGGTAGTGGAAGTTGTTGTTATCAGACTGCGGACCATACAGGAACCACAGTACTGATGAGATACAGGCAGGATCACGTCTAAGTACCTTACAGGTGACATCTTCAGCGATTGGAGTCTTTCTTTTCGTCTCCATCTTTTACAGACGCCATGACGACTTCTCGCATACAAAGCTAGTCTCTACAGACATTCATCCTCTCCAGTCTTCTGCAGCACATCCCGACACGGTGCCCTCTAAAATAGCATTGTTATTAACCTGCCCTCTGCATAAAAAGATCTTTCTATACTGTGCCCCAAATAAGCCTCTTATGGTATATGACCACCACACTCTGCCCTTGTGAGCTATAACCCAAGGCCGTATTTGCCACTAGGCACTTGAGGGCCCGTGCCTAGGGCGGGGATGATGCGGGGGGGGGGGAGGGGGGCGGCACCTGAGCAAGGTTTGTTTTTCTTTTTTTTTTTAAAGTCCTGGGTCACCTCCCGACCGCTTGCCTGCCTCCCTCCCCCCCCCCCCCGCTAGCCTGCCTCCCTCCCACCCTCCTTGAAGACGATACTCACCCTGCTCCAGCGATGCCTGGTCTCAGCGTCTGTAGCGTGTCCTGAGTGAGCGATCACATTGGTACTGCTCATTAAGGTCATGAATATGTGCATATTCATAACCTTAATGAGCGGTACCACATGACCGCTCACTCAGGAAGAAGGCGCTGCGTCGGGAGTCGGGACAGAGCCAGAGGGATGTCGGCGTGGCCGCGTGGTGTGGGTCAGGTGAGTATGAGGGACGAGGGGGGGGGGGGAAGAAAGAAGACGGGGACTCCGGAGCAGAGCCATGGGAGAAGGAGCAGGGAGGTGGAGAGATGAGCCATGCAGACGGGGGGATTATGAGCCATGCATACAAGAGGTGGGGGGGATATATGAGCCATGCATACAGGAGGGGGGGGATATGAACCATGCATACAGGGGGGAAATTATGAGCCATGCATACAGGAGGGGGGGATATGAGCCATGCATACAGGGGGGAATTATGAGCCATGCATACAGGAGGGGTGGATATGAGCCATGCATACAGGGGGGGAATTATGAGCCATGCATACAGGAGGGGGACGGTGGTGGAATATGAGCCATGCATACAGGAGGGGGACGGTGGTGAAATATGAGCCATGCATACAGGAGGGGGACGGTGGTGGAATATGAGCCATGCATACAGGAGGGGGACGATGGTGAAATATGAGCCATGCATACAGGAGGGGGACGGTGGTGGAATATGAGCCATGCATACAGGAGGTGGGGGGGAATTATGAGCCATGCATACAGGAGGGGGGGTGGAATATGAGCCATGCATACAGGAGGGGGGGAATTATGAGCCATGCATACGGGGGGGATTATGAGCCATGCATACAGGAGGGGGGTGGAATATGAGCCATGCATACAGGAGGGGGGGGGAATTATGAGCCATGCATACAGGGGAGATTATGAGCCATGCACACAGGAGGGGGGGGGAATATGAGCCATGCATACAGGGGGGGGGATATGAGCCATGCATACAGGAGGGGGGGGGGGAATATGAGCCATGCATACAGGAGGAGGGGGGAATATGAGCCATGCATATGGGATGGGAGGGAGATGAGCCATGCATACAAGATGGGAGGGGGGGCATTATACAGTATTGAGCATCATGTGTGGCCATTATACAGTATGGAGCATCATGTGGGGCCATGATACAGTATTGAACATCATGTGGGGTCATTATACAGTATGGAGCATCATGTGTGGCCATTATACAGTATGGAGCATCATGTGTGGCCTGTTGTGAATTCTGTGGCAGAGCTCCCTCCTGTGGTCACAAGTGGTACTTCGGCTGATTCTCTCTGTGAGCTTCCGTTGGTGGAGGAGAGTGGTACTGCGGCTTCTGAGTTTCCTTCCTCAGGTGATGTGGTGAAGTCGTTAGGTGCTGCTCTATTTAACTCCACCTAGTGCTTTGATCCTGGCCTCCAGTCAATGTTCTAGTATTTGACCTGTTTCCTCCTGGATCGTTCCTGTGGCCTGCTGCTCTGCATAGCTAAGTTCCGCTTTGCTATTTTGTTTGCTGTTCTTTCTGTCCAGCTTGTCTATTTTGTTTTTTTCTTGCTTGCTGGAAGCTCTGGGACGCAGAGGGTGTACCTCCGTGCCGTTAGTTCGGTACGGAGGGTCTTTTTGCCCCTTTGCGTGGTTTTTGTAGGGTTTTGTGTTGACCGCAAAGTTACCTTTCCTATCCTCGCTCTGTTCAGAAAGTCGGGCCTCACTTTGCTAAATCTATTTCATCTCTACGTTTGTCTTTTCATCTTAACTCAGTCATTATATGTGTGGGCTGCCTTTTCCTTTGGGGTATTTCTCTGAGGCAAGGTAGGCTTATTTTCTATCTTCAGGCTAGCTAGTTTCTCAGGCTGTGCCGAGTTGCATAGGGAGCGTTAGGCGCAATCCACGGCTGCCTCCAGTGTGGTTGGAGAGGATTAGGGATTGCGGTCAGCAGAGTTCCCACGTCTCAGAGCTCGTTCTATGTTTTTAGGTTATTGTCAGGTCACTGTATGTGATCTGACCTCTATGTCCATTGTGGTACTGAATTACCTTATCATAACAGTACTGGAGGACGAAAGTACTAATGATTCTCAATAGAGGGAAAAAAAGAAGTTCTGAGACCATTTTTTTTTTTCTCTGCACTGTGTTTTGCCTTTTTTTTTCCCCTAGACATTTGGGTGGTTCAGGACACAGGTGTAGCGATGGACATTAAAGGTCTGTCTTCATGTGTGGATCAGCTCACGGCAAGAGTACAAAATATTCAAGACTTTGTGGTTCAGAATTCTATGTTAGAACCGAGAATTCCTATTCCTGATTTGTTTTTTTGGAGATAGAACTAAATTTCTGAGTTTCAAAAATAATTGTAAACTATTTCTGGCTTTGAAACCTCGCTCCTCTGGTGACCCAGTTCAACAAGTTAGGATCATTATTTCTTTTTTACGTGGCGACCCTCAGGACTGGGCATTTTCTCTTGCGTCAGGAGATCCTGCATTAAGTAATATCGATGCGTTTTTCCTGGCGCTCGGATTGCTGTACGATGAACCTAATTCAGTGGATCAGGCAGAGAAAAATTTGCTGGCTCTGTGTCAGGGTCAGGATGAGATAGAGGTATATTGTCAGAAATTTAGAAAGTGGTCCGTACTCACTCAATGGAATGAAGGTGCGCTCGCAGCTATTTTCAGAAAGGGTCTCTCTGAAGCCCTTAAGGATGTCATGGTGGGATTTCCTATGCCTGCTGGTCTGAATGAGTCTATGTCTTTGGCCATTCAGATCGGTCGACGCTTGCGTGAGCGTAAATCTGTGCACCATTTGGCGGTATTACCTGAGCTTAAACCTGAGCCTATGCAGTGCGATAGGACTTTGACCAGAGTTGAACGGCAAGAACACAGACGTCTGAATGGGCTGTGTTTCTACTGTGGTGATTCCACTCATGCTATCTCTGATTGTCCTAAGCGCACTAAGCGGTTCGCTAGGTCTGCCACCATTGGTACGGTACAGTCAAAATTTCTTCTGTCCGTTACCTTGATCTGTTCTTTGTCATCGTATTCTGTCATGGCATTTGTGGATTCAGGCGCTGCCCTGAATTTGATGGACTTGGAGTATGCTAGGCGTTGTGGGTTTTTCTTGGAGCCCTTGCAGTGTCCTATTCCATTGAGAGGAATTGATGCTACGCCTTTGGCCAAGAATAAGCCTCAGTACTGGACCCAGCTGACCATGTGCATGGCTCCTGCACATCAGGAGGTTATTCGCTTTCTGGTGTTGCATAATCTGCATGATGTGGTCGTGTTGGGGTTGCCATGGCTACAAGTCCATAATCCAGTATTAGATTGGAAATCCATGTCTGTGTCCAGCTGGGGTTGTCAGGGGGTACATGGTGATGTCCCATTTCTGTCAATTTCGTAATCCACCCTTTCTGAGGTTCCAGAGTTCTTGTCTGATTACCGGGATGTATTTGATGAGCCCAAGTCCGATACCCTACCTCCGCATAGGGATTGTGATTGTGCTATCGATTTGATTCCTGGTAGTAAATTCCCAAAAGGTCGACTGTTTAATTTATCTGTGCCTGAGCACGCCGCTATGCGGAGTTATGTGAAGGAGTCCTTGGAGAAGGGGCATATTCGCCCGTCATCGTCGCCATTAGGAGCAGGGTTCTTTTTTGTAGCCAAGAAGGATGGTTCGCTGAGACCTTGTATAGATTACCGCCTTCTAAATAAGATCACGGTTAAATTTCAGTACCCTTGCCGTTGTTATCTGATTTGTTTGCTCGGATTAAGGGGGCTAGTTGGTTTACCAAGATAGATCTTCGTGGTGCGTATAATCTTGTGCATATTAAGCGAGGCGATGAATGGAAAACTGCATTTAATACGCCCGAGGGCCCTTTTGAGTATCTAGTAATGCCATTCGGACTTGCCAATGCTCCATCTGTGTTTCAGTCCTTTATGCATGACATCTTCCGAGAGTACCTGGATAAATTCCTGATTGTGTACTTGGATGACATTTTGATCTTCTCGGATGATTGGGAGTCTCATGTGAAGCAGGTCAGAACGGTGTTTCAGGTCCTGCGTGCTAATTCTTTGTTTGTGGAGGGATCAAAGTGTCTCTTTGGTGTTCAGAAGGTTTCATTTTTGGGGTTCATCTTTTCCCCTTCTACTATCGAGATGGACCCTGTTAAGGTCCAAGCCATCCATGATTGGACTCAGCCGACATCTCTGAAAAGTCTGCAAAAGTTCCTGGGCTTTGCTAATTTTTATCGTCGCTTCATCTGCAATTTTTCTAGTATTGCTAAACCATTGACCGATTTGACCAAGAAGGGTGCTGATGTGGTCAATTGGTCTTCTGCTGCTGTGGAAGCTTTTCAAGAGTTGAAGCGTCGTTTTTCTTCTGCCCCTGTGTTGTGTCAACCAGATGTTTCGCTTCCATTCCAGGTCGAGGTTGATGCTTCTAAGATTGGAGCAGGGGCTGTTTTGTCGCAGAGAAGTTCTGATTGCTCGGTGATGAAACCATGCGCCTTCTTTTCCAGGAAGTTTTCGCCTGCTGAGCGAAATTATGATGTGGGCAATCGAGAGTTGCTGGCCATGAAGTGGGCATTCGAGGAGTGGCGTCATTGGCTTGAAGGAGCTAAGCATCGCGTGGTGGTCTTGACTGATCATAAGAACTTGACTTATCTCGAGTCTGCCAAGCGGTTGAATCCTAGACAGGCTCGTTGGTCGTTGTTTTTTGCCCGTTTTGACTTTGTGATTTGGTACCTTCGGGGCTCTAAAAATGTGAAGGCGGATGCTCTGTCTAGGAGTTTTGTGCCCGACTCTCCGGGTTTATCTGAGCCGGCGGGTATCCTCAAAGAGGGAGTAATTGTGTCTGCCATCTCCCCTGATTTGCGGCGGGTGCTGCAAAAATTTCAGGCTAATAAACCTTATCGTTGCCCAGCGGAGAAACTGTTTGTCCCTGATAGGTGGACGAATAACGTTATCTCTGAGGTTCATTGTTCGGTGTTGGCTGGTCATCCTGGAATCTTTGGTACCAGAGAGTTAGTGGCTAGATCCTTTTGGTGGCCATCTCTGTCGCGGGATGTGCGTTCTTTTGTGCAGTCCTGTGGGATTTGTGCTCGGGCTAAGCCCTGCTGTTCTTGTGCCAGTGGGTTGCTTTTGCCCTTGCCGGTCCCGAAGAGGCCTTGGACACATATCTCTATGGATTTTATTTCAGATCTTCCCGTCTCTCAAAAGATGTCAGTCATTTGGGTGGTCTGTGATCGCTTCTCTAAGATGGTCCATTTGGTACCCTTGTCTAAATTACCTTCCTCCTCTGATTTGGTGCCATTGTTCTTCCAGCATGTGGTTCGTTTACATGGCATTCCAGAGAATATCGTTTCTGACAGAGGTTCCCAGTTTGTTTCGAGGTTTTGGCGAGCCTTTTGTGGTAGGATGGGCATTGACTTGTCTTTTTCCTCGGCTTTCCATCCTCAGACTAATGGCCAGACCGAACGAACCAATCAGACCTTGGAAACATATCTGAGATGCTTTGTTTCTGCTGATCAGGATGACTGGGTGTCCTTTTTGCCTTTGGCTGAGTTCGCCCTTAATAATCGGGCCAGCTCGGCTACCTTGGTTTCGCCGTTTTTCTGCAACTCTGGGTTCCATCCTCGTTTCTCTTCAGGGCAGGTTGAGTTTTCGGACTGTCCTGGTGTGGATACTGTGGTGGACCGGTTGCAGCAGATTTGGACTCATGTAGTGGACAATTTGACCTTGTCCCAGGAGAAGGCTCAACGTTTCGCTAATCGCAGACGCTGTGTGGGTCCCCGACTTCGTGTTGGGGATTTGGTTTGGTTGCCTTCTCGTCATATTCCTATGAAGGTTTCCTTTCCTAAGTTTAAACCTCGTTTCATTGGTCCGTATAGGATTTCTGAGGTTCTTAATCCTGTGTCTTTTCGTCTGACCCTTCCAGATTCTTTTTCCATACATAACGTATTCCATAGGTCATTGTTGCGGAGATACGTGGCACCTATGGTTCCATCTGTTGATCCTCCTGCCCCGGTTTTGGTGGAGGGGGAGTTGGAGTATATTGTGGAGAAGATTTTAGATTCTCATGTTTCAAGACGGAAACTCCAGTATCTGGTTAAGTGGAAGGGTTATGCTCAGGAAGATAATTCCTGGGTCTTTGCCTCTGATGTCCATACTCCCGATCTTGTTCGTGCCTTTCATATGGCTCATCCTGGTCGTCCTGGGGGCTCTGGTGAGGGTTCGGTGACCCCTCCTCAAGGGGGGGGTACTGTTGTGAATTCTGTGGCAGAGCTCCCTCCTGTGGTCACAAGTGGTACTTCGGCTGATTCTCTCTGTGAGCTTCCGTTGGTGGAGGAGAGTGGTACTGCGGCTTCTGAGTTTCCTTCCTCAGGCGATTGTTATGGCTGGCAATCAGGCAACACAGCGTGCAGTAATCAGCGCACATACAGAGATCTGGCAATAACCAAAAACAATAGGACGAGCTCTGAGACGTGGAATCTCTGTAGACTGCAGTACCTGATCTATCCTCACACAACTATAAGCAGCAGTGGATTGCGCCTAACAACTACCTATGCAACTCGGCACTGCCTGAGGAGCTGACTAGCCTGAAGATAGAAATACAAGCCTGACTTACCTCAGAGAAATACCCCAAAGGAATAGGCAGCCCCCCACATATAATGACTGTTAGCAAGATGAAAAGACAAACGTAGGAATGAAATAGATTCAGCAAAGTGAGGCCCGATATTCTAGACAGAGCGAGGATAGCAAAGAGAACTATGCAGTCTACAAAAAACCCTAAAACGAAAACCACGCAAAGGGGCAAAAAGACCCACCGTGCCGAACTAACAGCACGGCGGTGCACCCCTCTGCTTCTCAGAGCTTCCAGCAAAAGACAATAGCAAGCTGGACAGAAAAAAACAGAAAACAAACTAGAAGCACTTATCTAGCAGAGCAGCAGGCCCAAGGAAAGATGCAGTAGCTCAGATCCAACACTGGAACATTGACAAGGAGCAAGGAAGACAGACTCAGGTGGAGCTAAATAGCAAGGCAGCCAACGAGCTCACCAAAACACCTGAGGGAGGAAGCCCAGAGACTGCAATACCACTTGTGACCACAGAAGTGAACTCAGCCACAGAATTCACAACAGTACCCCCCCCCTTGAGGAGGGGTCACCGAACCCTCACCAGAACCCCCAGGCCGACCAGGATGAGCCACATGAAAGGCACGAACAAGATCTGGGGCATGGACATCAGAGGCAAAAACCCAGGAATTATCTTCCTGAGCATAACCCTTCCATTTGACCAGATACTGGAGTTTCCGTCTAGAGACACGAGAATCCAAAATCTTCTCCACAATATACTCCAATTCCCCCTCCACCAAAACAGGGGCAGGAGGCTCCACAGATGGAACCATAGGTGCCACGTATCTCCTCAACAACGACCTATGGAATACATTATGTATGGAAAAGGAGTCTGGGAGGGTCAGACGAAAAGACACCGGATTGAGAATCTCAGAAATCCTATACGGACCAATAAAACGAGGTTTAAATTTAGGAGAGGAAACCTTCATAGGAATATGACGAGAAGATAACCAAACCAAATCCCCATCACGAAGTCGGGGTCCCACACGGCGTCTGCGATTAGCGAAAAGCTGAGCCTTCTCCTGGGACAAGGTCAAATTGTCCACTACCTGAGTCCAGATCTGCTGCAACCTGTCCACCACAGAATCCACACCAGGACAGTCCGAAGACTCAACCTGTCCTGAAGAGAAACGAGGATGGAACCCAGAATTGCAGAAAAATGGAGAGACCAAGGTAGCCGAGCTGGCCCGATTATTAAGGGCGAACTCAGCCAACGGCAAAAATGACACCCAATCATCCTGGTCAGCGGAAACAAAACATCTCAGATATGTTTCCAAGGTCTGATTGGTTCGTTCGGTCTGGCCATTAGTCTGAGGATGGAAGGCCGAGGAGAAAGATAGGTCAATGCCCATCCTACCACAAAAGGCTCGCCAGAACCTCGAGACAAACTGGGAACCTCTGTCAGAAACAATATTCTCAGGAATGCCATGTAAACGAACCACATGCTGGAAGAACAAAGGCACCAAATCAGAGGAGGAAGGCAATTTAACCAAGGGCACCAGATGGACCATTTTAGAAAAGCGATCACAGACCACCCAAATGACCGACATTTTTTGAGAAACGGGAAGGTCAGAAATGAAATCCATCGAAATATGTGTCCAAGGCCTCTTCGGGACCGGCAAGGGCAAAAGCAACCCACTGGCACGTGAACAGCAGGGCTTAGCCCTAGCACAAATTCCACAGGACTGCACAAAAGCACGCACATCCCGTGACAGAGATGGCCACCAGAAGGATCTAGCAACCAACTCCCTGGTACCAAAGATTCCTGGATGACCGGCCAGCACCGAACAATGAAGTTCAGAGATAACTTTACTAGTCCACCTATCAGGGACGAACAGTTTCTCGGCCGGACAACGATCAGGTTTATTAGCCTGAAATTTGTGCAACACTCTCCGCAAATCAGGGGAGATGGCAGACACAATGACTCCTTCCTTGAGGATACTCGCCGGCTCAGATAACCCCGGAGAGTCGGGCACAAAACTCCTAGACAGAGCATCCGCCTTCACATTTTTAGAGCCCGGAAGGTATGAAATCACAAAATCAAAACGAGCAAAAAATAACGACCAACGGGCCTGTCTAGGATTCAAGCGCTTGGCAGACTCGAGATAAGTCAAGTTCTTATGATCAGTCAATACCACCACGCGATGCTTAGCACCCTCAAGCCAATGACGCCACTCCTCGAATGCCCACTTCATGGCCAGCAACTCTCGGTTGCCCACATCATAATTACGCTCAGCAGCAGAAAATTTCCTGGAAAAGAAAGCACATGGTTTGAACACTGAGCAACCAGAACCTCTCTGTGACAAAACCGCCCCTGCACCAATCTCAGAAGCATCAACCTCGACCTGGAACGGAAGAGAAACATCAGGTTGACACAACACAGGGGCACAGCAAAAACGACGCTTCAACTCCTGAAAAGCTTCCACGGCAGCAGAAGACCAATTAACCAAATCAGCACCCTTCTTGGTCAAATCGGTCAATGGTCTGGCAATGCTAGAAAAATTACAGATGAAGCGACGATAAAAATTAGCAAAGCCCAGGAATTTCTGCAGACTTTTTAGAGATGTCGGCTGAGTCCAATCCTGGATGGCCTGAACCTTAACCGGATCCATCTCGATAGTAGAAGGGGAAAAGATGAACCCCAAAAATGAAACTTTCTGCACACCGAAGAGACACTTTGATCCCTTCACGAACAAGGAATTAGCACGCAGTACCTGGAAAACCATTCTGACTTGCTTCACATGAGACTCCCAATCATCTGAGAAGATCAAAATGTCATCCAAGTAAACAATCAAGAATTTATCCAGATACTCACGGAAAATGTCATGCATAAAAGACTGAAAAACAGATGGAGCATTGGCAAGTCCGAACGGCATCACCAGATACTCAAAATGACCCTCGGGCGTATTAAATGCCGTTTTCCATTCATCTCCCTGCCTGATTCTCACCAGATTATACGCACCACGAAGATCAATCTTAGTAAACCAACTAGCCCCTTTAATCCGAGCAAACAAGTCAGAAATCAATGGCAAGGGATACTGAAACTTAACAGTGATCTTATTAAGAAGGCGGTAATCAATACACGGTCTTAGCGAACCATCCTTCTTGGCTACAAAAAAGAACCCTGCTCCCAATGGTGACGACGATGGGCGAATATGTCCCTTCTCCAGGGACTCCTTCACATAACTGCGCATAGCGGTGTGTTCAGGTACGGACAAATTAAATAAACGACCCTTAGGGAATTTACTACCAGGAATCAAATCGATAGCACAATCACAATTCCTATGCGGAGGTAGGGCATCAGACTTGGACTCTTCAAATACATCCTGAAAGTCCGACAAGAACTCTGGGATGTCAGAAGGAATGGATGACGAAATAGACAAAAATGGAACATCACCATGTACTCCCTGACAACCCCAGCTGGTTACCGACATAGAGTTCCAATCCAATACTGGATTATGGGTTTGTAGCCATGGCAACCCCAACACGACCACATCATGCAAATTATGCAGTACCAGAAAGCGAATAACTTCCTGATGTGCAGGAGCCATGCACATGGTCAGCTGGGCCCAGTACTGAGGCTTATTCTTGGCCAAAGGTGTAGCATCAATTCCTCTCAACGGAATAGGACACCGCAAAGGCTCCAAGAAAAATCCACAACGTTTAGCATAATCCAAATCCATCAGATTCAGGGCAGCGCCTGAATCCACAAACGCCATGACAGAATACGATGACAAAGAGCACATTAAGGTAATGGACAAAAGGAATTTGGACTGTACAGTACCAATAACGGCAGAGCTATCGAACCGCCTAGTGCGTTTAGGACAATTAGAAATAGCATGAGTAGAATCACCACAATAGAAACACAGTCTGTTCAGACGTCTGTGTTCTTGCCGTTCTACTTTAGTCATAGTCCTGTCGCACTGCATAGGCTCAGGTTTACTCTCAGGCAGTACCGCCAGATGGTGCACAGATTTACGCTCGCGCAAGCGACGACCGATCTGAATGGCCAAGGACATAGACTCATTCAAACCAGCAGGCATAGGAAATCCCACCATTACATCCTTAAGAGCTTCAGAGAGACCCTTTCTGAACAAAGCCGCTAGTGCAGATTCATTCCACAGAGTGAGTACTGACCATTTCCTAAATTTCTGACAATATACTTCTACATCATCCTGACCCTGGCATAAAGCCAGCAGATTTTTCTCAGCCTGATCCACTGAATTAGGCTCATCGTAAAGCAATCCGAGCGCCAGGAAAAATGCATCAACATTACTCAATGCAGAATCTCCTGGTGCAAAAGAAAACGCCCAGTCCTGTGGGTCGCCGCGCAAAAAAGAAATAATAATCAAAACCTGTTGAATAGGATTACCAGAAGAATGAGGTTTCAAGGCCAAAAATAGCTTACAATTATTTCTGAAGCTCAGGAACTTAGTTCTGTCACCAAAAAACAAATCAGGAATCGGAATTCTTGGTTCTAGCATCGATTTCTGATCAATAGTATCTTGAATCTTTTGTACATTTACAACGAGATTATCCATTGAGGAGCACAGAGCCTGAATATCCATGTCCACAGCTGTGTCCTGAAGCACTCTAATGTCTAGGGGAAAAAAAAGACTGAAGACAGAGCTAAGAAAAAAAAATGATGTCAGGATTTCTTTTTTCCCTCTATTGGGAATCTGTGGTGGGCTCCTTGTACTGTTATGGCTGGCAATCAGGCAACACAGCGTGCAGTAATCAGCGCACATACAGAGATCTGGCAATAACCAAAAACAATAGGACGAGCTCTGAGACGTGGAATCTCTGTAGACTGCAGTACCTGATCTATCCTCACACAACTATAAGCAGCAGTGGATTGCGCCTAACAACTACCTATGCAACTCGGCACTGCCTGAGGAGCTGACTAGCCTGAAGATAGAAATACAAGCCTGACTTACCTCAGAGAAATACCCCAAAGGAATAGGCAGCCCCCCACATATAATGACTGTTAGCAAGATGAAAAGACAAACGTAGGAATGAAATAGATTCAGCAAAGTGAGGCCCGATATTCTAGACAGAGCGAGGATAGCAAAGAGAACTATGCAGTCTACAAAAAACCCTAAAACGAAAACCACGCAAAGGGGCAAAAAGACCCACCGTGCCGAACTAACAGCACGGCGGTGCACCCCTCTGCTTCTCAGAGCTTCCAGCAAAAGACAATAGCAAGCTGGACAGAAAAAAACAGAAAACAAACTAGAAGCACTTATCTAGCAGAGCAGCAGGCCCAAGGAAAGATGCAGTAGCTCAGATCCAACACTGGAACATTGACAAGGAGCAAGGAAGACAGACTCAGGTGGAGCTAAATAGCAAGGCAGCCAACGAGCTCACCAAAACACCTGAGGGAGGAAGCCCAGAGACTGCAATACCACTTGTGACCACAGAAGTGAACTCAGCCACAGAATTCACAACAGGCGATGTGGTGAAGTCGTTAGGTGCTGCTCTATTTAACTCCACCTAGTGCTTTGATCCTGGCCTCCAGTCAATGTTCTAGTATTGGACCTGTTTCCTCCTGGATCGTTCCTGTGGCCTGCTGCTCTGCATAGCTAAGTTCCGCTTTGCTATTTTGTTTGCTGTTCTTTCTGTCTAGCTTGTCTATTTTGTTTTTTTCTTGCTTGCTGGAAGCTCTGGGACGCAGAGGGTGTACCTCCGTGCCGTTAGTTCGGTACGGAGGGTCTTTTTGCCCCTTTGCATGGTTTTTGTAGGGTTTTGTGTTGACCGCAAAGTTACCTTTCCTATCCTCGCTCTGTTCAGAAAGTCGGGCCTCACTTTGCTAAATCTATTTCATCTCTACGTTTGTCTTTTCATCTTAACTCACAGTCATTATATGTGGGGGCTGCCTTTTCCTTTGGGGTATTTCTCTGAGGCAAGGTAGGCTTATTTTCTATCTTCAGGCTAGCTAGTTTCTCAGGCTGTGCCGAGTTGCATAGGGAGCTTTAGTCGCAATCCACGGCTGCCTCTAGTGTGGTTGGAGAGGATTAGGGATTGCGGTCAGCAGAGTTCCCACGTCTCAGAGCTCGTTCTATGTTTTTGGGTTATTGTCAGGTCACTGTATGTGCTCTGACCTCTATGTCCATTAAGGTACTGAATTACCTTATCATAACAGTGGCCATTATACAGTATTGAGCATCATGTGTGGCCATGATACAGTATTGAGCATCATGTGGGGCCATGATACAGTATTGAACATCATGTGTGGCCATTATACAGTATGGAGAATCATGTGTGGCCATTATACAGAATAGAGCATCATGTGTAGCCATTATACAGTATGGAGCATCATGTGTGGCCATTATACAGTATGGAGCATCATGTATGGCCATTATACAGTATAGAGCATCATGTGTGGCCATTATACAGTATGGAGCATCATGTGTGGTCATTATACAGTATGGAGCATCATGTGTGGCCATTATACAGAATAGAGCATCATGTGTAGCCATTTTACAGTACGGAGCATCATGTGTGGCCATTATATAGTATGGAGCACTGTGTGACCATTATACAGTATAGAGCACTGTGTGGCCATATTTATTTTTGTTTATAATTATTGTATATGAAACTGTGTGATCAGCAGTGCTAAATGGCTGCGGTTGGGACGTGGATATGGGTGTGACTAGTTGTGAAATGGGTGTGGTCAGAGGCGTGGCCTAAACTTTATACCTCTTTCCCTTTTTCAAAAGTTGGGAGGTATGGTACCACATTTGCCAGATCACGACAAGTGCCACAAATCCCATAGGGAATGAATGAGGCCGAACGCAGTGTTGCCGCAAGTGATCCGTTACACGGCAGATGCAGAAAACCTGCCCGATCTGCTGCAAAAGGCTACTTTCACATCAGCGATACTTGCCAAAGTCTATGCCGATAGTGTCACACTCACCAATGGGGAAGGCAGCGCTAAAAGTGCCTAGGGCAGCAGAAACTCTACATACGGCCCTCCTATAACCACACCACTGTCTGCCATTATCAGATATACCCGCCACACAATCTCCCCTTATGAAGCATGGCCTATACGATGGCTGTCCCCTCTCCAGTGTTTTCCCTTACACTCTCTCTAGCTTTAAACTGTCCATCTGCCATGCTAACATTTTTCCATAATGTGTCCCCATTTCACACTGCCCACTCTCCATATCCATTTTCTGCCCTCTCTTCACACTATGTCCTCAAACTGCCCACCACGTTGTCTGTTGTGAATTCTGTTGTCGAACTCCCTCCTGTGGTCGTGAATGGTACTTCGGCGAGTTCTGTCCATGGACTCCCTCTGGTGGCTGTGAGTGAAGCTGCTGCTTCTGAGGTTCCTTACACAGGTGACGTGGTTTATCCTTTGGTTGGCTGCTCTATTTAACTCCACTCAGATCGTTACTCCATGCCAGCTGTCAATGTTCCTGCATTGATTCAGTTCGCTCTTGGATCTTTCTGGTGACCTGTCTTCTCCAGCAGAAGCTAAGTTCCTGATAGTTATTATTTGTTCATTGTTTCCTTGTCCAGCTGGTTATCATGATTTTGTCTTGCTAGCTGAATGCTCTGGGATGCAGAGTGGCATCTCCGCACCGTTAGTCGGTGCGGAGGTCTTTTTGCATACTCTGCGTGGTCTTTTGTAGTTTTTTGTGCTGACCGCAAAGATACCTTTTCTATCCTCTGTCTGTTTAGTAAGTCTGGCGTCCCTTTGCTGAAACCTGTTTCATTTCTGCGTTTGTGACTTTCATCTTTACTCACAGTCAATATATGTGGGGGGCTGCCTTTTCCTTTGGGGAATTTCTCTGAGGCAAGGTAGGCTTTATTTTCTATCTCTAGGGCTAGCTAGCTCTTAGGCTGTGAAGAGGCGTCTAGGGAGTGTCAGGAACGCTCCACGGCTATTTCTAGTTGTTGTGATAGGATTAGGGCCTGCGGTCAGCAGAGCTCCCACATCCCAGAGCTTGTCCTGTGTGAGTTTAACTATCAGGTCGTGCCGGGTGCTCCTAACCACTAGGTCATAACAGTACAGCTGGCCAAAACTATTAATGCATCTCAATAGAGGGATAAGAGAAGTTCTGAGACCATTTTTTTTTTCTTTGCACTGTGTTTTGTCTTTCTTTTCCCCTAAACCTTTGGGTGGTTCAGGACACAGGTGTAGATATGGACATTCAAGGTCGGTCCTCTTGTGTGGATCATCTCACTGCAAGGGTACAAAACATTCAAGATTTTGTGATTCAGAATCCTATGTTAGAGCCTAGAATTCCTATTCCTGATTTATTTTCTGGGGATAGATCTAAGTTCTTGAATTTCAAAAATAATTGTAAACTGTTTCTAGCTTTGAAACCCCGCTCCTCTGGTGACCCCGTTCAACAAGTAAAAATCATTATTTCTTTGTTGCGTGGTGACCCTCAAGACTGGGCATTTTCCCTTGCGCTAGGAGATCCTGCATTGCGTGATGTTGATGCGTTTTTTTCTGGCGCTTGGATTGCTTTATGATGAACCAAATTCAGTGGATCAGGCAGAGAAAATCTTGCTGGCTTTGTGTCAGGGTCAGGATGAAGCGGAGGTGTACTGTCAGAAGTTTAGAAAGTGGTCTGTGCTTACTCAGTGGAATGAGTGTGCCCTGGCGGCAATTTTCAGAAAGGGTCTTTCTGAAGCCCTTAAGGATGTCATGGTGGGATTTCCCACGCCTGCTGGTCTGAATGAGTCTATGTCCTTGGCCATTCAGATCGATCGGCGCTTGCGTGAGCGCAAAGCTGTGCACCATCTGGCGGTATTCTCTGAGCATAGGCCTGAGCCTATGCAGTGTGATAGGACTTTGACCAGAGCTGAACGGCAAGAACACAGACGTCGGAATGGGCTGTGTTTTTACTGTGGTGAATCCACTCATGCTATCTCCGATTGTCCTAAGCGCACTAAGCGGTTCGCTAGGTCTGCCACCATTGGTATGGTACAATCTAAATTTCTTTTGTCCGTTACTCTGATTTGCTCTCTGTCGTCCTATTCTGTTATGGCATTTGTGGATTCAGGCGCTGCCCTGAATTTCATGGACTTGGAGTTTGCCAGGCGCTGTGGTTTTTTCTTGGAGCTCTTGCAGTATCCTATTCCATTGAGAGGAATTGATGCTACGCCTTTGGCCAAGAATAAGCCTCAGTACTGGACTCAATCGACCATGTGCATGGCTCCTGCACATCAGGAGGATATTCGCTTTTTGGTGTTGCATAATCTGCATGATGTGGTCGTTTTGGGGTTGCCATGGCTACAGGTCCATAATCCAGTGTTGGATTGGAAATCTGTCTGTGTCCGGCTGGGGTTGTCAGGGGGTACATGGTGATGTTCCATTGTTGTCAATTTCGCCTTCCACTCCTTCTGAGGTCCCTGAGTTTTTATCAGATTACCGCGATGTATTTGAAGAGCCCAAATCCGGTTCCCTACCTCCTCATAGGGATTGCGATTGTGCTATTAATTTGATTCCTGGTAATAAGTTTCCTAAGGGCCGTCTGTTTAATTTATCTGTGCCAGAGCACGCCGCTATGCGGAGTTATATAAAGGAATCCTTGGAGAAGGGTCATATTCGCCCGTCGTCGTCACCATTGGGAGCAGGGTTCTTTTTTGTGGCCAAGAAGGATGGCTCTTTGAGACCTTGTATTGATTACCGCCTTCTTAATAAGATCACAGTCAAATTTCAGTATCCTTTGCCGCTGCTGTCTGATTTGTTTGCTCGGATTAAGGGGGCTAGTTGATTCACCAAGATAGATCTTCGAGGTGCGTATAATCTTGTGCAAATTAAACAGGGCGATGAATAGAAAACAGCATTTAATACGTCCGAGGGCCATTTTGAGTACCTGGTTATGCCATTCGGGCTTTCTAATGCTCCATCTGTGTTTCAGTCCTTTATGCATGACATCTTCCGAGAGTACCTGGATAGATTCATGATTGTATATTTGGATGACATTTTGGTCTTTTCGGATGATTGGGAGTCTCATGTGAAGCAGGTCAGAATGGTGTTCCAGGTCCTTCGTGCGAATTCCTTGTTTGTGAAGGGGTCAAAGTGTCTCTTTGGAGTTCAGAAGGTTTCATTTTTGGGTTTAATTTTTTCCCCTTCTACTATTGAAATGGACCCTGTTAAAGTTCAGGCCATTTATGATTGGACTCAGCCGACATCTGTGAAGAGCCTGCAGAAGTTCCTGGGCTTTGCTAATTTTTACCGTCGCTTCATCGCTAATTTTTCTAGTATTGCTAAACCGTTGACTGATTTGACCAAGAAAGGTGCTGATGTGGTCAATTGGTCCTCTGCGGCTGTAGAGGCTTTTCAGGAGTTGAAGCGTCGTTTTTCTTCTGCCCCTGTGTTGTGCCAGCCAGATGTTTCGCTCCCGTTTCAGGTCGAGGTTGATGCTTCTGAGATTGGAGCAGGGGCTGTTTTGTCGCAAAGAAGTTCTGATGGCTCGGTGATGAAACCATGTGCCTTCTTTTCTAGAGAATTCTCGCCTGCTGAGCGCAAATATGATGTTGGCAATCGAGAGTTGTTGGCCATGAAGTGGGCATTCGAGGAGTGGCGACATTGGCTTGAAGGAGCTAAACATCGCGTGGTGGTCTTGACGGATCACAAGAATTTGACTTATCTCGAGTCTGCCAAACGGTTGAATCCTAGACAGGCTCGATGGTCGCTCTTTTTCTCCCGTTTTGATTTTGTGGTTTCATACCTTCCGGGATCTAAGAATGTGAAGGCTGATGCTCTGTCAAGGAGTTTTGTGCCTGACTCTCCGGGTGTTCCGGAGCCGGCGGGTATTCTTAAAGAGGGGGGTAATTTTGTCTGCCATCTCCCCTGATTTGCGGCGCGTGCTGCAGAAGTTTCAGGCTGATAGACCTGACCGTTGTCCTATGGAGAAACTGTTTGTCCCTGATAGATAGACTAGTTGAGTTATCTCTGAGGTTCATTGTTCGGTGTTGGCTGGTCATCCTGGAATCTTTGGTACCAGAGATTTGGTGGCTAGATCCTTTTGGTGGCCTTCTTTGTCACGGGATGTGCGTTCTTTTGTGCAGTCCTGTGGGACTTGTGCCCGGGCTAAGCCATGCTGTTCTCGTGCCAGTGGGTTGCTTTTGCCCTTTCCGGTCCCGAAGAGGCCCTGGACGCATATTTCCATGGATTTTATTTCCGATCTCCCTGTCTCTCAAAGGATGTCGGTCATTTGGGTGGTTTGTGATCGCTTCTCTAAGATGGTCCATTTGGTACCCTTGTCTAAATTGCCTTCCTCCTCTGATTTGGTGCCATTGTTTTTCCAGCATGTGGTTCGTTTGCATGGCATTCCAGAGAACATCGTCTCGGATAGAGGTTCCCAGTTTGTTTCGAGGTTTTGGCGGTCCTTTTGTGCTAAGATGGGCATTGATTTGTCTTTTTCTTCGGCTTTCCATCCTCAGACTAATGGCCAAACCAAACGAACTAATCAGACTTTGGAAACATATCTGAGATGCTTTGTTTCTGCTGATCAGGATGATTGGGTGTCCTTCTTGCCTTTGGCTGAGTTCGCCCTTAATAATCGGGCCAGCTCGGCTACTTTAGTTTCTCCTTTTTTCTGTAATTCTGGTTTCCATCCTCGTTTCTCTTCAGGGCTGGTTGAGCCTTCGGACTGTCCTGGTGTGGATACGGTGGTGGACAGGTTGCAGCAGATTTGGACTCATGTGGTGGACAATTTGACATTGTCCCAGGAGAAGGCTCAACGTTTCGCTAACCGCCGGCGCTGTGTTGGTCCCCGACTTCGTGTTGGGGATTTGGTTTGGTTGTCATCTCGTCATGTTCCTATGAAGGTTTCCTCTCCTAAGTTTAAGCCTCGTTTCATTGGGCCATAAAAGATTTCTGAAGTTCTTAATCCTGTGTCATTTCGTTTGGACCTTCCAGCTTCTTTTTCCATCCATAATGTGTTCCATAGGTCGTTGTTGCGGAGATACGTGGCGCCTATGGTTCCCTCCATTGATCCTCCTGCCCCGGTGTTGGTTGAGGGGGAGTTGGAGTATGTGGTGGAGAAGATTTTGGATTCTCGTGTTTCGAGACGGAAACTCCAGTACCTGGTCAAGTGGAAGGGTTATGGTCAGGAAGATAATTCCTGGGTTTTTGCCTCTGATGTTCATGCTGCCGATCTAGTTCGTGTCTTTCATTTGGCTCATCCTGATCGGCCTGGGGGCTCTGGTGAGGGTTCGGTGACCCCTCCTCAAGGGGGGGGGGTACTGTTGTGAATTCTGTTGTCGAACTCCCTCCTGTGGTCGTGAATGGTACTTCGGCGAGTTCTGTCCATGGACTCCCTCTGGTGGCTGTGAGTGAAGCTGCTGCTTCTGAGGTTCCTTACACAGGTGACGTGGTTTATCCTTTGGTTGGCTGCTCTCTTTAACTCCACTCAGATCGTTACTCCATGCCAGTTGTCAATGTTCCTGCATTGGTTCAGTTCGCTCTTGGATCTTTCTGGTGACCTGTCTTCTCCAGCAGAGACTAAGTTCCTGATAGTTAATATTTGTTCATTGTTTCCTTGTCCAGCTGGTTATCATGATTTTGTCTTGCTAGCTGGAAGCTCTGGGATGCAGAGTGGCATCTCCGCACCGTTAGTCGGTGCGGAGGTCTTTTTGCACACTCTGCGTGGTCTTTTGTAGTTTTTGTGCTGACCGCAAAGATACCTTTTCTATCCTCTGTCTGTTTAGTAAGTCTGGCCTCCCTTTGCTGAAACCTGTTTCATTTCTGCGTTTGTGACTTTCATCTTTACTCACAGTCAATATATGTGGGGGGCTGCCTTTTCCTTTGGGGAATTTCTCTGAGGCAAGGTAGGCTTTATTTTCTATCTCTAGGGCTAGCTAGCTCTTAGGCTGTGAAGAGGCGTCTAGGGAGTGTCAGGAACGCTCCACGGCTATTTCTAGTTGTTGTGATAGGATTAGGGCCTGCGGTCAGCAGAGCTCCCACATCCCAGAGCTTGTCCTGTGTGAGTTTAACTATCAGGTCGTGCCGAGTGCTCCTAACCACCAGGTCATAACAGTTGTCCACTCCTCACAGTGTCATCCTACACAGTATGATGGGCACACCAGCCGCCCAATATACATTGTGATGGCTCACACAGCACCTCTTACACTATTATGGGCCCTACATTTCCACATACAGCATGACTCTCCAGTCCCTGATACAGTATATTGGTTCCCGCAGCCCTTTCCATACAATATACTGTATTGTCCCCACAGCCAGGGCCGGGACAGAGTATTTTGGTGCCCTAAGCAGATGAAGCCAATGGCATCCCCTACACACACCCAAAAGCAAAGAAATGGCTCAGAGACTAAGGTAGCAGGATTCCTGTCACGCCGTTAACGATAAAGGGGCAGGACGGCGTACTGGGACCCACACCTGTCCCTGCCACTATAATGGGGCCCTGACTTTCCCTTATCTCAGGGGTACCTATAATGGTTAGGAGGCCTGAGCCACCAGCGTATCCCTGTCTCCTGTGCAGGCCCTATCAATGGCCCCCCCAAAGGAGGTGGACTGCACCAGTGTATAAATACAACAATAAACAGGGTATTCAGACAAGGTAACTAAAAGTCTCAAACTCACCAAATGCTCACACAACCACAGAGGTAACACATAGAAGGAAAAAACTAGAAAGGAAAACAGGTTTAACATGCAACCAAAACAGCAGACACCAATCTCTGTAAATAAACCTCCAAGCTCCTAATACACCACGCTCCTTCAACCTCCAAGACAGGCAGCTGAACTGATCACTGACAATAGCTGAAGTCAAGGCTAGGTCTATATAGAGGAGGATATTACAAAATCACCTTCAACTGAGAGACCCAGCTCACAGCAACTCAGCAACAAGATTAACTTCTGCACTGCTGGCACAAAGCAGCCAGGTCAGAATACAGGAGAAAAGCTTCTCTTCACTGTGTGTGAACGAGTGTTGTGAATTCTGCTTTTGGGCTCCCTCCGGTGGTTGTAGAGGATTGGACAGGTGTATCTGCTAATTGCAAAACTGACTGGGGTATATAGCTTTGCAGGACTTGTTAGTCCCTGCCAGTTGTCCATTGTTCCTTTGGAAGTGTTGGTCCTGCCTGGCCTCTCCTGCTTGCTGCCAATTCAGCAAAGTTAAGTGTTTGCTTCATTTTGTTTTAGACACACTGCTGTGTGTTTATTTTCTGTGCTTTCTTGTTTCTATTTTGTTCCTGCTAGACTGTGCCTGATGTTTTTCTCAGTTTAGTAGGTTTCGCTGGAGTCGCAGATATACTCTCCACATCTTTAGTTAGGTGGTGGAGTTTTTGTATTTTTCTGCTGTGGATATTTTGTAGTGTTTTATGCTGACCGCATAGTATCCTGTACTTTCCTTTCTAGGTAGAAGTGGCCTCCTTTGCTTATCCCTGTTTTCAGTCTACGTGTGTCTTTTCCTCTCCTACTCACAGTCATTATTTGGGGGGGGGGCTGTCTATCCTTTGGGGGTCTACTCTGAGGCAAGAGAGTTTTCCTATCTCCTTCTTTAGGGATATTTAGTCCTTAGGCTGTGTCGAGGTGTCTAGGTCTGGTTAGGCACACCCCACGGCTACTTCTAGTTGCGGTGATAGGATCAGGGTTTGCGGTCAGTATAGTTACCACTGCTCCAGCGAAGGTCATTTCATGCTGTTCCAAGGCCACCTGATCATAACAGTACAACTGGCCAACAATGAGTTAATTGCATCTCAGAAGAAGGGAGGAAAGATCTTGAGCCATTTTTTTTTCTTCAGTCTGTTTTGTCTTATCCTCCCTCTTTATCTCTGGGTGCCTGAAGAGCCTTGTGCTAGCATGAGTGTTCAGGAATTAGTTTCTCGTGTAGACCAGCTTGCTGCTAGAGTACAGGGTATTTCTGATTACATTGTTCAGACTCCTGCATTAGAACCTAAGATTCCCACTCCTGATTTATTTTTTGGTGACAGATCCAAATTTTTGAGTTCCAAAAATAACTGTAAACTGTTTTTTGCATTGAGACCCCGGTCCTCTGGTGATCCCAGTCAGCAGGTTAAAATCATCATATTCCTGCTGCGTCGTGACCCACAGGATTGGGCATTTTCTCTGGAATCTGGCAATCCTGCTTTGCTTAATGTTGATTCTTTCTTTCAAGCATTGGGGTTATTGTATGATGAGCCTAATTCTGTGGATCAAGCTGAGAAAACCTTGTTGGCCCTATCTCAGGGGCAAGAGGCGGCTGAATTGTATTGTCAGAAATTCAGAAAATGGTCTGTGCTGACTAAATGGAATGATGATGCTTTGGCGGCAATTTTCAGAAAGGGTCTTTCTGAATCCGTTAAGGTTATGGTGGGGTTTCCCACACCCTCCAATCTGAGTGATTCTATGTCTTTGGCCATTCAGATTGACCGGCGCTTGCGGGAACGCAGAACTGTGCGCGCTATGGCGTTATCCTCAGAGCAAATTCCTGAGCCTATGCAGTGTGATAGGATTCTGTCTAAAATGGAACGACAAAGTTTCAGACGTCTCAACAGGTTGTGTTTTTATTGTGGCGACGCTTCTCATGTCATTTCTGTCTGACCTAAGTGGACAAAAAGGATCGCCAGTTCATTTACCATCAGTACTGTACAACCTAAATTTCTGTTATCTGGGTCCTTGATCTTCTCATTGTCGTCATTTTCTGTCATGGCGTTTGTGGATTCAGGCGCTGCCTTGAATTTGATGGACTTTGCTAGGCGTTGTGGTTTTCCCTTGCAGCCTTTGCAGAATCCTATTCCTTTAATGGGGAATTGATGCTACACCCTTGGCTAAAGATAAGCCTCAGTTTTGGATACAGGTGACCATGCGCATGGCGCCAGCCCACCAGGAAGATTGTCGATTTCTGGTATTGCATAATTTGCATGATGCTGTCGTGCTGGGTTTCCCGTGGTTGCAGGTCCATAATCCTGTTTTGGATTGGAAGTCCATGTCTGTAACTAGTTGGGGTTGTCAGGGGCTTCATAATGATGTTCCTCTGATGTCAATCGCCCCTTCTCCGTCTTCTGAAATTCCGGAGTTTTTGTCTGATTTTCAGGATGTATTCGATGAGCCTAAGTCCAGTTTCCTTCCACCGCACAGGGACTGCGATTGTGCTATTGATTTGATTCCAGGCTGTAAGTTTCCTAAGGGTCGACTTTTCAACCTTTCTGTACCTAAACATACCGCCGTGCGGAGTTATATTAAGGAGTCTTTGGAGAAGGGGCATATTCGTCCATCTTCTTCACCGTTGGGAGCAGGGTTCTTTTTTGTTGCTAAAAAAGATGGTTCTTCGAGACCCTGTATTGATTATCGCCTCTTAAATAAGTTTCAATACCCCTTGCCTTTGCTTTCTGATTTGTTTGCTAGGATTAAGGGAGCTAGTTGGTTTACTAAGATTGACCTTCGGGGGGCTTATAATCTTGTTCGAATAAAGCAGGGTGATGAATGGAAAACTGCGTTTAACACGCCTGAAGGCCATTTTGAATACCTTGTGATGCCATTCGGACTCTCTAATGCTCCATCTGTTTTTCAGTCCTTCATGCATGATATCTTCCGGAGTTATCTTGATAAATTCTTGATCATTTATTTGGACGATATTTTGATTTTTTTCCGATGATTGGGAGTCTCATGTGCAGCAGGTCAGGATGGTATTTCAGATCCTTCGTGACAATGCCTTGTTTGTGAAAGGGTCTAAGTGTCTTTTTGGGGTGCAGAAGGTTTCCTTTTTGGGCTTTATTTTTTCTCCCTCATCTATTGAGATGGATCCGGTTAAGGTTCAGGCCATTCATGATTGGATTCAGCCCACATCCGTGAAGAGCCTTCAGAAATTTGGGGGTTTCGCTAATTTTTATCGCCGTTTCATTGCTAATTTTTCCAGCGTGGTTAAACCCTTGACTGATTTGACTTAAAAGGGCGCTGATGTGGCGAATTGGCCCTCTGCGGCTGTCTCTGCCTTTCAAGAACTTAAACGTAGTTTTTCTTCTGCTCCAGTGTTGTGCCAGCCGGATGTTTCTCTTCCGTTTCAGGTTGAGGTTGACGCTTCTGAGATTGGGGCAGGGGCCGTTTTGTCTCAGAGGGATCCTGTTGGTTCCTTGATGAAACCGTGTGCCTTCTTTTCCTGTAAATTTTCGCCTGCGGAATGCAATTATGATGTCGGAAATCGGGAGTTGTTGGCTATGAAGTGGGCGTTTGAGGAGTGGCGACATTGGCTTGAGGGAGCTAAGCACCGTATTGTGGTCTTGACCGACCATAAGAATTTGATTTACCTCGAGTTTGCCAAACGGTTGAATCCTAGACAGGCTCGATGGTCCTTGTTTTTTTCTCGTTTTGATTTTGTGGTCTCGTACCTTCCTGGTTCTAAGAATGTTAAGGCTGATGCCCTCTCTAGGAGTTTTTTGCCTGATTCTCCTGAGGTTTTGGAACCAGTCGGTATTTTGAAGGAAGGGGTGGTCCTTTCTGCCATTTCTCCTGATTTACGACGGGTTCTTCAGAAATTTCAGGCTGACAAACCTGACCGTTGTCCTGTGGGGAAACTGTTTGTTCCTGACAGATGGACTAGTAGAGTGATTTCTGAGGTTCATTGTTCTGTGTTGGCTGGTCATCCTGGTATTTTTGGTACCAGAGACTTAGTTGGTAGGTCCTTTTGGTGGCCTTCTTTGTTGCGTGATGTGCGGTCTTTTGTGCAGTCCTGTGGGACTTGTGCGCGGGCCAAGCCTTGCTCCCGTGCTAGTGGGTTGATTTTGCCATTGCCGGTCCCCGAGAGGCCCTGGACACATATTTCTATGGATTTTATTTCCGATCTTCCTGTTTCCCAAAGGATGTCGGTTATCTGGGTTGTCTGCGACCGATTTTCTAAGATGGTTCATTTGGTGCCTTTGCCTAAATTACCTTCCTCTTCGGATTTGGTTCCGTTGTTTTTTCAGCATGTGGTACGTTTGCATGGTATTCCGGAGAGTATTGTGTCCGACAGAGGTTCCCAGTTTGTTTCTAGGTTTTAGCGGGCCTTTTGTGCCAAGCTGGGCATTGATTTGTCTTTTTCTTCTGCATTTCATCCTCAGACGAATGGCCAGACTGAGCGAACTAATCAGACCTTGGAGCCCTATTTGAGATGCTTTGTGTCGGCTGATCAGGATGATTGGGTGGCTTTTTTGCCATTGGCCGAGTTTGCCCTTAATAATCGGGCTAGTTCGGCTACTTTGGTTTCGCCTTTTTTTTGTAATTTTGGTTTTCATCCTCGTTTTTCTTCTGGGCAGGTTGAGCCTTCTGACCTTCCTGGTGTGGATTCTGTGGTCGACAGGTTGCAGCAGATTTGGGCTCATGTGGTGGACAATTTGGTGCTGTCTCAGGAGGCTCAACGTTTTGCTAACCGTCGTCGGTGTGTTGGTTCCCGGCTTCGGGTTGGGGATCTGGTTTAGTTATCTTCCCGTCATGTTCCTATGAAGGTTTCTTCCCCTAAGTTTAAGCCTCGGTTTATTGGTCCTTATAGGATTTCTGAGATTATTAATCTGGTGGCCTTTCGCCTGGCGCTTCCGGCCTCTTTTGCTATTCATATATGGATGGATAAAGTATAGCTTTATTTGGGACTAAGGCTACTTTCACACTAGCGTCGGATTCGGCCCGTCGCATTGCGTCGGGCCGAGATTCCGACGCTAGCGTTTGATGCGCCGCACAATGGGTGCAGCGGATGCATTTTTCCAGCGCATCCGCTGCCCCATTGTGAGGTGCGGGGAGGTGGGGGCGGAGTTCCGGCCACGCATGCGCGGTTGGAAAAAGCGGTCTGTCGGCAGCAAAAAACATTACACTTAACGGTTTTTGCTCCCGGCGGTCCGCCACAACACGGTGCAACCGTCGCACGACGGTTGCGACGTGTGTCAATATGTCGCAATGTGGCGGTAATGTTACTCTATGGGGCAAAAACGCATCCTGCAAACAACTTTGCAGGATGCGTTTTTTCCCCTAAACGACGCATTGCGACGTATTAAAAAAAACGCCAGTGTGAAAGTAGCCTAAGGTAAAACTCAGATCCTGACTCCAGCACGGACGGATGGTTTTTCTTTCCCATCCTCCCTGGCCTGTGCTTGTCTGCACCATTTCTCCAGTACTCACAACAGTCCACAGCTGCTGCTCTCCTCCCACCTCAGTCACAGGCTGATACGCTGCAGCCAAGAGAGGAAAAAAACAAGCGTGGCTCCCTCAGAGTGCAGAGCCGGCTCTGTGTGTGGGCTAGGTAGAGGAAGCACAGGGCGAATCACCGAGAAGCCGCTGCCTTCTGCCCGGGGAACATGTCGGCCACCAATGATAATGGCAGCGGGGAGCCTGTGGCCGACGGGCCGGAGCTGCTGGAGAACTTCGGCGTGTGTAAGGGCCGGCTGCGGGCGGAGCGGGAGCCTCAGCTGCTGCCGTGCCTGCACACCATGTGCAAGATGTGCCTGAGCGCCGAGCCCGCCGAGGCCAGCCTGGACCCCGGAGCCGGTAAGTGTTTCCCGCCAGTGTCCTCGGCCTGTGCGGCCTCCCGCGGCGCGGCCCCCTCCCGACCCCGCGCCGGGCCCATGAGGCCGGGGCTGCAGAACAAAGGGCTGCCCGCCCTGCAGGCCGCGATGGCGCCGAGGGGCCCAGCTCCGCGCCCCCGCCCGGGACCCCACCGGCCCGGCCCGGCCGCACCCCCGCACTGCCCCCGCCTGGCCGGGGGACTACAAGTGCCGTAATGCCCTGATCTCAGAATCGGAGCACTACAGGGCCCAGCCTGCATGATAGTAACCGCAGGGCCTCTAATAGCGCCATTTCTGATTGTCCTGATGTGGAACTACAAGTACCAGCAGGCGTCCTAAACTTTCTAGAACTTTTCAGTGTCCCTGCTCCCAGCATGCACTGAGCCCTGCATTACATTCCCTGTAACACTTGATCTCTGCAGGAAAACACTGACTGGCCTCGTGATGAACTACAAGTACCAGCATGCACTGAGATCCTAAACTTTTAGCTGTAGCTCCCAGCACGTGGTGCATCCTGCGGTGCATGCAGCCTAATAACTGGTAGAACTACGGGTCTCAGCACGGAGACTACTCTGCATTAACCCTTGTGATCCTCCATTACATAGCATTAGGTTGCAGGTTGACGCTGACCTTTAGTGTATGTGCACACGCTGCGGATCTGCAGCGGTTTCCCATGTGTTTACAGTACAATGTAAACCTATGGGGAAACTAAATCCGCTGTGCGCATGCTGCGGAAACAACCGCACGGAAACGCAGCGGACTACATTCTGCAGCATGTATGTTAATTCTTTGTGCGGATTCCGCTGCGGGTTTACACCTGCTCCATAATAGAAAACCGCAGATGGAAACCCGCAGTAGAAACCGCAATAAATCCGCAGGAAAAACCGCAGCCCTCAGATACGTGTGCACAGACCCTCAGTTCTTACTTTGTCTCTGCTCCAGGGCTTTTTTCCATGTGCAAGTCCCATACTGGCCAGTTCTGTACAAGAGATAGATAGATAGATAGATAGATAGATAGATATTATTATTATCTATCTATCTATCTATTTTTTTTTTAAAGCTTCTTCTACATACATTTTTATTGAATCTAAGCAATTACCAAAACCCTATTCACCTTCATGGGAAGGGGGAGAATCAGTGGCGTAACTACAAAGTTAGGGGCCCCGGTGCGAACTTCCAAATGAGGCCCCCCCCCCCTGCAGCCCTTGCCATACAACTCAATGTAACCCCCATAGAATAATGGCCACACATGATGCTCAATACTGTATAATGACCCCCCTCCTGTATGCATGGCTCATCTCCCTCCTATCCCATATACATAGCTCATATTACCCCTCCTGTATGCATGGCTCATATTCCCCCCTGCATGGCTCATATTCCCCCCTGCATGGCTCATATTCCCCCCTGTATGCAGGCTTAGCTCTCCGCTCCTGCTCGGCGCGCCGGCTTATGTCCTCCTTCATCCCCCGTCCCCCGTCCCCTCGTCCCCTCGTCCCCTCGTCCCTCATACTCACCTGTCTTCCCACTGCACGGCCGTGCCGACATCCCTCGCGCTCTGTCCCGACTCCAGACGGCGGCGCCGGCGCAGCACCTTCTTCCTGCTTGAGCGGTCACGTGACACCGTTCATTAAGATCATGAATATGCGCATATTCATGATCTTAATGAGCGGTGTCACGTGACCGCTCAAGCAGGAACGAGCTGCAGTGCAGACGCCGAGACCATCGCTGGAGCAGGGTGAGTATTCAAGGCGGCGGGGAAGGGGGGGAGGCCCTGGAGCGGGGGGAGGCACTGCCAGTCCGAGCCTGCCTGCCGGGCCCGGGCCCCTGACCTGCCGGGCCCGGTCGCACTGGCGACCGCTGCGACCGCGGTAGTTACGCCACTGGGGAGAATCCTTAAGATATGGAATAAGCTTCACAATTGCGGTGGAATCTGACCCATGTGACCATATCCCAGAATGCAATGACTCCTTTATTTAAGTGGGTAGCCTGCTAATTATCAGCAAGCGGGGTTCTCCCAGTAAACGTGCCCTATAGGGGGGAAATATTCTGACTGCTCAGATTGTTGTATTTTTTTTTCCAACCAAGTGTCTCTATGGAGCCCCCTCTAAAGTTACAGGGGTTGTGGAGGACTTCTATATCGATGTCCTATCCTTGAGGTGGGATATTATCACTAACTGGGGGTTTGGCACTTGGCATCACCGTCGGTCACCATTTTGTGGATGTGGTAAATAACAATCAGGTCTGTCTACTTGTTTCTCACTGCATAGAATTTTAAAAACCCCAACTGTCATCTAAGCAAAGTAAATCTGTCTTTAAAGGGACACTGTCACCTGAATTTGGAGGGAACAATCTTCAGCCATGGAGGCGGGGTTTTGATTCACCCTTTCCTTACCCTCTGGCTGCATGCCGGCTGCAATATTGGATTGAAGTTCATTCTCTGTCCTCCATAGTACATGCCTGCGCAAGGCAAGATTACCTTGTGCAGGCATGTACTATGGAGGACAGAGAATGAACTTCAATCCAATATTGCAGCCGGCATGCAGCCAGAGGGTAAGGAAAGGGTGAATCAAAACCCCGCCTCCATGGCTGAAGATTGTTCCCTCCAAATTCAGGTGACAGTGTCCCTTTAAAGCGAACCTGTCACCCCCCCCCCCTCTCCTTCCCCCCCAGCATTCTTAACTAAAAGCCACCTTGAGTAGCACTAATGCTGCATTCTGTCATGGTGACTCTTTTAGTTGGGGTCCCTGCCAAAGCTGAACTATTCCTTTTTATAATTTGCCCCTCATACCTGTAATTTGTCCGGGGGGGCCATGTCACCCCCCAGACACAAACGCCTCCCGGCCATCACTCAGCCCCTCCGTGCACCGCCTCCACTTCCTTCATTAACGGCGCCTGCGCTGTAAGTTCCCATCATGTGATGGGAGTCGAAGAGCAGTGCAAACTGCACATACCCGAAAAAAATAAATTACAGCATCGGGACGTTAATGAAGGAAGTGGAGGCGGTGCACGGAGGGGCTGAGTGATGGCTGGGAGACGTTTGTGTCTGGGGGGGGAAAAGACATGCCCCCCCGGAAAAATTACAGGTATGAGGGGCAAATTATAAAAATGAATAGTTGAGCTTTGGCAGGGACCCCAACTAAACGAGCCACCATGAGAGAATGCAGCATTAGTGCTGCACAATGTGGCTCTTTTAGTTAAAACTGCCTGGGGGGTGACAGGTTCCCTTTAATGACTATACATTTTACCCATCAGTTGAGTCCAGAAGGGTAAAGCAACAAATTTCTCCCAAGATTCTCAACAAAGGTGCTTCTTTCCAAGTGCACTAATCTGTGAAATGAAAATTATGGTCACTATTTAGTCCATTTGAGATTAAAGCTTTGAGAACAGCCATTTATATTCCTAGTAATACCAGAACATGTCTCATTATGGGCAGTTCTTCAGTATCGGCTGTTGTGTACATGAGAACTTGCACCATTTTTGGCTATTATGATTTGTCCTGTATCTGCACCAGTTTTCCACTCTGCCTCCATTTCCAGATCTTTCTGAACCGGTGGGAGGAGATGAGCTGCTGTGATGTCTCCCACATAGATTCCTGTTTGTTTTTTTTAAAGCACATGTTCAAACTTCTCAGCAGCCTGGAGATTATATAGTTAGTACTAAGCTGTGTGACTGTGACTCTAGCTCTTGGATAAGCCAGATCTTTCTCCAGGTTTTTGCTGCCTGATGTGAGAGCACTATATTTTTTTTTTCTCTCTCTTTTCCTTCTTTCTTCAAAGGACCACATTGTCATACTGAAATAATCCCACAGACTAAAATGAAAGGGGATTTCCACTACTAGAACAACCCCTTATACTAAATTATCAGCGCCAATAAAATAAAGCTTGTACTCTCAATAAAATAAAGCTTGTAAATAGAAATAAACTAATACATCTGTACAATGGTGGCAATGATGAACTGCGCAGGGGTACGGACCTCGGCTGAATCATGGGAGCCGAATGCAGCGCTGGATATTCTGAGGCAGCCGACATGTGGTTGGCATCCTAGAATTGGCCTGCATGAACTTGTCGCCTAACTGAGCCACATCTCTGTACTGAAAATCCCGAAATCTAGTCTGCAATGCAACATAAGTTTCAGAAATCCCATTTTACTATACCATACTGTAAAATATCGCTATTTTACCCTTCGCCACGACAGCACCCCACATGAGAGAGAGGGATCCGCCCATAGGAACAGGAAACCTACAGAATAAAAGGAGGCGGTCCCCTCTCCTCCTCAGTTTAGGTTTCCTGTTCCTACAGGGACCCGGCTTACCTACAGATGAAGAGGATCCCTGGGCCATGCACCCGCCTGCGCCGGTTTCTGTGGGAACGGCAGGGGCTGCGGTACCAGAAGCAGCGGCGGGGGAGCCCCTGCTTGCAGCCTCCCCCCTCGTCTGGCCAAACATCCACGGTCCGGGTCCGGTCACCGTAGGTCCGGCCGGCACTGTGAGGACGCGCGCGCTGCAGCGGCCGGCTTAATAGCCTCTGGCGGCCGCATGGTGGTGAGAGCGGCGCGTCTAACCCGGAAGTCGCGGGAGCACTTCCGGGTTGGTCCGGGGAGGCAGGAGAATGGGCGGCAAGTTTAAAAATACAGCGCTAGCGTCGGGCCGGTGTGTGTGAAATGGCTTCACCGGCCGACGAAGCGCACCTGCCCGCAGTGCAACAGCGCTCTCCCAGCAGGGAGAGAAGCACGAGGAGCAGCACAAAGAGTGGTGGCCGACCTCCAGAGAAGAGTTCTACCACCAAACGAATTCCGCCTCCAGAACCGGTACCTGTCAGCTTCACTGGGTGAGTTTTTGAAAGAGTCTCTTCCTATATGCTGATATATGTTCCTCCTGTATCCTTCCTCTAGACTAAGAAAAGGACACACAAATCTAAGCATAAAGAGTGTGCTTTATGTACGCAGCCCCTCCCGGATGATTATGCCAAAAAACTGTGTGCAGAGTGTATCATGCAAACTCTACGGCAGGAAAATATCATGACTCCCTCAGATGTCAGAGCTATTATCCGAGAAGAGATGCAGGGTTTGGCGCAGACAAGTAGCGCCAGTACCCGTCAGCCTAGCAGGTCCCGGTCTCCGGTTAGTTCGGAGTCAGAGGGTGTATGTATTTCTTCAGACGAAGAGGGATCTCAGCCGAGCTCATCCGAGACTGAAGGGGGACTTTGTCTTCCCAACAGTAATGTGGACAATTTAATAAAATCTGTCAGGAGCACGATGGGGTGCCCAGATGGGAAAGAAAAGAAATCAGCACAGGACATAATGTTTGCGGGGTTAGGACAGAAGAAACGTAGGTCCTTCCCCGTCATACAAACCATCAAAGATATTGTCAAAAAGGAGTGGGACAAGCAGAATAGAGGGTTTTTACCATCATCCTCTAAAAGGCGCTATCCCTTCAGCGATGAAGACCTAAACACCTGGTCAAAGGTGCCAAAAGTTGATGCTGCGGTAGCCTCCACAACCAAACAGTCGGTCCTACCAGTGGAGGATTCAGGGGTCCTAACAGACCCGCTGGACCGTAAAGCAGAAGCTTTACTAAAGAGGTCATGGGAAGTCAATACGGGGGCGTTCAGGCCCGCCATATCTAGTACCTGTACTGCAAGATCTCTACTAGTATGGACGGAGCAATTGGAGGAACAGATTAGAGGCAAAACTTCGAGGGAATCTATCCTGCTGAAATTGCCTCAAATTAAAGAAGCAGTAGCATTCCTAGCTGATGCCTCAGTGGACTCGCTACGTCTTGCAGCCAGGTCAGCCGGCCTAGTCAACACAGCCCGGCGTGCACTCTGGCTAAAGAATTGGAAGGGGGACGCACAAGCTAAAGCAAAACTTTGTGCGATTCCCTGTCAGGGTGAGTTCCTTTTTGGGAAGACGCTGGATGAACTCCTGAATAAAGCAGGTGAAAGGAAGAAAGGCTTCCCTAACCAGTATCTTCCATCCTACAGGAGAGCCTTCAGGAGACGCCCCTTTACTAGGAACAAGCCGCTTGAACAAAGAGAGCGATGGGAGTCGAAGGACCCAAAGCAAAAAGGTGCCTTTTTTAGCGGGTCCCATAATCCGAGACGTAAATACCGCTAACCAGGAAGTAGGCGGCAGATTAAAACTTTTTCTTCCCCAATGGGGACAGATAACATCCAGCCAGTGGATTCTGGACATTGTGCAATACGGCCTTAAATTAGAATTTGATCGAATCCCTTGGGATTCCTTCATAATAACATCTCCAAAAGGTCAGGACCAACAGAGGGCTCTAGAAATAGAGATCCTATCTCTTCTATCTAAGAAAGTCCTGATTGAAGTTCCCCAGGATCAAAAAGGGAAAGGGTTCTACTCCCCTTTATTCCTGATTAATAAACCAGATGGTTCATTTAGAACCATCATAAATCTTAAAAAATTAAATTCTTTCCTGCGTAATCATACCTTCAAAATGGAATCCATTAGTTCTACCATAAAACTCTTATTCCCTAGGTGTGTCATGGCCGGAATAGACTTAAAGGACGCCTATTACCATCTTCCCATACATGCCGAACATCAGCAGTACCTAAGGGTAGCAGTCACTCTGGAGGGAAAGGTTCGTCACTTTCAATATGTTGCAATGCCATTTGGGCTTTCTATGGCTCCCCGCGTCTTCACTAAGGTGATACTAGAAGTGATGGCTCATCTACGCCAACGAGATACCTTGATAATACCCTACCTAGATGACTTTCTAGTGGTAGGAAGCTCTGCACTTCAATGTAAAACTCGTTTATCTAATACGATCTCGTCCCTACAGGAGTTAGGTTGGATCGTCAACTTCGAAAAATCTCGGCTGAATCCAGAAACCGTTCAGACATTTCTAGGAATCCAGCTAGACTCCGTAAGTCAGAAATGCTTTCTTCCTCAGTCAAAGAGGTTGACTATACAATCAAAGGTATCAGACGCAATACGCAAACCCTACATGACACTAAGGAAGGCCATGTCCTTACTGGGGTCATTATCATCATGTATCCCTGCTGTACCTTGGGCACAATTCCATACCCGTCAATTGCAGTACGAAGTATTGTCGGCTCAGGGGAAAGACGGTTATCTAGAAAGTAGAATAACTCTTTCCAGTAATGTCTTAGAATCGCTATCCTGGTGGCTAGACATGGACCACCTATCACGAGGTGTGCCATGGATAATAGACCCGTCTAAAATAATTACCACCGACGCCAGCCCTATTGGGTGGGGAGCACATATGGAAGACAATCTGGCCCAAAATACTTGGGATCAGACAGAATTAATATGTTCCTCCAACTGGAAGGAGTTAAAAGCAATAGAATGTGCCTTATATCATTTTCTTCCGCAGATTCATGGAACAAATGTAAGAATTTACTCAGACAATTCCACCGCAGTGGCATACTTGAACCGTCAGGGTGGTACAAAGTCAGGAAGTCTGATGACCATAGCTGCAAACATCTTTCAGCTGGCAGAGGCTCATCTAACATCCTTAACAGCCCTGCACATCAAAGGTGTAGAGAACATCAGGGCAGACTACCTCAGCAGAAACGAGTTGCGTCAAGGAGAATGGACCTTAAACAAATCCATATTCAGAAGGATAACAGAAGCATGGGGGATACCACAAATCGACCTATTTGCCACAAGAGACAACCGGCAAGTACAAAGGTTCGCTTCCCTGAACACCAGGGATCACCCAGATATGTTGGACTCTCTCCACCATCCTTGGCGGTTCAGACTGGCATATGCCTTTCCTCCAATGTCTCTGATTCCTCTAGTGATCAGAAAGATCAGGAGGGAACAGGCAAGAGTAATCCTCATTGCACCATTCTGGCCGAAAAGACCATGGTTCTCTTGTCTCCAGACCATGTGCCTATGCGATCCTTGGATCCTCCCATCAGACAAGGAGCTGCTGTACCAAGGCCCCTTTTTCCACCCGCAAGTGAAAGGTCTTCACTTGACGGCGTGGAATTTGAGAGGCAACTATTAAGTTCCAGAGGGTTCTCAACAGAACTAGTAAACACCCTCTTATTGAGCAGGAAAAGATCTACCACCCTAATATATAGTAGGGTATGGAATAAATTTTTAGACTTCTACACGGTACCGTTCACTAAGCAAGTTCCACTCACACCTATCCTAGAGTTCTTGCAAAAAGGCCGAGAGTTAGGACTATCTGTAAATACCTTAAGAGTTCAGGTCTCGGCATTAGGAGCCCTATATGGATGCAATATAGCAGCTAATAGGTGGATCTCCAGATTCATAAAATCTTGTGAACGTAGTAAACCGGTCCATATTCCCCGTCTACCTCCGTGGGATTTAAATCTAGTATTAGAGGCCTTAACAAGCTCTCCATTTGAACCATTAGATTCAATACCTTTAAAAATCCTAACATATAAAGTAGCCTTACTAGTAGCCCTAACCTCAGCTAGACGGGTTAGTGACATCCAGGCCCTATCAGTAGACCCACCTTTCTTACTGATATTTCATGATCGGATAGTCCTGAAACCAGACCCCTCATACCTCCCTAAGGTAGCGTCCACCTACCACAGGTCACAAGAAATATTTCTCCCTTCCTTTTTTGATTCACCTGTAACTCCAGAACATCATAAGTTCCACACCTTAGATGTCAGAAGAGCCATCCTGACTTATATAGAAAGGTGTCAGACATGGAGGGAGAGTAGGGCTCTGTTTATCTCCTTTCAGGGCCACAAGAAAGGACATGGGGTCACGAGAGCTACCATATCTCGGTGGATCAGAGAGGCTATCTGCTTGGCCTATACGTCAAAAGGCGAGATTCCTCCAGTGGGTATAAAAGCGCACTCAACACGAGCCATGGCTTCCTCCTGGGCGGAACAAGCAGATGTACCGATCCATTTAATATGTAAGGCTGCAACTTGGTCTACACCTTCTACCTTCTACAACCATTATAGACTTGATCTGTCCACGTCTTCTGATCTGACCTTTGGTAGAGCTGTTCTTAATACAGTAATCCCACCCAAATAATGACTCTCTGAAAATCTCTCATGTGGGGTGCTGTCGTGGCGAAGGGTAAAAAGCCGGATTACGTACCGGTAATGCTCTTTTAATGAGTCCACGACAGCACCCATGTATTACCCTCCCTAAATTATGCACAGCTCTTTCCTTTAAGGTCACAAATAATGGTTGTATAGAGTTAAGAAATTTATGTGACTGAATAAGAATGAATACTAACACTTTTGCGGTTCCCCTTTTTATACTCTGTAACTAAACTGAGGAGGAGAGGGGACCGCCTCCTTTTATTCTGTAGGTTTCCTGTTCCTATGGGCGGATCCCTCTCTCTCATGTGGGGTGCTGTCGTGGACTCATTAAAAGAGCATTACCGGTACGTAATCCGGCTTATCAAGGGTCTTGGATTGTAGAAAGACTTTATCCCATACTGGTAAATGGAAGCTCAGGACCATTTTTTCTCTCTTACTTTGGTATGCTTCTATAGGTCCTAATGCTAAACTAAAAAATGGTATCCGCTTTGCAACATTCATCCCTGAGATCGTGCTGTGAATCCACATGCAGGTTCGGCTGATTGTACTCTGGTGTCTATATACTCACAATTGCATCAACCCACTTCACTTCCAGGCGCTCTTGCATGTCGCTTTAAATCTCGCTTCCTCAGTGCTGGCACATCAGATTACTGTAAAATGGGTATCCTTTATGTTAATGTAAGAACCTATACAGCCATACTAGAGTTTCAGTTTACTTCTATTGCTTTTTATAGAATGGCAACTTTTGGCCTGGTTGGATGTTTCTTACTTTTTTTTTATTTTATTTTTTTTATTGAAGTTGTACTGCTCATGGAGTTAGGGCTGTCACCTTATCCAATGAGAGAAATCTACATTCTGCTTCTCCCTAGCCTGAAGTTACAGATTCCAGTGAGTCAAATATAGTATTTAAATACATGATGGTAATAATGTGCTAAAGATATATATATATATATATATATATATATATATATATATATATATATATATATATATATATATATATATATATATATATATATATATATATATATATATAATTAATATATTTTTTTTTTTTATGCTTTAAGCAGCGACCGACCTCCAATAATCCCCAGAAGTCCTAATGCATGGTGTATGTATCAAGTGTGCCCAACCTCCACATTTTGAGGGGAAAAGTGAACTATCAAAGTTCCTTGTTCAAAATTTAAATACTGTGCATTTGATCAGCTTGTTGGCTTTATTGGTGTTTTGTACCTTTTTTCTAGTTATGGTCAACTGCCCAGTGTGCAAGAACCAGTGCTATCAGAAGGAAATTGTTGAGAACTATTTTCTCCGAGAGGACGCTTCTGCAGACCAAGCAGCTGAAACCATTCAGGTAAGATGAGTGACTGCTTATTTTAATATTTCACATGTAGGCTCTGCATTGTTCTCCCCTCAGATTTGCACTGCTGCAGTTCGGTATGTGTTGTGTAGCTCGTCTGCAAGGCCAGCTGTTCATAAGATCTTTAGTCTAAGGGTACCGTCACACAGTGGCACTTTGGTCGCTAGGACGGCACGATCCGTGACATTCCAGCGATATCCTTACGATCTCGCTGTGTCTGACACGCTCCTGCGATCAGGGACCCTGCTGAGAATCGTACGTCGTAGCAGATCGTTTGAAACTTTATTTGGTCGCTGGATCTCCCGCTGACATCGCTGAATCGGCGTGTGTGACGCCGATTCAGCGATGTCTTCACTGGTAACCAGGGTAAACATCGGGTTACTAAGCGCAGGGCCGCACTTAGTAACCCGATATTTACCCTGGTTACCAGTGTAAATGTAAAAAAAAAAAAAAAAAAAAAGCTACATACTTACATTCCCGGTGTCTGGTCAGGTCCCTCGCCTTCAGCTTCCCGCACTGACTGGTGAGCGCCGGCCAGCCGTAAAGTACAGCGGTGACGTCACCGCTCTGCTTTCCGGCTGCCCGGCGCTCACTGTCAGTGCAGAGAAGCACAGCGCCGAGGGACGCGACAGGAATGTAAGTATGTAGTGTTTGGTTTTTTTTTTACGTTTACGCTGGTAACCAGGGTAAACATCGGGTTACTAAGCGCGGCCCTGCGCTTAGTAACCCGATGTTTACCCTGGTTACCGGGGACTTCGGGATCATAGGTCGCTGGAGAGCTGTCTGTGTGACAGCTCTCCAGCGACCAAACAGCGACGCTGCAGCGATCAACATCGTTGTCGTATCGCTGCAGCGTCGTTTTAGTGCGACGGTACCCTTAGAGAATGAGCTTCTATTTCCATTGCATTGCACAGAGCCTGTCTGCAATGTGGTCAGACCTCTGCGATCAGATATGGATGAACCGTCCTGTGGAAGGATTACAAATATCCAGTGACCCTACAGCCACTTTAATTTTCTAATATATAAAGTTTCGCTCATGAATAGAGCAATTCTGTAAATGCAGCCTAATGCTGGCATTAAACATGAAGCTCTTCTGGCAATTTCCGCTACATTTGAACCAGTTAAAATGGATCCAAAAGGAATGGAAAAATATGAAGGAAGGACTTGTATGTCCCCTTCCTATAGGATCTTCTACATTGGAGATTCATACTTGCTTCATGAAAATGTTGTAGAATGTCTTGAGGAAAGACTGGGCTTAAATAAGCTCAATATTGTCATCAATATGGTTATATACTAATGGAGACACTTCATTACTGTGAAAACCCACCATAAGGCCTGGCTAGTCTCGCCTGCTGTGTCCCTGTAAGTGATGTTGGTAACCTACAATCTTCTATACTTCTAGTTTTTAGCCTTGGATGGTCGTCTACGTATTCCTGTCATCTGAATTTAGTTGTACATGAATGTTTGGTGGCATTACATTTCTTCAGGTTCTCGGCTGTCTGGTTTGGGTGGATTGCTTTACCAATAATGCTCCATAATTCATTTTGTGTTGCAGAGATGCACCAGCTGTGAGGACAATGCTATCGCTAATAGTTACTGCATAGATTGCACCGAGTGGCTTTGTGAGACCTGTGTTGAGGCTCATCAGCGTGTTAAATACACAAAAGATCACACTGTCAAAGTCACTGGTGAGTCTTATATCCAGGAAACAAGTTTTTTTTTTTTTTGTTTTTTTTTTTTTATACTCTTGCCTCCTAGAGGTGAACATTCATCATTCAGATATTGCTGTTTTAGGGATTTTATGGGATGCGGATACCTGGACAAAGCATGCAGAATTTTTTTAGTGTTTTTAGTATTTTCATTACTCCACTCATACAAAATGTGTGCGTGGCTTATGGAAGCCAAACTTTATCATTCTGTTATCAGGTCATAGTTGTCAAGTCTCTGCTCTCTTATGCTGTCCCATTGTTCAGAAACCATAACTTTAATATATTTTACTTCCATTTTTATTTTTTTTTAAATCTCGTGTTCAGAAGTTGATTTGAGATCAAGTTGTATTTCCAGCATCTGAGTGTATAGGAGATGTTATCCATGAAATTAAAATGATCCAGAAGCTTGCAGAAACCCCTCCCATCCCACATGTATTTCCATTAGTAGTGGAATAAACATGGAATGTTTAACAGTGTTGATCAATAACATTAATGTAACAATCTTTCAGGTAAAATAGTGTCTGATAAGACGGGGGTGGTGTCATCAACTGCTTCTCAGTCATTGAACTCGGTCCTGAGTCCACTTACCAACTTCAACCCAATGGTGCAGAATAGAGGAAGGCCTGGAGGTTCAGGGAGAGCTGCTCTGGGTGGCCCCTACATGCAGGTAGTGTTTGGCTAGGGTTTCTAATAAACAGCCTTTCATATAAACAGTGGCAGAAACTTACCTATTTTGTTTCCTTTACAGGATGACTATGATGGAACAGGTATGTATCTTCTAATAATGAGATTTCATATGCTTGGGAGGATGTGACTCTTAATTGCTGATCACTTTATTTTTCTCCTTCAGAGGGTGAATCATCTGGATTGGATGTTATGGGTGGACAGAAAAGGTAAACATTATTAATAATAATAATAATAATAATTTTTTTTTTAGTTAATTATGGAGAGGTGGTTATTTAAAAATTCTCAGTTTCCACTGTCGTTTAACTAATCAAATTTCTTCTGTTTTAAAGGGGACGCAGTTCAGAGGGCGGTGATGTGAACGAACTGCTGAAGAAAGTTCCCCGTGTGAGTTTGGAACGTTTGGATGTGGATCTTAATCCTGACACTCAGCCGCCAGTCTTTAAAGTTTTCCCTGGAAATACAAATGAAGATTATCATTTGATTGTCATTGAGAGGGGCAACAATGGTGGCGATCCTGTTGTTAAAGTAAGTTGAGTGCAACGTTTTTTTAATGTTAAAAAAAAAATGCATAACTGTTCAAGAATCCAAGAAGTATCGTTTCTCCTCGCAGAGATTGACTTGCTTAGCATGTTGAGAAGAATTAAAGTTGCAATGCTCCTCTGGGAAATATGCAAATTATGCAAATTGTCTCTTCAGAGAGGAAGAGAACTAGAACTCTAGTGCCACCTATTGGAAGGTAGCAATCCTACACGTCAGTCTACCCTTTAACGAGCCTTGTCACATGACTTGGGATAATAGCCAAACCAGAATCTCAATATGCAGACAGTGTTTAGAGTTCTAATTCCCTTCCTCTCTGAAGAGACAATTTGCATAATTGTCATTCCAAAGTGACATTAACCTGCAGATGTAGGGTTAATGGCTCTGAGGTATACTGAAGGCATGCTCCAGAACTCTGACAACTTGCAGTGCATCTGTGCAGAGAGCCGTTGTTGAGATCTGAAATCTAATATATAAAGCTGAGTGTGTGTGTGTGTATGTCCAGGATTGGCATCTGCACAGTCGCGGCTACAGCCACAAAATTTTGCACAGTCACACGTCTGAACCCCGAGAGCGTCATGGGCTATGTTATGAGGCAAAATTTTAACCCCGCACGTTCCAATTCACCAAACAATTTTGCCCCTATCTACATAATGGGGAAAAAGTGAAAGGAAAAGTGTCGGAGGCAAATTGACAGCTGCCAGATGAGAACAAGAGGGACTTAAAGAATGAGAGCGATGGCGCCAAAGAGTATATACCGTACAGTTGCTAAGGTGGGGTCCCGACATGAGATACTCACCACACACGGGGATATGAACACACACACAAAATGCGCCACACACTACCACGTGCTTGAACACATATACCACCCTCAGCACACATTTCACCACACATACACCAACCTCGCCTCATAAAAGTCGAAACACAAAAGTCGGCGCTCAAAACTCGCCACGCGCAAAACTCGCCACATGCAAAAACTAGGCTCACGCAAAACTCGCCACAAGTGCAAAACTCACCTCATGGAAAACTCGCCACACGCAAAACTTGCACATGCGGAAAAATTGCCACATGCACAAAAGTTGCAACACATGCAAAAGTTGCCTCACGCAAAACTTGCACATACTCAAAAGGCACCACGCGCAAAACTCGCCATGCGCAAAACTTGCTGCACACAACTTGCTACACTTACCTGTCACATGCAACTCGACACACAAAAGGTTGCTACACGCATGTCGCCACACAACTCATCTCACAAAAGTCGCTACATGCATGTCGCCACACGCAACTCAACACACAACTTGACAAACGAAACTAGCCCTAAAACACACGAGTCTGGTATTATCCTTCAAAAATAAAAATCTGATTAATAAGCAGACAAACTACAAGAGCAACAAATGTACCATATAGGAAATACGGCAGCTGTCAGTCACATGACCTATTATGTGTATGTGTGAGCTAATATATACTGCCAGGGGGAGGGCTTCCTGTTGGCTGGGGATTTATCATGCTGCCAATTTAGCTTACAAATACTGAGGTAAAAATACTGAGCAAATAACGTGTGAACGAGGTCTAATACAGGAGGAGATGACACACAGGTATATACTATATACAGAGGAAATGACACACAGATATATACTATATACAGGAGAGATGACACATGTATATACTATATACCGGAGCAGATGACCTACAGGTATATAGTATATACAGGAGATGACCTACAGGTATATGCTATATACAGGGGAGATGACACACAGGTATATACAGGAGATGACATACAGGTGTATAATATATATATATATATATATATATATATATATATATATATATATATATATATATATATATATATATATATATATATATATATACAAACAAATCTGGATATACTGAGGTGAAAATGAGAGGTGTGAGGTGAAAATGAAAAGGTGTGAGTGCAAAATGAAAGGAGTGAGGGAAAATAGTGGAGTGATCAGAAAATGACAGATGTGAGGTCGAAATGACAAGTGTTGGGGGGGAATGAGAGGAGTGAGGGAGAAAATGAGAGGTGTGAGGGGGGAAAAAGTGAGGTGCTATAACTAACCACAGATATTTACTATGCCCAGGCAACGCCGGGCTCTTCAGCTAGTGTTTTATATATTTAAAATATCACTGATTAAATTTTTTTTTTTTTTTTTTCTTTTATCTGTACTTTTGCCCGAGGTTAATATAATCGTTACCACTAACTTTAACAGGAAGAAGCAATGGAGACTGGCATTGGCATTCCCACAACTGAATCTGGTGAGGAGAAACCTTATATGCGTGCTGCTGATGGTTTTGCTGAAAATGTGACCCCTGCGGCTCTCCCACCATGTACAGCTGGCGATGCTGCGGACTTCCAGGGCTCTAGTGCATCAGAAGCTGCACCCGGCGCTCGCTGTAAGGTGTGCCTAAAGGAAGGAGCCATCCTGACATGCAACCAATGTGTAAACAGTTTCCACCGTGACTGCCATCTGCCAGCAATGATTGAAAATATCAGGTAAATACTATGCAGAGAATGTTAAGGTTGGGAACACCTTAGCAAATTTGCATGCGGCCTTTTGTTCTGTAGGGGATAAATAAGTGACTGCTTCACCTACTTTGTTCACAAGAAACAAAATGCAGAAAAGGCACACCATTCAACAGGCATTGGAACTGATCCTGAGCAACACCAACCCTTCAGACTCAGATGGAGAAGACCTAGTCCTTCAACCAGATTCGGACTCTGAGCTGTCTTCAGGTTAGATTTTTCAAATTACCTATTTTTACTTCCTATCTTTTTGCTAGGTTCACATTTGAGAGACCCAGCAGGGAACTTTGAAATTTTCTCAGCCTCCGCATGTTCCCCGCATGCGGGAGAGCGGGGGAACTGAAATTCTCTCAAATGTGAACCTAGCCTTATTTAGAACCAAAACAAAATGTTAATTTGAAATTATTTATCTTGCAGATGAGGAGACGCCTCCTCTACCAAAAAAGAGAGCTCGGTTGGCGAGTGAGCCGAAAGAGACTGCAAAAGATGGCACAGTGTGGCGTGAAGTACAAGTGGGTAAACGTCTCCATTTCACCCCAGTAGAACCGTACCCTACAGATGGAGAGCCAAGTGCTAAGGCCAGACGAAGTGTCCAGAGTCGTCTTCAGAGCTTCCTCTGTTTTATCACTCTTGACATGCTTTGTAGCATTCAAGAATGGACTACTCAACATGCACGTCACATGGAGCAGGTGGATTGGTTCATGGGTCTCCCGGAACTAATGGCATTTATTTCAGTCATTATCTTGCGAGGGTTGACAAAGGTTCCATCACTACGTGACAGCTGGTCAGCAAACCTGGGAAACCCAAGGATCATTGCAACTATGACCCGAAACCGCTTCCAAGACATCATGCAACACCTACGCTTTGATGACATGTTCACACGCCGTGAGCGAGTGGAGACCGATAAGTTTGCTGCAATCTCCGATGTGTGGAGATCGTTTGTCACCAACTGCATCGCATCCTACAACCCTGGTCGACACATCACTATTGATGAACAGCTTTTCCCGTCAAAGACTCGCTGCTGTTTTCTGCAATACATTGCAACAAAACCAGACAAGTTTGGCATCAAGTTTTGGGTGGCTTGCGACTTGAAATCAAAGTACATCTGTAATGTCCTCCCATATCTTGGCAAGGACCCCAGTCATCCCAGCGGGGAGAGACTGTCCGAAACTGTAGTGATGAGGCTGATGGAACCATTCATGGACAAGGGCAGAACTGTAACCACGAACAATTTATTTACATCATTGTCACTTGCACAACGACTGCTTAGCCGGAAAACCACTATCCTCGGCACAGTCAGCAAGAGTTGCAGGGAAATTCCTCAATCTGCTAGACAGATGGACCGCACTGAATTCACCACTCAGGTGTTTTCAACCACTGGTGCCACACTGACAGTGTATGCACCCAAACGAAAGAAGGCCGTCTACATTCTCAGCAGCATGCACAGCGTGGTTGAGACTGAGAATACCAACAAAAGGAAGCCAAACACGGTCACACAATACAACCACACAAAGTGCGGTGTGGATGTAATGGACCAAATGGTGCGGGAGTACAGCGTGCGTGCAGGAACACGCAGATGGCCAGTCGCCGTGTTCTACAACATGATTGACATGGCAGCACTGAATGCTCATGTTCTTTATCAGGCATGCACTGGGGTGCAGGAGAGACGGGTGGACTTCCTGGTTGAGCTTGCAAAAGAGTTAGGTGGCTCTCATGTGACTGAAAAGAAGGCACGCATGGAGAAACTCCTTCGGCAACAACCTTCCAAACCGAGCCCTGGCAAAAGGGCGAAGTGTCAGGTCAACCATCGATGCACGAACAATTGTGCAACTGAGAGATGTGTTGACTGCTACAAATACACGTGTGGCAAATGTACCAGGGACATACCCAGGCAGTGCCAGGTATGTGCAGACATGCTGCTGAGTGAGTGCTGAAATTCCACACACACACGCAGCCCCCCCACTGCAGCCTATTGTAAATATGTGTGGAATTGTTTTATTCCTTGTAAAAAAAATTTTTTTTTTTTTTTATAACAAAAATAAAAAGCATGGAAACAAATAACAGTTCTTTTTGTAATATATATATATATATTTTTTTTCCGCTAGTGTGCTTGAGGCCTTAGACACAAATGCTTCTGGTCATTACTCACAGCTGTACCTTGCTCTAAAATTTCTAATTCTCTATTTAAGATATATAAAAAATGATTCATTGTTTCAGTGCTTTTTTTGCTCAAATAAAACTAAACTAAATACAATATGTACAGTCTTTATATTATCAAATACAGTAAACTGAATAGAACTAACTAGAAACTAAAGGTACATTCACACATAACGATTTCGTTAACGATATCGTTGCTTTTTGTGACGTAGCAACGATATCGTTAACTAAATCGTTATGCGTGACAGCGACCAACGATCAGGCCCCTGCTGGGCGATCGTTGGTCGCTGGGAATGATCAGGACCTTTATTTATTCGCTGATCACCCGCTGACATCGCTGAATCGGCGTGTGTGACGCCGATCCAGCGATGTGTTCACTGGTAACCAGGGTAAACATCGGGTTACTAAGCGCAGGGCCGCGCTTAGTAACCCAATGTTTACCCTGGTTACCATTGTAAAAGTGAAAACAAACAGTACATGCTTACATTCCGGTGTCTATCCTCCGGCGTCGGCTTCCCTGCACTGTCAGCGCCGGTCGGCCGTAAAGCACAGCGGTGACGTCACCGCTGTGCTCTGCTTTACGGCCGGCCGGCGCTGACAGTGCAGGGAAGCTGACGGCGCGGCACAGTCACCAGAATGTAAGTATGTACTGTTTGTGGTTTTTTTTTTAAACTTTACCCTGGTTACCATTGTAAAACATCGGGTTACTAAGCGCGGCCCTGCACTTAGTAACCCGATGTTTACCCTGGTTACCCGGGGACTTTGGCATCATTGATCGCTGGAGAGTTGTGTGGTTGCTGGAGAGCTGTCGCACACACAACGACCTAAACAGCGATGCAGCGATCGGCATCGTTGTCTATATCGCTGCAGCGTTGCTAAATGTGACGGTACCTTTAATGGAATAAACTCAATGGGAAAACAACCACCTCCTGTGGTGCGACAGTAATGGCCTTAATTACAGAACACAAGACGGTGATTAGAGGATGTTGGCTAAAATCCTTCAGGTCATTCGACCTGTCTCTGGGTTCCAAAAGTAGAAATGTTAAATGACCCCTCTCTGGGACTTAATTGAGAGGTGTAGTTTGTAAAATGGGGTCACTTCTGGGGGGTTCTGGCACCTCAGGGGCTTTCCCAGTGGGTCATGGCACCTGCAAACCATAACAGTAAAATCTGCACTATAGTATGGCGCTCCTTCTCTTGAGTTTTGCACTGTGCCTGAAAAGTATTTCCCGATTACATATAAAGTATTGCAATACTCAGTAGAAATTGTTCAACAAATTGAGAGGTCCATATTTTTTTTTTTTTCCTATTGGCCCTTATGCAAATAAAAAATTCGAGGATAAAACATAATTTCAGCAGTAAAAAAAATGTAAATATTTTTTTTCTTCACCGACCAATTGTACAAATTTCTTAGACGCATTTGATGTTAAAAACCTCACTGCCCCGCTGGATGAACTCAATGAGAAGTGTAGTTTTTAAAACAGCATCAGTTATGGAGGGTTTCTGCTTTTCTGGCACCTCAGGAACTCTGCAAATGTGACATGGCACCCTCAAACCAATCCAGCAAAGTGTGAACTCTGAACTCCAATATGGCGCTTCTTCCCTTCTGAGCTTTGCACTGTGCCTCAAAAAATGTTTCCACCACATATGGGATATCTGTGGTTGCATGAGAAATTGCACAACAAAATGTATTGAAAAGACCGCACCTTGAAAAAGCTGAGCGAAACGCGCGTCGGTGCTGGCGTGGCGCATGTCCAGACTCGGTCACACTATGGGTAAGCAAGGCTAAGATGAGGGAACGGGGGCTCTATTTACTGTGCGCACATTGTTTCCACCGCTGTTGCGGTGTTATACTATTTATGCCCTGTACTATTTGATTCCCTTGCCTATAGTATGCACTAAGCACTTTATGTATCTACCCATTTGTGTTTCTGTCTGTCTGGACATTGGTAGCCTTCACTACCTGATCCCAGTCCGTTTTATTGTTTCTTTGTTTATAAATAAAATTACTTTTTTTCTATTCTACTGGACGTTTTTACTCCTATTTTGTTCTATTTGGTTCACAACAAAATGTATGTTGCACGTTTAGATACATTCCTTGAGGGGTCTAGTTTCCAAAATGGAGTCCCTTGTGGGGGTTTTCCATTGTTTAGGAACATCAGGGGCTCTCCAAACATGATATGGAGTACACTCTCAATTCCAGCTAACTTTGCTTTCAAAAAGTCAAGCAGTGCGTCTTCTGAGCCCTGCTGTGCACCAAACAGTAGTTTTTTCCATCATACATGACGGTACCACGAGAGAGGGGATTCGCCCTTCAAGGACAGGAAACCTTCAAGATAAAAGGGGCGGCTCCACTCTCCACATCAGTTGGTTTCCTGTCCTTGACGGGGAACCCTCAAGATGAAGACTTCTGATGAAGACAGAAGAGGATGCCTGGGTCGGGTGGATTTGGGCAGGCGCTCGTCTGCTGCACCTGTCACCAGGTACCGGTAGTCGACTCGGGGGGCATGTATTCCATGCCCCCCCTGATTGAAGCATGGCCACAACCCGTGAGGCAATGCCCGGGTAAAGATTATCCACGGGGGCCGCAGGTGGTTCTGATTAAGAGGGAATGGCAAAAACCGGAGAAAGTCCCAAATAGTCAACTCCCTAAGGCTGCCGTCACACTAGCAGTATTTGGTCAGTATTTTACATCAGTATTTTCTATTCGCCACGACAGCACCCACTAGAGAGAGGGGATCTGCCCCCTAGGAACAGGAAACCTACAGAGAGATAAAAGGGGCGGCCCCCCCTCGCTCCTCAGTTGGTTTCCTGTTCCTAGATGGGAGCCCACAGAGAAGACTCTATGGAACTAAGAAGAGGAAGACCTGCCTGGACTACCGCCTGTACGACTCTGCTGAGCGACAGGGGCCCCAGAGCGGGTAGACGGTGTCGGGGGAATGATCCTGCGGGCTCCCCCCTCATCTGGCGCGGCTGACATGAAGCCTGAAGGTTACCAACGGTCTCCCTGCTGGGACACCGTTGTGTGAAGCGCTGACAGTGCGGCAAGTACCTTGTCCGGACCGGACCTGGAGCAGGTAGATGTGCCCTCCTGAGGTATGTGGAGCTGAGCGGCGGTGTGACGACTCCCCGGTCTGGGTTTCCCTCCTGTCCCTCCAAGGTAAGAGGCGACATGGCGGTGGGTGCAGCACTTACAGCGGCGTTTTCCGGTGTGCAGCAGAGACGCGGGCGCATGCGCAGTAGCGTCGGCGTCCCGGAAAAGGAGGCTTGAACTTCCGGGGTCGGAGTACCATTTCCGGGGGAACCGCCATATTGGATTCCTCTATGCGGTTCCATTGCCCTGACGCCGGACTTGTGAGTAAAAAAAAAAAAAGGGGGGTGTGTGCAGAGTTACGACACTATAAAGTGGAGTTAGTAGTGCAGTCAGTGTGCCATTATGTCATCCCAAGAGGAGGCCGGTGTGCACCCTATGGAAGAGCCACTAGTACCTAGTGGTGAAGCCAGAAAAAGGAGTGGTGGTCACTCTAAAATAAGTGACTCCACTGATAAATCAGGAAGGAAGTCGTCCCGTTCTACATCCCAAGCTAAGGCAACCCCGCAGCCGGTATAAAATAATACGCTGGGTGAGTGTATATATAGCTTCACTGAAGCTTATATTGATTCCTTTGCTTATATTGCTTCTAGGCAAAGAGGACGGGGAAGAGCAAGCACAAACAATGTGCTATATGTACCGAACCCCTGCCTGACTCCTATCTTAAAAGTCTGTGTCAGGCGTGTATAGATAACACCTTACGGCAGGAGGAGTCGGTTAAAATGAATGAGATACGGCTTATAATTCGGGAAGAACTTCAGTCGTTGGGAGGTGGTTCTTCTTCAGTAAATATTGAGAAAAGAAGCGTATCCTCACCTAAAGCTGACACATCAGCAGAGAGTGGGGAGGTCGACTCGGATGTCTCTCAGCTGTCTAATTCTTCAGAGGAAGAAGACTTTGTCTGTTTTCCAACTGAGGGTATAAACAACTTAGTTAAGTCAGTGAGAAATACGATGGGGGTATCTGAGTCAAAAGAACCCCAAACACCACAGGAAGTCATGTTCGCTGGTCTTTCCCAGCGGAAAGGCCACGTATTTCCGGTAAACCAGGCCATAAAAGACCTCGTTAAGAAAGAATGGACTAGAGGTCAAAAGGGGTTTGTGCCAATATCCTGTAAGAGGCGCTACCCCTTCGATGACGAAGATTTGAATACCTGGGCCAAAATACCAAAAGTTGATGCGGCAGTTGCGTATACATCTCGCCGTTTCTCCTTACCCCTGGAGGATGCAGGTTCTTTATCAGATCCCATGGACCGAAAATCAGACGCACTTCTTAAGAAATCGTGGGAAGCCTGTGTCACGGCATTCAAGCCGGCAATTTCAGCCAGGTGTACTAGCAGATCAATGCTAGTCTGGCTGGAACAGCTGGATCAAAATATTAAGTGGCGTATCCAGGGAGAAATTACGAGCATGTATTCCTCTGATTAAGGGTGCTGCTGCTTTTATATCGGATGCCTCAATTGATTCCCTCCGCCTCGCGGCCAGAACAGCTAATCTCCAATACGGCTCGGCATGCTTTATGGCTAAAAAACTGGAAGGGGGATGCCCAGTCTAGATCCAAATTGTGTGCCATACCCTGTCAGGAAGGGCGTTCAGGAAGCCACAATTCGGAAGGAGGGGAGGCTTCAGAAACAGATGGAATAATAAAGATTTCAAACAAAAAGGAAATTTGTTTAATAAACGCCCCTTCAAGCCAGCAGATAAATTCCATTGATTATATTTCTCCGGTGGGTGGAAGACTAAAACAATTTAGTCAACAATGGAAAGAAATAACGATTAATCCATGGGCTATTGAATTAATATCTTCAGGCCTCACATTAGACTTTATTAGAACTCCTCCGGATCCTTTCCTTCTTACCACCTTAAGATCCAGGCCTCAGCAAGAGGCACTTGAAATCGAGGTTAAATCCCTCCTACGCAAACAAGTCCTGGTGGAGGTTCCATCTTCCCAGATAGGGAGGGGATTTTACTCTCCCTTGTTTCTGATTAGTAAGCCGGATGGCTCTTTCAGAACTATAATTAATTTAAGAAAGCTGAATTCCTTTATAAGATCTAAAACATTCAAGATGGAATCCATTCGTTCAGCTATAAAAAAAAAAAAATCTATTCCCAAACTGTTACATGGTAGTATTGGATCTTAAGGATGCTTACTACCATATTCCTATACATCATTTACACCAGCAGTTTCTTCGGGTAGCAGTTTGTATAGAGGGGCAAATTCGTCATCTACAATACAGGGCAATGCCCTTCGGGTTATCTATGGCCCCAAGGGTTTTTACTAAATTACTATTGGAAGTAATGTCTTTTTTGCGGGTAAAGGATACTTTGGTCATTCCATATCTAGATGACCTATTGATTGTAGGTAAAAAAAAACCCTACAGTGTGAGCAGAGGTTATGGGAAGTAGTGTTATCCTTACAATCCCTGGGGTGGCTGGTTAATTGGGAAAAATCTAGACTTCAGCCTGTAACGTGTCAGAAATTCCTTGGGCTCCTTCTGGATTCGGTTGACCAGATTTGTAAGCTGCCTGAGGATAAGAAAATCTCCATAGTTGATAAGGTATCCTTAGCAATAAAAAAACGTAGTATGTCACTAAGACAGGTCATGTTGTTACTAGGTTCTCTAACATCGTGCATTCCTGCGGTCCAGTGGGCGCAGTTCCATACTAGGCATCTACAAAAATTTGTATTGGAGGAGGACATTAAGAATAGAGGATGTCTGGATAAAACTGTTTTCCTAACGTCAGAAGTAATACACTCCCTTAAGTGGTGGTTGGATCAGGAAAATCTTTCAAAGGGGGTTCTATGGGTAATCACCCCTTCTAGTATAGTGACCACAGATGCTAGTCCTGAAGGCTGGGGAGCACATTTTCAGGATCAGTGGGTTCAGGATCTTTGGTCCAGTTCAGAACTTAATAGTTCCTCGAATGTCAGAGTTGAGGGCTATATATTATTCCCTACTTCACTTTCTTCCTCAGCTCAGCGGCTCTCATGCAAGAGTATTCTCCGACAACACCACTGCGGTGGCTTATCTGAACCATCAAGGAGGTACGCGGTCGGACAAACTCAGGGAGGTGGCATCAGACATCATGGAGTTAGCCGAAGGTCATCTGCTATCACTGTGAGCAGTACACATCAGAGGCACAGACAACTTTCGTGCCGATTTCCTAAGCCGTCACACTCTTCATCAGGGGGAATGGATGCTAAACAGAAAAATTTTCAAATTGATAACAGCTCGATGGGGTGTTCCTCAAATAGACTTGTTTGCCACAAGAGCCAACCGGCAGGTCAAGGTGTTTGCCTCTCTAAACAGGGAGGACAAGCCGGACATACTCGATGCCCTCCAGGTGCCATGGACATTCGACCTGGCCTATGCTTTCCCTCCATGGAATCTATTGCCTATAGTAATAAGAAAAATAAGGGAGGAAGGCGCAAGAGTGCTGTTAATAGCCCCATTCTGGCCCAAAAGGCCATGGTTCTCATGGCTGAGGGCGATGTCAGTGTCAGATCCATGGATTCTGCCTCAGTCCAAGGACTTGCTCTCTCAGGGTCCATTCCTCCATCCTCAGGCAAAGGGCATGAACTTAACTGCATGGAGTTTGAGAGGCGGTTACTAAATCTCAGGGGGTTTTCTAATGGGTTAATCGATACTCTTATGAAGAGCAGAAAACCTTCAACCACCAGGATTTACGTTAGAATTTGGAGGAAATTTCTTCAGTTTCATACTACACAACTTTCCCCTGAAGTTCCTATATTTCCAATGTTGGAATTTCTACAAAAAGGTCTGGAATTAGGACTCTCTGTAAGCACTCTGAAGGTTCAGGTTTCAGCCTTAGGAGCTCTTTTTAATTATGACGTTGCGGGTAATAAATGGATATCCCGGTTTATATCTGCTTGTGAGAGATCAAGACCAATAAGCATACCACGGGTTCCTCAGTGGGATCTATCTATAGTACTAAATACATTGACACAACCACCTTTTGAGCCTCTCCGTGCAGTCTCACTAAAAAATATTTCTTTGAAAACTGTATTAGTGGCATTAGTTTCTGCTAGAAGAGTAAGTGATCTTCATGCATTATCTATAGATCCTCCCTTTTTAGCGGTAACATCAGATAGGATACTTTTAAAAACAGATCCTTGTTATCTCCCTAAGGTGGCCACTACCTTTCATAGATCCCAGGAGATCTTGTTACCTACCTTTTATGAAAACCACTCAACTCCAGAAGAAGATAGACTTCACACCCTAGATGTAAAAAGGACTGTCTTAGCCTATTTAGAGAGAACTAGGGACTGGAGGAAGAGTAGGGCTCTCTTTGTGTCTTTCCAGGGTAAAACCAAAGGTGCCAGAGTCACAAAGAACACATTATCTCGCTGGATCAGAGAGGCTATAATCTTGGCATATAAAGCTGGAGGAAGAGATCCTCCAATGCATATAGGAGCGCACTCTACAAGAGCCTTGTCGACTTCCTGGGCAGAAAGGGCGAATGTGCCAATAGACCTTATATGTAAGGCTGCAACTTGGTCTTCACCTAATACCTTCTATAAGCATTATAGATTAGATCTATCCTCTGCTTCTGATCTAACCTTTGGTGTATCGGTCCTTGACTCAGTAAACCCACCCAGTCTATAGTCTCTGTAATTCTCTCTAGTGGGTGCTGTCGTGGCGAATAGAAAATACCGGATTACTCACCGGTAATGCTCTTTTATAGAGCCCACGACAGCACCCGTTCACATCCCTCCCTTTTCTGTATATAGTTGCACATGGTGCATTTTTGGTGAGGTGTAAATATTAGAAAGATGTAGCATGAGGTTGTAAATATGTGTGTGTATGTATATGTATATATGTGTGTGTGTATATATATATATATATATATATATATATATATATATATATATATATATATATATCTGAACCTGTTAACTAAAACCTGGCGGCGGTTCCTCCTATTCTCTGTAAAACAACTGAGGAGCGAGGGGGGGCCGCCTCTTTTATCTCTCCGTAGGTTTCCTGTTCCTAGGGGCGGATCCCCTCTCTCTAGTGGGTGCTGTCGTGGGCTCTATAAAAGAGCATTACCGGTGAGTAATCCGGTATTTCTAAGCCAAAACCAGGAGTGGGTGATAAATGCAGACGTGGTCCATATGTTTCTATTATACTTTTCCTCTATTTGTTCCACTCCTGGTTTAGGCTTACAAATACTGATGTAAAATACTGACCAAATTCTGCTAGTGTGATGGCAGCCTAAAGAGAAGATATCCTTTCGAGGAGGAGGCGTCCTCCTCTTGAGATAGAGCCCCAAAAATTGATGTGGCAATTTCAAAAGTTGCCAGAAAATCCTCCCTGCCATTTGAGGACCTAGGTTCTCTAAAAGAACCTCTGGATAGAAAGGTGGACAGTTCCCTGAAAACAGCATGGGAAGTCTCAGCAGGGGCACTAAGGCCAGCTATCGCGGTCACTTGTGTAGCCAGATCCCTTAAAATCTGAATAGACAACCTGGAGGAACAGGTAGAACAAAAAGTTCCCAGAGGGACTATCCTAGAGGCAATACCGGCCATGAGAGCAGCGGCAGTATTTCTAGCTGAGGCGTCAGCAGACTCGGCTAGACTGGCAGCAAAGTCAGCAGCTTTAGCCAACACAGGACGCCGTGCAATATGGGTTAAATTCTGGCCAGGAGATACACAGGCAAAGATGAAACTTTGCTCTTTGCCATGTGAGGGGAACTTCCTATTTGGACCGGCATTAGACGAAGTGTTAGAAAAAACGGTGACAAAAAGAAAAATTTTCCAAAGCAGCCCTTTCGGTGCTCCTTTCAGAGAGGCCGAAAATTCTGAAGGCAGCAGTATAGAAACCGAGACAGGAGCAACTTTGACAGGCGATCCAGGAGAGGAAAAGGTTTCTATTTTGGCAGGTCCCCCAGAGACACCAGAAAACCCTCCCAGTGACGGTCCTTCTCAGGTGGGAGGGAGGCTCTCGCTTCCTTCCAGCCTGGGAGAGGATCTTCTCCAGCGCATGGATCAGACAGATCATAGGATCAGGCCTAAAATTAAAAATTCCACCACTGGCCTCAGAAGATACATGCAGACCCCGGTATAGTCCTCCCAAGACAAACAAGACAGTCTGGAAGGAGAAATAATATCACTCCTAGACAAACACGTCTTGGAAGAAGTTCCAATAGAGGAAAGGATGAAACTGTTTTACTCCCCCCTTTTTCTCATGAAAAAAACGGACAATTCTTGAAGGACAATAATAAATTTAAAAGGCCTCAACAAATATCTAATAATTCCATCTTTCAAAATGGAAACAATAAAATCAGCGGTGAAACTGCTATATCCTCAGTGTTACATGGCGGTCCTAGACCTAAAGGACGCTTATTACCACGTCCCAATCAGACAACAAGATCGTCAGTTTCTCAGAATGGCAGTTCAGATGGGGTCCCAGTTGCGTCACTTTCAGTACAGGGCTCTGAACTTTGGGATAGCAACAGCCCCACGAGTGTTTACAAAACTGATTGCAGAGGTCACAGCACATCTCAGAGAAAGACACTGATAATACCCTACTTAGAAGACTTGCTGATAGTGGGGGGAAAAACTTTTCTCACTGTCAGGAGCAGGTCAGAATAGTGATGGACACTCTACAGACACTAGGATGGCAACTGAACCTCAAGAAATCCAAACTAGAGCCAGCAATGGTCCAGAATTTCCTAGGGATAACGGTAGACTCCATGACGCAGGAGTGTCGCCTCCCAAAGGAAAAAATCAAACAAATGATTATAACTTTAAAAAAAAAAAAAAAAGAGATGTCGACCATGTCCCTAACCTCCTGCATACCGGCAGTAAAATGGGCCCAGTTCCATGCAAGAGAACTGCAATGGTGTGTGCTGCAGAACGACCTGGAACTTCAGGGGCAGCTAGAGCAGAATCTCATTCTCACGCTCTCTGTACTGCAATCACTCAGATGAGTCATCTCCGAGAGGAGTTCCCTGGACATACACAGCCTCCAAAGTAATCACAACGGATGCCAGTCCATGGGGGTGGGGAGCTCACTCAGACACACTATGGGTCCAAGACCCCTGGGCTCAAGAGGAGAAAAATCTATCCTCAAACGAGTGGGAACTCCGAGCAATCGAAAAAGTGCTAAGGAGGTTACTTCCACACTTGACAGGGCATCATGTGAGGGTCCTATCGGACAACCGAACAGCGGTCGCATACGTGAACCACCAGGGGGGCACCCATTCTCGGTCACTGATGCACATAACCAAGAGACTCCTGACTCTAGCTGAGAGTCATTTCCTCTCGTTATCGGCCCTGCATATTCGAGGTGTAGACAACATAAAGGCAGACTTTCTAAGCAGGAACCACTTAAGGCAAGGGGGATGGTCCCTAAAAAAGTCCTTTTTTTTTTTTTTTTTCCAACGGATAGTGCACATGTGGGGAAGACCCAGTGCAGACCTCTTTGCCTCAAAAGCCAACAAAAAAGTTCTGCTCGCTGAACCCAGCAGACAGGCCATTGGCAGTAGACGCCTTCAGCATAGAATGGACGTCGGGACTCATGTATGCCTTCCCACCGATATGTCTAATTCCAGCAGTTCTGAAGATCAGGGAGGACAAGGCTAGAGTGATTGTAATAGCTCCCTTCTGGCCGAAAAGACCATGGTTTTACTGGCTGACAGTGATGTCAGTGACGAACCCGTGGGTACTCCCAGAGGACCAGGACCTTCTAACACAGGGTCCCTTCAACCACCCGCAGAATTCCGGGCTACATTTGACAGCCTGGCATTTGAACGGTCGTTGTTAGAGAAAGAAGGGTTCTCAGCTGGTTTAATATCCACCTTGCTCAGTAGCAGAAAACCAGTAACGACCAAGATCTATGGGAGAATATGGAAGAAATTCCTGTCCAGCTCCGGGCCAATACGGGAAGGGGAGGTCCCGATAGTGGCAATACTGGAGTTCCTGCAAAAGGGATTAGATCTGGGATTAGCTGTTGGTACCCTCAAAGTACACATTTCCGCTTTAGCAGCCTTAAGGTACCGTCACACTTAGCGACGCTGCAGCGATACCGACAACGATCCGGATCGCTGCAGCGTCGCTGTTTGGTCGCTGGAGAGCTGTCACACAGACAGCTCTCCAGCGACCAACGATGCCGGTAACCAGGGTAAACATCGGGTAACTAAGCGCAGGGCCGCGCTTAGTAACCCGATGTTTACCCTGGTTACCATCCTAAAAGTAAAAAAAAAAAAACAGTACATACTTACCTACCGCTGTCTGTCCTCCAGCGCTGTGCTCTGCACTCCTCCTGTACTGTCTGTGTGAGCACAGCGGCCGGAAAGCAGAGCGGTGACGTCACCGCTCTGCTTTCCGGCTGACCGACGCTCACAGGGGATCTAAATTTAGTGTTGACAGCTTTGACAGAAAGCCCCTTTGAGCCATTAAATAAATCATCAGATAAAGTACTAACATTAAAGACCGCTTTGCTAGTGGCACTTACATCGGCCCGTAGGGTTGGGGATTTACACGCGTTGTCAGCTGCCCCTCCCCCTTACACAGAAATTATAGACGATAGGGTTGTATGAAAATTAGATCCGGCATATCTCCCCAAGGTGGTATGCGAGATTCCATAGGGCTCAGGATATAACCCTACCCTCTTTCTGTCCCAATCCTAGTAACAAGAAAGAGGAGAAACTCCATTGCCTAGATGTCAGGAGATGTATCCTACAGTATTTAGAAATGACAAAATCCTGGTGGAAACAGAGGGCTTTATTTGTTTCGTTCCAGGGGTCAAGGAAGGGCCTTAAATCCTCAAAACAAAATTATCGCTAGATGGGTGAGAGGCCATTATTCTAGCGTATAGTCGTGCAGGCAGGGTTGTTCCACAGGGTCTGAAAGCCCACTCCACGAGGGCCATGGCGACGTCGTGGGCGGAGAGAGCTGATGCTACCATCGACCAAATCTGTAAGGCGGCCACTTGGTCCTCTCCGTCTACATTTTTTAAAGATTATAGGCTAGACCTATCTGCTACCTCTGATCTCACATTTGGGAGAAGTGTTACAAGCCGTGATCCCTTCCTAAAAGAGAATACAAATCTCTGTAACTCTCGTCGTGCCGTCATGTATGATGGAAAAACACGGGTATTACATACCTGGTAATGTGTTTTTTCATGAGACATGACGGCACCCTTATATTCCCACCCTTTTGATCACGTCATTAGTTGGGTGCATTAGCATTATTTGTATTATACACTCCCTCGGGTCTCGGTGAATAGAACCGTGTAGGATGTATTATTTATGTGTACACTAACCGGCGGAGTTCCTCTCGTACTCTGTAAAATAACTGATGTGGAGAGAGGAGCCGCCCCTTTTTATCTTGAAGGTTTCCTGTCCTTGATGGGTGGATCCCCTCTCTCCTGGTGCCGTCATGTCTCATGAAAAACACATTACCAGGTATGTAATACCCGTGTGTCTCACACATGGGGTATCGGCGTGCTCGGGAGAAATTACACAACACTATTTTGCAGTCCATTTTTTTCCTGTTTATCTTGTGAAAATAAAAATTGGGGTCTAAAGCAAAATTTTACACTCGCTTAATTCCTGTGAAGCACCCGAAGAGTTAACAAACTTCTTCAATATGGTTTTGAGGGGTGCAGTTCTTAAAATTGTGTCACTTTGGGTATTTTCTGTCGTATAAGCCCCTCAGTCACTGTGATGTGATCCGTAAAAAAAAAAAAAATGGTTTTAATTTAGAATTCATTTATAATTCACACCAGAATTGAACCAGAAGGGAACTGAAGGTAACTGGACACAGTCACTGTAAACAATGTTTCTGCTTGTTTTCACTTTCACACCTATAATCATTCACTTTCTGCAAACTTCTCTAATCCCTACTCCTAGTAAAGAACTGTTCATCTCCTCTTCAATCCTCCCCATCCATCTCACCTCCTCCTCAGAACTGTTCCTTAACATACAATCTTCTGTCTCCAAACACAGACAGCCACCTCATGCCCTCTCCTGCTCCCACCTGCTAACACTTTCTCTGCTCCTTCTCACTGCTGGTGATATCTCTCCAAATCCTGGTCCTCCTCACCACATCCCCACATTCAGTTCTACCTCCCATCCACGCTCCATCACAAATTTCCGTAACCTCTCTAACCTTATACCCATTCGCCCAGCCCCCACTTCCCCAGTGCCACTAACAGGAGCTCTGTGGAACGCTCACTCTGTCTGCAACAAGCTTGCCTACATCCACAATCTTTTCGTTACTACCAAACTTTCCTTCCTCGCCATCACTGAAACCTGGCTCACCCCTTCTGACACAGCCTCTCCTGCTGCACTTTCCTATGGTGGCTTCCACCTTTCTCACACACCCCATCCCAGCAACAAGCATGGCGGAGGAGTTGGTTTTCTCCTGTCGGGTACCTGCTACTTCACCCCAATCCTACTGCCACCCTCTGTTACACTCCCTTCCTTTGAGGTGCTCTCTATGCCCCCACCAACCTCTAACTGGCTGTCATTTACCGCCCTCCAGGGCCAGCCACCACCTTCTTTGACCACTTCACCACCTGGCTACTTAATTTCCTTTCTGCGGACATCCCCACTATCATCATGGGCGACTTCAACATCCCCATTGACACTTCCCTCTCAGCTGCCACTAAACTTCTATCTCTCACTTCCTCCTTCGGCCTCACTCAATGGTCTTCTGCAGCCACTCACAAAGATGGTCACACATTGGACCTCATCTTCACCCACCTCTGCTCCCTATCTAACCTCTCTAACTCACCTCTTCCTCTTTCTGACCACAATCTACTCACATTCTCTTCCCTCTCCACTCCTTGTCTACAATCCCCACCCCGCAAACTTGCACACCCTCGCAGAAATCTTAAACACCTTGATCTAAATTCTCTCTGAATCCCTCCTCCCTCTCACAGACATAAGTTCCCTACACAATGCAGACGACACTGCCGCTCTATAGAACACCACAATAGCTGCAGCTTTGGAATCTCTTGCCCCTCTCACACATTCCAAAGCTCGCAAAATCAACAGACAGCCCTGGCACACCAGCCTGACCAAAGAACTGAGGTGAACTTCCAGGGCTGCAGAGTGGAGATGGAAAAGATACCACTCCAACAAGCACTTTTATCGCATTCAAATAGTCCCTCACTACTTTAAAGACCACACTCGCCACAGCTAAACAAACCTACTTTTTATGTCTCATCCGCCCTGTCTCACAACCCTAAACAGTTATTCAACACCTTCAATTCTCTCCTCCATCCCCCAGCACCTCCTCCCTCCCCACTCACCTCAATACTTCAAGCAGAAGATTAAGAACATCAGAGACAGTTTTAGTAGACAACCCCCAGAGCCCTTCCTCCCAACTACCCAGCCCTCCACCTCCAAAACCAACTTCTCCACCATTACAGAAGATCGACTCTCCACTCTACTCTCAAGATTGCATCTCACCACCTGTGCACTTGACCCGATCCCTTCCCACTTCATCTCAAACCTCGCCACAGTCTTCATCCCAACTCTAACCCATCTCTTCAACCCATCACTAACAACTGGTGTTTTCCCTCAAGGTTTAAACCTGCCTCAATCACACCTATCCTCAAAAAGCCCTCTCTTGACCCATCCTCTGTATCTAGCTATCGCCCTATATCACTTCTCCCCTATGCCTCAAAACTACTGGAACAACACGTCCATCTTGAACTGTCCTCCCATCTATCTTCCTTCTCCCTTTTCGACCGCTTACAATCAGGCTTCCGGTCACACCACTCCACTGAAACTGACCGAAACTGACCTAACTAAGGTCACCAATGACCTATTAACCGCGAAGAGCAAGCGACACAACTCTTTCCTCCTCCTGGACCTGCCCTGTGCCTTTGACAGTGGACCATTCCCTATTACTACAGACCCTCTCATCCCTTGGCATCACAGACTTGGCCCTATCCTGGATCTCGTCATGCCTAACTGACCGAACATTCAGCATCTCCCATTCACACACCACCTTCTCACCTCGCCCCCTATCTGTCGGAGTCCCGCAAGATTCAGTTCTAGGGCCCCTGCTCTTCTCCATTTACACTTTTGGCCTGGGACAGCTCATAGAATCTCACGGTTTTCAGTATCATCTCTTTGCTGACGACACACAGATCTACATCTCTGGACCAGATATCACCTCCCTACTAACCAGTCCCTCAATGTCTATCCACTATGTCATCCTTCTTCTCCACTGGATTTCTAAAACTTAACATGGACAAAACAAAAATCATGGTCTTTCCCCCATCTCATGCGATTACCCCCCCCCCCCCCCTCCCAACGAATCCATTACAGTAAACTGCTGCCCACTCACCCCAGTCCCACAAGCTCGCTGTCTTGGGGTAATCCTTGACACTGATCTCTCCTTCAGACCGCATATCCAAGCCCTTTCCACTTCCTGCTGCCTTCAACTCAAAAATATTTCACGGATTCGTACATTCCTAAACCAAGAATCTGCAAAAATCCTAGTCCATGCCCTCATCTCTCGCCTTGACTACTGTAACCTCCTGCTCTGTGACCTCCCCTCTAACACTCTCGCACCCCTCCAATCTATTATAAACTCTGCTGCCTGACTAATCCACCTGTCCCCCCACTATTCCCTGGCCTCTCCCCTCTGTCAATCCCTTCACTGGCTCCCCATTACCCAGATACTCCAGTACAAAACCCTAAACATGACGTACAAAGCCATCCACAACCTGTCTCCTCCATACATGTGTGACCTCGTCTCCCGGTACTTTCCTGCACGCAACCTCCGATACTCACAAGATCTCCTTCTCTACTCCCCTCTTATCACCTCTTCCCACAATCGCATACAAAATTTCTCACGTGCATCACCCCTACTCTGGAACTCTCTACCACAGCATATCAGACTCTCACCTAGCATCGAAACCTTCAAAAAGAACCTGAAGACCCACCTCTTCCGGTAAGCCTACAACCTGCAGTAACCACCAATCGACCAAACCACTGCACCACCAGCTCTATCCTTACCTACTGTATCTTCACCCATCCCTTGTAGATTGTGAGCCCTAGCGGGCAGGGTCCTCTCTCCTCCTGTACCAGTTGTGACTTGTATTGTCCAAGATTATTGTACCTGTTTTTATGTATACCCCTCCTCACATGTAAAGCATGGAATAAATGGCGTTATAATAATAGTTTTGTAAATGATCTTGGAAAAATTAGAAATCTCTGGTTAACTTTTAACCCTTATGTTTCAAAAATTCTGCTGATGTAAAGTAGATGTATGGGAAATGTTGTTTAACTATTTTGTGTGACATAACTGTTTTTAAAGGGAACTGTCACCCCCAAAATAGAAGTTGAGCTAAGCCCACCGGCATGAGGGGCTTATCTACAGCATTCTGTAATGCTATAGATAAGCCCCCGATGTATCCTAAAAGATGAGAAAAAGAGTTTAGATTATACTCACCCAGGGGCGGTCCTGGTCCAATGGGTGTCGTGGTCCGGCGCCTCCTATCTTCATCAGATGACGTCCTCTTGTCTTCATGCTCCGGCGCAGGTGTACTAATTTGCCCTGTTGAGGGCAGAGCAAAGTACTGCAGTACACAGGCGCCGGGCCTCTAACCTTTCCCGGCGCCTGCGCACTGCAGTACTTTGCTCTGCCCTCAACAAGGCAGACAAAGTACACCTGAGCGGGAGCTGCAGTGTGAAGACGAGGACGTCATCGTAAGAAGATGGGAGGCCCTGTGCCGCGACGCCCATCGTACCGGGACCACCCCTGGGTGAGTATAATCTAACCTTTTTTTCTCATCTTTTAGGGTACATCGGGGTCTTGTCTACAGCATTCCAGAATGTTGATAAGCCCCTGATGCTGGTGGGCTTAGCTCACCTTCGATTTTGGGGATGACAGGTTCCCTTTAAGTTTAGAGCTACAATTCTTAGGCCTTTTCTAGTAATTAAACACAAGAATAAAGGACCTAATTACCATGGTGAACTTTCACGCAGAGCACTCACCATCCTGATATCAAGGGTATTTGATTCAGAGGCTGGATCAAATCACGATTGTTCTTCTCTGGAGGCAGTGGATTCACGACCCCTCTCCTTCTCTGACTGGCCTGTCGCTTCCGCCACTTGTGCGAGTGCCAATGCTGCGTCCACTTTGACGTTGCTGTTCCTCCATAACACCAGGGGGAGAGCTGGAAAAACCCACTCTTCTGGCGGTCAGCCAGAACTCCTGTCATGCCTCCTCCGTACCCACTGGAAGTGCGATTCAATTCTTCCGGGTCAAAAAGTCTCAAGATGCATTCTTCATCAAGGTACGCCTACCATCACGCCCTCTGCATGTGCAGACCCGGGACAACATGGCAGCGATTTAAAAAAAAAAAAAAAAAAGTCTACATCTGTTTGTGTCCACATGCCCGCAAACCCCCACTGGACTAGCGGCGGTGATTCTAGGACCTGACTCCAGTGTTACAGACACGAAGCTGTTCTTTCAGGCAACTGTCCGGGCCTGGGCGAGTTTCTTCCTTGCAGCTCCTGATCTTCAGGTTCCCTCAAGAACAGGACATAAATTCTAATATATGTCTAGTTGTAGTTTTCTCACCAGTGACTTGATTTGTTTGCAATCGGGTAATTGGTGTGCACATGTTCAGATGTTTTTAAATCCTGCAAGTTCACTTCGATGGTATCTTGACAGAGCGCATGCCGCTTGAAATGTGGCAAAAGATGCCTGTATTCTCTTTTTTGTGAACACACAATTTTAATCTTTGTTTCATGTACCTTGGATAATAAAATGCACTTTTTTGGATTTCATGTGTGATCTGGATTTTTCTGCTTGCTCTATTGGATGTTGCACCCTGCCCAAGTGCTATCCGTGCTCCAGAAATGTGGAATCGCAGGTGGTGAGCTGGATCTTCTGTGATTTTGACACAATTTACCAGCTCCCTTACTCTGCCTGAAGTTTAGAGGGGTGTAGTTAGTGTGTGAAGGGACAGTAGAAAAAAATGGAGAATGTCCAGGGACTGTGCCTAGAAGGATCAGGGTATCAGCCTCTAGGCCATCCAGAGTTGGGTGGTAAGCTGAGAGGCTGTGTGGTTTTCATAATCGGCAGTGAAGTGTTTTTCCCATGAGCTGTTGCAACAGAGAATCAGTGAGATTGTGCAAGAACAAACATGTGCTTCACATAGGATTCACGCTGCAAGTTGCCAGGAGGGAGAAAACGCTGAGTACTTGGCTGTACTGGAAGTTTCAGATTCCAGGAAATCTTTGTTCCAGAAGGGATTAGAGCAGCATGGAGTTTATACTGAATCACAGCATAGAGATAATTCCCATAGTGTAAAGCAGACTATACCTGCTGAGAGTTGTATTCCATCCTCTGAAACTGTATTTGGACTTCAGTAAATGGTAAAGTGACTTTCCTTGGCTCCTGCCTCATTACTCTGCACCATCTACTTCTATCACTATCCCTGGAGGCCAACCCTAGTTGAAGGGGCTTAAACACCTGCACTGCCATCATCACTTACACACACCACCACCCAAAACAACCCCCCCCCCCCCCCCAGGATCATCTGCAGTGCCGGCCATATTACAGCCGAACACTCCGACCGGCGTCAAACTTTTTCCTAACTTTTGTTTTCCTTTTTAATCCCCGTTTCACTGTCCCTGGAGCATGGGCAGCAAGCATGGCCGCCATCCCCATGACACCCAGAATCCAGCGACCTGAGTACCCCGCTCTGGGCAATACACCAGTATGGGGCCCTAAAAGTCCTGGTGGTATCCTTGAGTATAAGATACTTTATCAAATGCCTACAACCTGCAGTAACCACCGATCGACCAAACCACTGCATGACCAGCTCTATCCTCTCCTACTGTATTCTCACCCATCCCTTGTAGATTGTGAGCCTTCGCGGGCAGGGTCCTCTCTCCTCCTGTACCAGTTATGACTTGTATTGGTTAAGATTATTGTACTTGTTTTTATTATGTATACCCCTCCTCACATGTTAAGCACCATGGAATAAATGGCGCTATAACAAATAATGCTTTGCTGAATTCGAGATATAGTATATCTACCGCATTTCCCTGATCTACCTAGTCAGTGATTTCATCATCGAAGTTAATTAGATGTCTGGCTTGACTTGTTTGTTACAAAGCCATACTGTGGTTAATTACTGTATTCTTATCGAAGTACTTACATACATGCTGTTTAATAATTTGTTCTAAGATCTTTACTAGCATAGCAGGCTCATTGGCCTGTAATTTACTGGTTCAATTTTCTTTCCTTTTTGAAGCTAGAGACATTTGACCACCTCCAAAATCTTCAGGGACTTCTGTTCTCCAGGAATTTTCAAAGATTCTGGCTAGTGGTTCTGCATTTTCATCTATCTCTCAGTACCATAGGATGTAATTTATCTAGACCAGATTTAAGATGAATGTAAACTAGCTAAGTGTTCCCTCACCATCTCTGTTTATCATGTGGATTCCGTTATATCTTCGATGACCGTCAAGATTAGTTGGTTACATTTTTTTTTTTTTTTTAGACAACACTGAATTTTAATGTTCAGCCGCCTTAACATTTCTGTTAATATTGGATTGAAGATCATTCTCTGTCCTCCGTAGTACATGACGTTTCGGCTCTCCTGAGCTTTAATCATAACATCGCTAAAAAACAAAAACATAAGGGTAAATATACACACAAAAAATATATATATATATATATATATATATATACACAGCATCCGTGCATAATGTAACAAATATTACACCAAGGTACAAAGGAATGGCAAGCAACTATCCAGTCTTCCAAGCACCAAGGATGCACCGAAGTGAATAAAATTCCTAGAGTTGTCAGACGTGGATACCATAGGTGGTATAGAGGTCAAAAGGGTTAAGTCCGAGAGAAGATGAGAGACAGTAGGCACTCGTTACCTTGATACAGCAATGATAAGTAAGCATAGTGGATCCTTCACTTTACAGTATATGTGGTGCTGTAAAGGATTGAAAGGTTAAAATGAGCATAGTGTGCAGATAAAAAATAACAAAAAGCAATGAAAGAAAGTTCCCAGGTTCAATACCTACTAGATGGTAAGGCGATATATGGCCAACCGTGGTTTGCTGCCCTGTGTGTTGGACCTATATTGAACCAAGGTAAAAATTAAACAATCTACATCTAGAATAAAGGTGAGTAGAAGTTATAACAGTGACTGTACGGAAACCAATTAAAGAGGGGGGGGGGGAAGGTTTCGGGAGGAGGAGTGGAAGGCCTGAGTGAAGAGGGATCACAATGACTGCGTGAGATTGAGTTGCCGCGTTCATTGGTCACCCGTGGAAGGAACCTGCGATATGTCAGCGTGGTCCCCCACTAGATGTGGAGGCAGAGCCCTGTATTACTTAGTGGACATCTTGTTTAGCGGCGCAACTTCTGTAGTCCATGACACCTGCACCTCGTCTTTAATCGACTGAGTGCACACCATTGTACCTTATTTACCCTAGAATTCTTGGTGTTTGCGCCTGTCCTCCAAATGACAACCGATACTTTCGCTTACGATTTAGCAACTAGTACCAATATTTTATCCCAGGTTACTAGCTCTACCGATTTCCTCAAAGTTCCTGTATTGGACTTGAGGACACGGGATTACGAGAAATCTAAAAAGAAATTGGTCTCTTATGACCTTCATTGCACCACGTTGGCGGAATACCACCGACAAAATTCCTAGAGGTCTGAGAAGCAATTTACTTCCCACATTATTTTCAGATAATCAGGAATTCTGTGACAAATTTAAAATTATTTTGAATAAGTAAGTGTTCATTAGATATAATTCTGACTGTGGAATACCTCCAAAAGGAGATTATAGAAGTCCAAAAAAATATCCAGGCCATAGAGACTCAATTGACCACTACGCTTCCATCCTCTGAATGGTCCTCACTGAAGAATAAAATGGACAAGACCATTGCAGACTTTGAGAAAAGTTTACAGGAACGTAAGAGGATAAAATTCCAACGAGACAACGAAGATTATACAAGTAATAACGTGTACAGATGGAACGACTCCGCCTCCCTGGCAACGTCCACCAAACCAACGAAAAGTCAATTCTTTCAGCTTTGGCAGCGACTCATCTGCGGGTGCAAGGAGATGTGGGTTTTTTTTTCACAAGGGACGCAGGGGAGGGTACAACAACGCAGACCAACGAGAAGGTCACGGAGAAAGGATGACAACACGATCCCAGGTAAGCCATCGAACCTGGTGATGAACATGTCTGGCTACTCCCTTTCCCCTGCTGAACTTGCAGTGTTACAGAAGGGTTTATCCTTCTGCCCCACACCTAACTGGGACGCTTTCCAATTAGAAAAAGATTTACAATGCTTCTACCGTTCTGTAAGGTTAAAAACTCATTTTTGTACTATGCCTCAGACTCAATCGAGTGGTGGCTCCTCGACTCGAGGAGGCACAAGTCCTGAGCTTTCCATTTCCACTTTGGGACTTCACAACCCAAGTACTTTCCTCCTCACACCTATCATGCCACTTAAACTTTTATTTCCTTGGTGGACCGTGAGGTCAAATTTCTTGCACATGAACGCCTTGGTTTTTTCCCCACGCATAAAAACCACGGTGGTAGAAACAGGCTCTTGCCACTCTCCGCTCGAACAAGAGCTTTATAATAAAACCTGCAGACAAGGGGGGAGCTATCATTGTAATGGATCGGGTCCAGTACTGTAATGAGATCACTAGACACCTTTCGGACACTGAGACATACCAGATCATTTCTAGTGACCCTACTTTTAGGATCAAGAAAAAAACATTCAGGATCTCATTGACCCCTTCCTTCATGACAATACATTTGACCAAAAGACAGCCACTTTTCTTCAGAACCAGCACCCGATTACACCTGTCTTCTGTTTTACCAAAAATACACAAATCACTCACCAATCCCCAAGGCAAGCCCATTGTGGCCTCCACAGATTACATCCTCTCACCTCTTTCCATCTTTTTGGAGAATGTACTTACTACACTGGTAAGGACCACTAGGTCATTTTTATTTGACACAGCACAATTCCTCGAAATCATCAAAGGACTTCACTGGATACCTGCTCATAGCCTTCTGGTAACGCTCGATGTCAATAGTTTATACACCTCTATTGAACATGAGGCATTTTAGCCACTAAATCCCTGCTTGAAAAATCTGACATGCCCAAAAGAACCACCCAACTTTGCCTGGAGCTTCTTACACTTATCCTCGATGAAAACTTTTTTCTGTATCAAGACACGTACTACGTCCAAACGCGTGGGCCCACAATGGGCTCAATTGTAGCCCCGGCGTATGCCAATAGTTTTATGAATTAGTTTGAAATTGAGCACATCTATGATAATGAGGTATTCATAACCTATGTCACCAACTATGTTTGATATATTGATGACATCTTTTTCATATGGACAGGGACAGTAGATACTTTGTACCAATTTTTTTTTACATACCTTAATTCCATTTCCTCAGGGCTACAGTTTATTATTCACTATGACGCCCATAAAATTTCTTTTCTGGATACTTTGGAGATCAAAGATAACAATGGTAACCTTACAACTGACATTCACTAAACCAACAGATTGTAATAAGTTGCCATCTGAAGACAAAAATTAGCCTCCCACGGTCGCAATTCAAGAGGGTCTCTCGCATTGTCACTGATCCCGCCTTGCGCCAGAATAGAATGGACACTATGGCCCTCAAATTCCAAGAAAGGGAATACCCTTTGAAACTCTTGGATCAAGAGAAATCATGCATCAATTCCCCACCTCCCAGGGTGCAGCCCAAGGAGCGACTATCCTTTGTGCATAGGCACCACCCATTCATGACTAACATATACTCAGTAATAAGAAAGCACTGGTCCCGTTACATAAAGCCTACCCTTCAGCAGAATCTTCAATCACCGCCACTAATGAGCACAAAAAGACCAAAAAAACATCAAAGATCGGCTAGTACGGCCTGACATTGGTAGTACTCAACCACAGACCAGAGGTTTCTAGCCAGCCGACGGTATGGCACTTTCCCTTGCCTCCTTACCTAGGGGTCTGAATAGGGAAATTGATTGGCAGATATTAAATCTTTGCATTAATCACTTATTCTGTTTTTTAGACCCGCTAATTACTCTACACACAGGTGACAACTCATTCATTTGTCCCGTCATTCATTTTCATTTGTTTATTTTACATTTTATTTTTTAGTTATTTTTTATTTTGAATCTTTATTTTTCTGTTTTTCCAAAAACTTTTCATTCCATTGTTTTCATACTTTTATTCTTATTCCATCCTTTAATTATTTTCCTTGTAGATCGTTTTTTCTTTGCTCATGGTTAGGTTTCATCCAGTCATACTACCTTTCATTTATTTTTCTATATTTAAAATATTTATCCCCTATTTTTATTATTTTTTTTCTTCACTCCAGCACTTTTATCCTATAATTACATTAGATCCTCTGTTCCACAGCCCGGCTACCTCTAGCACCTGTTTATATAACCTTAAGAGCGCTCATGCATTACAATCACCGTAACCTTATACATAAAGCTAGTCACCATGGTGACACACACGCAGGCGCTCTGCTTTGCCCCATACAGCGGGACTTCTGGGCCGAATTACGCATTTCCGGTCCGGCAGCTGCCGCATCTATTTAACAGCCCTACCTCTCTCCCCTGGCCACGCCGACAGCAGCAGGGCACGGGAGTGCCGCAAAACAAGACGTCCACTCCAGGTAATACAGGGCTCTGCCTCCACATCTAGTGGGGGACCACTCCTGACACATATTGCAGGTTCCTTCCACGGGTGACCAATGAAGGTGGTAATTCAATCTCACGCAGTCGTTGTGATCCCTGTTCACTCAGGCCTCTCACTCCTCCCCAAACCTTTCCCCCTTTAATTGGTTTCTGTACAGTCCCCGTTATAACTTCTACTCACCTTTATTCTAGACTAGCTATTGAACCCGTTCTACGCCCGGGTGGCTAGCATCTACATTGGTATATGGTCTCCATCCTGGTATGTGCTGCTCCATCCTGCGCCCCGTTCTGTCATGTGCTGCTCCCATCGCCATGTGCTGCTGCCATCCTGCGCCCGTTCTGTCATATGGGGGGGCAGGATGGCAGCAGCACAAGATGCTCCATTATATATGCCCCGTATGCTGCTGCCATATATATATATATATAAAAAAAAAATACCATACTCACCTATCGGCGCTGAGTGCTGAGACCTGAGCAGGCGGGGACACCGGCGCGCTGTGGGGGTCAGGTGCTGGAGTCACCGCCAGCTCAGGCCCCCAGCACTTGCTATACTCACCTGTCTGTCCCGTTCCAGCGCTGCGCGCCGCCATCTTCCCGGCTCCTCTGGCTGTGACTGGTCAGTCAGAGGGTGGCGCCGGCGCGCATTAAGCGCGTCATCGCGCCCTCTGAACTGGGAACGTCACAGCAGAGATCCCGGGAGACGGAGCCGCACGCAGCGCTGGAACGAAGGACAGGTGAATATACTTACCCTCCTGGCGGTCCCTGACTCTCCGGGAGATCGCGGTGTACGTTCAGTGTTTACGCATACCGCGATCTCCTGGGAGCGTCACTCTGTGAGGCCCAGACTGCGCCGGCGCTTGCGCAGTCTATAAAGGCTTCGGACAGAGTGACGCTCCCAGCGTTATATTATAGATGTAGAGTGTTTCATTTTTACCTTGGTTCAATATAGGTCCAACACACAGGGCAGCAAACCACGGTTGGCCATATATCGCCTTACCATCTACTAGATACTGAACCTGGGAAAATTCATTGCTTTTTGTTATTTTTTTTTTTATCTGCACACTATGCTCATTTTACCCCGTCAAGCCTTTACAGCACCACATACTGTAAAGTGAAGGATTTGCTATGCTTACTTATCATTGCTGTATCAAGGTAATGAGTGCCTACTGTCTCTCTCCTCTCGGACTCAACCCTTTTAACCTCTATACCACCTATGGTATCCACATCTGACAACTCTAGGAATTTTATTCACTTCAATGCATCCTTGGTGCTTGGAAGACTATAGTTGCTTGCCATTCCTTTGTACCTTGGTGTAATATTTCTTGTTACATTATGCACGGATGCTGTATATATTTGTGTGTATATTTACTTTATGTTTTTGAGCGATGTTATGATTAAGGCTCGGGAGAGCCGAAACGTCATGTTACTACAGTGGTCGCTTATCCTTAAATTAGATTGCTCCCATGTGTTATTAATGTTTAGCTGTGTTCAATAAATATGCACTATCTTGCATAAGCATCAATTAGAGTGTGGTGTCTTCCAAATATTACTTGTATTGGGACTTCTGTAGTCCATGACACCTGCACCTCACCTTTAATCGATTGGTGTACACTCATTGTTCCTTATTTTTTCCAGAATAATGTCATTATCTGTATAAATTAAAACATGGATACTCCACATTGAAGACTAGGACTTGTGTCCTATACAAATTTTAGAGTATGTCAACATAACCCCCAAAATTACCCAAGGTTTTACATTCCTTTGTTTTTCTCCTTTTCCTTTATTAATACAATGCAGGTAATGTTATCATGTATATTTGTTCTTTCCAGCTAAAATTACTACATCAAGGATATTGTATTAATATTTACATTGATATACTCCCCCTGTAAGGGGATCCTTGTACTTCATATTCCATGTTATTTTAATATCTGCAATAAAATTGTTGAAACTAAATAGAAAAATGTAAGTCGTTCCTTTTATTCTGAAAACCGCCCTCCTGAGACATACGCTACTGGTAATGGGTTGTCCAAACTGCATGCATTAATGATTGGTGGTAGCAGCTAAGCTTTGGTTATTGCAGTAACCGTACCAAGGTATATACATATTCCACGAGTTGGAATCAGAGGTACATACACACATACCATACGCTCACTGTTAGTAGAAACAGTCTGCAGCCTGTGCAATTGTCCTGACAATAAGAAGCAGAGGGCTGCTTGTGACAAAAGTAGCAGAAGGTTAGTTCAGCCCCGCTATGATGTTTAACAGTGTCCAGATAGGCTGCAGTAGTGCTGGAGACCCAGCAAGCTCCAACATTTAGATACTTATACTAGGAAACTTGGATTATTTAACCTGCAAGACAACCATGGGTCATATGTTTTGGACTTTTTCCCCCACTGTTTACAAGATGTTGTGATAGCCGGGCTAACTGTATAATGAGTGGAATAATCACACACCGTTGGCCATGTCAGTCTTCCAGTAATTTTTAATTATCTGTTTGGCGTTTTAATAGCTAGGACTTTTGCAGTTTATGTACGAGAAACTTGCGTTTCCCAAGGCTGAGGACAGGTATGAACCAAGGAGGTCTCATGCCACTTAAGCAAAAGACGGAAGTAACAGAACAACAATTTCCTTAAGGAAATCAACGCACCAAATATTTATTTCACATGAAGCATTCTAAAATATACAGCAATATATATCCAGGTACTGCTAGTAAAATAAACCAGAGAACTAGAATAAATGCCACTTCTGTAAAACAAATACAAGCTGTAAGTGTTCAGGCTTTATTTGATAAAAAAAAAAGAAGGAACAAAACAAAAAAAACACATGAAAAATTTTAAAGATTTACTGCTTTTACAAAATGGTCTTAACTAGGTATCTCCATTAGTATCAAGGCAAGCAGGACAACACATGGGCTAATGAGTAGAAAGGTGCTTACAGGATACAACAGTAATGGGGGAGATGTCAGATTGAAGTACAGTAATGATAAACATCAGCTCAGATCTATTGTCCTCAGCGGCGATCCTAACCATTGAGCGTTGTTTCTTGAGGTGCATTTACACTGCACGACTTGCAATGTTAAACGCCAGATCAACAAACATGTAGCCAAATCGACAGCAGTTTATACAGGTCAAACGCTCTTCTACTGTGCACAGAATGACCGGTAATAGATTATGCAAGACAATGTGCTGGCGAGAACAGTGATGTTCATGCTTAACCACTTCACCCAAGGAACAAGCGTTTACAGCTCACATACTACACTATTGTCAGGAATTGAGCAGTGTAAATGCACCCATAGTGTGAGAACTTGTTTCTCACCTTGGTGGCTTAGAACCAGACAGAATGGCCACCAGGCATCAATGGAACATCTCTGTAAAAGCAGTATAAGCTCAGTCACAAACCTAGCGAGGGCTTTGTAAAAATAATAAAAAAAAAAAAAAAGATACATCAATTGATATTTTACATTCTGATTGCAGTTTAAAAAAACAAAAAAACAGGTTTTAGAGGGGGACGCAAAAACTTAAGTAACCAAATCTCCGGGTAACTTGCCAAACCTTAATCTGTGTTAATTAATGCAAAACAAAGCATAAAACAAAAATGACTTCAATGCAGACTTTATTCTATTTTAATCCAAGTGGTCAAGAAAATATAAAGGCAGAGAGGGGGCTAAGGGTTCTAGGACATAATATAGATGTCGCCAAGCTCTACACAGTACAACTTCCAAACTCTGGTGAGTGAACGCAACAATTTTAATGGTAAGCCTCGGTTATAGCTTGCACCTACATTTTGGTGGAAGGCCTGCCATGGGGTGCAGAGAATAAGTAACATTTTACAGATTTAAATGAAAACCGTGGTGACTGAACACTCGCAACTTGTTTGGTACCTTAGCAAGACTCTGCTTAAGGTGCACAACATGGGGGTCAAATGTAGCAACAAAAAAACCATTTGGTCCTGGATTAGGCTACCATGTAAGGATGAAAACTTGGGTATTGGAAGAGTAGAGAAAATATGTCTGCCATAATACAAGATGTAGCCTGCAAAATAGTATCACACCCCCACAGAGGGTCTAAACTACGCTCTATGGGTATGTGAACCATCCTTTTTAACAGACAGATGGTGAACCAGGTTGGCAAGGACTGACATCTTGATTGCAGCATAGAATCAATGGCAGTTTCCCTATTGGGTGACAATTGTTCACCACAACTGGAAACAAGGGGAAGCCTTCTAGAAAACAGGCAGAAGGAGAGGTGTGCTAGAAACAAAAGGCAGAAGTGTTGGAGGTGTTAAGAGGGTGGAGGGCAATTCTAGAAACATACAATGGGATAGTGTTCTAGACAGAAGGGGGGGGGGGGGTTCTTAAAACAATAGGCGATAAGTTCTGGAAACACTAGACAGAGGGGTTCTAGAAACAAGAGACAGACAGGGAGCCATTATAGAAGTAATAGACACAATGGACTTGATTTGAGTGTATCCAAGCAGTGTGAATGAAAGATAGGAGCTCATTAACCTACATTACAGGCCTCTGTCATCCTTTATCCATTGTATCTAGGACTCATCTATGGAAAGAGGGAAGGACTATAGTTTGAGTCATTTGCGCATATGTCGTTATCATTGAATCTAGACATGCGCATGTCACCTTTAATCGGGTTATATTTGTAGAGCTCCAGACTGATTCTTATTAAATCTGTTCGGCGCCGTTTTTAACAGAAGATACGCTGTCGCTGGTTGTGCTCATAGGGGAACTTCTTTGAGTCGCACTCTCACTATTCGGCTCATCTTGTCCACCTTCTCCCACGAGACATGGAAATTTGCGATCCCCAAACAGAAGGCTGAGCCTTGCTTCAAAGAAAGACTGGAGTTCGATGATTGACTGAACGACTGCTTTATCCTACAAGGAAAAAAGATAAATAAATTGCCATTGGCTCAGAGTTTGAACCTTTTGTAATAGTGAACATAAGTGAGCATAACATTTGTCTCACCTCTGCAAACTTGCTGACGTTTCTAAACATCATCCACACGTCGCAAACAAAGTCATCAGGGTTGGGATAGAAAGGAGACACCTTTTGCTGCAGCTTGGCTCGGATGAGTGTTAAGTCAATCATAGGGTCCCCATCCTAAAACAAGTTTGCAATCATCAGGAAGATGATTAAGAGCCTACAAATTGTTCATTTTCATCTCTTACAAACATTTTTAAATAGGAGAAAACCTCATGATAGGAAGTTACAGGAGCAGGGTCATAACAGGCCTGCAAAGATTAACATCACCCTAGAATCAATACAAGGGACACTTACGGCACTGGCAGATAGTCTGTGGAAGGGTCGGCAAGGCTCATGGCAAAGCAGTTCCAGCAACACACGCTCACATCTCTAGAAACAGATTGACATGTCAGCAATACAAATATAAAAACAAGGGACACAAGATAAACACTTAAGTTACTAAAAGCAACATAGCATTAGCCAAGCTAAATTATGTTCCAAACCTTCTGATCATCTGCAGAGAGGCTGGTGGCATTAGCATCTGTGGTGGCGGCATCGTCACACTTTGGCATGTCCTGGCATAACATGCACTTCCAGTCTCCACTTAAGGATTGAAGGGTTAAAAAAACAAAAAAAACATTTTACTTATTCTGCAAACTCAAAACTTCAGGAGCAAAAACAACCCACTATACAGCACAAGAGTCCTCAACAAACTTTGCGGCACTTCTGAAAGACACTTAGGATTATACTTAGATGAGTCGTCTCACATCAAAACCAGTTAGCTTTGGCCATCCAGAATTCTGGGAAATAAGTCATTATGGCTGCCACACCTTAAAAGTGTTTATTAAGAAAGAAAAAAAAAACATTTTTTGTACGTGAAGTTTAACTAGGGCTATAATTATAATGGAGTGCCGAACATACAACAGATGAAATACACCATTAACTAAACTAGAAGTCCCAGAGAGGTGTTCGCAACCTTAACATTCTCTGCATAGTATTTACCTGATATTTTCAATCATCGCTGGCAGATGGCAGTCACGGTGGAAACTGTTTTTACACTGGTTGCATGTCAGGATGGCGCCTTCCTTTTGGCACACCTTACAGCGAGCGCCGGGTGCAGCTTCTGAGGCGGCTGATGCACTAGAGCCCTGGAAGTCCGCAGCATCGCCAGCTGTACCTGGTGGGAGAGCCGCATGGGGTCACATTTTCTGCAAAATCAGCAGCAGCACGCATGCAAGTACCCAAAACAAAGGCCTAAAGGTACCGTCACACTAAGCGACGCTGCAGCGATACCGACAACGATGTCGATCGCTGCAGCGTCGCTGTTTGGTCGCTGGAGAGCTGTCACACAGACAGCTCTCCAGCAACCAACGACCCCGAAGTCCCCGGGTAACCAGGGTAAACATCGGGTTACTAAGCGCAGGGCCGCGCTTAGTAACCCGAGGTTTACCCTGGTTACCATTGTAAATTTAAAAAAACAAACACTACATATTTACATTCCCGGTGTCTGGTCACGTCCCTCGCCTTCAGCTTCCCGAACTGACTGAGCGCCGGCCGGAAAGCACAGCGGTGACGTCACCGCTGCAGTGTGCTTTACAGCCGGCCGGCGCTCAGTCAGTGTGGGAAGCTGAAGGCGAGGGACGTGACCAGACGCCGGGAATGTAAATATGTAGTGTTTGTTTTTTTACATTTACACTGGTAACCAGGGTAAACATCGGGTTACTAAGCGCGGCCCTGCGCTTAGTAACCCGATGTGTTCACTGGTAACCAGGGTACACATCGCTGGATCGGCGTCACACACGCCGATTCAGCGATGTCAGCGACAAAATAAAGTTCTGATCTTTCCCCAGCGACCAACGATCTCCCAGCAGGGGCCTGATCGTTGGTCGCTGTCACACAACGATTTAGTTAACAATATCGTTGCTACGTCACAAAAAGCAACGATATCGTTATGTGTGATGGTACCTTTAGTCAGGGGCACTTCCAAATTACACAAGATATCAGATTAGAGAAACAGCAGAAGCTTATTGCCAATAAAAACACTGAATTTTATTAATACATATAAAAATTCTAAACCAGTCCAATAGCAGTCAGTGGAGATAATGTGACAGAATATACTATCTGCATAGGAAAGATACACCAATAAGAACCCTATAAATAATCAAATGATCCCAAAGATTGCAAATAAATAGACAGGAATAAACCTAGATATGCATAACATAATATGGGATAGAATTACACAAGCCCAGCAATGAGAAAAAATAGCCAATAAATTCCCATACATGTGGTTTATATAAACCATACATATATCACAGTGGAAGATATATGGGCTGAAGGTAGCATGACTACAAACATATGCACAGCAATCACATGCCTCAACTATAGTTAAGAATACGCTACAAAAAACCATGGGTAATAGAAAATGAATGGCAGGAAAAATACCTAAGACAAGGTCTATACAGGTTTTAAGGATCCAAAGTAGGATTACCACACTCTCCTATATGGTAGCTAAAAAGTGCGTCTAGTGCTTAAGTGCAGGGCATAGGGACAGATCAAGGTGTATTTTACCTGAGCAAGCAGGTCAATAGTAGGGGTCCATCTACTGACCTGCATTCTCAGGTAAAATACACCTTGATCTGTCCCTATGCCCTGCACTTAAGCACTAGACGCACTTTTTAGCTACCATATAGGAGAGTGTAGTAATCCTACTTTGGATCCTTAACCCCTTCATGACCCAGCCTATTTTGACCTTAAAGACCTTGCCGTTTTTTGCAATTCTGACCAGTGTCCCTTTATGAGGTAATAACTCAGGAACGCTTCAACGGATCCTAGCAGTTCTGAGATTGTTTTTTCGTGACATATTGGGCTTCATGTTAGTGGTAAATTTAGGTCAATAAATTCTGCGTTTATTTGTGATAAAAACGGAAATTTGGCGAAAATTTTGAAAATTTCGCAATTTTCACATTTTGAATTTTTATTCTGTTAAACCAGAGAGATATGTGACACAAAATAGTTAATAAATAACATTTCCCACATGTTTACTTTACATCAGCACAATTTTGGAAACAAATTTTTTTTTGCTAGGAAGTTATAAGGGTTAAAATTTGACCAGCGATTTCTCATTTTTACAACGAAATTTACAAAACCATTTTTTTTAGGGACCACCTCACATTTGAAGTCAGTTTGAGGGGTCTATATGGCTGAAAATACCCAAAAGTGATACCATTCTAAAAACTGCACCCCTCAAGGTACTCAAAACCACATTCACGAAGTTTATTAACCCTTCAGGTACTTCACAGCAGCAGAAGCAACATGGAAGGAAAAAATGAACATTTAACTTTTTAGTCACAAAAATTATCTTTTGGCAACAATTTTTTTATTTTCCCAATGGTAAAAGGAGAAACTGAACCACGAAAGTTGTTGTCCAATTTGTCCTGAGTACGCCGATACCTCATATGTGGGGGTAAACCACTGTTTGGGCGCACGGCAGGTCTTGGAAGGGAAGGACCGCCATTTGACTTTTTGAATCAAAAATTGGCTCCGCTCTTTAGCGGACACCATGTCACGTTTGGAGAGCCCCCGTGTGCCTAAAAATTGGAGCTCCCCCACAAGTGACCCCATTTTGGAAACTAGACGCCCCAAGGAACTAATCTAGATGCATAGTGAGCACTTTGAACCCCCAGGTGCTTCACAAATTGATCCGTAAAAATGAAAAAGTACTTTTTTTTTTTCACAAAAAAATTCTTTTCGCCTCAATTTTTTCATTTTCACATGGGCAATAGGATAAAATGGATCATAAAATTTGTTGGGCAATTTCTCCCAAGTACGCCGATACCTCATATGTGGGGGTAAACCACTGTTTGGGCACACGGCAGGGCTCTGAAGGGAAGGCGCGCCATTTGACTTTTTGAATGGAAAATTAGCTCCAATTGTTAGCGGACACCATGTCGCGTTTGGAGAGCCCCTGTGTGCCTAAACATTGCAGCTCCCCCACAAGTGACCCCATTTTGGAAACTAGACCCCCCAAGGAACTTATCTGGATGCATATTGAGCACTTTAAACCCCCAGGTGCTTCACAGAAGTTTATAACGCAGAGCCATGAAAATAAAAAATAATTTTTCTTTCCTCAAAAATGATTTAGCCTGGAATTTCCTATTTTGCCAAGGGTAATAGGAGAAATTGGACCCCAAAGGTTGTTGTCCAGTTTGTCCTGAGTACGCTGATACCCCATATGTGGGGGTAAACCACTGTTTGGGCGCACGGCAGGGCTCGGAAGGGAAGGCACGCCATTTGGCTTTTTAAATGGAAAATTAGCTCCAATCATTAGCGGACACCATGTCACGTTTGGAGAGCCCCTGTGCCTAAACATTGGAGATCCCCCAGAAATGACCCCATTTTGGAAACTAGACCCCCAAAGGAACTAATCTAGATGTGTAGTGAGCACTTTGAACCCCCAAGTGCTTCACAGAAAAATTAACGCAGAGCCATGAAAAAAAAAAAAAAATTATTTTCTCAAAAATGATCTTTTAGCCTGCAATTTTTTATTTTCCCAAGGGTATCAGGAGAAATTTGACCCCAAAAGTTGTTGTCCAGTTTCTCCCGAGTACGCCGATACCCCATATGTGAGGGTAAACCACTGTTTGGGCACATGCCGGGGCTCGGAAGTGAAGTAGTGACGTTTTGAAATACAGACTTTGATGGAATGGTCTGCGGGCGTCACGTTGCGTTTGCAGAGCCCCTGGTGTGCCTAAACAGTAGAAACCCCCCACAAGTGACCCCATTTTGTAAACTAGACCCCCAAAGGAACTTATCTGGATATGTGGTGAGCACTTTGAACCCCCAAATGCTTCACAGACGTTTACAACGCAGAGCCGTGAAAATAAAAAATCATTTTTCTTTCCTCAAAAATGATGTTTTAGCAAGCATTTTTTTATTTTCACAAGGGTAACAGGAGAAATTGGACCCCAGTAATTGTTTCGCAGTTTGTCCTGAGTATGCTGGTACCCCATATGTGGGGGTAAACCACTGTTTGGGCACACGTCGGGGCTCGGAAGTGAGGGAGCACCATTTGACTTTTTGAATACAAGATTGGCTGGAATGAATGGTGGCGCCATGTTGCGTTTCGAGACCCCTGATGTGCCTAAACAGTGGTAACCCCTCAATTCTACCTCCAACACACCCCTAACTCTAATCCCAACTGTAGCCATAACCCCAATTCCAACCCTAACCACAACCCTAATTCCAACCCTAACCCTAAGGCTATGTGCCCACGTTGCGGATTCGTGAGATTTTTCAGCATCATTTTTGAAAAATCCACGAGTAAAAGGCACTGCGTTTTACCTGCGGATTTTCCGCGGATTTCCAGTGTTTTTTTGTGCGCATTTCACATGCGGATTCCTATTGAGGAACAGGTGTAAAACGCTGCGGAATCCGCACAAAGAATTGACATGCTGCGGAAAATACAACGCAGCGTTCCCGCGCGGTATTTTCCGCACCATGGGCACAGCGGATTTGGTTTCCATATGTTTACATGGTACTGTAAACCTGATGGAACACTGCAGCGGATCCGCAGCCAAATCCGCACCGTGTGCACATATGCAAAGGAAGAGAACAAAGAAACCGAACAAATGTCCAAATAAATTAAATAGATTTATTAGAAATAAATATAAATATACTAAATGGTAGAGGGGAAGGAAAACCAAAGAAAAGGCACAATACCAAGAAGACGGGGGCAGAAAAATATATATATATAATCACATTGTAATCATCAGTACATGATATAACAATCTGTTCATAAGAAGCCCTACAGCACTGAAAATTGTATACAAAAAATTGCACAAAAAGTAAGAAAACCAAAATTACAATTTATCATATATGACCATGCACCTTGAAAAAGAGAAAAATGGCCCAGAGTACTGAATTGTGTATGTGTAATTTATACTAACCCAAAGTGCAACTAGTACTTGATACATGCCATAAAATATATATATATCTAGTACTTGATACATGCCATAAAATATATATATATATATATACACACACATATATACATATATATATATATACACACACAATAGTATGCTGGCATAAGGTGCAACTGGTGCCAAAAATGTGCAATCACATAGCCTAGAGTACCGAGTTCTATATGTGTAATTGTTACTGACTTAAAGTGCAATTAGTGATTAATACATGCCATAAGAAATATATGATACTATGCTGGCATAAGGTACCACTAGTGCTGAGCATGTGCAGCCACAGATATTGATAGTATGTGAAGATACTTATAACCATAAGCATGGGCCACTGTAGTTACCACATAATATTGGATAATGGCTGTTGAAAAAAAGATATTATGCCAGGAACATATGTTACCTATAGTGCTGCCGTCTCTTGGATGTGCCACTCCCCGACGCGCGTTTCGGCGTCAGCCTTCGTCAATATCTATCAATATCTGTGGCTGCACATGCTCAGCACTAGTGGTACCTTATGCCAGCATAGTATCATATATTTCTTATGGCATGTATTAATCACTAATTGCACTTTAAGTCAGTAACAATTACACATATAGAACTCAGTACTCTAGGCTATGTGATTGCACATTTTTGGCACCAGTTGCACCTTATGCCAGCATACTATTGTATATATATATTTTATGGCATGTATCAAGTACTAGTTGCACTTTAGGTTAGTATAAATTACACATACACAATTCAGTACTCTGGGCCATTTTTCTCTTTTTCAAGGTGCATGGTCATATATGATAAATTGTAATTTTGGTTTTCTTACTTTTTGTGCAATTTTTTGTATACAATAATTTTCAGTGCTGTAGGGCTTCTTATGAACAGATTGTTATATCATGTACTGATGATTACAATGTGATTATATATATATATATTTATTTTTCTGCCCCCATCTCCTTGGTATTGTGCCTTTTCTTTGGTTTTCCTTCCCCTCTACCATTTGGTATATTTATATTTATTTCTAATAAATCTATTTAATTTATTTGGACATTTGTTCGGTTTCTTTGTTCTCTTCCTTTGCATATATTTCCTTCCGATTTGTCCGTTATTTCGTCCATTATGGGATACATATAACATCATATATACACAAATTGCATACCTTATATTTACTAAGAATATTATGAATCTTTGTATCCCTTGCCTTGAGCTTTTTTCCTAACCGTGTGCACATAGCCTAATTCTAAAGGTATGTGCACACGCTGCGGAAAACGCTGCAGATCCGCAGCAGTTTCCCATGAGTTTACAGTTCAATGTAAACATATGGTAAACAAAAATCGCTGTACACATGCTGCAGAAAAACTGCACGGAAACGCAGCGGTTTACATTCCGCAGCATGTCACTTTGTGCGGATTCCGCAGCGGTTTTACAACTGCTCCAATAGAAAATCGCAGTTGTAAAACAGCAGTGAAATGCGCAGAAAAAACGCGGTAAATCCGCCATAAATCTGCAGCGGATTAGCACTGCGGATTTATCAAGTCGATCGGTGGGGGCACATTAGTGTTTCCAGCCATGGCCGATGATATTGCAGCATCGGCCATGGCTGGATTGTAATATTTCACCAGTTATAATAGGTGAAATATTACAAAATCGCTCTGATTGGCAGTTTCACTTTCAACAGCTAATCAGAGCGATCGTAGCCACGGGGGGGGCTTTGGGGGGGTGTGAAGCCACCCCGCCAGGGCTAAACTGCCACTCCCCCTGTCCCTGCAGATCGGGTGAAATGGGAGATGGGAGTTAACCCTTTCACCCGATCTGCAGGGACGTGATCTTTCCATGACGCCACAGGTCGGATTGGCACCGACTTTCATGACGCCTACATGGCGTCAAAGGTCGGGAAGGGGTTAAAACCTGTATAGACCTTGTATTAGGTATTTTTCCTGCCATACATTTTCTATTACCCATGGTTTTTTGTAGCGTATTCTTAACTATAGTTGAGGCATGTGATTGCTGTGCATATGTTTGTAGGCATGCTACCTTCAGCCCATACATCTTCCACTGTGATATATGTATGGTTTATATAAACCACATGTATGGGAATGTATTGGCTATTTTTTCTCATTGCTGGGCTTGTGTAATTCTATGCCATATTATGTTATGCATATCTAGGTTTTTTCCTGTCCATTTGCAATCTTTGGGATCATTTGATTTATAGGTTTCTTTTTAGTGTATCTTTCCTATGCAGACAGTATATTCTGTCACATTATCTCCACTGACTGCTATTGGACTGGTTTAGAATTTTTATATGTATTAATAAAATTCAGTACGCATGTAAGGTTTCTCCTCACCAGATTCAGTTGTGGGAATGCCAATGCCAGTCTCCATTGCTTCTTCCTGTTAAAAAGTTAGTGGTAAAAATTAGATTAACCTCGGGCAAAAGTACAGATAAAAGAAAAAATCTTTAATCAGTGATAAAATTATAAATATATTAAATATCAGATCTCAACAACGGCTCTCTGCACGGATGCACTGCAAGTTGTCAGAGTTCTGGAGCATGCCTTCAGTATACCTCAGAGCCATTAACCCTACATCTGCAGGTTAATGTCACTTTGGAATGACAATTATGCAAATTGTCTCTTCAGAGAGGAAGGGAATTAGAACTCTAAACACTGTCTGCATATTGAGATTCTGGTTTGGCTATTATCCCAAGTCATGTGACAAGGCTCGTTAAAGGGTCAACTGACTTGTAGGATTGCTACCTTCCAATAGGTGGCACTAGAGTTCTAGTTCTCTTCCTCTCTGAAGAGACAATTTGCATATTTCCCAGAGGAGCATTGCAAGTTTAAGTCATCTCAGCATGCTAATGTCAATCTCTGCAAGGAGAAACGATACCTCTTGGATTTGGAATGACAGTTATGCATTTTCTTTTAACATTAAAAAAAAACCGTTGCACTCAACTTACTTTAACAACAGGATCGCCACCATTGTTGCCCCTCTCAATGACAATCAAATTATAATCTTCATTTGTATTTCCAGGGAAAACTTTAAAGACTGGCGGCTGAGTGTCAGGATTAAGATCCACATCCAAACGTTCCAAACTCACACGGGGAACTTTCTTCAGCAGTTCGTTCACATCACCGCCCTCTGAACTGCGTCCCCTTTAAAACAGAAGAAATTTGATTAGTTAAACGACAGTGGAAACTGAGAATTTTTAAATAACCACCTCTCCATAATTAACTAAAAAAAAAAAAATATTATTATTAATAATGTTTACCTTTTCTGTCCACCCATAACATCCAATCCAGATGATTCACCCTCTGAAGGAGAAAAATAAAGTGATCAGCAATTAAGAGTCACATCCTCCCAAGCATATGAAATCTCATTATTAGAAGATACATACCTGTTCCATCATAGTCATCCTGTAAAGGAAACAAAATAGGTAAGTTTCTGCCACTGTTTATATGAAAGGCTGTTTATTAGAAACCCTAGCCAAACACTACCTGCATGTAGGGGCCACCCAGAGCAGCTCTCCCTGAACCTCCAGGCCTTCCTCTATTCTGCACCATTGGGTTGAAGTTGGTAAGTGGACTCAGGACCGAGTTCAATGACTGAGAAGCAGTTGATGACACCACCCCCGTCTTATCAGACACTATTTTACCTGAAAGATTGTTACATTAATGTTATTGATCAACACTGTTAAACATTCCATGTTTATTCCACTACTAATGGAAATACATGTGGGATGGGAGGGGTTTCTGCAAGCTTCTGGATCATTTTAATTTCATGGATAACATCTCCTATACACTCAGATGCTGGAAATACAACTTGACCTCAAATCAACTTCTGAACACGAGATTTAAAAAAAATAAAAATGGAAGTAAAATATATTAAAGTTATGGTGTCCGAACAATGGGACAGCATAACTTAGAGGAGACTTGACAAATATGACCTGATAACAGAATGTTAAAGTTTGGCTTCCATAAGCCACGCACACATTGTGTGAGGGGAGTCATGAAAATACAAAAAAAAAAAAAAAATGTATACGCATGTTTTACCAAAAAATTCTGCATGTTTTGTCCAGGTATCCGCATCCCATTGGAATCGCAAGTCTCCCAATGGCTCGACGGGGTCAACCACCACTTTCAGCGCACGATGCAGCTGGAAATAGATCTTAAAACACAGACAATCGGTCAGACACATGGAGCTGGAAGAACATAAGAGTAAAGCAATAAAAAATGTTCCTGTACCAGCTTCTTGGAAAGCAGCAAGGCTGTATTGTTATCACTTTCCAATGCCCAGGTAGCAAAGCGGAGAATGTGTTCCTGGTGTTTCTGAAGTTTAGTCATATTCCAGTGCTGTTTCTCCAATTTGTCCTGCTGTCCTTCAGTTACTTTCTGGGAAGAATAAAAAGTAAACTGGCTTAATATTCTTGGCATAACTTTACTTTTTTTTTTCTTTCTACAAAAGGGTGCAGGAGGTTGCTGTGTATTGTAACACTTGATAAGGCTAAAAGCCAATAGGACTGTAGTGTATGATGTTAGACAAATTTCATTCTTTTGAATCATTAAAGAAAAAGTATAAACTTCTAATCAGACCTGCATATCTGTCACAAGCAGTTTGCCACGCTTATTAAGCTCCTTCATAATTTGTAGGATGGCCATCTTCACATCTACTTGTAATTTCTTCTGTACATCAATTACTTGACGAATCCTGCAAATCAAAGCAACATATGAAAGGTCGAAATTATTGCAAGAGCTACAAAAAGCGCATGAGACTTCGCAACACATTTCATATGCCCTGATAAATTTTTAAACTTTTATTTCCATTTATAACATTAAAAAGGCATCTTGATTTAAAGTCCTTTTGTCAATGTAGTATTTATTCAAATATGTCTGAAAAGTTGGGCAATATATAATGCTACTTACGAAGAGTGAACATCCTTGGTGGACTTTTGCAGAAGAACATGTTTTTCTCCTAGTCTCTTCACCAGAGCGGACAGGATTTTACGTTGGTTTTTGACAGCATCCTCCAAAAACTGATATCTGCAGAAGAAGCACAAAAATGATTAAAGTTGTTGAAGTCAGATTCAGAAGCCCTTGCGTCAAAGTAACAAAACATTTATCACGTACTGATGATCCTTGTGTCCCTCCAGTTGGCAATCACGGCAGGTCAGCGTGTCACAGGTATCACAGAAGAGCATAAGGGCCTCTTCGTTATGGATTGGGCAGTAGACTACGTGTTCATCCTCCTTTTTTGAGCCACCTAGATAATAAAAAAAAATAGAATGTTATTAAATTTAGCTCTTAGGAACACTTGTTTCCCAGATACCTGTCCAGTGTAAACCTGCTGATCAAAAATGCTGATTTGTTGGATAAAACGATTTTTTGGCTTGCTTAAAAGGAGATCGCCCTTTGTGACGTGCTGCCAGAACAATGGCTGCCCGTGCCCATTGAACAATTCATTACATATAGTTGTGTGCGAATAAGGGCATGTTCACACGTTGCATTTGTCACATGTTTTGCATTTGTCACATGTGTCCCCCCCCCCCTTTTTTTTCTCCTGTTTTAAGATATGTAGGTATGCAGATCTAACGACCATAAACAAAGTCGAGTGAGACATGCTCTGAACTATTTACCAGTTCCATTGTGGCTAAAGCAGCAATATATCTGAATGATGAATGTTCACCTCTAGGAGGCAAGAGTATAAAAAAAAAAAAAAAGCCTTGCTTTATATAAGACTCACCAGTGACTTTGACAGTGTGATCCTTTGTGTATTTAACACGCTGATGAGCCTCAACACAGGTCTCACAAAGCCACTCGGTGCAATCTATGCAGTAACTATTAGCGATAGCATTGTCCTCACAGCTGGTGCATCTCTGCAACACAAAATGAATTATGGAGCATTATTGGTAAAGCAATCCACCCAAACCAGACAGCCGAGAACCTGAAGAAATGTAATGCCACCAAACATTCATGTACAACTAAATTCAGATGACAGGAATACGTAGACGACCATCCAAGGCTAAAAACTAGAAGTATAGAAGATTGTAGGTTACCAACATCACTTAACCTACGTTCACATTTGCGTCTTTGGGCGCAGCGTCGTCGACGGATATTGACGCATGCATCATGCGCCCCTATCTTTAACATGGGGGGCGCATAGACATGCGCCGGTATGCGGTGTCATGCGTTGTATGACACATGCGTTATTTTGGCGCACCAGACAGGGCGCAGACGACGATACAGGTTAATTTTTGATGCGTCATTTCTGGGGGAGGGGGGACGAATGCAATGCACTTGCTTCGTAAATGCGCCAAAAAAACACATTAGTGTCTATGAAAAACGCATAGGGCGCAGGTGCCTGCGTTGAGCCGTGTTTTGACGCATGCGCCTTTTGAGTAAAATGCAAGTGATGTATTTTTTGGGGGGCGTTTTTGATCTTCAAATGTATAGGACAACGCATGCGTCAAAAAACGCTGCGTTGTGTATGCGTTTGACATGCGTTGTGCCGACGACGCTGCGCCCAAAGACGCAAATGTGAACGTAGCCTTACAGGGACACAGCAGGCGAGACTAGCCAGGCCTTATGGTGGGTTTTCACAGTAATGAAGTGTCTCCATTAGTATATAACCATATTGATGACAATATTGAGCTTATTTAAGCCCAGTCTTTCCTCAAGACATTCTACAACATTTTCATGAAGCAAGTATGAATCTCCAATGTAGAAGTTCCTATAGGAAGGGGACATACAAGTCCTTCCTTCATATTTTTCCATTGCTTTTGGATCCATTTTAACTGGTTCAAATGTAGCGGAAATTGCCAGAAGAGCTTCATGTTTAATGCCAGCATTAGGCTGCATTTACAAAATTGCTCTATTCATGAGCGAAACTTTATTAGAAAATTAAAGTGGCTGTAGGGTCACTGGATATTTGTAATCCTTCCACAGGACGGTTCATCCATATCTGATCGCAGAGGTCTGACCACATTGCAGACAGGCTCTGTGCAATGCAATGGAAATAGAAGCTCATTCTCGAAGACTAAAGATCTTATGAACAGCTGGCCTTGCAGACGAGCTACACAACACATACCGAACTGCAGCAGTGCAAATCTGAGGGGAAACAATGCAGAGCCTACATGTCAAATATTAATATAAGCAGTCACTCATCTTACCTGAATGGTTTCAGCTGCTTGGTCTGCAGAAGCGTCCTCTCGGAGAAAATAGTTCTCAACAATTTCCTTCTGATAGCACTGGTTCTTGCACACTGGGCAGTTGACCATAACTAGAAAAAAGGTACAAGACACCAATAAAGCCAACAAGTTGATCAAATGCACAGTACTCAAATTTTGAACAAGGAACTTCAATAGTTCACTTTTTTTCCCCTCAAAATGTGGAGGTTGGGCACACTTGATACATACACCATGCATTAGGACTTTTGGCGGTTGGTCGCTGCGTAAAGCATAAAAAAAAAAATAGCTTTAGCACATTATATTACCATCATGTGTGTAACCCCTTAAGCCCCAAGGGGGGTTTGCACGTTAATGACCGGGCCAATTTTTGCAATTCTGACCACTGTCCCTTTATGAGGTTATAACTCTGGAACGCTTCATTGGATCCCGGTGATTCTGACATTTTCTCGTGACATATTGTACTTCGTGATAGTGGTAAAAATTCTTTGATATAACTTGTGTTTATTTGTGGAAAAAAAACGGAAATTTGGCGAAATTTTAGAAAATTTCGAAATTTTCCAACTTTGAATTTTTATGCCCTTAAATCACAAAGATGTCATGTAAATTAATAAGTAACATTTCCCACATGTCTACTTTACATCAGCACAGTTTTGGAACCAAAAAAATTTTGGGGATAGGAAGTTGTAAGGGTTAAAAGTTGACCAGCAATTTCTCATTTTTACAACACCAGTATTTTTAGGGACCACATCACATTTGAAGTCATTTTGAGGGGTCTATATGATAGAAAATACCCAAGTGTGACACCTTTCTAAAAACTGCACAATCAAGGTGCTCAAAACCACATTCAAGAAGTTTATTAACCCTGCTGGTGTTTTACAGGAATTTTGGAATGTTTTAACCCCTATCTGACCTCGGACGGGATAGTACGTCCGAGGTCAGATCCCCTGCTTTGATGCAGGACTCCGCGGTGAGCCCGCATCAAAGCCGGGACATGTCAGCTGTTTTGAACAGCTGACATGTGCCCGTCATAGGTGCGGGCAGAATCGCGATCTGCCCGCACCTATTAACTAGTTAAATGCCGCTGTCAATCGCAGACAGCGGCATTTAACTACCGCTTCCGGCCGGAAATGACGTCATCGCCGACCCCCGTCGGCGATGCGTCTCCATTGTAACCATAGAGGTCCTTGAGACCTCTATGGTTACTGAACGCCGGTGGCTGTGAGCGCCACCCTGTGGTCGGCGCTCACAGCACACCTCCATTTCTGCTACATAGCAGCGAACAGCAGATCGATGCTATGTAGCAGAGCCGATCGCGTTGTGCCTGCTTCTAGCCTCCCATGGAGGCTATTGAAGCATGGCAAAAGTATAAAAAAAAAAGTTAAAAAAAATGTGAAAAAAATAAAAAAAAAAATATAAAAGTTTAAATCACCCCCCCCCTTCCGCCCCAATCAAAATCAATAAAAAAAACAAACAAATCTACACATTTGGTATCGCCGCACTCAGAATCGCCCGATCTATTAAAAAAAAGCATTAACCTGATCGCTAAATGGCGTAGCGAGAAAATTTGAAACGCCAGAATTACGTTTTTTAGGTCGCCGTGACATTGCATTAAAATGCAGTAACGGGCGATCAAAAGAACGTATCTGCACCAAAATGCTATCATTAAAAACGTCATCTCGGCATGCAAAAAATAAGCCCTCACCTGACCCCAGAGCACGAAAAATGGAGACGCTACGAGTATCGGAAAACGGCGCAATTTTTTTTTTTAGCAAAGTTTGGAATTTTTTTTCACCACTTAGATAAAAAATAACCTAGTCATGTTAGGTGTCTATGAACTCGTACTGACCTGGAGAATCATAATGTCCGGTCAGTTTTAGCATTTAGTGAACCTAGCAAAAAAGCCAAACAAAAAACAAGTGTGGGATTGCACTTTTTTTGCAATTTCACCGCACTTGGAATTTTTTTTCCCGTTTTCTACTACACGACATGCTAAAACCAATGATGTCGTTCAAAAGTACAACTCGTCCCGCAAAAAATAAGCCCTCACATGGCCAAATTCACGGAAAAAAAAAAAAGTTATGGCTCTGGGAAGGAGGGAGTGAAAAACGAACACGGAAAAACGAAAAATCCCAAGGTCATGAAGGGGTTAAGAAAAATGAACATTTAACTTTTTTTCACAAAAAATTAACTTCAGCTCCAATTTGTTTTATTTTCCCCAAGGGTAAGAGAAGAAATTGGACCTCAAAAGTTTGTCATTTGTTCTGAGTACACCGACACCCCACATGTGGGGGTAAACCACTGTTTGGGCGCATGGCAGTTATCGGAAGGGAAGGAGCGCCATTTGACTTTTCAATGCAAAATTGACTGGAATTGAGATGGGACGCCATGTTGCGTTTGGAGAGCCACTGATGCACCTAAACAGTAGAAACCCCACAGAAGTGACACCATTTTGGAAAGTAAACCCCCTAAGGAACTTATCTAGATGTGTTTCACTACAGTTTATAACGCAGAGTCGTGAAAATAAAAAAATTGTTTTTTCCCCACAAAAATGTTTTTTTAGACACCTAAATTTTTATTTTCTCAAGGGTAACAAGAGAAATTGGACCCCAATAGTTGTTGTCCAATTTGTCCTGAGTACACCGATACCCCATATGTTGGGGTAAACCACTGTTTGGGCACACGGGAGAGCTCGGAAGGGAAGGAGCACTGTTTTACTTTTTCAACACAGAATTGGCTGGAATTGAGATCGGACGCCATGTCATGTTTGGAGAGCCCCTGATGTGCCTAAACAGTGGAAACCCCCCAATTATAACTGAAACCCTAATCCTAGCCCCAACCCTAATCCCAACCATAACCCTAACCACACCCCTAACCCCAATCCCAACCGTAAATGTAGCCCCAGCCCCAATGGGAAAATGGAAATTAAAAAAAAATTTAAGGCCATGTTCACACGTTCCTGATTTCCCTGCTGTTTTTTCTGCACTAAAAACCGCAGCTCTTGGCAGAAAACGCAGGTTCTTTTTTTGTGCGTTTTTTGATGTGTTTTTTTAGTGCGTTTTTTAATGCCGTTTTCTATGCAGAGTCTGTGTTTTCTAGGAAGTTTTTTTTAGCGTTAAAATGGCTGAAAATACCCTACCCCTATTCTAACTTTAGTGGGGAAAAAAAAAAATTCTTTTTTTTATTGTCCCTACCTATGGGGGTGACAAAAGGGGGGGGGGGGGTCATTTACTATATTTTTTTTTATTTTGATCACTGAGATAACACCTCTCAGTGATCAAAACTCACTTTGGAACGAATCTGCCGGCAGATTCGGCAGGCGCACTGCGCCCGCCATTTTGGAAGATGGCGGCGCCCAGGGAGAAGACGGACGGACGGACACCGGGAGGCCGGGTAAGCATAGGGGGGGGGGGGCATCGGAGCAGGGGGGGTGGCAGCCACACTGCAGCGGTTCTGCACCACAAAGCGCAGAAAACCCGCAGATATTTTTTTCATCTGCGGGTTTTACCTCACAATGGAGGTCTATGGGTGCAGAACCGCTGCAGTTCCGCAAAAAGAAGTGACATGGTACTTTTTTACCGCAGCTATTCAGCGCGGCTTTTTTAGTTAATTCCCGCATCATGTGCACAGTGGTTCCTGTTTTCCATAGGGTATAGTGTACTGTACCCTGCATGGAAAACAGCTGCGGAGCCGCAGCGGCAAAATCGCGGCGGTTCCGCAGTAAAAAACGCACTGTGTGAACATGGCCTAAATGTATGTATGTTTCCCTAACTAAGGGGGTGATGAAGGGGGGGGGTTTGATTTACTTTTATAGCGGGTTTATGATTGGCAGCAGTCACACACTAAAAGACGCTTTTTATTGCAAAAAATATTTTTTGCGTTACCACATTTTGAGAGCTATAATTTTTCCGTATCTTGGTCCAGAATCATGTGAGGTCTTGTTTTTTTGCGGGACGAGTTGACGTTTTTATTGGTACCGTTTTCAGGCACGTGACATTTGATCGCTTTTTATTCTGATTTTTGTGAGGCAGAATTACCAAAAAACAGCTATTCATTAATCTCTTTTTTTTTTTTTTTGGGGGGGGGGGGGCCTTTATACCGTTCCGCGTTGGGTAAAATAGATAAGGCAGTTTTATTCTTCGGGTCAGTACGATTACAGCGATACCTCATTTATATCATTTTTTGTTTTGGCGCTTTTTATACGATAAAAACTATTTTATAGAAAAAAATAATTATTTTTGCATCGCTTTATTCAGAGGACTGTAACTTTATTTTTTCGCTGATGATGCTGTATGGCGGCTCGTTTTTTGCAGGACAAGATGACGTTTTCAGCGGTACCATGATTATTTATATCCGTCTTTTTGATCACGCGTTATTCCACTTTTTGTTAGGCGGTATGATAAAGCGTTGTTTTTTGCTTCGTTTTTTTACGGTGTTCACTGAAGGGGTTAACTAGTGGGACAGTTTTATAGGTCGGGTCGTTACGGACGCAGCGATACTAAATGTGTACTTTTCATTTCTTTATCTTAATAAAAAAAAAACAATTTATGGGAACAATATTTTTGTTCTTTATTTAGGATTTATTTTTTACACATTAAAAATTTTTTACTTTGTCCCAGGGGGGACATCACTGTACAGTGACAGATCGCTGATCTGACACTTTGCAGAGCACTGTGTCAGATCAGCGATCTGGCATGCCCTGCTGCTTGGTTAGCAGAGCCTGCTCTGGACCCGGAAGTAGTCCCTGCAGGAGCCGAAGTAGCCCCGTGGCCATTTTGGATCCGAGGCCTGCTGCAGGGAAGAGACGCTCGGTACAAGGTGAGCACATCGCCTTGTACCGATAGTCTCAGGAAAGCCCGCAGGGAGCCCCCTCCCTGCGCGATACTTCCCTATGCCCTCGGAACACTGCGATCATGTTTGATTGCGGTGTGCCGGGGGTTAATCTGCCAGGAGCGGTCCGTAACCGCTCCTGGCACATAGCTGACTATCGCAGCTGACAACCGGCCGCGCTCCCCCCGAGAGCGCGGCCGATCGCGTATGACGTACTATCCCGTCACTGGGAATTAAGTCCCAGGTCACCTTGACGGGATAGGACGTCATATGGGATTAAGGGGTTATACAGGTCCTTCTCAAAAAATTAGCATATAGTGTTAAATTTCATTATTTACCATAATGTAATGATTACAATTAAACTTTCATATATTATAGATTCATTATCCACCAACTGAAATTTGTCACGTCTTTTATTGTTTTAATACTGATGATTTTGGCATACAACTCCTGATAACCCAAAAAACCTGTCTCAATAAATTAGCATATCAAGAAAAGGTTCTCTAAACGACCTATTACCCTAATCTTCTGAATCAACTAATTAACTCTAAACACATGCAAAAGATACCTGAGGCTTTTATAAACTCCCTGCCTGGTTCATTACTCAAAACCCCCATCATGGGTAAGACTAGCGAGCTGACAGATGTCAAGAAGGCCATCATTGACACCCTCAAGCAAGAGGGTAAGACCCAGAAAGAAATTTCTCAACAAATAGGCTGTTCCCAGAGTGCTGTATCAAGGCACCTCAATGGTAAGTCTGTTGGAAGGAAACAATGTGGCAGAAAACGCTGTACAACGAGAAGAGGAGACCGGACCCTGAGGAAGATTGTGGAGAAGGACCGATTCCAGACCTTGGGGAACCTGAGGAAGCAGTGGACTGAGTCTGGTGTGGAAACATCCAGAGCCACCGTGCACAGGCGTGTGCAGGAAATGGGCTACAGGTGCCGAAATGGGCTACAGAGAAGCAGAACTGGACTGTTGCTAAGTGGTCCCAAGTACTTTTTTTCTGATGAAAGCAAATTTTGCATGTCATTCGGAAATCAAGGTGCCAGAGTCTGGAGGAAGACTGGGGAGAAGGAAATGCCAAAATGCCTGAAGTCCAGTGTCAAGTACCCACAGTCAGTGATGGTGTGGGGTGCCATGTCAGCTGCTGGTGTTGGTCCACTGTGTTTCATCAAGGGCAGGGTCAATGCAGCTAGCTATCAGGAGATTTTGGAGCACTTCATGCTTCCATCGGCTGAAATGCTTTATGGAGATGAAGATTTCATTTTTCAGCACGACCTGGCACCTGCTCACAGTGCCAAAACCACTGGTAAATGGTTTACTGACCATGGTATTACTGTGCTCAATTGGCCTGCCAACTCTCCTGACCTGAACCCCATAGAGAATCTGTGGGATATTGTGAAGAGAAAGTTGAGAGACGCAAGACCCAACACTCTGGATGAGCTTAAGGCCGCTATTGAAGCATCCTGGGCCTCCATAACATCTCAGAAGTGTCACAGGCTGATTGCCTCCATGCCACGCCGCATTGAAGCAGTCATTTCTGCCAAAGGATTCCCGACCAAGTATTGAGTGCATAACTGAACATTATTATTTGATGGTTTTTTTGTTTGTTATTAAAAAACACTTTTATTTGATTGGATGGGTGAAATATGCTAATTTATTGAGACAGGTTTTTTGGGTTACCAGGAGTTGTATGCCAAAATCATCAGTATTAAAACAATAAAAGACGTGACAAACTTCAGATGGTGGATAATGAATCTATAATATATGAAAGTTTAATTGTAATCATTACATTATGGTAAATAATGAAATTTAACACTATATGCTAATTTTTTGAGAAGGACCTGTATACTATATTTGACTCACTGGAATCTGTAACTTCAGGCTAGGGAGAAGCAGAATGTAGATTTCTCATTGGATTAGGTGACAGCCCTAACTCCATGAGCAGTACAACTTCAATTTAAAAAAAAGTAAGAAACATCCAACCAGGCCGAAAGTTGCCATTCTATAAAAAGCAATAGAAGTAAACTGAAACTCTGGTATGGCTGTATAGGTTCTTACATTAACATAAAGGATACCCATTTTACAGTAATCTGATGTGCCAGCACTGAGGAAGCGAGATTTAAAGCGACATGCAAGAGCGCCTGGAAGTGAAGTGGGTTGATGCAATTGTGAGTATATAGACACCAGAGTACAATCAGCCGAACCTGCATGTGGATTCACAGCACGATCTCAGGGATGAATGTTGCAAAGCGGATACCATTTTTTAGTTTAGCATTAGGACCTATACAAGCATACCAAAGTAAAATAGAGAAAATGGTCCTGAGCTTCCATTTACCAGTATGGGATAAAGTCTTTCTACAATCCAAGACCCTTGATATAGCGATATTTTACAGTATGGTATAGTAAAATGGGATTTCTGAAACTTATGTTGCATTGCAGACTAGATTTCGGGATTTTCAGTACAGAGATGTGGCTCAGTTAGGCGACAAGTTCATGCAGGCCAATTCTAGGATGCCAACCACATGTCGGCTGCCTCAGAATATCCAGCGCTGCATTCGGCTCCCATGATTCAGCCGAGGTCCGTACCCCTGCGCAGTTCATCATTGCCACCATTGTACAGATGTATTAGTTTATTTCTATTTACAAGCTTTATTTTATTGAGAGTACAAGCTTTATTTTATTGAGAGTACAAGCTTTATTTTATTGGCGCTGATAATTTAGTATAAGGGGTTGTTCTAGTAGTGGAAATCCCCTTTTATTTTAGTCTGTGGGATTGGTTCAGTATGACAATGTGGTCCTTTGAAGAAAAAAGGAAAAGAAGAGAGAAAAATATAATGCTCACATCAGGCAGCAAAAACCTGGAGAAAGATCTGGCTTATCCAAGAGCTAGAGTCACAGTCACACAGCTTAGTACTAACTATATAATCTCCAGGCTGCTGAGAAGTTTGAACATGTGCTTTAAAAAAAGAAACAAACAGGAATCTGTGTGGGAGACGTCACAGCAGCTCATCTCCTCCCACCGGTTCAAAGATCTGAAAATGGAGGCAGAGTGGAAAACTGGTGCAAATACAGGACAAATCATAATAGCCAGAAATGGTGCAAGTTCTCATGTACACAACAGCCGATACTGAAGAACTGCCCATAATGAGACATGTTCTGGTATTACTAGGAATATAAATGGCTGTTCTCAAAGCTTCAATCTCAAAAGGACTAAATAGTGACCATAATTTTAATTTATCAGATTAGTACACTTGGAAAGAAGCACCTTTGTCGAGAATCTTGGGAGAAATTTGTTTTTTTACCCTCCTGGACTGACCCTTCACTCAACTGATGGGTAAAATGTATAGTCCTTAAAAGGAACCTGTCACCCCCCAGGCAGTTTTAACTAAGAGAGCCACCTTGTGCAGCACTAATGCTGCATTCTCTCATGGTGGCTCGTTTAGTTGGGTCCCTGCCAAAGCTCAACTATCATTTTTATAATTTGCCCCTCATACCTGTAATTTTTCCAGGGGGGCATGTCTTTTTCCCCCAGACACAAAAGCCTCCCAGCCATCACTCAGCCCCTCCGTGCACCGCCTCCACTTCCTTCATTAACGTCCCCAATGCTGTAAGTTTATTTTTTTCGGGTATGTGCAGTTTGCACTGCTCTTCGACTCCCATCACATGATGGGAACTTACAGCGCAGGCGCCGGAGACGTTAATGAAGGAAGTGGAGGCGGTGCACGGAGGGGCTGAGTGATGGCTGGGAGGCTTTTGTGTCTGGGGGGAAAAGACATGCCCCCCTGGAAAAAATACAGGTATGAGGGGCAAATTATAAAAATGAAGAGTTGAGCTTTGGCAGGGACCCCAACTAAAAGTCACCATGACAGAATTATTATTATTTATTTATATAGCACCATTGATTCCATGGTGCTGTACATGAGAAGGGGTTACATACAAGTTACAAATATCACATACAGTAAACAAACTAACAATGACGGACTGATACAGAGGGGCGAGGACCCTGCCCTTGCGGGCTTACATTCTACAGGATGCAGCATTAGTGCTACTCAAGGTGGCTCTTAGTTAAGAACGCGTTGGGGGGGTGACAGGTTCCCTTTAAAGACAGAATTACTTTGCTTAGATGATAGTTGGGGTTTTTACAATTCTATGCAGTGAGAAACAAGTAGACAGACCTGATTTTTATTTAACATCTTTGCCCCATTTCTCTCTGCAGTCTGTTTGGGACTAGAATGTGCATGCTGTGCACATACGATTTTAACCCTTTATGGGGAGTTCATAAAAGATCCAGCACATCATTATTATAGCTATCAACATAGAAACAGTAGGCAAAGTTAAAATTGCAGCATGGAAGGGCAAACATATTATTATTATTTATTTATATAGCACCATTGATTCCATGGTGCTGTATACATGAGAAGGGGTTACATACAAGTTACAAATATCACATACACTAAACAAACTATTAAATCGATATTAATATATTAATTATTATAATAATATTAATAATTAATAATACTATAATTATATATTAAATTAAATATAATAAATATTAATACTATTATTCTATTTTATATGTCAATGCTCTTAAAGGGAACCTGTCACCTGAATTTGGCGGCACTGGTTTTGGGTCATATGGGCGGAGTTTTCGGGTGTTTGATACACCCTTTCCTTACCTGCTGGCTGCATGCTGGCCGAAATATTGGATTGAAGTTCATTCTCTGTCCTCCGTAGTACACGCCTGCGCAAAGTAATCTTACCTTGCGCAGGCGTGTACTATGGAAGACAGAGAATGAACTTCAATCCAATATTTCGGCCAGCATGCAGCCAGCAGGTAAGGAAAGGGTAAATCAAACACCCGAAAACTCCGCCCATATGACCCAAAACTGGTCCCGCCAAATTCAGGTGACAGGTTCCCTTTAAGGAAGCCCAACATCGCCACAACACTGAAAACTGAGGCACACATGGGGCCAACGTGATGAATCTCCATCTGCATATTAAAAAGGGTGGCTTAAATCCATAAAAATGGAGACCCAAAGGAGACCTCCCCCCATTCCAACGTGGATTTACATCACTCAATTATATGGAATAAGTGTCCTTACTTCACTTGTGTACTGTGATTACCAGGCTGTTCATCACCCATCCAACAAGCAAAACAGTCTTTTTACACAGTACAATGTGCTGCCGAGAACAATACAAGTCTACCTGCACAGAAGCAGCACATTTCGGATATTCACTGAATGATCATCAGTGCACATCTGGAGTACAGTCTGTGTAAAAAGGATAAACAGCCGATCTGAAAATATTTACCAGCGGTCATTTAACTCCACAAAATTGTCTTATGGGCCACTAAGCCCCAATTACTACTAAGGTTGGCCAAGTCTAAAGTCCATATCCTCCTTCTCTCGCTTCCTCAAGCTCAATGTGGACAAATCTGAACTCTCATCTTTCCTCCATCACGCACATCTTCCCTACTTGATCTATCTATCAAAATAAATGAAATCACACTTTCCCCTGTCCCCAAAATCCGCTGCCTCGGAGTAACCCTTGACTCTGCCCTGTCCTTCAAACCACACATCCAAGCTCTCGCCACCTCCTGTCGCATCCAGCTCAAAAACGCTGCTGCAGGGAAGATATGAATGGGGCTTCAGCACGATGCCAGGGACAGCGCTAAACTTTAGCGCTGTCTCCGGCACGGTGCGCGTGGTACCCAGTGGGCACACGTGTGCCACAGAAACGCACCGGCACACAGATAATTCCGGTACTGGAAATATCTGGACGTGTGAGACTGCCCTAACTCTGCTGCCCGACTAATCTCTCTCCTCGCTGCACTCCTGCTTCACCTCTTTGCAAATCCCTTCACTGGCTCCCAATTTCCCAGCGTATCCAGTTTAAATTACTAACACTGACCTATACACACATGCTAGCCACCTTAGGGAGAGACCCAAGTTGGGCTAAATGTAGCGGGACGAAAGAGACCGAAAAGCCCTCTACTTAAAGGAAATACATAGTGGATGCTTTCCTGAAACGGAAAGTACTTGCAAGCAACATAATGCAAAGAATAGCAGGTTTACCCAGAATCCTTTGCAGTAGGCGGAGCTATGCAAATCATCTCTTTCCACCCCTGTCTAATCCACAGCGCTTGGAACCGCCAAGCGTGCAATGCTGCGGATTAGTTTCTAAATTTACACAGCCAACCAATTCCTACCTGTGTACACGTGTTTCGGGCTTTAGGCCCTCATCAGCACAGGGCTGGAATTGGTTGGCTGTATGGAGTGGGGCTCGGTGAGCAAGCGATACACACATGCTAGCCACCTTAGGGAGAGACCCAAGTTGGGCTAAATGTAGCGGGACGAAAGAGACCGAAAAGCCCTCTACTTAAAGGAAATACATAGTGGATGCTTTCCTGAAACGGAAAGTACTTGCAAGCAACATAATGCAAAGAATAGCAGGTTTACCCAGAATCCTTTGCAGTAGGCGGAGCTATGCAAATCATCTCTTTCCACCCCTGTCTAATCCACAGCGCTTGGAACCGCCAAGCGTGCAATGCTGCGGATTAGTTTCTAAATTTACACAGCCAACCAATTCCTACCTGTGTACACGTGTTTCGGGCTTTAGGCCCTCATCAGCACAGGGCTGGAATTGGTTGGCTGTATGGAGTGGGGCTCGGTGAGCAAGCGATACACACATGCTAGCCACCTTAGGGAGAGACCCAAGTTGGGCTAAATGTAGCGGGACGAAAGAGACCGAAAAGCCCTCTACTTAAAGGAAATACATAGTGGATGCTTTCCTGAAACGGAAAGTACTTGCAAGCAACATAATGCAAAGAATAGCAGGTTTACCCAGAATCCTTTGCAGTAGGCGGAGCTATGCAAATCATCTCTTTCCACCCCTGTCTAATCCACAGCGCTTGGAACCGCCAAGCGTGCAATGCTGCGGATTAGTTTCTAAATTTACACAGCCAACCAATTCCTACCTGTGTACACGTGTTTCGGGCTTTAGGCCCTCATCAGCACAGGGCTGGAATTGGTTGGCTGTATGGAGTGGGGCTCGGTGAGCAAGCGATACACACATGCTAGCCACCTTAGGGAGAGACCCAAGTTGGGCTAAATGTAGCGGGACAATTGGTTGGCTGTGTAAATTTAGAAACTAATCCGCAGCATTGCACGCTTGGCGGTTCCAAGCGCTGTGGATTAGACAGGGGTGGAAAGAGATGATTTGCATAGCTCCGCCTACTGCAAAGGATTCTGGGTAAACCTGCTATTCTTTGCATTATGTTGCTTGCAAGTACTTTCCGTTTCAGGAAAGCATCCACTATGTATTTCCTTTAAGTAGAGGGCTTTTCGGTCTCTTTCGTCCCGCTACATTTAGCCCAACTTGGGTCTCTCCCTAAGGTGGCTAGCATGTGTGTATCGCTTGCTCACCGAGCCCCACTCCATACAGCCAACCAATTCCAGCCCTGTGCTGATGAGGGCCTAAAGCCCGAAACACGTGTACACAGGTAGGAATTGGTTGGCTGTGTAAATTTAGAAACTAATCCGCAGCATTGCACGCTTGGCGGTTCCAAGCGCTGTGGATTAGACAGGGGTGGAAAGAGATGATTTGCATAGCTCCGCCTACTGCAAAGGATTCTGGGTAAACCTGCTATTCTTTGCATTATGTTGCTTGCAAGTACTTTCCGTTTCAGGAAAGCATCCACTATGTATTTCCTTTAAGTAGAGGGCTTTTCGGTCTCTTTCGTCCCGCTACATTTAGCCCAACTTGGGTCTCTCCCTAAGGTGGCTAGCATGTGTGTATCGCTTGCTCACCGAGCCCCACTCCATACAGCCAACCAATTCCAGCCCTGTGCTGATGAGGGCCTAAAGCCCGAAACACGTGTACACAGGTAGGAATTGGTTGGCTGTGTAAATTTAGAAACTAATCCGCAGCATTGCACGCTTGGCGGTTCCAAGCGCTGTGGATTAGACAGGGGTGGAAAGAGATGATTTGCATAGCTCCGCCTACTGCAAAGGATTCTGGGTAAACCTGCTATTCTTTGCATTATGTTGCTTGCAAGTACTTTCCGTTTCAGGAAAGCATCCACTATGTATTTCCTTTAAGTAGAGGGCTTTTCGGTCTCTTTCGTCCCGCTACATTTAGCCCAACTTGGGTCTCTCCCTAAGGTGGCTAGCATGTGTGTATCGCTTGCTCACCGAGCCCCACTCCATACAGCCAACCAATTCCAGCCCTGTGCTGATGAGGGCCTAAAGCCCGAAACACGTGTACACAGGTAGGAATTGGTTGGCTGTGTAAATTTAGAAACTAATCCGCAGCATTGCACGCTTGGCGGTTCCAAGCGCTGTGGATTAGACAGGGGTGGAAAGAGATGATTTGCATAGCTCCGCCTACTGCAAAGGATTCTGGGTAAACCTGCTATTCTTTGCATTATGTTGCTTGCAAGTACTTTCCGTTTCAGGAAAGCATCCACTATGTAACACTGACCTACAAAGCCATCCATAATCTTTCTCCTCTGTATATTTCCACACTAATCTCTCAATATCTTCCCTCACGTAATCGCCGGTCCTCCCAAGACCTCTTTTCCTCCACGCTTATTCGCTCCTCACTCAATCGCCTCCAAGACTTCTCCCGAATATCCCCCATCCTCTGGAATTCAGTGCCCCAACACATCCGGTTATCCACTACTTTTGGATCCTTCAAAAGAAACCTGAAAACCCACCTCTTCAAGGAAGCTTACAGCCTGTAAAGACCACACGGCCACCTCAACACCATTGGAGCTACTGCAACCCTCGGCCTCCTGTCTCCTTCCCCATAATCCTGTAGAATGTAAGCCCGCAAGGGCAGGGTCCTCTTCCCTCTGTACCAGTCTGTCATTGTTAGCTTTGTTTACTGTAAGTGATTTTTATTTTGATGTAACCCCTTCTCATGTACAGCACCATGGAATTAATGGTGCTATATAAATAAATAATAATAAAGTCAGCAGCCTCCAAAGCGCATCTGTGAAATTGGATAAAATGGGCTGATTTCTTGTTTTAGCAATTTATAGTTAGAATGATTACTCTAGAACAGTGATGGCGAACCTATGGCGCGCGTACCACAGGGGGCACACGCCAGGCTTGCCACTGCACACTCCACTCCCTTCCGATGTTCAAATGTATTTGCATCTTTTAGTCTCTAATACATTTAAACCAGAGGTGGGGAACCTACAGCCCATGGGCAGCAGGCAGCCCGCAGGCATGTCCCTAGAGTCCGCAATGCTCGGGCGGCAGCCGTATCCTGCCAGCCCTTTAACCCCCAAATGCACAGTATGCAGCGTTCGTAACAGAATGCTGCCTGCACATAACTTGATGCCATTGGGTAGGCAGGGTGAGCGCCCAATGCTGTCCCAGAAGAGGAGCTGCTGCCAGAGAGTCCAGAGCGATCTCTGTGCAGGTAGCTCTGTACCTGTCTGCTTGTGATTTCTGTGCCCCCCCCCCCCCCCCAATGATCTGTCTCCCTGTGATATATCTGCCTCCAGCTATATGCACCCCTGTGATCTAAGGCTCCCAGCTTTGTGCCCCCTGCTATGTACCCAATGTGATGTGCCCCCCTGTGACCTATGTGTGTATTTTGCAGAGGGGCAGTTAGTGCATGCGTGTATATTTTTTTGCAGTAGGGCAGTATGTGTATGTTTTACAGAGGGTCTGTATGTATTTCGTAGAGGGGTAGTGTGCATGTGTGTGTAAGGGACAGTATTTTGCAAGTCTTCTGTGATGTTAAATTGCGGTATTGGCACTCTGATAAATAAGTGGGTTTTGGGTTGCTGTGAAAAATACAGTAGAAAAGGTACTTAACGTATAGATATGCCAATACACCTTCAATGCGCTAAACATTCTTGGTAAATCATGGTGCAACCTATGCTTTTTTGGGGGGTTGGCGCCTGTTCACACTAGGTTGATGTGCTGGCCTTTTTCTCTATTTGTATTAGCAGATTATAGTACACCAGTCATTCTTTTGCAGAAATTTAAAAAAAAAAAAAAAAAAAGTCCTGCAACTCATATGCCATGATTGATGTTTCTTCCTTCTGACAATGAGAGGCCACTTCCAATAGTGCAGTAAAGACTTCTAATGTGTGCAGCTGGTGCAGGACAAATACATGCAGATTAGATTGGTTACCTTACAACAGTGAGCAGGGGCTTACACCTAGGAGTTTAGAGTGAAGATGGGGGCAGGGAGGTATCTGCACTTCCTGCCACACATCTGGCTGATAAGAAGGAACAATAGAATGGATTTAACTGCAGAGAGAATGGAGGGAAGATTACCAAGTGTAGTGGTCTCCAACCTGTGGCCTCCAGCTAACTACAACTCCCCACATGCTCTAAAGTCCTAATCTTATACATTAACACCCCAGTAAGCTCAACTGCATGCAGACTTCACATAATTTGGAACATGCTGGGATTTGTGGTTCAAAAAAATGCACCATTGGCAGCTTTGTGTGCTGGTTTCTGTTGTTTATAAAGATAGTACTAGAAGTTGGTGCCTTATTATTTCGGGCCTTATGTATGCACGGTTCTTCTACACTTTGTCAAGGGCTTAAATTGATTAATAAGACAATTGCAATTCAATCATTAGCGTAGGGTAAACATACCATTATTAAATTGCCAGAGGCATATAGAACCTACTTAAAGACTATTCAATTTAACTTTTAATCAAACTATTAAAGGAAAATATTGAAAATGTGTTTAGTCAGTATGTATCTGATGACAAACTATTGCTTATGTTATTTTATTAATTTTGTATTCCTTGTCCCATCCGTGTATTTTATAGGGGAAGGATATATTGGTGCGGCTGCTACCTATATTCTCAACCTTGAAATTACTCGAAAACCACACCGACTAGCTGGTAAAATAAGCTCCCAGGCCCCCGGCAGGTTTCACCAGCTACACTGGCTTCATCAGGGGCTGAGGCTGTACGGTTGATAGGCAGGACCCCACAACAGCCACTACCCACATTCATCCACAAAATGGTGACCGACGGTGATGCCAAGTGCCAAACCCCCAGATAGTGATAATATCCCACCTCAAGGATAGGACATCGATATAAAAACCCTCCACAACCCCTGTAACTTTAGAGGGGGCTCCATAGAGACACTTGGTTGGAAAAAAAAAAAAAAAATATACAACAATCTGAGCAGTCAGAATATTTCCCCCCTATAGGGCACGTTTACTGGGAGAACCCCGCTTGGCTGATAATTAGCAGGCTACCCACTTAACCCTTTAAATAAAGGAGTCATTGCATTCTGGGATATGTTCACATGGGTCAGATTCCACCGCAATTGTGAAGCTTATTCCATATCCTAAGGATTCTCCCCCTTCCCATGAAGGTGAATAGGGTTTTGGTAATTGCTTAGATTCAATAAAAATGTATGTAGAACAAAAAAAAAAAAAAAATCTTGTACAGAACTGGCTAGCATGGGACTTACACATGGAAAAGCCCTGGAGCAGAAAAAGCAAGAACTCTGAAGGTCAGCAGCAACCCACAACCTAATGCTATGTAATGGAGGATCACAAGGGTTAATGCAGAGTAGTCTCCGTGCTGAGACCTGTAGTTCTACCAGTTATTAGGCTGCATGCACCACGTGCTGGGAGCTACAGCTAAAAGTTTAGGATCTCAGTGCATGCTGGTACTTGTAGTTCAGCACGAGGCCAGTCAGTGTTTTCCTGCAGAGATCAAGTGTTACAGGGAAAGTAATGCAGGGCTCAGTGCATGCTGGGAGCAGGGACACTGAAAAGTTCTAGAAAGTTTAGGACGCCTGCTGGTACTTGTAGTTCCACATCAGGACAATCAGAAATGGCGCTATTAGAGGCCCTGCGGTTACTATCATGCAGGCTGGGCCCTGTAGTGCTGCGATTCGGAGATCAGGGCATTACGGCACTTGTAGTCCCCCGGCCAGGCGGGGGCAGTGTGGGGGGTGCGGCCGGGCCGGTGGGGTCCCGGGCGGGGCCGCGGAGCTGGGCCCCTCGGCGCCATCGCGGCCTGCAGGGCGGGCAGCCCTTTGTTCTGCAGCCCCGGCCTCATGGGCCCGGCGCGGGGTCGGGAGGGGGCCGCGCCGCGGGAGGCCGCACAGGCCGAGGACACTGGCGGGACGCGTGGCCAATGGCGGGAAACACTTACCGGCTCCGGGGTCCAGGCTGGCCTCGGCGGGCTCGGCGCTCAGGCACATCTTGCACATGGTGTGCAGGCACGGCAGCAGCTGAGGCTCCCGCTCCGCCCGCAGCCGGCCCTTACACACGCCGCAGTTCTCCAGCAGCTCCGGCCCGTCGGCCACAGGCTCCCCGCTGCCATTATCGCCGTTGTTATTGGTGGCGACGGTGGCGGTGGCCGTGCTCCTCTTTTCGCGCGTCACGGTGGCCGACATGTTCTCCGGGCAGAAGGCAGCGGCTTCTCGGTGTCTCGATGACGATGATTCGCCCTGTGCTTCCTCTACAAGCGCTGAGGCTTATGGCGGATGAATACACACGCGGTGCTCGAAGCGCGGTACAGAAACCCCCGCTCTCCAGCAGCGGCGGAACAATCAATTAAAAGAGTACGTGCTCGAAACGCGATGACGTCAGGAAACGGGGCGGGGCTGGCATCGATGGCGCCATGTGGTGGCTGACTAACTGACTCTAGGCTGATTGTCCGGCACTTATTTCTTTCTCCTCGAATCCTTCCGCGCCTCAGAGAAGGCGCATCACTCCCCAGACATTACAATGTGGCGCCAATGTCCTATGTGTCCTGCCTGAAATCCCAAACTTATCAATACGAACAGAGAGGCCGCCATTGTCCCCATTCATTGCGGTAATATTAGCATTACTGATCCTCTGCTCAGTTTACCTTAGTTTTATGCAAAATTAACATTTTTATGGCTGCATGACACACCTCACTTCAGAGGGAAAAGAGATAAAATGGGGTGCTAATATTATAAGATGCACCCCCGACAAGATCAAAACCCCTGACCAGATCCAAACCCCTGACCAGATCCAAACCCCAGACCAGATCAAAACCCCAGACCAGATAAAAACCCCTGACCAGATCAAAACCCCTGACAAGATCAAAACCCCAGACCAGATCAAAACCCCTGACCAGATCAAAACCCCTGACAAGATCGCACCCCAGACCAGATCGCACCCCTGACCAGATCGCACCCCTGACCTGATCGTACCCCTGACCAGATCAAAACCCCTGACCAGATCCAAACCCCTGACCAGATCCAAACCCCTGACCAGATCAAAACCCCAGACCAGATCAAAACCCCTGACCAGATCAAAACCCCTGACAAGATCGCACCCTGACCAGATCAAAACCCCTGACAAGATCGCACCCCAGACCAGATCGCACCCCTGACCAGATCGCACACCTGACCAGATCAAAACTCCAGACCAGATCAAAACCACTGACCAGATCACACCCAACCAGATCGTACCCCTGACCAGATCAAAACCCCTGACAAGATCGCACCCCTGACCAGATCGCATCCCTGACCAGATCAAAACCCCTGACAAGATCGCACCCCAGACCAGATCGCACCCCTGACCAGATCGCACACCTGACCAGATCAAAACTCCAGACCAGATCAAAACCACTGACCAGATCACACCCAGCCAGATCGTACCCCTGACCAGATCAAAACCCCTGACAAGATCGCACCCCTGACCAGATCGCATCCCTGACCAGATCAAAACCCCTGACAAGATCGCACCCCTGACCAGATCAAAACTCCAGACCAGATCTCACCCCTGACCAGACCGCACCCAAGACCAGATTGCACCCCTGACCCGATCGCACCCCTGACCAGATCAAAACCCCTGACCAGATTGCACCACTGACCAGATCAAAACCCCTGACCAGATCGCACCCCAGACCAGATCACACCCCTGACCAGATCGCACCCCTGACCAGATCGCACCCCTGACCAGATCACACCCCTGACCAGATCGCATCCCTGACCAGATCGCATCCCTGACCAGATCGCATCCCTGACCAGATTGCACACCTGACCAGATCGCATCCCTGACCAGATCGCACCCCTGACCAGATTGCACCCCTGACCAGATCGCATCCCTGACCAGATCGCACCCCTGACCAGATCGCATCCCTGACCAGATCGCATCCCTGACCAGATCGCACCCCTGACCAGATTGCACCCCTGACCAGATCGCATCCCTGACCAGATCGCATCCCTGACCAGATTGCACACCTGACCAGATCGCATCCCTGACCAGATCGCATCCCTGACCAGATCGCACCCCTGACCAGATTGCACCCCTGACCAGATCAAAACCCCTGACCAGATCGCACCTCAGACCAGATCGCACCCCAGACCAGATCGCACCCCAGACCAGATCGCATCCCTGACCAGATCGCATCCCTGACCAGATTGCACACCTGACCAGATCGCATCCCTGACCAGATCGCACCCCTGACCAGATTGCACCCCTGACCAGATCGCATCCCTGACCAGATCGCACCCCTGACCAGATCGCACCCCTGACCAGATCGCATCCCTGACCGATCGTACCCCTGACCAGATCGTACCCCTGACCAGATTGCACCCCTGACCAGATCGCATCCCTGACCAGATCGCATCCCTGACCAGATTGCACACCTGACCAGATCGCATCCCTGACCAGATCGCACCCCTGACCAGATTGCACCCCTGACCAGATCGCATCCCAGACCAGATCGCACCCCAGACCAGATCGCACCCCAGACCAGATCGCACCCCAGACCAGATTGCACCCCAGACCAGATCGCACCCCAGACCAGATCGCATCCCTGACGAGATCGCATCCCTGACCAGATCGCACACCTGACCAGATTGCATCCCTGACCAGATCGCACCCCTGACCAGATCGCATCCCTGACCAGATCGCACACCTGACCAGATCGCATCCCTGACCAGATCGCACCCCTGACCAGATTGCACCCCAGACCAGATCGCACCCCAGACCAGATCGCACCCCTGACCAGATCGCACCCCTGACCAGATCGCACCCCAGACCAGATCGCACCCCAGACCAGATCGCATCCCTGACCAGATCGCATCCCTGACCAGATCGCACACCTGACCAGATCGCACCCCTGACCAGATCGCACCCCTGACCAGATCGCACCCCTGACCAGATCGCATCCCTGACCGATCGCACCCCAGACCAGATCGCACCCCTGACCAGATCGCACCCCTGACCAGATCGCACCCCTGACCAGATCGCACCCCAGACCAGATCGCACCCCTGACCAGATCGCACCCCAGACCAGATCGCACCCCAGACCAGATCACACCCCTGACCAGATCGCATCCCTGACCAGATTGCACCCCTGACCAGATTGCACCCCTGACCAGATCGCACCCCTGACCAGATCGCACCCCTGAGACATTGAACCTGTAAAGATTATAGAAATACAAATAGGTCAAAAGTACTGAAAACTTCAGTGTATAAAACTATTCACCCCCCATGTCAGTTCTTAGTAGAGCCTCCATTTGCAGCTACCGTGTTACAGCGTCATGTCGCTTTGGCTAAAGGTACCTTCACACATAATGATATTGTTAACGATATCGTTGCAACGTCACACTTTTTGTGACGTAGCAACGATCCCGCTAACGATCTCGTTATGTGTGACAGCGACCAACGATCAGGCCCCTGCTGGGAGATCGTTGGTTGTGGGGAATGATCAGGACCTTTATTTGGTCGCTGATCACCCGCTGTCATCGCTGGATCGGTGTTGTGAATTCTGTGGCTGAATTCACTCCTGTGGTCACAAGTGGTACTGCAGCTTCTGAGCTTCCTCCCTCAGGTGTTCTGGTGAGCTCGTTAACTGCTTCATTACTTAACTCCGCCTGATGCTGCTATCCTTGCTCCTTGTCAATGTTTCAGTGTTGGATCTGAGCTTCTCCTGATTGTTCCTGTGACCTGCTGCTCTGTATAGCTAAGTGCTTTTTGCTTTTTTGTTGCTTTTTTTCTGTCCAGCTTGTCTTTTGTTTTGCTGGAAGCTCTGAGACGCAAAGGGTGTACCGCCGTGCCGTTAGTTCGGCACGGTGGGTTTTTTTTTGCCCTCTTTGCGTGGTTTTGCTTTAGGGTTTTTTGTAGACTGCAAAGTTCGCTTTACTGTCCTCGCTCTGTCCTAGAATATCGGGCCCCACTTTGCTGAATCTATTTCATCCCTACGTTATGTCTTTTCATCTTACTCACAGTCATTATATGTGGGGGGCTGCCTTTTCCTTTGGGGAATTTCTCTGGGGCAAGTCAGGCCTATTTTTCTATCTTCAGGCTAGCTAGTTTCTTAGGCTGTGCCGAGTTGCCTAGGTAGTTGTTAGGCGCAATCCACAGCCGCTTTTAGTTGTGTTTAGGATAGGATCAGGTGTGCAGTCTACAGAGTTTCCACGTCTCAGAGCTCGTTCTTGTATTTTTGGGTATTTGTCAGATCACTGTGTGCGCTCTGATCGCTAAGCACACTGTGTTTCTGGATTGCCTTCATAACACCTGTCATTAGCAAACATAACAGTACAAGGAGCCCAAACTAATGATTCTCAATAGAGGGAAAGAAAAAGTTCTGACATCATTTTTTTTTTTTTTTCTGCTCTGTGTTCACTTTTTTTTTTCCCCTAGACATTTGGGTGATTCTGGACACAGGTGTGGACATGGATATTCAGGGTTTGTGCTCTTCAATGGATAATCTCGTTATAAATGTACAAAAAATTCAAGATACTATTGATCAGAAATCTATGTTAGAACCAAGAATTCCTATTCCTGATTTGTTTTTTGGAGATAGAACTAAGTTTCTAAGTTTCAAAAATAATTGTAAGCTATTTCTGGCCTTGAAACCTCATTCTTCTGGTAATCCTATTCAACAGGTTTTGATTATTATTTCTTTTTTGCGCGGCGACCCTCAAGACTGGGCATTTTCTCTTGCGCCAGGAGACCCTGCATTGAGTAGTGTCGATGCGTTTTTCCTGGCGCTCGGATTGCTGTACGATGAGCCTAATTCAGTGGATCAGGCTGAGAAAAATTTGCTGGCTTTGTGCCAGGGTCAGGATGATATAGAAGTATATTGTCAGAAATTTAGGAAATGGTCAGTACTCACTCAGTGGAATGAATCTGCGCTGGCAGCTTTGTTCAGAAAGGGTCTCTCTGAGGCTCTTAAGGATGTCATGGTGGGATTTCCTATGCCTGCTGGTTTGAATGAGTCTTTGTCTTTGGCCATTCAGATCGGTCGACGCTTGCGCGAGCGTAAATCTGTGCACCATTTGGCGGTACTGCCTGAGGTTAAACCTGAGCCTATGCAGTGCGATAGGACTATGACTAGAGTTGAACGGCAGGAATACAGACGTCTGAATGGTCTGTGTTTCTACTGTGGTGATTCCACTCATGCTATTTCTGATTGTCCTAAGCGCACTAAGCGGTCCGCTAGGTCTGCCGTCATTGGTACTGTACAGTCCAAATTCCTTCTGTCCATTACCTTGATATGCTCTTTGTCGTCGTTTTCTGTCATGGCGTTTGTGGATTCGGGCGCTGCCCTGAATCTGATGGATTTGGATTATGCTAAACGTTGTGGGTTTTTCTTGGAGCCTTTGCAGTGTCCTATTCCATTGAGAGGAATTGATGCTACACCTTTGGCCAAGAATAAACCTCAATACTGGGCCCAACTGACCATGTGCATGGCTCCTGCACATCAGGAAGTTATTCGCTTTCTGGTGTTGCATAATCTGCATGATGTGGTCGTGTTGGGGTTGCCATGGCTACAAACCCATAATCCAGTATTGGATTGGAATTCCATGTCGGTATCCAGCTGGGGTTGTCAGGGGGTACATGGTGATGTTCCATTTTTGTCGATTTCGTCATCCACCCCTTCTGAGGTCCCAGAGTTCTTGTCTGATTATCAGGATGTATTTGAAGAGCCCAAGTCCGATGCTCTACCTCCGCATAGGGATTGTGATTGTGCTATCAATTTGATTCCTGGTAGTAAATTCCCTAAAGGTCGATTATTTAATTTATCCGTGCCCGAACACGCCGCTATGCGCAGTTATGTGAAGGAATCCCTGGAGAAGGGACATATTCGCCCATCGTCATCACCACTGGGAGCAGGGTTCTTCTTTGTAGCCAAGAAGGATGGTTCGCTGAGACCGTGTATTGATTACCGCCTTCTTAATAAGATCACTGTTAAATTTCAGTATCCCTTGCCAATTGTTATCTGACTTGTTTGCTCGGATTAAGGGGGCTAGTTGGTTCACTAAGATAGATCTTCGTGGTGCGTATAATCTGGTGAGAATCAGGCAAGGAGATGAATGGAAAACTGCATTCAATACGCCCGAGGGTCATTTTGAGTATCTAGTGATGCCGTTCGGACTTGCCAATGCTCCATCTGTGTTTCAGTCTTTTATGCATGACATCTTCCGTGAGTATCTGGATAAATTCCTGATTGTTTACTTGGATGACATTTTGATCTTCTCAGATGATTGGGAGTCTCATGTGAAGCAGGTCAGAATGGTTTTTCAGGTCCTGCGTGCTAACTCTTTGTTTGTGAAGGGATCAAAGTGTCTCTTCGGTGTGCAGAAAGTTTCATTTTTGGGGTTCATCTTTACCCCTTCTACTATCGAGATGGATCCAGTTAAGGTCCAAGCCATCCAGGATTGGATTCAGCCGACATCTCTGAAAAGTCTGCAAAAGTTCCTGGGCTTTGCTAATTTTTATCGTCGCTTCATCTGTAATTTTTCTAGCATTGCCAAACCATTGACCGATTTGACCAAGAAGGGTGCTGATTTGGTTAATTGGTCTTCTGCTGCTGTGGAAGCTTTTCAGGAGTTGAAGCGTCGTTTTTGTTCTGCCCCAGTGTTGTGTCAGCCAGATGTTTCTCTTCCGTTCCAGGTCGAGGTTGATGCTTCTGAGATTGGAGCAGGGGCGGTTTTGTCACAGAGAGGTTCTGATTGCTCAGTGATGAAACCATGTGCTTTCTTTTCCAGGAAGTTTTCGCCCGCTGAGCGTAATTATGATGTGGGCAATCGAGAGTTGCTGGCCATGAAGTGGGCATTCGAGGAGTGGCGTCATTGGCTTGAAGAAGCTAAGCATCGCGTGGTGGTATTGACTGATCATAAGAACTTGACTTATCTCGAGTCTGCCAAGCGCTTGAATCCTAGACAGGCCCGTTGGTCGTTATTTTTTGCCCGCTTCGACTTTGTGATTTCGTACCTTCCGGGCTCTAAAAATGTGAAGGCGGATGCTCTGTCTAGGAGTTTTGTGCCCGACTCTCCGGGTTTATCTGAGCCAGCGGGTATCCTCAAGGAAGGAGTCATTGTGTCTGCCATCTCCCCTGATTTGCGGCGGGTGCTGCAAAAATTTCAGGCGAATAAACCTGATCGTTGTCCAGCAGAGAAACTGTTCGTCCCTGATAGGTGGACTAATAAACTTATCTCTGAACTTCATTGTTCGGTGTTGGCTGGTCATCCTGGAATCTTTGGTACCAGAGAGTTAGTGGCTAGATCCTTCTGGTGGCCATCTCTGTCACGGGATGTACGTACTTTTGTGCAGTCCTGTGGGATTTGTGCTAGGGCTAAGCCCTGCTGTTCTCGTGCCAGTGGGTTGCTTTTGCCCTTGCCGGTCCCAAAGAGGCCTTGGACACATATTTCGATGGATTTCATTTCTGACCTTCCCGTTTCTCAAAAGATGTCAGTCATTTGGGTGGTCTGTGATCGCTTTTCTAAAATGGTCCATCTGGTGCCCTTGGCTAAATTGCCTTCCTCCTCTGATTTGGTACCTTTGTTCTTTCAGCATGTGGTTCGGTTGCATGGCATTCCTGAGAATATTGTTTCTGACAGAGGTTCCCAGTTTGTTTCAAGGTTTTGGCGAGCCTTTTGTGGTAGGATGGGCATTGACCTATCCTTTTCCTCGGCTTTCCATCCTCAGACTAATGGCCAGACCGAACGAACCAATCAGACCTTGGAAACATATCTGAGATGTTTTGTTTCTGCAGACCAGGATGATTGGGTGTCCTTTTTGCCGTTGGCTGAGTTCGCCCTTAATAATCGGGCCAGCTCGGCTACCTTGGTTTCTCCATTTTTTTGCAATTCTGGGTTCCATCCTCGTTTCTCTTCAGGACAGGTTGAGTCTTCGGACTGTCCTGGTGTGGATTCTGTGGTGGATAGGTTGCAGCAGATCTGGACTCAGGTAGTGGACAATTTGATCTTGTCCCAGGAGAAAGCTCAACTTTTCGCTAATCGCAGATGCCGTGTGGGTCCCCGACTTCGTGTTGGGGATCTGGTTTGGTTATCTTCTCGTCATATTCCTATGAAGGTTTCCTCTCCTAAATTTAAACCTCGTTTTATTGGTCCGTATAGGATTTCTGAGGTTCTCAATCCTGTGTCTTTTCGTTTGACCCTCCCAGACTCCTTTTCCATACATAATGTATTCCATAGGTCGTTGTTGCGGAGATACGTGGCACCTATGGTTCCATCTGTTGAGCCTCCTGCCCCGGTTTTGGTGGAGGGGGAATTGGAGTATATTGTGGAGAAGATTTTGGATTCTCGTGTTTCTAGACGGAAACTCCAGTATCTGGTTAAATGGAAGGGTTATGCTCAGGAAGATAATTCCTGGGTTTTTGCCTCTGATGTTCATGCTTCCGATCTTGTTCGTGCCTTTCATGCGGCTCATCCTGGTCGGCCTGGGGGCTCTGGTGAGGGTTCGGTGACCCCTCCTCAAGGGGGGGGTACTGTTGTGAATTCTGTGGCTGAATTCACTCCTGTGGTCACAAGTGGTACTGCAGCTTCTGAGCTTCCTCCCTCAGGTGTTCTGGTGAGCTCGTTAAATGCTTCATTACTTAACTCCGCCTGATGCTGCTATCCTTGCTCCTTGTCAATGTTTCAGTGTTGGATCTGAGCTTCTCCTGATTGTTCCTGTGACCTGCTGCTCTGTATAGCTAAGTGCTTTTTGCTTTTTTGTTGCTTTTTTTCTGTCCAGCTTGTCTTTTGTTTTGCTGGAAGCTCTGAGACGCAAAGGGTGTACCGCCGTGCCGTTAGTTCGGCACGGTGGTTTTTTTTTTGCCCTCTTTGCGTGGTTTTGCTTTAGGGTTTTTTGTAGACTGCAAAGTTCGCTTTACTGTCCTCGCTCTGTCCTAGAATATCAGGCCCCACTTTGCTGAATCTATTTCATCCCTACGTTTTGTCTTTTCATCTTACTCACAGTCATTATATGTGGGGGGCTGCCTTTTCCTTTGGGGAATTTCTCTGGGGCAAGTCAGGCCTATTTTTCTATCTTCAGGCTAGCTAGTTTCTTAGGCTGTGCCGAGTTGCCTAGGTAGTTGTTAGGCGCAATCCACAGCCGCTTTTAGTTGTGTTTAGGATAGGATCAGGTGTGCAGTCTACAGAATTTCCACGTCTCAGAGCTCGTTCTTGTATTTTTGGGTATTTGTCAGATCACTGTGTGCGCTCTGATCGCTAAGCACACTGTGTTTCTGGATTGCCTTCATAACACCTGTCATTAGCAAACATAACAGATCGGCGTGTGTGACGCCGATCCAGCGATGTGTTCACGTGTAACCAGGGTAAATATCGGGTTACTAAGTGCAGGGCTGCGCTTAGTAACCCGATATTTACCCTGGTTACCATTGTAAAAGTTAAAAAAAAACACTACATACTCACATTCTGATGTCTGTCACGTCCGTAAAGCACAGCGGTGACGTCACCGCTGTGCTCTGCTTTACAGCCGGCGCTGATACAGTCAGTGAGGGAAGCTGACGCCGGGGGACGTGACAGACATCGGAATGTGAGTATGTAGTGTTTTTTTTTTTACTTTTACAATGGTAACCGGTTTACCCTGGTTACCCGGGGACTTCGGCATCGTTGAAGACAGTTTCAACGATGCCGAAGTCGTTCCCCTGATCGTTGGTCGCTGGAGAGAGCTGTCTGTGTGACAGCTCCCCAGCGACCACACAAAGACTTACCAACGATCACGGCAAGGTCGTATCGCTGGTCGTGATCGTTGGTAAGTCGTTTAGTTTAACGATACCTTAAGTCTCTATGAGCTTTCCATTGGGATTTTTGACTATTCCTCAAGGCAAAACTCCAGCTCCTTCAAGTTAGATAGTTTACTCTGGTGACCAGCAATCTTCAAGTCTGATCACAGATTCTCCATCAGATTAAGGTCTGGGCATTGACTAGGCCACTCCAAAACATTTACACGCCTGTTGTGAATTCTGTGGCAGAGTTCACTCCTGTGGTCACAAGTGGTACTTCGGCTGATTCTCTCTGGGAGCTTCCGTTTGTGGAGGAAACTGGTACTGCTGCTTCTGAGTTTCCTCCCTCAGGTGATCTGGTGAGCTCGTTAGCTGCTTCTCTACTTAACTCCACCTAATGCTTTGATCCATGCTTCCTGTCAATGTTCCAGTGTTGGACTTGTGTATCTCTGGATCATTCCTGTGGCCTGCTGCTCTGCATAGCTAAGTGCTTCTTTGCTATTTGTTGCTATTTTTTCTGTCCAGCTTGTCTATTTGTTTTGCTGGAAGCTCTGGGACGCAAGGGGTGTACCTCCGTGCCGTTAGTTCGGTACGGAGGGTCTTTTTGCCCCCTTTGCGTGGTTTTCTTTAGGGTTTTGTGTAGACCGCAAAGTTATCTTTCCTATCCTCGTTCTGTCTAGAATATCGGGCCTCACTTTGCTGAATCTATTTCATCCCTACATTTGTCTTTTCATCTTACTCACAGTCATTATATGTGGGGGGCTGCCTTTTCCTTTGGGGTATTTCTCTGAGGCAAGGTAGGCTTATTTTTCTATCTTCAGGCTAGTTAGTTTCTCAGGCTGTGCCGAGTTGCATAGGCAGAGTTAGGCGCAATCCACAGCTGCCTCTAGTTGTGTTTGGAGAGGATCAGGAATTGCGGTCTGCAGAGTTCCCACGTCTCAGAGCTCGTTCTATTATTTTGGGTTATTGTCAGATCACTGTATGTGCTCTGATCGCTATGTACATTGTGTTACTGAATTGCCTTTCATAACACACGCCTCCTCTTAACCCCTTAGTGACCGTGCCAAATTTTTGAAATCTGACCATTGTCACTTTATGTACTAATAACTATGAAACGCATCAACAAATCCAAGTGATTTTGAGATTGTTTGTTCATGGAACATTATACTTTATGATAATGGTAAATTTAGGTTGACATGTTTTGTATTTATAAAAAATATCAGAAATTTGACAAAAATGTAAAAAAATTAACAGTTTTCAAACTTTTAATGATTATCCTTTTAAGGCCGGAGTCACACTAGCGATGAATACGGACAAGTGCTATGTGATAAAACATCGCATAGCACTCGGACCAGTATTCTTCTATGGGGCCGCTCACATCAGCGGTTTTTCTCTCAGCTGTTTTCAACGTGCGAGTGAAATCGCAGCATGCAGTGATTGTCACCGACACTCAGCCGATTCTCGGCTCACTCGCACCCATATAAGCCTATGGGTGCGAGTGAGACAACGCACATCACTCGGATATCATCTGAGTGATGTGCGATATACGCTGGCCCCGGCAATGGAGAAATTAAAGGGAACCTGTCACCCCCAAAATCGACGGTGAGTTAAGCCCATCGGCATCAGCGTCTTATCTACAGCATTCTGGAATGCTGTAGATAAGCCCCCATTGTAACCTAAAAGATGAGAAAAAGAGGTTAGATTATACTCACCTGGGGGGGCTGTCCGATCTGATGGGCATCACCGTCCGGTCTGGGGCCTCCCATCTTCATAGGATGACGTCCTCTTCTTGTCTTCACGCTGTGGTTCCGGCGCAGGCGTACTTTGTCTGCCCTGTTGAGGGCAGAGCAAAGTACAGCAGTGCGAAAGCGCCGGGAAAGGTCAGAGAGGCCTGGCGCCAGCGCACTGCAGTACTTTGCTCTGCCCTCAACAGGGCAGACAAAGTACACCTGTGCCGGAGCCACGGTGGCGCCGGACTGCAACGCCCATCAGACCGGACCGGGACCGCCCCCGGGTGAGTATAAGCTAACCTCTTTTTCTCATCTTTCAGGATACATCTGGGGCTTATCTACAGCATTCCAGAATGCTGCAGATAAGCCCCTGATGCTGGTGGGCTTAGCTCACCCTCGATTTTGGGGGTGACAGGTTCCCTTTAATTTCTCCCGTCTCCTCTGCAGCTGGGCTGTGATCCGCTCTGTGCGACAAGCTCAGAGCACAGACGCATGACACTTTGGCTCCCACTCGCAGCAGAGCAGGAGCCGAGGGTCATTAGCATATCGCACCCGGATGCCATACGCTAGTCTGACCCCAGCCTAATCCAGATAGTCGTACCATAGAAAAACATTAATAAATAACATGCCTGCTGTAAATCAGCACCATTTGTAAAATGTTGTTTTATTTTAGCATTTTAGGAGGTTTAACCCCTTTACCCCCAAGGGTGGTTTGCACGTTAATGACCGGGCCAATATTTACAATTCTGACCACTGTCCCTTTGTGAGGTTATAACTCTGGAACGCTTCAACGGATCCCAGTGATTCTGACATTGTTTTCTCGTGACATATTGTACTTCATGACAATGGTAAAAATTCTTTGATAGTACCTGCGTTTATTTGTGAAAAAAATGGAAATTTGGCGAAAATTATGAAAATTTCGCAATTTTCCAACTTTGAATTTTTATGCAATTAAATCACAGAGATATGTCACACAAAATACTTAATAAGTAACATTTCCCACATGTCTACTTTACATCAGCACAATTTTGGAACCAAAATTTTTTTTTGTTAGGGAGTTATAAGGGTTAAAAGTTGACCAGCAATTTCTCATTTCTACAACACCATTTTTTTTTAGGGACCACATCTCATTTGAAGTCATTTTGAGGGGTCTAAATGATAGAAAATACCCAAGTGTGACACCATTCTAAAAACTACACCCCTCAAGGTGCTCAAAACCATATTCAAGAAGTTTATTAACCCTTCTGGTGCTTCACAGGAATTTTTTGAATGTTTAAATAAAAATGAACATTTAACTTTTTTTCACAAAAAATTTAATTCAGCTCCAATTTGTTTAATTTTACCAAGGGTAACAGGAGAAAATAGACCCCAAACATTGTTGTACAATTTGTCCTGAGCACGACAGTACCCCACATGTGGGGGTAAACCACTGTTTGGGCGCATGGCAGAGCTCGGAAGCGAAGGAGCGCCATTTGACTTTTCAATGCAAAATTGACTGGAATTGAGATGGGACGCCATGTTTCGTTTGGAGAGCCCCTGATGTGCCTAAACATTGAAACCCCCCACAAGTGACACCATTTTGGAAACTAGACCCCCTAAGGACCTCATCTAGATGTGTTGTGAGAGCTTTGAACCCCCAAGTGTTTCACTACAGTTTGTAACGCAGAGCCGTGAAAATTGAAAAAAAAAATCTTTCCCCCAAAAATTATTTTTTAGCCCCCAGTTTTGTATTTTCCCGAGGGTAAGAGGAGAAATTTGACCCCAAAATTTGTTGTCCAATTTGTCCTGAGTACGCTGATACCCCATATGTTGGGGGGAACCACCGTTTGGGCGCATGGGAGGGCTCGGAAGGGAAGGAGTGCCATTTGGAATGCAGACTTAGATGAAATGGTCTGCAGGCGTCACATTGCGTTTGCAGAACCCCTAATGTACCTAAACAGTAGAAATCCCCCACAAGTGACCCCATATTGGAAACTAGACCCCCATGGAACTTATCTAGATGTGTTGTGAGAACTTTGAACCCCCAAGTGTTTCACTACAGTTTATAACGCAGAGCCGTGAAAATATAAAATCTTTTTTTTTCCCACAAAAATTATTTTTTAGCCCCCAGTTTTCTATTTTCCCAAGGGTAACAGGAGAAATTGGACCCCAAAAGTTGTTGTCCAATTTGTCCTGAGTATGCTGATACCCCATATGTTGGGGTAAACTGTTTGGGCACACGGGAGAGCTCGGAAGGGAAGAAGCACTGTTTTACTTTTTCAACGCAGAATTGGCTGGAATTGAGATCGGACGCCATGTCGCGTTTGGAGAGCCCCTGATGTGCCTAAACAGTGGAAACCCCCCAATTATAACTGAAACCCTAATCCAAACACACCCCTAACCCTAATCCCAACAGTAACCCTAACCACACCTCTAACCCTGACACACACCTAACCCTAATCCCAACCCTATTCCCAACTGTAAATGTAATCTAAACCCTAACCGTAACTTTAGCCCCAACCCTAACTGTAGCCTTAACCCTAGCCCCAACCCTAACTTTAGCCCCAACCAAAACTGTAGCCCTAACCCTAGCCCTAACCATAGCCCTAACCCTAACTTTAGCCCCAACCCTAACTGTAGCCTTAACCCTAGCCCTAACCATAGCCCTAACCCTAGCCCTAACCCTAGCCCTAACCATAACCCTAGCCCTAACCCTAACCCTAGCCCTAACCCTAGCCCTAACCCTAGCCCTAACCCTAGCCCTAGCCCTAACCCTAGCCCTAATGGAAAAATGGAAATAAATACATTTTTTTAATTTTTCCCTAACTAAGGGGGTGATGAAGGGGGGTTTGATTTACTTTTATAGCGGGTTTTTTAGCGGATTTTTATGATTGGCAGCCGTCACACACTGAAAGACGCTTTTTATTGCAAAAAATATTTTTTGCGTTACCACATTTTGAGAGCTATAATTTTTCCATATTTTGGTTCACAGAGTCATGTGAGGTCTTGTTTTTTGCGGGACGAGTTGACGTTTTTATTGGTAACATTTTCGGGCACGTTACATTTTTTGATCGCTTTTTATTCCGATTTTTGCGAGGCAGAATGACCAAAAACCAGCTATTCATGAATTTCTTTTGGGGGAGGCGTTTATACCGTTCCGCGTTTGGTAAAATTGATGAAGCAGTTTTATTCTTCGGGTCAGTACGATTACAGCGACATCTCATTTATATCATTTTTTTATGTTTTGGCGCTTTTATACGATAAAAACTATTTTATAGAAAAAATAATTATTTTTGCATCGCTTTATTCTCAGGACTATAACTTTTTTTTTTTTGCTGATGATGCTGTATGGCGACTCGTTTTTTGCGGGACAAGATGACGCTTTCAGCGGTATCATGGTTGTTTATATCTGTCTTTTTGATCGTGTGTTATTCCACTTTTTGTTCGGCGGTATGATAATAAAGCGTTGTTTTTTGCCTCGTTTTTTTTTTTTTTTTCTTACGGTGTTTACTGAAGGGGTTAACTAGTGGGCCAGTTTTATAGGTCGGGCCGTTACGGACGCGGCGATACTAAATATGTGTACTTTTATTGTTTTTTTTTATTTAGATAAAGAAATGTATTTAGGGGAATAATATATATATATTTTTTTTTTCATTATTTAGGAAAAAAAATTTTTATTTTTTTTTACACATTTTGAAATTTTTTTTTTACTTTTTTACATTGTCCCAGGGGGGGACATCACAGATCAGTGATCTGACAGTGTGCACAGCACTCTGTCAGATCACTGATCTGACATGCAGCGCTGCAGCCTTCACAGTGCCTGCTCTGAGCAGGCTCTGTGAAGCCACCTCCCTCCCTGCAGGACCCGGATCCGCGGCCATCTTGGATCCGGGGCTGGAGAAAGCAGGGAGGGAGGTGAGACCCTCGCAGCAACGCGATCACATCGCGTTGCTGCGGGGGGCTCAGGGAAGCCCGCAGGGAGCCCCCTCCCTGCGAGAAGCTTCCCTATACCGCCGGCACATCGCGATCATCTTTGATCGCGGTGTGCCAGGGGTTAATGTGCCGGGGGCGGTCCGTGACCGCTCCTGGCACATAGTGCCGGATGTCAGCTGCGATAAACAGCTGACACCCGGCCGCGATCGGCGGCGCTCCCCCCGTGAGCGCCGCCGATCGCGCTGGACGTACTATCCCGTCCATGGTCATGGGGGCCCACCCCACCTCGACGGGATAGTACGTCCCATGTCAGAAAGGGGTTAAAAATGTAGCAGCAATTTTTCATTTTTTCAAGGAAATGTACAAAATTATTTTTTTGGGGACCTATCCAGGTTTGAAGTTACTTTAAGGGGTCCTATTTATTGGAAAACATCCAAAAGTTATACCATTTTAAAAACAACACCCCCTGACATACTAAAAACTGCAGTCAGATAGTTTATTTTCAGGAATTAGTACAAAGTGGCATGATAGGAATGAAAAAGTGTAGTTTTTCCACCTAAATGTCTCTAACTTTTGAACAGGCCACTGTAGCCGGCAATCTCTAAGGCCCCTATTTTGCCATGGCAAACATCAAGACCACACAATCATGATCTCAGGGTGCCAATGGGGGATAAAGAGGGAACCCCACAATCCTTTAACTATTTACATGATATAATCATTATTGACAGCAGCATCTAAGGGGTTACACAGATATGGATGGTGCCAATACTGATTGTGGCTTACGCAGCAAGTTGTCAGCTATAGTGGACAGTCGACATCTCCTGGATTGTCACCTGTATGGGGATGCTATTCTCTTATATCTCAAGTCAGTAAAAATATGTATTGGTGGTCATTAAGGGGTTAAACTACTCAAGTGTTGCTTTAGCAGCGTGCTTTGGGTCATTGTCTTGTTGGAAGGTGAATCTCCGTTGTAGTCTAAAATCACCATCTATCTTCCCCACTACTCGGACCATTTTGCCTGTCCCTGCTGCCAAAAAAACATCCCCACAGCACGATGCTGCCACCACAGTGTTTCACTATGGGGATGGTGTTTTTGGAAAGATCAGCTATGTTGGTTTGATGCCTGACATTTACCTTGGTGGCCAAAAAGTAAAATTTTGGTCTCATTTGACCACAGCACCTTCTTCCATATATTTGAGGAGTCTCACACATGTCTTTTTTGGCAAACTAAAATGAGCCTTATAATCTTTGGGTGTTAGGAAAGGTCTTTTCCATAAAGGCCACCTCTATGGAGTGTACTGCTTGTTGTGGTTGTATGGACAGATCCAGTCTCTATGAACTCTGCAGCTCCTTCAGGGTTATCTTTGGCTTCTGTGCTGCCTCTCTGATTAATGCCTCCCTTGCTCGAGCTGAGAGTTTTGGTGGGTGACCCTCTCTTGGCAGGTTTGTTGTGGTATCATGTTCTTTCCATTTGATGATAATGGATTTGATTGTGTGCCAAGGGATCATCAGAGATTGGGATATATTTTATAACCCAACCCTAACTTGTTTGGAGATCTCCTTGGTCTCCATGGTGTTTGGTCAGTGGCGCCTCTTGCTTAATGGTGTTGCACCCTCTTTGGCCTTCCTGAGAAGGTGTGTATATGCAGACAGACATGTTACACTTAGATTACACACAGGTGGACTTCCTTTCACTAAACATATAAGACAATAAACATGGAAGAGTGCAAGTAGGAAGGAAGCGGTCCGCTGCCGAAACGCGTAGTGGTTTAATGAAAGGTTTGTTTACCACTAATCCATTGCAGTGTGCTCTATAACCATAGCGCTCCTTAAATTAATAATAATTTAATAATAATAATTTTATTTATATAGCGCCAACATATTCCGCAGCACTTTACATTATAGAGAGGACTTGTACAGACAATAGACATTACAGCATAACAATAATAAACACAGTTCAAAACAGATACCAAGATTCGTTCAAAAAACGTTTCACTAAGCATATGGCTTATGAAGGTAATGGTTTGGACCAGAAATTTTTAGGAGCTTCTTTGCAAAAAGGGGTGAATACATATGCACATGCCAATTTTTAGTTATTTTATCCCATAAATTTAATTTCTGCCTATATTTTCTCACATATGCAAATTGCTTCTTCTGAAAAAAAGAGGACTTAATCTCTATAGCGCCACCTGTTGGAAGTAGCGATCCTACAAGTCACAATCAACTCTTTAACGAGTCATGCAATATGACTTAGGATAAAAGCCAAATTAGTATCTCAATTCGCAGACCCGGTGTTTCGGGCTGTTGGCCCTCGTCAGTGCGAAGCATGAGAACTAATTTGGTTAAGTGAGAGGCTCTGGACTGGGGTCTAAGGGGTATCGTTTCTCCTTATGGAGAGTGTCACTTTACCAACTTAGACTATTTAATGCTGATACATCACACACAAATCGGATTACAAAAATATTTACACAGGTTGTAATATAAGAAAATAGGTAAGAACCCAGGGGGTGTGAATACTTTCGTAAGCCACTGTATATTCCACATTATATACAGTTTTGCATAACTATTGGCATTATACCATACACTATAAATATGACTCACCTTTTGATACATTGTCTTTTATAAACCTTATTTTACAAAAAATATTTAAACACAGGTTGTATTGCAACAAAATAGATAAAAAGCCAAGGGGATGAATATTTTCGCAAGCCACTGTATATTCCCTGATACGGTCGCTGCTAACTCCACAGTAACAAAATAAACTTCTTGCTGTCCCCAGCAATTATTTATAAAGGTCCATTGGACAACCGTTACAGGTAGCATATGGCTTCAGGGGTGCGGTTTACAGAGCAAGAGGAAGAGAGCTATTCGAGTTTATATATTTAATCTGGAAAGATAGGCAAATAGTACTAAACCTGATGTTGCAGGAATGGCTCTTATCTTTATGGAGGGAAAAACTCAGATTAGGAAAATGGAACACTGTCACAGAGAACTATGTATTTGGAAAGGAACATTAACAGACACCCAAACCCTTATTTTTCTTAAATCAAGGTTTCGATCACATACCTCCCCTTGGTGAGCTCATACGGGGGCTGGTTGTGAGATGTGCTAGGTCTTTTAACAAATTATGAGATTCCCAACTTACAGGATATCTTCGCACCTGAGGGTCCCAGGCAGTAGATATTGTCATAATGCGATTTTACCTTTCTATAAAGATTCAACATGGTGTGGATATCATCATCTCTCGGACCGATATTAAATTGGAGGGGTTAGAATAGCCTTACGGTGATTTGAGTGAATGTGGTATGTTCGTACTTTCACTACGACGCTGAAAATATATCCCCCATAAATATTGGATCGATGAAAACCCCAATATTCATCTTTGACCACTGGTTCCAAAAAGTCTGCAACCCATTCTTTGATCAGAGGAATTTCATGCCTTGGAAGTGTACTTCTCCACCTCTGAATAAACAAATCCCAAACAGTACAATGCTGTAATTACCTGGTCACTGCATGATGTCCCTACTACAATGGAGATTGAACTGTCAGCTCTTTCTCACTTCCCCAGTTATAATTAATCCCATATGTTCAATGTGAGGGTGATATGTCCCCTCTCTGGAGATGTCTTAATGGATTTTTTATTTTTCTGTATGACACTTGTGTTATCAACACCTGTGGGTTAGATAAGCAGGCGTATTCGGTGGAGACAGTCCAAGACAGCATCGTCGATTCAAGTATCTTTTGTATGATAACTAATATTCCAAGAAGATAATTACGCAAATACATTTTAACCAATAAGAAATAGACAACTAAATCTGAGTGACTCTATGGTATTCTAAGAGTATAAAAAGTCAGTTGATTTAGACCAGGGGCAGATACTGACAGTTTGGGGCCCCTGTGCCAGAAATGTGTTTAGGTCCCCTCCTTTTATGGCAACCAAGCTATAAATATGAGTATATACAGTGGGTACGGAAAGTATTTAGGCCTCTTTAATTTGTTTTCACTCTTTGTTTCATTACAACCATTTGATAAGTTCAAAAAAGTTAATTTGTTTTCATTAATGTACACTCTGCCCGCCATCTTGACTGAAAAAAAGTAGTAATTTTTTTCAAATTTATTAAAAAATAGAAACTGAAATATCAGATGGTCATAAGTATTCAGACCTTTTGCTCAGTATTGAGTAGAAGCACCCTTTTGAGCTAGTACAGCTCAACAAGTTTTTCACACCTGGATTTGGGGATCCTCTGCAATTCTTCCTTGCAGATCCTCTCCAGTTCCGTCAGGTTGGATGGTGAACGTTGGTGGGCAGCCATTTTCAGGCCTCTCCAGAGATGCTCAATTGGGTTTAGGTCAGGGCTCTGGCTGGGTCAGTCAAGAATGGTCACAGAGTTGTTCTGAAGCCACTCCTTTGTTATTTTAGCTGTGTGATTAGGGTCATTGTCTTGTTGGAAGGTGAATCTTTGGCCAAGTCTGAGGTCCAGAGCACTCTAGAAGAGGTATTCATCCAGGATATCTCTGTACCGGGCCGTATTCATGTTACCTTCAATGACAACCAGTCGTCCTGTCCCTGCAGCTGAAAAACACCCCCAGACTCCGACTGGCCCACAGGGTAACAGGGGAATTTCCTCAGTGGGCCCCGGTGTAGATCTGGGCCCCCAACCCCACTGTATGGGCAGTACTTGGCATAATTCACTTGATTCACTCTGTACAGAAAAAAGCAGCATCTCATCATTCATTAACCACGCTACCCAGTTTATTATTATATAGAGATATAGGTACATTTATGAAAGAAGGTAGTATAATATTTGCATGCAGGTGGAAAGTGTGCCCCCCCCCCCCCCAAAGTCAATGTTATTGGTGGGCCCTTGTCACCCCAGTCCGACACTGGTTGTAGTGCTTGCACTAGTGCTCTGACTCATTCTAAAGGTACCGTCACACTAGACGATATCGCTAGCGATCCGTGACGTTGCAGCGTCCTCGCTAGCGATATCGTCCAGTGTGACAGGCAGCAGCGATCAGGCCCCTGCTGTGCTGTCGCTGGTCGGGGAAGAAAGTCCAGAACTTTATTTCGTCGCTGGACTCCCCGCAGACATCGCTGAATCGGTGTGTGTGACACCGATTCAGCGATGTCTTCACTGGTAACCAGGGTAAACATCGGGTAACTAAGCGCAGGGCCGCGCTTAGTAACCCGATGTTTACCCTGGTTACCAGCGTAAAAAAACAAACAGTACATACTTACATTCAGCTGTCTGTCCCTTGCCGTCTGCTTCCTGCACTGACTGCTGGCCGTAAAGTGAAAGTGAAAGCACAGCACAGCGGTGAGTCACACAGCGGTGACTCACCGCTGTGGCTGTGCTGTGCTTTCACTTTACGGCCAGCAGTCAGTGCAGGAAGCAGACGGCAAGGGACAGACAGCTGAATGTAAGTATGTACTGTTTGTTTTTTTACGCTGGTAACCAGGGTAAACATCGGGTTACTAAGCGCGGCCCTGCGCTTAGTTACCCGATGTTTACCCTGGTTACCGGGGACCTCGGGATCGTTGGTCGCTGGAGAGCGGTCTGTGTGACAGCTCTCCAGCGACCAAACAGCGACGCTGCAGCGATCCGGATCGTTGTCGGTATCGCTGCAGCGTCGCTAAGTGTGACGGTACCTTAACAGCACTTGTGCTGATCTTTATGGGGTGTGAAGAGTCCCACTGATCTGATAATACTGGTCTATTCTAAGTATCAATAATCTAAACCTCAAGGCACTGAGTCAGAAATTACTGCTGGCAGATTCCTGCTATTTATTCTGTAAAGTTGTGAATGCAGCTGTTGGCTATTAACAGCCTGTAATCAATGATAAGTATAAGATAGAGTAAAGAAATATTAGATCATTTTCACTCATCCAATATTCTCATAGTGTTCTGTCCATTATAAACAAGTACTCATTATAGTCTGTGGGAATGCTCACATGTCCAGCTTTTTTATAGATAACTTGACGCAATCCATGTGGCATCATAATGCTGTCTACGTTTCACTGTCAAATACCGTATTTTCCGCTTTGTAAGACGCACTTTATTTCCCCCAAATTTGGGGGGGAAATGTGGGTGCGTCTAACAAAGCGGATATACCGCTTACCATTACAGGCTGGGAGGAGGGGGTGTCCGCCGCCGCTACCGCCTGCCGCCGCTGTCGTCCGCCGCCACTGCCGGGGTTGTCCGCTGCTGCCCCGGGTGATGCTGAAGGCTCCGGTGCTGCGGGGGGCTCTGGCGACATATTGTGAAAGACCAGAGCCCCCCGGCAGTTCTTCCATGCGTTCCAGTATGACTAATTCCGGGAAAATGGCCGCCGGAATCTCGGGAGATGAGATTTCAGCGCTGAGATCTCATCTCTCGAGATTCCGGCGGCCATTTTCCCGGAGTTAGTTCCAGTATGACTGACTCCGGGAAAATGGCCGCCGGAATCTCGGGAGATGAGATCTCAGCGCTGAGATCTCATCTCTCGAGATTCCGGCGGCCATTTTCCCGGAATTAGTCATACTGGAACGCATGGAAGAACTGCCGGGGGGCTCTGGTCTTTCACAAAATGTCGCCAGAGCCCCCCGCAGCACCGGAGACAGCCCTACAGCACAGGAGCCCCCTGCAGAGCCCTCATCCCAGCCTGCAGCAAAGGAGCCCCCTGCAGACCCCTCATCCCAGCCTGCAGCAAAGGAGCCCCCTGCAGACCCCTCATCCCAGGCTGCAGCACAGGAGCCCCCCTGCAGCACAGGAGCCCCCTGCAGACCCCCTCATCCCAGCCTGCAGCAATGCTCCACTCCTGCCTCCGGCAACGAGCCTGGGACCCTGATCCACCACAACCACAACCCCTGGTAAGTAATAAGACGCATGGATTATAAGACGCCCCACCAATTTATTAAAAAATAGTTTTTTCCTATTTTTCTCCTCAAAATTTGGGGTGCGTCTTATAATCCGGAGCGTCTTACAAAGCGAAAAATATAGGTAGAAGTTGGAAAATGTTGATCTTTTTCAATCCTTTCAAAAAAAAACACACTTATGGTAAAAATGTATATCGACACAAAAAAAATGACAAAAATCGTTTAAAAATCATTGACCAAAATGTATCCATATGAGGGGATATATATGATTTCTCATTGCAGTTCTTGAAGAGAAACACACCTTATGAGCCCAGTTTCCTACATGAACCAGACACCTAAAGAAACTCTGGAAGAAAAGCTATAATATCTGACGGCATCACAAAATGTGTCACCTGAAGGAAACTAAATTGTAAAACGCACTCCTCTTAATATATTGCAATCATCATATTATACGGCACTGCGTACTTACAATTGCTAATTTTTCCCTTCTGCCCTTCATTTTTCCCTTCTTCCCAGTTAATTATTTTCTTTTCTATTAGGTCTATGACATCACGTGAGTAAAAACAGACTAGCTTAATCCCTCTAAGCTCTATGTAGAAACAGGAAACCTCTCTTCCCTGCATGAGTCATCATTAAAACTACACTCCTATATTGCATGATACAGAGCTAATGGAAAAGAGAAGAATTAGCTGGGTAGAAAAGCAAAGTGAGCAATTGTAAGTACACGGTGATATACAATATGGTGATTGCAATATACTGTATTAAGAGGAAAAAACTTTCAATAAAGTTTCCTGAATAAATGAGATTCCATGCTGTCAACATAGCATTTTTCGGTGCCATCAGGACACTATGTAGGTCTGTTACTGTTTTACAAATTGCATTTCTTGCATCAATGACGTAATTCCAGATGGGTGCTTTATGTTTCTGATTTAAATGCATGGAGTAATTCAATTCCCCTGTGTTACACCCTTCCCAATTTGCTCTCCAGGGAGGAGGCGCTGATGTCTCTTGCCCAAAACCTGCAGTTGCACAGACACAACAGTCAGCAACCACGTCCAGTCCAGGGTTCAGTTGTCCCTTGTCAGCATATATGTCTGTTCACAAATTGTTAGTTAGATAGAGCATACAGTGGGGCAAAAAAGTATTTAGTCAGTCAGCAATAGTGCAAGTTCCACCACTTAAAAAGATGAGAGGCGTCTGTAATTTACATCATAGGTAGACCTCAACTATGGGAGACAAACTGAGAAAAAAAAATCCAGAAAATCACATTGTCTGTTTTTTTAACATTTTATTTGCATATTATGGTGGAAAATAAGTATTTGGTCAGAAACAAAATTTCATCTCAATACTTTGTAATATATCCTTTGTTGGCAATGACAGAGGTCAAACGTTTTCTGTAAGTCTTCACAAGGTTGCCACACACTGTTGTTGGTATGTTGGCCCATTCCTCCATGCAGATCTCCTCTAGAGCAGTGATGTTTTTGGCTTTTCGCTTGGCAACACGGACTTTCAACTCCCTCCAAAGGTTTTCTATAGGGTTGAGATCTGGAGACTGGCTAGGCCACTCCAGGACCTTGAAATGCTTCTTACGAAGCCACTCCTTCGTTGCCCTGGCAGTGTGCTTTGGATCATTGTCATATTGAAAGACCCAGCCACGTTTCATCTTCAATGCCCTTGCTGATGGAAGGAGGTTTGCACTCAAAATCTCACGATACATGGCCCCATTCATTCTTTCATGTACCCGGATCAGTCGTCCTGGCCCCTTTGCAAAGAAACAGCCCCAAAGCATGATGTTTCCACCACCATGCTTTACAGTAGGTATGGTGTTTGATGGATGCAACTCAGTATACTTTTTCCTCCAAACACGACAAGTTGTGTTACTACCAAACAGTTCCAGTTTGGTTTCATCAGACCATAGGACATTCTCCCAAAACTCCTCTGGATCATCCAAATGCTCTCTAGCAAACTTCAGACGGGCCCGGACATGTACTGGCTTAAGCAGTGGGACACGTCTGGCACTGCAGGATCTGAGTCCATGGTGGCGTAGTGTGTTACATATGGTAGGCCTTGTTACATTGGTTCCAGCTTTCTGCAGTTCATTCACTAGGTCCCCCCGCGTGGTTCTGGGATTTTTGCTCACCGTTCTTGTGATCATTCTGACCCCACGGGGTGGGATTTTGCGTGGAGCCCCAGATCGAGGGAGATTATCAGTGGTCTTGTATGTCTTCCATTTTCTAATTATTGCTCCCACTGTTGATTTCTTCACTCCAAGCTGGTTGGCTATTGCAGATTCAGTCTTCCCAGCCTGGTGCAGGGCTACAATTTTGTTTCTGGTGTCCTTTGACAGCTCTTTGGTCTTCACCATAGTGGAGTTTGGAGTCAGACTGTTTGAGGGTGTGCACAGGTGTCTTTTTATACTGATAACAAGTTTAAACAGGTGCCATTACTACAGGTAATGAGTGGAGGAAAGAGGAGACTCTTAAAGAAAAAGTTACAGGTCTGTGAGAGCCAGAAATCTTGATTGTTTGTTTCTGACCAAATACTTATTTTCCACCATAATATGCAAAAAAAATGATAAAAAAACAGACAATGTGATTTTCTGGATTTTTTTTTCTCAGTTTGTCTCCCATAGTTGAGGTCTACCTATGATGTAAATTACAGACGCCTCTCATCTTTTTAAGTGGTGGAACTTGCACTATTGCTGACTGACTAAATACTTTTTTGCCCCACTGTATATATTCGTTAGCACTCTACATTGTTCGGTGCTGGACAAAAACCATTGCTGGCTTTTAGAGGCTCCTAAAGGAGACTTGTGTCTCTTTATTAAACTGTCGCTTCCCTTACATTTTCTAAATTTTGGGCGAAAAAAAAAATGATGTGGTATTGGCCAGTTTTTTTGTACATTTTAGGCAGCTCTAAGAGTCTGGGTTAGCCACTAGAGGGGGGCATTATATCACACTGAGATTAGAGATAGGAACTCAGGAACAGTAAAAGTTAATTTAGTAGGGGCCAACTGTGGGAAAGACAAGAGGATTTCCTGGTTTTGGGTCAGTCAGGCTAGGGAACCCAGGCAGGTCAGCTGAGCCTGGGGCCCCCAGCTACGCAGTGGGCCACGTAACGTTAAGTGTGTAGTCCAGTCATCCAGGACAGCAGAATTGAGAACAGCAGGACAGCAGAAGTGAGAGCAGCAGAAACAGCAGAAGTGAGAGCAGAGGTGATAGCGGGAGTTACCGCAGAACAGAAACGCAGGTCGCTCCAAAATGTGGCATCTTTCTCCTTGGGCAGATGCCCTTATGTCTGGTGCGAAACAGACAAGGGAATCCTGAACGTAGCGACGCTGAGCAGGGAGGACGCTGCAGTAATGGTCGAGTTGGGACAAGCTGGGTCCAACCTAATGGACATAGGGAAGAACACAGGGAAAGCGAAGGATGTGAACTATGCAGAACTCTGTGTTGATGCTGTAACTGATGTGGACGTGCTGCGATTGGAAACAAGCAAAATTCTACTTTTTTAGTAGAGAATAAATGTGAGAATAAATGTCCCTGCGCCTAAGGGAGGCCTCTGAGAACCAGGCAAGTGAGACTGTATATATGTGATGCGGATGGTCAGGGCACGCTAAAGCAGACACCTATGTGAGCCATGACTACGGCCCTGGCTGCCGCTCACAATGCAGCACTTATTCATATCCGTGGATTGACAGTTACTGCAGGGTATAACAGCCGTCCGGAGGTAAGAGCGAGACATGTTCTCTGTAACCACACTGACCACAAGGATCACGGACAAAGGACGCCCCTATATTCCTTAGTATTTTTCAAGATACCATATCAAAATGTTTTGTTTTGGGGTTTTTTGTGCATTGTTTTCTTAGCTGGACAATCTCATAATTTAGACCATAAATTCTTTCCCATTGGCAGCAGACTTGTCTCTCCTCTCCCGTCTCACAATCTGTGAAATTATCCTCTAAGACTATGTTTCTACGATGAGTATTTGGTGAGATTTTGACACTGTAGATTTCCTGCAGAATTTCATTCTTCAACTTGCCAGATTATGTTATTTGTGTTTCTTCGTTGACTTTTGAGTGTTTTTTACATGTTTTTATTGCATTTTTTTCCGTTTCGCTTTTGCTTCTTTTTGAAGATAATTTTTTAATTAAAATTACTTTGTTTTGTAAACTTCTTGTTTGCTGTGAGGTTTGATAATGCTTTATTGATAATGTTATGTGTGCATGTGGATTATATCCATTTTTTGTTGCTGAAATGTAATAAAAACTCATATGAATTTTTTATATGCGAATATTTGGCATCTCATTAAATTGTATGAGGAAATCCCGCAAATAAAACATATGTAATTCGTAAGATTTCAAAATTTCAACACACCTAAATTTTTGTAGTATTTTTTTGTCCACAAATGGTCAAGGATCCAGCATGCAGAATATATTTTTTCAATTGAATCCATTAAAAAAGTGAAAAAATATACAATCTTTGCAAAAGGTTGAAGTGAACACTTTCTATAAGAACCAATGCGTTTCAAATGTTACAACATTTTTAGTCCTGGTTCGAAATGCGTTGGGTTTTATGAAGGGTATTCAGAAAGTGAAATCTCTGTTCCCCTGTACTTTACACACTCTCCCCTGCTCCAGGGCTGAATCTCTGGTGCCACCCATGGTATCTGTTATAGTCTGCAGTGCTGACTTCACATCGACAGTGCTGCAGACAATTAGTGAGCTCAGCAGCTTATGATGTCAACTCAAGCAGAATCACTGAGCTAAGTTACTGACTACAGCGCTGTCATCGATGTATTGATGAAGTCAGTAAGGATTTACAGCACTTTTATATGGTGATATTTTGCATCAGTATTTGTTAACAGACTCCAGGAGTGGATCCAAAACACAGAAGAGGTGAAAGTCATTCAGTCATTATTTTTCTCAGTGTTTACTTTTCTCTGTTTTTTTAGCTGACAAATACTGATGTAAAATACTGGCCAAAATACCCACTGTGTGAATGAGGCGAGGAAGCTGTGTGTAATCCTGCTGTTATATAAGTCCTTATTCCAATGATGAGTGCACACTTGCTTGTCTTCTCTGCGCCATGATATTCAGCAGAGCAGGAGCAACACCTGGGGCAAAACTGTGGCCGGCAGATGTCCGGCCCTATGACACAGTGACATGTGATGGACCCCGACTCCCAAACAAAATGAATCACACAGAAGCACACTAAATACACAAAGCATTCTAATTAGGTGTCAAACGTTCTCAATTTTATTTACATTCACATGACACAAAAAATGGCACAACCCCCGACTCACGAAGATTCACCCTCCAGCACTCAGGAGAGGAAAAACCCCCTGTGGTGGAAACCTCTAGAAAACCATGGCTGGAGGATCGCCCTTCCCTTGGGCTTAGAGAGTTAGTGCTGATATATAACAAGTTTTAACATTTGTACATTTTACCAGATTTACAGAGAACAACATAAATATAAACTATAAATATGATAAACTGGATGTGGGAGAGATCTCACTGCAATATCGGTCACCACATTGGTTGTTAGACCCAATTTAGTTGATTGATTGCCCAGATGGATGAACCATTTCTTCCTTACAGATCCAGGTCCACCTCTCATTAATGTAGACTTTAGGTTACAGGGACTGTTCATAATGGATAACCCCTAATAGGAGAAATACCCCCTCCCCCCTTCTCCCATCCCAATTTATCACCCATTAAAGTCATAGGTGCTTCCATGAACTCTCAAAGGAGAGCAGCCCTTTGTAGAGGATAACAGAAGGGGATCCTGTGCTGGGGACCCCCCTCGGTTACCTTCCCATACCCTGGGGGTGTCTAAAGCAGACAAACCCTTTCCCTGCTAGAACCTCCAAATTTCAGGGGTCTGAATATTTTCCGTACCCACTGTATATACAACAGTCTGTGCCTCCTATATATATATATACTCCCTTCTGTGCCTCCTATGTATATACACCAGTCTGTGCAATTTCTTATGAGTATGCAGCTATCTCATATGTTGTGGAAAACTATTGTTTAGGCTCGGAAAGGAAGAGGCACCATTTGACTTTGAATGCAAATTTGGCTGGAATCGATAGCGGACGCCATTGTCACTTTTGAAGAGCCCTTGATGTGCCTAAACAGTGGAAACTCTCCTCAAGTGACCCCATTTTGGAAACTGGACCCCACAACAAATTTATCTAGATGTGTGGTGAGCACCTTGCACCCCCAGGTGCTTCACAGAATTTTGTAGCGTTGGGATATGAAAATAAAAAAAACAACAACACATTTTTCCCACAAAAATATCATTTTAGCGCCAAATTTTTCATTTCATTTTCATAAGGTATTAGAAGAAAATGGACCCCAAAATTTGTTGTACAATTTCTCCTGAGTACACCGATGCCCCATATGTGGGGAAAACTACTATTTGGACACACTGACAGGCTCCAAAAGCAAGGAGTGACATTTTGGAGCACAGCCTTTAATGGAATAGTCTGTCGTACCATGTCACGTTTGCAGAACCCCTGATGTTCCTAAACAGTGGAAACCTCCCACAAGTGACCCCATTACAGAAACTAGACTCCTGAAGGAATTTAGATGTATGATGAGCACCTTTAATCCACAGATGCTTCACAAAATTTTATAATGTTGAACAGCGAAAAAGAAAAAAAAGATTTTTCCCACAAAAATGTTGCTTTCTGTCACGCACAGTGTAGTACCGACTAAGTGCAACACAAAGGGATAAAAGGAAGGGGGGCCCAACACTAGGGAAGTGGGGAGTGGAGACCCCTAGGCAGATCTAACGTCACCCTGTTTGCCCTAAGAGACCCTAAATAGGTTCTGCACCTATCGCCGAGCAAGATGCCTAGTCCCTGTCAGACCCTAGCGGTAAGCCCTGCTTAGGGAAGGAAGGGGTGTCACTGGTCGAACCCCACTAACACTAAAGGATCCACAAAACAAGGGGACATTTAGCTTGAGTATACTCAGAGAGAAACCCCGTCATCCTTCAAATTCCAAAGAGAATGCTAGCCGACTGCTGCAGCTTCAAACTTCAACAGGGAAGTGCAAATAAAAAATAACACCCACAACTCTCAACAGGAAGTTGGGAGTTATAAACACCCAGATCCAGGTGACACCATTAAGGCCGGGGGAGGTGGACACTAGTCTGCAAGGCCAACCGCTGAGACCTTCTGCAGCCAGATGTAGTGCGACTGCAGCCTCTGACACACCCGTGACAGTACGCCCCTTCTACGACTGGCCTCCGAACACTCAGGACCAGGCTTCTTGGGATAAGAGGTGAGAAATGAACGAACCAGCCTGGGAGCATTCACCTCTGATGCCAAGACACACATCCTTTCCTCTGGACCATAACCATTCCAGTACACTAAGCATTGTAGGGAACTATGTTGGAGATGAGAATCTACAATTCTCGAAATCTAAAACTCCAGATTTCCATCAACCATTATTGGGGGTGGCGGTAGCGGTGTGGGCTCAAGAGGTTCCACTTATTACCTGAAAAGGAAAACGTCTACATTGCAGAGGTCCATAAAACTTCATCTTTATTCAGGACATTATTTTATAAAAACACACATTCTGTGACTATTGCATGAAAGAAATGAGGTCTCTGCCGGTAATGCAACGAAATGGACCATTTTACTGAACCTATCTACAACCACCAAAACCACAGTCTTGCCCACAGATCTTGCCCACCAGACGGACAGGTATGTGATACCTTAGAACGTGCGCAGACACTACAAGCCGATACCTGTTCAACCATTTCCCGATGCAACCCTGGTAACCAAAAACGACAAGAATTAAGGTCCGCTGTTGCCTTACCACCTGGATGAAACACAACATGAAGAGCAGACTCACCACAAACTTGTCAAATAACCAATGCACTCGCAGGGTGCAGCAGGCCCCCGATAATAAATGCTAAAGCAGCACAGGTGCAAGCTACTGATGAGAGCAACCACCCACTCACCCAAACATTAGAGGGGTTGGCTGCCTAGTAGCAAAAATGCACATAGGTAAGGCTTGCATAAGACACTATTCACACAGATAAATGTGATGCACAGTGTCTGAACAACCTATTGATCACGCCCATAGTATTAGCAGGCGGGCTGTCCAGCACTATATATATATATATACATGCAACACACAGGGAACAACATAAAGGGGCCCTGCCGCACCCTGCAAAGAGATGATAGAAAGTGCAAAAATTATGAAAAATTAAATAATCTATATAATACATTAGATGAGGTACAATTTTGGCCAAAATGGATAAGCTTGCAACCCAACGTCAAGGGTCCTCATCAACTTGCAAATCCTACTCTAATATCAAAAACAGCTAACATAAAAAAAAAAAAAAAAAAAACAACATGAAGAGCAGACTCACCACAAACTTGTCAAATGACAAATGCACTCGCAGGGTGCAGCAGGCCCCCGATAATAAATGCTAAAGCAGCACAGGTGCAAGCTACTGATGAGAGCAACCACCCACTCGCCCAAACATTAGAGGGGTTGGCTGCCTAGTAGAAAAAATGCACATAGGTAAGGCTGACCAGCAAGCACAGAGTTGTGATGTTGCCTTTTTACTTTGTGGGAGAGATTTGGTGGTACAAATAACCTTCCTGGAGTGCAGGAGGCAGTGACATCCCCCTGGGCCTCTTAACACCTTACCCTCCAGCTCATATTCACGATGAGGAGGCAAATCCTGACACCCCCTCTCAGAAAAAAACGTCCTCAAACCCAGACAAAACGCAAGTAAGGTTTCTGTAGAGACCAGGGCCGCCATCAGGGCATTATAGCCGTGACTGGCGTATGGGGCCAGGTGAGCAGAGGGGGCCCGCATCGGGCCCCCTCTTACCTGCTCACCGGGCCCCTACCGGCAGCCGCAGGCTGAACCGGGCCCTTAGCGGCGGTCGGCGCTACAGCTGTTTAACGCTATTGACGTGCGGGCCCGCACGTCAATAGTTAACAGCCGCCAGCCGCAGCGTGCAGGTCGCTGGCGTCTGACGTCATTGTCAGTCGCCGGCGAGTGCACGGTGCAGCTGCGTGGAGAGAGCAGGGGCGCGGCAGGTAAGCAGAACTTTTTTTTTATTGAGAGCGGCGATCCGGGGGGGGGGGGGCCCAGGGCAGTAAAGCTGGACACAGAGGGGGCAGTAAAGCTGGACACAGGGGGGGCAGAAAGCTGGACACAGAGGGGGCAGTAAAGCTGGACACAGGGGGGCAGAAAGCTGGACACAGAGGGGGCAGTTATGCTGGACACAAGGGGGCAGAAAGCTGGACACAGAGGGGGCAGTACAGCTGGACACAGAGGGGCAGTAAAGCTGGACACAGGGGGGGCAGAAAGCTGGACACAGGGGGGGGCAGAAAGCTGGACACAGGGGGGGCAGAAAGCTGGACACATGGGGGGCAGAAAGCTGGACACAGAGGGGGCAGAGTGCTGGACAGAGATGGGGCAAAGTGCTGGACAGAGATGGGGCAGAGTGCTGGACAGAGATGGGGCAGAGTGCTGGACAGAGATGGGGCAGAGTGCTGGACAGAGATGGGGCAGAGTGCTGGACAGAGATGGGGCAGAGTGCTGGACAGAGATGGGGCAGAGTGCTGGACAGAGATGGGGCAGAGTGCTGGACAGAGATGGGGCAGAGTGCTGGACAGAGATGGGGCAGAGTGCTGGACAGAGATGGGGCAGAGTGCTGGACAGAGATGGGGCAGGATTGGACACAGATGGGGCAGAGTGCTGGACACAGATGGGTCAGAGTGCTGGACACAGATGGGGCAGAGTGCTGGACACAGATGGGGCAGAGTGCTGGACACAGATGGGGCAGAGTGCTGGACACAGATGGGGCAGAGTGCTGGACACAGATGGGGCAGAGTGCTGGACACAGGTGGGGCAGGATTGGACACAGATGGGGCAGAGTGCTGGACACAGATGGGGCAGGATTGGACACAGATGGGGCAGAGTGCTGGACACAGATGGGGCAGGATTGGACACAGATGGGGCAGAGTGCTGGACACAGATGGGGCAGAGTGCTGAACACAGATGGGGCAGAGTGCTGGACACAGATGGGGCAGAGTGCTGGACACAGATGGGGCAGGATTGGAAACAGATGGGGCAGAATGGAGACAGATGGGGCAAGATTGGAGACAGATGGGGCAGGATGGATACGACGGAGACAGATGGGGCAGGATGGGGAGATCATATGGGGCAGAATGGATACTCATGAGGGCAGGATGGGAGAACATATGGCTGGAGCCTGGAATGAGACACACGGGGGCTAGGATGGCGAATATTACCATAGGGGCTAATTAAGGGATATTATTATTGCAGTGATGTATTTATTTTATTTTTTGAGTATACTGTTTTAAATGGGGGGGCGGTCCTGTTACTGTGTAGAGTGATACTATGTTGCCTTCTTCATGTGGTGTAATGTAGAAGTTGGGAAAATTAAGTAATGTGTTCTACAAGCGGAACTCGAGATAACTGTTTTATATCCTGCAGAGACGAGTCCTGGCTGGATGAAGTGATGGCGGTCTGTGCTGGATGAAAGATGAAGGACTTCACCTAGAGACGTCACTGGTGAGTCAGTGTTACCCATACACTGACACTATACACTGTATACTATATACAGAGGTCCTGTGTACAATGTCACCAGTGATCACTGTATTACCGTTACATTATATACAGAGCTCCTGTGTGTAATGTCACCGGTGATCACTGTATTACCTGTACACAGACACTGCTTACTAATTACAGATCTCCTGTGCATAATGGCACTGCTGGTGATAGTATTGTGTTTTTTTTATAACTGATCAGTATTGTAGTATTCAGTCATTTGGGGTAATATGCGGTCTGGTCATGGTGTAGCGGTATTTGTTCCTTGTATTTTATATTATTCGATGACTGTGGTGGTAATATGTCATCTGGTCATAGTGCTGTGGTATTTGTTCCTTGTATGTAGTATTATAGGTCATTTTAAAAATTGAAAAATAAATAAAAATATACCTAAATTGTATTGCATATTTTAACAAATATTTAGTAGGTTACAGTAGAGTAGGGCCCGGCCAAAAGTGTCTACCGAGTTATGGTGGCGGCTTAAAAAATCTTTTGGCCAAAACAAAAGCTGCCGGCTATATGTGTGATCTGGTGATGGGAACTGTTAATGTGTGATAGGTGAGAAGTGGAGATTTTCCAAGAGAGAGTGGTGGGACTGTGGACAGTTCGTGGGGTGGAGCCTGGAGGCGGGGCTGGGGTGGAGCCTGGGCGGAGTTTCAAGGGGGCCCCAAAAATTTTGCCAGTATGGGGCCCCGAAATTTCTAGTGGCAGCCCTGGTAGAGACTGAAGAAAGGGAAATATTTAAACAGTTCTGGCAGTAATCCCCCCACTCAATGACCTCCTTGGCTTGCCAATCCACCAACGGATTATGTTTCACCAACCAGGAAAAACCCAATACAATTGGAGTGGGGAGACCGTCCAGGATATAGCAAGGAATTACTTCACAATGAACCGACCCTACCCTCAGTCTTACGTTACATACAATGTGAGTGAAAGCTTTCTGTGAAAGTGGTGCTGAGTCAATGGCGAAGATGGAAATGGGTTTAGCTAAAGCACAACAAACCAGCCCGTGAGTTCTGGCAAACTCAGCATCAACCATGCTGACCCCAGCTCCACTGTCAACAAGCACAGAAATGTCCTTGGTTTTGTCACCTCTGCTGACAGCTGACAGGACAAACTAGGAACTGCAGGTTGATGAAAAATGCACCCCTTCCTCATTTAACTCCAGAATACCAAGAGTTAAACGAGTCTCCTTTTGTTTAGGCATCAAATGACAGACCCCAATAAAATGTCCTTTTTTTCCACAGGAATAGCCAAAGACATCACAGCTTCCAAGGACTCTGAGGTTTTGTTCACTGCTAAAGCATCCTTCAAACTTTCAGTGAGACCCTGAAGGAATTGGCTTCTGAAAGCTGGGTTATTCCATTTTGTATCAGTTGACCACCTGCAGAACTCAGAGCTATAAGTCTCCACTGAACGACTCCTTTGCTGCATGCGATGCAGCTTGGATTCAGCCAAGGAAGCACGGTCAGGGTCATCATAGATGAGGGCAAGTGTTGTGAATTCCGCTCTTGGGCTCCCTCCGGTGGTTGTAAGTGGCACTTTTGTGAGTTCTGCTCTTGGGCTCCCTCTTGTGGTTTCTAGTGGTATGGCTGCTCCTTGGAGTTAGCTGTCATCAGCTGCCTCCACTTATCATCTCTTCTGCTCGGCTATTTAAGTCTAGCTCTTTCTTCAGCCTGTGCCACTTGTCAATGTTTCCTGGCTGGATTCACATCTCTGCTTGGATTCTCCTGGTTTCCTGACCAGTTCTGCAAAGATAAGTTCTGGCTTTGCTCATTTCAGTCCACATGTTGTGGACTTATTGTTCTGTGCATTCTATATTTGTCCAGCTTGTCAGTATGGATTATTTCTGTTAGCTGGAAGCTCTGGGAAGCAGATTTACCCTCCACACCTTTAGTCAGGTGTGGAGATTTTTGTAAACTCTGTGTGGATTGTTTTGTAGTTTTTATACTGACCACACAGTATCCTTTCCTGTCCTATCTATCAAGCTAGACTGGCCTCCAATGCTAAAATCTGATTTCATTTCTGCGTATGTTATTTTCCCCTCCTCTCACCGTCAATATTTGTGGGGGGCTATCTTTCCTTTGGGGATTTTCTCTGAGGCAAGATAGGTTTCCTGTTTCCGTCTTTAGGGGAAGTTAGATCTTAGGCTGTGCCGAGGGGTCTAGGGAGCATCAGGTACCCCCCACGGCTATTTTTAGTTGCGCTGCTAGGTTCAGGGTTTGCGGTCACTACAGATACCACCTTCTTCAGAGCTTGTCTCATGTTGTTCCTAAACCACCAGATCATAACAGTACAAGTGGCCGGAAATGAATTAAATGCATCTCAAAAGAAGGAAAAGAAAGTTCTGAACCATTTTTTTTTCTGTGCTTTGGTTTGTCTTTTTTTTTTCCTCTTGATATCTGGGTGGTTCAGGATATATGTTTTGGCATGGATGTTCAGGGTTTGTTTTCTCGTGTGGATCAACTTTCTGCAAGAGTACAGAGTATCCAGGACTATGTTGTCCAGACTCCGGCTTTAGAGCCCAGAATTCCTACTCCTGATTTGTTTTTTGGGGACAGATCCAAGTTTTTGAACTTTAAAAATAACTGCAAATTGTTTTTTGCTTTGAAACCCCGTTCTTCTGGTGATCCCATTCAGCAAGTAAAAATCATCATATCCTTGCTGCGTGGTGACCTGTTATGACCTGGTGGTTAGGAGCACCCAGAATGACCTGATAATTAAACCTCACACAGGACGAGCTCTGGGATGTGGGAGCTCTGCTGACCGCAAGCCCTAATCCTATCACACACACTAGAAATAGCCGTGGAGCGCTCCTGACCAGACCTAGGCGCCTCGTCACAGCCTAAGAACTATCTAGCCCTAGAGATAGAAAATAAAGCCTACCTTGGCTCAGAGAAATTCCCCAAAGGTAAAGGAAGCCCCCCACATATATTGACTGTGAGTAAAGATGAAAGTCACAAACGCAGAAATGAAACAGGTTTCAGCAAAGGGAGGCCAGGCTTACTAAATAGACAGAGGATAGGAAAGGTAACTTTGCGATCAGCACAAAAACCTACAAAAGACCACGCAGAGTGTGCAAAAAAGACCTCCGCAACGACTGACGGTGCGGAGGGGCCACTCTGCATCCCAGAGCTTCCAGCTAGCAAGACAAAATCATGAACACCAGCTGGACAAGAAAACAGAGAACAAATAATGACTATCAGGAACTTAGCTTCTGCAGGAGAAGGCAGGTCACCAGAGAGATCCAGGAGCGAACTGAACGAATGCAAAAACATTGACAGCTGGCATGGAGTAACGATCTGAGAGGAGTTAAATAGAGAATCCAACCAAAGGATAAACCATGTCACCTGTGTAAGGAACCTCAGAAGCAGCAGCTTCACTCAGCCACCAGAGGGAGCCCATAGACAGAACTCGCCGAAGTACCATTCACGACCACAGGAGGGAGTTCGACAACAGAATTCACAACAGTGACCCTCAAGACTGGGCTTTTTCTCTTGAAACAGGGGATCCGGCATTATTGAATGTAGACGCATTTTTTAAAGCGCTCGGATTATTGTATGACGAACCTAATTCTGTGGATCATGCAGAAAAAACCCTGTTGGCCTTGTGTCTAGGTCAGGAAGCGGCAGAGTTATACTGCCAGAAATTTAGAAAATGGTCTGTGCTCACTAAATGGAATGAAGAGGCTCTGGCTGCTATTTTCAGAAAAGGTCTTTCTGAAACCCTTAAAGATGGTATGGTGGGCTTTCCTACGCCTGCTGGTTTGGGCGAATCTATGTCTCTAGCCATTCAGATCGATCGGCGTCTGCGCGAGTGCAAACCTGTGCACCATATGGCAGTGTCCTCTGAGCAGAGTCCTGAACCTATGCAATGTGATAGGATTTTGACTAGAATAGAACGGCAGGAATTCAGACATCAGAATAGGCTGTGTTTTTACTGTGGTCATTCGGCTCATGTTATCTCTGATTGCCCTAAGCGTACTAAGAGAGTCGCTAGGTCTGTTACCATTAGTACTATACAGCCTAAATTTCTCTTATCTGTGAAACTGATTTGCTCATGGTCGTCCTTTTCTGTCATGGCATTTGTGGATTCAGGCGCTGCCCTGAACTTAATGGACTTAGAATTCGCCAGGCGCTGTGGTTTTTCCTTGCAGCCTTTGCAGAGCCCTATTCCTTTGAAGGGCATTGATGCTACACCCTTGGCCAAGGATAAACCTCAGTACTGGACACAGATGACTATGTACATGGCTCCTGCACATCAGGAAGATTGACGTTTTCTGGTGTTGCATAACCTGCATTATGTTGTTGTACTGGGATTTCCATGGTTACAGGAACATAATCCGGTGCTGGATTGGAAAACTATGTCGGTGACTAGTTGGGGTTGTCAAGGGGTACATAGTGACGTTCCTTTGATGTCAATTTCCTCTTCCCCCTCTTCTGAGGTCCCTGAGTTTTTGTCAGATTTCCAGGATGTATTTGATGAGCCCAAGTCCAGTTCCCTTCCTCCACATAGGGACTGTGATTGTGCTATTAACTTGATTCCTGGTTGTAAGTTCCCTAAGGGCCGACTTTTCAATCTGTCTGTGCCAGAGCATGCCGCCATGCGGAGCTATGTTAAGGAATCTTTGGAGAAAGGGCATATTCGTCCCTCTTCGTTACGATTGGGAGCGGGTTTCTTTTTTGTTGCTAAGAAGGATGGCTCCTTGAGACCCTGTATTGATTATCGTCTTCTTAATAAGATCACGGTCAAATTCCAATACCCCTTGCCTTTGCTTACTGATTTGTTTGCTCAGATTAAGGGGGCTAGTTGGTTTACTAAGATTGACCTCCGAGGGGCATATAATCTTGTTCGTATTAAACAGGGTGACGAATGGAAAACTGCATTTAATACGCCCGAAGGCCATTTTGAATACCTTGTGATGCCATTTGGGCTCTCTAATGCTCCATCTGTGTTCCAGTCTTTCATGCATGATATTTTCCGCAATTATCTTGATAAATTCATGGTCGTATATTTGGATGATATTTTGATTTTTTCCAATGATTGGGAGTCTCATGTAAAGCAGGTCAGGATGGTGTTCCAGATCCTTCGTGATAATGCTTTATTTGTGAAGGGGTCTAAGTGCCTATTCGGAGTTCAGAAGGTCTCTTTTTTGGGTTTTATTTTTTCTCCCTCATCTATAGAAATGGATCCTGTTAAGGTCCAAGCTATTCATGACTGGATCCAACCCACATCTGTGAAGGATCTTCAAAAATTTTTTGGGCTTTGCTAATTTCTATCGCCGTTTCATTGCCAACTTTTCCAGTGTGGTTAAGCCCCTTACTGATTTGACGAAGAAAGGCGCTGATGTGACGAATTGGTCCTCTGAGGCTGTTGAGGCCTTTCAGGAGCTTAAACGCCGATTTACTTCTGCCTCTGTGTTGCGTCAACCGGATGTTTCTCTTCCTTTTCAGGTTGAGGTCGACACTTCTGAGATTGGGGCAGGGGCCATTTTGTCTCAGAGGGAGTCTGATGGTTCTTTGATGAAACCGTGTGCTTTTTTTTCCAGAAAGTTTTCGCCTGCGGAACACAATTATGATGTCGGCAATCGGGAGTTGTTGGCTATGAAGTGGGCGTTTGAGGAGTGGCGACATTGGCTTGAGGGAGCTAAGCACCACGTTGTGGTCCTGACCGATCATAAGAATCTGATTTACCTCGAGTCGGCCAAGCGGCTGAATCCTAGACAGGCTCGATGGTCCCTGTTTTTCTCCCATTTTGATTTTGTGGTCTCGTATCTTCCGGGATCTAAGAATGTTAAGGCTGATGCCCTCTCTAGGTGTTTTTCGCCTGATTCTCCTGGAGTCCTGGAGCCGGTTGGCATTCTTAAGGAGGGGGTGATTCTTTCTGCTATCTCCCCTGATTTGCGGCGGGTGCTTCAGGAATTTCAGGCTGATAGGCCTGACCGCTGTCCAGTGGGGAAGCTGTTTGTTCCTGATAGATGAACAAGTAAGGTAATTTCTGAGGTTCATTGTTCAGTGTTGGCTGGTCATCCTGGGATTTTTGGTACCAGAGATTTGGTTGCTAGGTCCTTTTGGTGGCCTTCCTTGTCTCGCGATGTGCGTGCTTTTGTGCAGTCCTGTGGGACTTGCGCCCGGGCCAAGCCTTGCTGTTCCCGCGCTAGTGGGTTGCTTTTGCCTTTGCCGGTCCTTGAGAGGCCCTGGACGCATATTTCCATGGATTTTATTTAGGATCTTCCTGTTTCCCAGAAGATGTCTGTTATCTGGGTTGTTTGTGACCGGTTCTCTAAAATGGTCCATCTGGTACCTTTGCCTAAGTTGCCTTCCTCCTCAGATCTGGTTCCATTATTTTTTCAGCATGTGGTTCGTTTGCATGGCATTCCGGCGAATATTGTGTCTGACAGCGGTTCTCAGTTTGTCTCTAGATTTTGGCGGGCCTTTTGTGCTAGGATGGGCATTGATTTGTCTTTTTCTTCGGCGTTTCATCCTCAGACTAATGGCCAAACTGAGCGAACTAATCAGACCTTGGAGACCTATTTGAGATGCTTTGTGTCTGCTGATCAGGATGATTGGGTGTCTTTCTTGCCGTTGGCCGAGTTTGCCCTTAATAATCGGGCTAGTTCGGCTACTTTGGTTTCACCTTTCTTTTGTAATTTTGGTTTTCATCCTCGTTTTTCTTCTGGGCAGGTTGAGCCTTCTGATTGTCCTGGTGTTAATTCTGTGGTGGACAGGCTGCAGCAGATTTGGACTCATGTGGTGGACAATTTGACGTTGTCTCAGGAAAGGGCTCAACGTTTTGCTAACTGCCATCGGAGTGTTGGTCCCCGGCTTCGTGTGGGGGATTTGGTTTGGTTGTCTTCTCGTCATGTTCCTATGAAGGTTTCTTCTCCTAAGTTTAAGCCTCGGTTTATTGGTCCTTATAAAATTTCTGAAATTATTAATCCGGTGTCTTTTCGTTTGGCTCTTCGTACCTCTTTTGCCATTCATGATGTTTTCCATAGATCTTTGTTGCGGAGATATGTGGTGCCCGTTGTTCCCTCGGTTGACCCTCCTGCCCCGGTGTTGGTTGAGGGACAGTTGGAATATGAGGTTGAGAAGATTTTGGATTCTCGTTTTTCGAGGCAGAGGCTTCAGTATCTTGTCAAGTGGAAGGGTATGGCCAGGAGGATAATTCTTGGGTTGTTGCCTCCGATGTCCATGCCACCGATTTGTTTCGTGCTTTTCACTTGGCTCGTCCTGATCGGCCTGGGGGCTCTGGTGAGGGTTCGATGACCCCTCCTCAAGGGGGGGTACTGTTGTGAATTCCGCTCTTGGGCTCCCTCCGGTGGTTGTAAGTGGCACTTTTGTGAGTTCTGCTCTTGGGCTCCCTCTTGTGGTTTCTAGTGGTATGGCTGCTCCTTGGAGTTAGCTGTCATCAGCTGCCTCCACTTATCTCTTCTGCTCAGCTATTTAAGTCTGGCTCTTTCTTCAGTCTGTGCCACTTGTCAATGTTTCCTGGCTGGATTCACCTCTCTGCTTGGATTTTCCTGGTTTCCTGACCAGTTCTGCAAAGATAAGTTCTGGCTTTGCTCATTTCAGTCCACATGTTGTGGACTTATTGTTCTGTGCATTCTATATTTGTCCAGCTTGTCAGTATGGATTATTTCTGTTAGCTGGATGTTGTGAATTCTGTTGTCGGGCTCCCTGCTGTGGTCATGAATGGTACTTCGGCTGGTTCTGTCCATGGACTTCCTCTGGTGGGTGTTTCTGAGTTTCCTTCCACAGGTGACGAGGTTAATTCGTTAGCTGGCTGCTCTATTTAACTCCACTTAGATCTTTGCTCCATGCCACCTGTCAATGTTCCAGTATTGGTCTAGTTCACTCCTGGATCGTTCTTGTGACCTGTCTTCCCAGCAGAAGCTAAGTTCCTGCTTGTATTTTCTTTGGTTTGCTATTTTTCTGTCCAGCTTGCTATTTTTATTGTTGTCTTGCTTGCTGGAAGCTCTGGGACGCAGAGGGAGCGCCTCCGCCTCTGCGTGGTCTTTTTGTAGGTTTTTGTGCTGACCGCAAAGCAAACTTTCCTATCCTCAGTCTGTTCAGTAAGTCGGGCCTCACTTTGCTAAATCTATTTCATCTCTGTGTTTGTATTTTCATCTTTACTCACAGTCATTATATGTGGGGGTCTGTCTGTTCCTTTGGGGAATTTCTCTGAGGCAAGGTAGGCTTTATTTTTCTATCTTCAGGGCTAGCTAGTTCCTTAGGCTGTGCCGAGTTGCATAGGGAGCGTTAGGAGCAATCCACGGCTATTTCTAGTGTGTTTGATAGGATTAGGGATAAGGTAACTTTGCGGTCAGCACAAAAACTACAAAAAGACCACGCAGAGGGCGCAAAAAGACCCTCGCACCGACTCACGGTGCGGAGGCGCTCCCTCTGCGTCCCAGAGCTTCCAGCAAGCAAGACAAAAATCAAAATAGCAAGCTGGACAGAAAAATAGCAAACAAGAGAAAAACAAGCAGGAACTTAGCTTCTGCTGGGAAGACAGGTCACAAGAACGATCCAGGAGCGAACTAGACCAATACTGGAACATTGACAGGTGGCATGGAGCAATGATCTAAGTGGAGTTAAATAGAGCAGCCAGCTAACGAATTAACCTCGTCACCTGTGGAAGGAAACTCAGAAGCCGCAGCTCCACTCACAACCACCAGAGGAAGTCCATGGACAGAACCAGCCGAAGTACCATTCATGACCACAGGAGGGAGCTTGACAACAGACTTCACAACAGTACGCCCCCCTTGAGGAGGGGTCACCGAACCCTCACCAGAGCCCCCAGGCCGACTAGGACGAGCCAAATGAAAGGCACGAACCAGATCGGCAGCATGAACATCAGAGGCAAAGACCCAGGAATAATCTTCCTGACCATAACCCTTCCACTTGACCAGGTACTGGAGTTTCCATCTCGAAATACGAGAATCCAAAATCTTCTCCACCACATACTCCAACTCCCCCTCAACCAACACCGGGGCAGGAGGATCAACGGATGGAACCACAGGCGCCACGTATCTCCGCAACAACGACCTATGGAATACATTATGGATGGCAAAAGAAGCTGGAAGGGTCAAACGAAATGACACAGGATTGAGAACCTCAGAAATCTTATACGGACCAATGAAACAAGGCTTAAACTTAGGAGAGGAAACCTTCATAGGAACATAACGAGACGACAACCAAACCAAATCCCCAACACATAGTCGGGGACCCACACAGCGCCGGCGGTTAGCGAAACGTTGAGCCTTCTCCTGGGACAATGTCAAGTTGTCCACCACATGAGTCCAAATCTGCTGCAACCTATCCACCACAGTATCTACACCAGGACAGTCCGAAGTCTCAACCTGCCCTGAAGAGAAACGAGGATGGAAACCAGAATTGCAGAAAAATGGCGAAACCAAAGTAGCCGAGCTGGCTCGATTATTAAGGGCGAACTCAGCCAATGGCAAAAAAGACACCCAATCATCCTGATCAGCAGAAACAAAGCATCTCAGATATGTTTCCAAAGTCTGATTAGTTCGTTCGGTTTGGCCATTTGTCTGAGGATGGAAAGCCGAGGAAAAAGACAAATCAATGTCCATCCTAGCACAAAAGGATCGCCAAAACCTCGAAACAAACTGGGAACCTCTGTCCGAAACGATGTTCTCCGGAATGCCATGTAAACGAACCACATGCTGGAAAAACAATGGCACCAAATCAGAGGAGGAAGGCAATTTAGACAAGGGTACCAAATGGACCATCTTAGAGAAGCGATCACAAACCACCCAAATGACCGACATCTTTTGAGAGACAGGGAGATCAGAAATAAAATCCATAGAAATATGCGTCCAGGGCCTCTTCGGGACCGGCAAGGGCAAAAGCAACCCACTGGCACGAGAACAGCAGGGCTTAGCCCGAGCACAAGTCCCACAGGACTGCACAAAAGAACGCACATCCCGCGACAAAGACGGCCACCAAAAGGATCTAGCCACCAAATCTCTGGTACCAAAGATTCCAGGATGACCAGCCAACACCGAACAATGAACCTCAGAGATAACTCTACTAGTCCATTTATCAGGGACAAACAGTTTCTCCGCTGGGCAACGGTCAGGTCTATCAGCCTGAAATTTTTGCAGCACCCGCCGCAAATCAGGGGAGATGGCAGACAAAATTACCCCCTCTTTGAGAATACCCGCCGGCTCAGGAACACCCGGAGAGTCGGGCACAAAACTCCTTGACAGGGCATCAGCCTTCACATTCTTAGAGCCCGGAAGGTATGAAACCACAAAATCAAAACGGGAGAAAAATAGCGACCATCGAGCCTGTCTAGGATTCAACCGTTTGGCAGACTCGAGATAAGTCAAATTCTTGTGATCCGTCAAGACCACCACGCGATGCTTGGTTCCTTCAAGCCAATGACGCCACTCCTCGAAAGCCCACTTCATGGCCAACAACTCTCAATTGCCAACATCATAATTGCGCTCAGCAGGCGAAAACTTTCTAGAAAAGAAGGCACATGGTTTCATCACCGAGCCATCAGAACTTCTTTGCGACAAAACAGCCCCTGCTCCAATCTCAGAAGCATCAACCTCGACCTGAAACGGGAGCGAAACATCTGGCTGGCACAACACAGGGGCAGAAGAAAAACGACGCTTCAACTCCTGAAAAGCTTCCACAGCCGCAGAAGACCAATTGACCACATCAGCACCCTTCTTGGTCAAATCAGTCAACGGTTTAGCAACACTAGAAAAATTACTGATGAAGCGACGATAAAAATTAGCAAAGCCCAGGAACTTTTGCAGACTCTTCACAGATGTCGGCTGAGTCCAATCATAAATGGCCTGGACTTTAACAGGGTCCATCTCGATAGTAGAAGGGGAAAAAATGAAACCCAAAAATGAAACCTTCTGAACTCCAAAGAGACACTTTGACCCCTTCACAAACAAAGAATTTGCACGAAGGACCTGGAACACCATTCTGACCTGCTTCACGTGAGACTCCCAATCATCCGAGAAGACCAAAATATCATCCAAATATACAATCAGGAATTTATCCAGGTACTCTCGGAAGATGTCATGCATAAAGGACTGAAATACTGATGGAGCATTGGAAAGCCCGAATGGCATAACCAGGTACTCAAAATGGCCCTCGGGCGTATTAAATGCTGTTTTTCATTTATCGCCCTGTTTAATACGCACAAGATTATACGCACCACGAAGATCTATCTTGGTGAACCAACTAGCCCCCTTAATCCGAGCAAATAAATCAGACAGCAGCGGCAAAGGGTACTGAAATTTGACTGTGATCTTATTAAGAAGGCGGTAATCAATACAAGGTCTCAAAGAACCATCCTTTTTGGCCACAAAAAAGAACCCTGCTCCCAATGGTGACGACGACGGGCGAATATGACCCTTCTCCAAGGATTCCTTTATATAACTCCGCATAGCGGCGTGTTCTGGCACAGATAAATTGAACAGTCGGCCCTTAGGAAACTTACTACCAGGAATCAAATTGATAGCACAATCGCAATCCCTATGAGGAGGTAGGGCACTGGATTTGGGCCCATCAAATACATCCCGGTAATCTGACAAAAACTCCGGGACTTCAGAAGGGGTGGATGACGAAATAGACAAAAATGGAACATCACCATGTACCCCCTGACAACCCCAGCTGGACACAGACATAGATTTCCAATCCAATACTGGATTATGGACCTGTAGCCATGGCAACCCCAAAACGACCACATCATGCAGATTATGCAACACCAAAAAGCGAATATCCTCCTGATGTGCAGGAGCCATGCACATGGTCAATTGGGTCCAGTACTGAGGCTTATTCTTGGCCAAAGGCGTAGCATCAATTCCTCTCAATGGAATAGGATACTGCAAGGGCTCCAAGAAAAAACCACAGCGCCTAGCAAACTCCAAGTCCATCAAATTCAGGGCAGCGCCTGAATCCACAAATGCCATAACAGGATAGGATGACAAAGAGCAAATCAGAGTAACGGACAAAAGAAATTTCGACTGTACCGTACCAATGGTGGCAGACCTAGCGAAACGCTTAGTGCGCTTAGGACAATCGGAGATAGCATGAGTGGAATCACCACAGTAAAAACACAGCCCATTCCGACGTCTGTGTTCTTGCTGTTCAGCTCTGGTCAAAGTCCTATCACATTGCATAGGCTCAGGTCTATGCTCAGATAATACCGCCAAATGGTGCACAGCTTTACGCTCACGCAAGCGTCGATCGGTCTGAATGGCCAAAGACATAGACTCATTCAGACCAGCAGGCATGGGAAATCCCACCATGACATCCTTAAAGGCTTCAGAGAGACCCTTTCTGAAAATTGCTGCCAGGGCACATTCATTCCACTGAGTGAGTACAGACCACTTCCTAAACTTCTGACAATATATCTCTACCTCATCCTGACCCTGACACAGAGCCAGCAAGATTTTCTCTGCCTGATCCACTGAATTTGGTTCATCATAAAGCAATCCAAGCGCCAGAAAAAACGCATCAACATCACGCAATGCCTGATCTCCTGGCGCAAGGGAAAATGCCCAGTCTTGAGGGTCGCCACGTAACAAAGAAATAATGATTTTCACTTGTTGAACAGGGTCACCTGAGGAGCGAGGTTTCAAAGCAAGAAACAATTTACAATTATTTTTAAAATTCAGAAACTTAGATCTATCCCCAAAAAACAAATCAGGAATTGGAATCCTAGGCTCTAACATCGGATTCTGAACCACAAAATCTTGAATGTTTTGTACCCTTGCAGTGAGATTATCCATATTAGAGGACAGACCTTGAATGTCCATATCTACACCTGTATCCTGAACCACCCAGAGGTAAAGGGGAAAAGAGAGACAAAACACACTGCAAAGAAAAAAAAATGGTCTCAGAACTTCTCTTATCCCTCTATTGAGATGCATTAATACTTTGGGCCACGTGTACTGTTATGACCTGGTGGTTAGGACAATAATGGACCTGGTGGTGAAGAGCACACGGAATGACCTGATAGTTACTAATAATACAGAACAAGCTCTGAGACGTGGGAACTCTGCTGACCGCAATCCCTAATCCTATCACACACACTAGAAATAGCCGTGGATTGCTCCTAACGCTCCCTATGCAACTCGTCACAGCCTAAGGAACTAGCTAGCCCTAAAGATAGAAAAATAAAGCCTACCTTGCCTCAGAGAAATTCCCCAAAGGAAAAGGCAGCCCCCCACATATAATGACTGTAAGTTAAGATGAAAATTACAAACACAGAGATGAAATAGATTTAGCAAAGTGAGGCCCGACTTACTGAACAGACAGAGGATAGGAAAGGTAACTTTGCGGTCAGCACAAAAACTACAAAAAGACCACGCAGAGGGCGCAAAAAGACCCTCCGCACCGACTCACGGTGCAGAGGCGCTCCCTCTGCGTCCCAGAGCTTCCAGCAAGCAAGACAAAAATCAAAATAGCAAGCTGGACAGAAAAATAGCAAAGAGAAAAACAAGCAGGAACTTAGCTTCTGCTGGGAAGACAGGTCACGAGAACGATCCAGGAGCGAACTAGACCAATACTGGAACATTGACAGGTGGCATGGAACAATGATCTAAGTGGAGTTAAATAGAGCAGCCAGCTAACGAATTAACCTCGTCACCTGTGGAAGGAAACTCAGAAGCCGCAGCCCCACTCACAACCACCAGAGGAAGCCCATGGACAGAACCAGCCGAAGTACCATTCATGACCACAGGAGGGAGCTTGACAACAGAATTCACAACACCTGCCTACCTGCAGTGTCCCCCACAATAGGAGCCTGCAGCCGCTGCCATTGCTGCTGAACCTCAGAACAAAGGTCAGTCACCTCTAGTGACAACCTCTGCAGCTGCCCTGCCAGCACAGAAACAGGATCCATGAACCCAGCAAAAGAAAAAACAAACAGAAAAAACACACACACAAAAAAAAAAAGTGTCAAAATTTTTATTATTTTTTTTCTTTTGCAAACATGAATGGTGGGTGTTAATGTCACGCAATGTGTAGGAAAGACTAAGTGCAATACAAAGGGATAAGGAGAAGGGGAGTGGAGACCCCTGGGCATATCTAAAGTCACCCTGTCTGCACTAAGAGACCCTAAATAGGTTCCGCACCTATCACTTAGCAGGATACCTAGTCCCTGCTAGACCCTAGCGGTACGCCCTGCTTAGGGAAGGAAGGGGTAAACACTGGTTGAACCCCACTAGAACTAAAGACAGCTAGGATACACAAAACAAGGGGAAACTTAGCTTGAGTAGACTCAGAGAGAAACCCTGTCATCCTTCAAACTCCAAAGAGGATGCTAGCCGACTGCTAGTTCCAAGCCTCAACAGGGAAGTGCATATAGAAAATAACACCCACAACTCCCAACAGGAGGTTGGGAGTTATAAACACCCAGATCTAGGTGACACCATTAAGGCCGTGGAAGGTGGTCACTAGTCTTCAAGGCCAACCGCTGACACCTTTTGCAGCCTCTGACACACCTGTGTCACTTTCACTTCAAATTATTTCATTTTCACAAGGGTAAGAAGATTAGTTGTACAATTTCTCCTAAGTATGCCGCTACCCCATTTTGATCTCGTCATTGAGTCGAGATCTTAATCTGAGCATGCGCCGCCACTGGCAGCCGTTTTACTAAAGCCTACTGAAGCCTACAGCCAGGAGAGCAATATGCAGAGCGGAGACTCTGCTCCTGCCTGCATCGCCAAAATTTTCTTGAATAACATCGCCGGGAGAACCTCTCCTCCCAAACAGGGTCCGCAGCATTGCCCCACTCATGCCACCACCAGCTTCCTGCAGCAGGGACCCTGCCTACTGTGACCCTGCACCACCACGGTTCCCCCTCACTGGTAAGCTATAACACGCACCCCAATTTTCTTGTCAAATGGGGGAAAAAAAGTGTATCCTATAGTCTGCAAAATGAAATATATTTTAGTAAAAACTACTGCAGTATAACTACTACATTATCTTTTTACTGTGAATTACACAGTTACACAGTCCTTAATCTAGCTCTATGAACTAGTCTAAATTATTTTTATTCATTTTTTACCCTTTACTATCTGGCATTAATCATGAATATATTCACTAAAAAATACTGTAATAAATGCTGATTAATACTGTGGTGCCCCTGTAGGTCCAGTCGCCACAGAGGTACTGCATCTCAGCCAGAGGTGTGGTGCCCCTACTCTCTGGTAAGGAGGGGACACTGCACAGAACCCTAACACTTGCACCCATCACTAGACCTCTCCAGGCCAAGGAGGGATTAGGTAGAAGGTGTGGGTGGAGAAAGTGGACAAGGTGAGGAGAGAGTTAGGAAGTTAAGGAGTTGATGAGGAGAAGTCGAACAGAGTAGACGTATGGGTCTGAAGCTCCTGACAGTCTGAAGAAAGAGAGAAAGGAAAGAAGCTCCCCGAGGGAACAAAGGGGTTTTAGGGGCACGGGAAGTATGGAAACCACCCGTGGGGTCCGCATCCACACTGACCATCACCAGGTGGAGGGACCAGGTCACAGTAGGGGAACCGGCTCCTGTTCTAGTGGAGGAACTACAAGTCCCAGCTAGGAACCCGGAGGCTATCGTGTCTGCAAGTGCGACAGCCATATGCACATCTATTTCGCTGAAAAGGTAGACATAGAAGGTCAGGAGACAGTGATGACATCCCCAGACAGGACCCGCGACTACCGGCTTGGGACCCAGGGTGTTCCGTGCAGGGCAGGAGAGGAGAGAGCCAGCGCAGTGAGTCGGCCAGGAAAGGCACATACAAAGGGGGTTCCAGTGCCCCAAACTACTGGAGAGTTTGCTAGACCACTGACCTGGAGGACACACCTTCCTGGCTGGGGAATAACATCCGAACTGTAAATAAATGTGTGGAAACTGCACCCTGCTGTGTCCTCTCCATTCTTTACTGAGTCACCTGCCCTGCACCACCACATCCTCCATTTCAATTAACAGCTTTACTTCCCTGGGGTCAAGCTTTGCCTGTGGAGAGCTGTAACAACTTTGCTGCCTCTGAATCTGCACCAGAGGACCTGAACTGCAGCGTCGGCTATTCCTGTCTGAATACCACAGGTGGCATCACGAACAATCCCATTTTCCTATATAAACTTTGTTTCCCATTTCCTATTTCTCATTTTTCATTGCGCACCCAGGGCCACGGACCGGGTCACCGCCGCCGTGACCACCCCTTTAAGAACCGTCCGACCCGGTTCCGAGTACCCCACGGCCCAGGCGGGTGTCGCACTACAGTATATTTTTACTGTCCCTAATCTAATCCTATTAAATATTTTATTATTTTTCACACCAAAAACAACAACAGGATGCTGATCAGTTATGTGCATCATCAATCATCGCTCAACGGCTGTAGAACGTGAAAAGAGGGGATAAAAAAATAGGAAAAAAATTCTGTCCAAAAGCGAGCACTAAGGCTATGTGCACATGTTGCGGACGGATCCGCAGCGTTTTTTTCCGCGCGGAAACGCTGCAGATCTGCAAGTGATTTACAGTACAATGTAAATCAATGAGGAAAAAAAATGCTGTGCTAATGGTGTGGAAAATTCCACACTGAAAACGTAGCAGATTCAAAAAAGGACTATGTCAATTCTTTTTGGAAATCTGTAGCATTTCTGCACCCATTGACTTGCATTGATTCTGTCAAATCTGCAGCAACACCGCAGGATCTGTGGTTTTGTTGCGGAGTTGGGTGTGAGAAACGCTGCAGATCGGGAGGGGGAAGAGTATGTGGGCGGAGTGTGGGCAGAGACTATGTGTGTGGGTGGAGACTGTGTGTGCGGGGAAGATGTGCGTGTCTGTGTGCAGGTGTTTGTGTGTATCTGCGGGGCTGTGTGTGTCTGTGTGCGGGGATCGTGGGGGTCTGCGGGGATCGCTGGGGTTTACAGGGATTCGGGGGCTGTGCGGCGATTGCGGGGATCGCGGGGCTGTGCAGGGGTCTGCGGGGATCGCGGGCTGTGTGGCGATCGCGGGGGTCTGTGGGGATCACGGGGCTGTGAGGCGATCGCGGGGCTGTGTGTGTCTGTGCGTGGGTGTGCGTGGGGCTGCGTGTGTTCGGGTCTGTATGTAGGCAGGCATCGTCCAATGGGACTAATAGTCCCATCCGGCTATGCCTGCCATAGTGACAGGTAGCCGAATGATGGGACAGTATAGTCCCATCATCATCCGGCTACTGTGTTCAAGTGTAAAAAAAAAAAACATACACACATATACAGAACATACAACATACAGAACATACACTACATACAACAAAAAAGAACATACAACATACAGAACATACATGCAGTACATACAACACACAGAAAATACATACAATACATACAATATACAGAACATACAGTACATACAACATACATAACATACACAACATACAGAACATACAACATACATAATATACATACAGTACATACAACATACAGAACATACATACAATACATACACTATGTAGAACATACAGTACATACAACATACAGAACATACCACATACAGAACATACAACATACAGAACATACATACAGTGCATACAACATACAGAACATACAACATATAGAACATACATACAGTACATACAACATACAGAACATACACCATACAGTACATACAGAACATACAACATACAAAACATACAACATACAGAATATACAACATACAGAACATGCAACATGCAGAACATACATACAGTACATACAACATACAGAACATACAACTTACAGAACATACATAAACAGTACATACAACATACATATAGACATACAGTGCATACAGTACATACAACATAGAGCACATACTCACCATCACCTTGATCCCCGAAGCCATTGCTCACCTGTAGTGATGAGCGAATATACTCGTTACTTGGAGATTTCGTTTTTATTGCCGCAGCTGAATGATTTACATCTGTTAGCCAGCATAAGTACATGTGGGGATTCCCTAGCAACCAGGCAATTCTAATTTCTTCTATCTATCTATCTATCTATCTATCTGTCTATCTATCTATCTATTATCTATCTATCTAATTCCTTCTATCTATCTATCGATCTGCAGCAAAATCCGCAGCGTGTGCACATAGCCTTACACTGATGAGTTATGTGTGTCACTGATCAGTGGCTGTTGGTCGCATGCACGGAGGTGGTGCAAAGGGGTGGAAACAATGGACAGAGAAAAAAAGTCCTTGTAAAAAAGTGAGCACGTCTGCTGATGAGAGATGTGCATCAGCGCTCGATGGCTGTAGGACGCACTCATGGAAGTGGTACAAAGGGGCGAGGAAATGGACAGGGGAAAAAAAGTCCCAGAGAAAAACGAGCACGGACGCTGATCAGTGATGTGCATCATTGATCAGCACTCGGTGGCTGCAGGACGCAAACACAAGAAAGAACTGCCAAAAATCGAGTAATCAAGTACTGATCAGCGATCAAGTACTGATCAGCGATCAAGTACTGATCAGCGCTCGCTCGGCAACAGAAGGGGGGTGAGGAAGAGGGAATGGGGTGGATTAGAAAAAAGCAGTGGAAAGGAACAGATCAGGAGCATTTTCAAATGTCAAGACGGGGTTAAGAGAGAAGTGAGGGGCAAAGTAAAGCAAAATTCACTGATTGGGTCTGGTGGGTGTTATAGTATATGGGCTAGTGGCGTTTGTGTGCCAGGGCTGTTTTCTGCCTCAGCCGGCCCTGCATCAATGTGTGCATTTTCTTCAGTTTCTATGGGTTCCAATATGGCCACTATGGGAGGACATACTGTATTGAAGAACCTCTAAACCAATGGTGGCAAACCTAGGGCATGCATTCCAGAGTGGACACTCAGACCACTCTCTATGAGCATGAACGCCAGGCCTGGGAGGTGCCACATCCTTCTTCCCATGTTTGCGTCTTTTAGACGTGAACACATTTGAACAGTGCTTCGCCATGATTGGGGCAGAGAGAACGCCCATCAGCCCCGGGTCCAACGTGCTGCAGTGTGTTGACATCATCATACTACTGACATCATCACAATGCTGCCTGCGACTGGGCTGCACAGGAGCTGAGACAGCGAGAACACTGGTAAGATCTCCTAGAGGAGCCAAACATTAAATGTATGATTGTGGATGGGGGGACAATTGTGAAAGGGGGCAAAGTTTTGAGAGTTTTGCTAGAGGCAGTGTGTGGGGTTGCTTTATTCAGGGGGCAGTATATGTGTGTGGGTCTGTGTATATTTTGCAGAGGGGCAGCGTGTGTGTGGGAGTATTTTGCATGTCTCCTCTGATGTCTGTATGAGAGGGGCCAGGACTGTAGTCATGGCTATCAAGGGTGGCTGCTTCAGCGCACCCTGGCTCTCCATCACATGCATACAGTGTCCCAGTGGTAGCGTACCTTTTTGTACGCTCTCCTGTCCATTGTTGAGTCCTTTTCCGTCCCTGGCTTCCTGGATGTAGGGATCCAAGTAAATGACACGCAGCACAAAGGTTGTGTGGTCATAAACAGGGGTAGCCCCGGAGCACGCCTGCCTCACTGGGTGCTGTCCCTTCTTTATATAGTAAAAAGTTAGGCATTTACAGACATGCGCACATATTTCACAATCTCTTACAAAACAAGTCTATATTAGTGAAATGTTACAATATCTGGTATGTGGGTGAAGGACTATGATAACAAGAAGGAATGCGCGCGTGATTACTTCCATAAAAGAAAATGTCAAGTTTGCTGTTTAGAAGCAGATTTCTCAGGAGGAAGACAAGATGGATTCTTTGGTTCAGTCTGGTCTCCACAATTCCCCCCTTTGACATATTCTTTTATAATCTATCATAAATTCTTGCATGAAGTCTGTGCATTCTCTTCTTTATACGGCAGTATACTAAAACATTACAAATTCAAGCATAAAAAATGACAAGGATTAATATGACGATCGGATAACATATAAAAAACTTTATATTCTCGTATCAATTACACAAAATTTATTTGTGCATACCGAGATACCCTTGAGTACAACCTTGAACAATACATATATAATTACAATAACAATAACTATATGTATTAGGCTTTGCATAATTCCGGTAACCCACCCACCGATCCCTCTGAACCAATTGGCCGGGTTAAGAAAAGAAAAGGTATCTGACCACCAGCTATCCTTATTTTGGTCATTGTCTTTGTCATACTGATCCCTGAGTCGTTGTACGTCTTTTAATTTAAATATCATACTCATTGGATTCATTACAAACCAGGTTCCCTGGCTTACTTGTACAACTGTCTGCATCACCTTGGGGGAACAACTCAGAATGTTCCCATTTTCTATTATGTATGTATCTTTCCAATACTGTAGGTTTGAAAGCATCAGAGGAAGGGGTGGTTGTACTGAAACTGAGCTGTAGATTTTCAGTGGGGACCTGTCCTAACTCAGTTAATCCAGTCTTATTCCTAGGTACCCAGGCCCCACCCTTATAGGCCAAATATTGTAGATGTGTACTACTTCCTGAGAGATTACCTTGCCACCAAGGAAATTCTACCCATCCCACAATTGGTATAGCGATTGTAGTATTCCATAGTCTAGTGTTGCCAGATTGGTTGTTGGCCAGGTTGTCTGAACAATTAGGCCAAGCGAATATCTCTTCAGCTGACACGGGAACTGCTAGAAAAGGTATACTTGTGGCTGATACTGGTGAATGGGTACAGATCCAACAATCTGTCAGGGGTTGCGTATTATTTAACAAGTCATGCACTAATTTTCTATGATGTTGCACGAATCTATTGTTAAAAGGGGCTAGAGAATTCAGTCTTTCCCATGCCTCCGTTGAGGTTAACATTATTAACATCAATATCATGAGTCTTATACTGCCTTTTTGCAATGACTTGCATGTATCCATGATGCCTTTCCTTCAAGCTTGACTGATGTAGGTGTTGTCAATAGGACTTGGAAGGGTCCGTCAAATCTTGGTTCAAGAGCCTTTCTGGTGTGTCTTTTTACATAGACTTGATCACCTGGTTCCAACTTGTGACTTCCTTCAGTGTTGTCAGGATCTGGAAGGGAAGCAAAAACTTGTGCATGCACCTTAGTTAATTGTTTCTGAAGATTTTGCACATAAGAAGTCAATGACTCAATATTTAACACAAGTTGCTGTGGAAAATAACATCCTAAATTGGCAGTCCTGCCAAACAAAATTTCATATGGAGACAGTTTAGTCTTACCCCTTGGGGTATTGCGTATTGAGTAAAGGGCCAGTGGAAGGCATTCTGTCCAAGGCTTTCCTGTTTCAGCCATGGCTTTCTGTATTTTTAATTTTAAAGTTCCATTCATGCGTTCCACCTTACCAGAACTTTGAGGATGATACGGAGTGTGTAACTGACTTTCAACACCCAACATTTTCAGTACATTTTGAAATATTTCTCCAGTGAAATGAGTACCCCTATCTGACTCGATCACTTCAGGGAGACCATAACGGGGCACCAGTTCGGCAACTAGCTTTACAGCAGTGTTTTTAGCTGAAGCCTTCCGAACTGGATAGGCCTCTGGCCACCCCGAGAACATGTCCACACACACCAACACATACTCATACCCATTACTCTTTGGCAGCTGGATAAAGTCTATCTGCAACCGTTGAAACGGGTAGAGAGGTCGGACATGGTGCTTCATAGGGGTCTTTGCTGTCTGTCCGGGATTATGTGTCAGGCATATAGCGCATGTAGCACAATAGTCTCTTGCGTAGTTGCCAAAACCTGGAGCCAACCAGACTTGCTTTGCCAGTAGTGTCATTGCATTTGCAGACACATGCGTAGGGTGGTGCAATCCACCAACTACAATCGGGTACCAGGCTCTAGGTAGACATATTAGTCCATCTTTCTTCCAAATTCCCGCTTGTTCTTCTGCCCCTTCCTTTTTCCACCTGTCCCTCTCCTCTTCTCCTGCATCTTCCTGTGCTTGTCTCAGTCTATCTTCAGTATTTTCCGTGGGATTTACAGTATGGACCTGTTGTAAGGGTTTGACTGCTGCTGCTTTGGCTGCTTTATCAGCCCTATCATTTCCCCTAGATTCCCTAGTGTCGAGTCTCACATGTGCAGCTACCTTGATTACTGCTACTACTTTTGTTTCTTGTGCAGCCTCTAAGATCTGTTTGATCAGAGAAGCATGTTTTACAGGTTGTCCTGACGCTGTCATGTAACCTCTAGCTCTCCAGATTACTCCAAAATCAAACACAATACCATGTGCATACCTAGAATCAGTGTATATATTAGCTGTCTGATTCTCAGCTATTTTTAGAGCTTCAATCAATGCTGTTAGTTCTGCTTCTTGTGCAGATTGTTTCGGTGGAAGCGGTTCTGCTTTGAGAGTTTCAGATTCTGACACAACTGCATACCCTGTATGGAAGTTACCTGTGTCATCTGCAAACCTACTACCATCTATAAACAGCTCTAAATCTGGATTTTGAAGTGGTGTTTCGGATACATTGGGTAAGCCTACCGTTTCTTGTAAAATGAGCTCTGTACAATCATGTGTGTCTGTAGGGAAAAAATTTGCGTATGGATCAGTGTCCTTATTCCCCCCTTCAGACTCGAGAGGTAGCAGTGTAGCTAAATTGAGAGTCTGAAGCCTAGCAAATGTGATAGTGGAGGGTAGCAGCAAAGAACACTGCAGCCGCAAATGTCTGGCCATGGAAATGTGTTTTGGTTGAACCTGGTTTAATATCCCATAAACATCATGTGTAGTTTGAACTGTGAGTGGATGCTCTAGGACAATTTCTGATGCTTTGTCCAACAATAGTGAGACAGCAACAACTACACGTACACAGGTTGGCGCTGCTCTAGCTACGGGATCTAACCTTGCTGAAAGATATGCAATTGGTCTTTGTTTCCCTGCATGCTTCTGGGTAAGAACTCCTGTAGCATGGGAATCAACTTCTGCAGCCATAAGCTGAAATGGTTTGGTGTAGTCTGGTAGCCCTAACGCTGGAGCTGAAACAAGGGCATCTTTTAATTGTTGGAACGAAATCTGACCTTCTTTTGTCAACATGTAAGGTTCACTTTTTACACAGTCATACAGTGGTTGCATTAGTTGACTGGCATGTATAATCCATTGTCTACAATGAGACACTATTCCTAAAAATGCTCGTAGCTGTTATGATTTCTAGGCTCATTCATCTGTCTTATTGCTTCAGTTCTTTGAGGTGTAAGATGCTTTTTACCTTGAGAAATGCAATGACCTAGAAAGACCACTTTGGTCTGACAAACTTGTAGCTTTTGTCTATTCACTTTACACCCTTCTTTTTCTAGAAAACATAGTAAACTCACAGTGGACCTTTCTGCAGTTTCTAGATCTGGGCAGCAAAGTAGTAGGTCATCCACATACTGCAAAATTACTACCTGTGGTTCGGGTTCAAACCTCTGGAGGACTGTTTGTAGGGCATTTGAATAAAGAGTAGGGGAGTGTATCATTCCCTGTGGAAGGCGTGTCCACGCCAACTGTTTGCCCTTAAATGTAAATGCAAACAAATGCCAACTGTCTTGGTGTAAAGGAACCGAGAAAAATGCATTTGAAAGATCTATTACAGTAAACACTTGAGAACTGGCTGGTATCTGTGATAGTAACGTATGAGGATTGGGTACAACTGGGGTGATTGGATCTAGAACTTTGTTTATTTCTCTTAGATCATGTACCATACGATATTTGGGCATAGAACCCTTATCAAGAGTTCTCTTCTTGACTGGATACAGAGGAGTGTTAGCAGGTGATTGTATCTCTACCAAAACTCCTTTCTCTCTATATCCCTCTATCTGTTTTGTAATCGCTAGTTCCTGCTGGGCACTCACAGGGTATTGTCTGAGCTGTGGGAGAACAGTTCCTGGTTGCACAGATAGTTTTACAGGAGAGATATGCAATAATCCCACATCAGTGTCACCCTGTGCCCACAGTGTTTCTGGGACCGTTGAGAGGTCTAGATCTGTGGTGTACTCTTTTTCTTCAGTATAATCCTCAAAAGCCTGAATTCTGACATATTGTTCTAATATTTCTGCATCATCAGGGATAGTCAGCATAACTGTGCCATCTTCCCTAAAATTGATGTTAGCTTCTAATTTCTTTAGGACATCAGTTCCCAACAAACATGTTGGGGCACCTCTGGCATACAAAAATCTGGATGCAAAACATTTAGGTCCTAATGAGACCTCTAGGGGCACAGTATATTGCAGTGTTCGAATTACCCCATCATAACCCTCAGCCAAAGTTGTTTGCTGTGAAACATCTTCTGGGTTCGGAAGAAAATCTTGATTCAAAATTGAGGAAGTTGCACCTGTATCTATCAAAAATGGAATCTCTCTTCCCCCCACATTCACCTGTATTATAGGTCTTCTAGCTGGTAGGGAAGTTTGTAACACATTGAGTCAATCTGAGTCTGGTATGGGACCATCCACTATGGATGTCTGTTGGGTGTCTGAGGGCTTATTCTTTGGTACAAATTTTCCTGATTTTATGTCTGCCTGCTTCTTTCTACATTCTCTCTGGAAATGTCCTGGTTTCTTGCAGTAATGACAGGGAAAATTATGTCTTGCCCTTCCACCTGTTGTGTTTGCTTGCGCTATTCTGACAGGTTTTTTCTTTTCTCTTAAATCCATAGCAATGCCCATACATCTTTGTTTCACTATCTGTGGTTGTTCTAGAGTTCTCCAATCTGGCGTAGCTGACTTGAATCTTTCCTTAATGCCTGGTTCAAGTCCCTCAATCAATTGTTTAGTATAGAGCCGGAGGACTCCTGGATCAGCAATATTTAATCCCTCATCCCTAAAGCTATCTTCCAGCTCCCGGGAATACTCATCTATGGATTGACCTGCTTTCTGCATAACTATGCCTGTGGATCCTCTCTCCCTCTGTTTTCCTTGCATGAACTGATTTAGAGCCTCTACAAACCGGTTTCCTGACTCTATCACAAAAGGTGCTCTTACATTTTCTCCTGCTGGTCTTTGAGCCTGTGTTGCTACAATCAGCTCCTGAAACATTCCCGATGGCATTTTTAGCCTACATAATTCCATTCCATCCATCCATGAACCATTATGTGTGCGAATTATTTGCTCTATATAACTAGCAAATCTATTTGGGTATCGAGTTGGATCTGGTGCATTCATAAGAAGAGACATACCCTCAGCTGGTGTCCATGGAAAATACTGCTGTGTTTCAATTTGCCTAGTAATTCTTTGATTAGGATTCTCGGGATCAGCTTCTCTCACTTCCCTTTGTTATTATCCTAACAGGTGCTAATAACTGATGGCCTTTAGGGGCCCCACAGGCGGAACACTCAGTTCTCCAATCCGGATTCTGCTGGCCACAATTTTGGCATACCCATCCTTCCACCCCGCTTAACCCAGGATATAAATTTGGTATGGGTTTCCCTCCCTCTGTACCTCCTGAAGGTACAAATGGTTGAACATTCGGATCTAGATAAGGAGGAGGAACTGAATGAGTCGTAGCACAACATTTTCTCGTACCCATACTCCATTTGGAAGTGTCTGGATCATACTTCCAATTCTCCTCTTTAGCTGTTTTTGAGACCTTTATCATACAGTGTATGATTTCTTCCCACCCATTATCCCTGATAATTCCACCTCGTTCTTTACTCAGTCTTTCCCATTCAGTGCTAAACATAAGTGCTTCTGAAATTCCCAATTTTTTTCTTACCCTTCTGATCTGCCTTCTGACTGTCCTTCCACATCTTTCCTGTATGATATCTTTTGCTTCTACTTGTCCTAAGACGGTTTTTGTCTGTTTATTTCCCATTTTTCTTTTCAATAATAGCTACACTTATCCTAGGTGACGTTTGGACAACCACCTCTCTGGAGTGATGTCTCGTTGCCTTCTTCCTAGGGAGCTAAAATATTGAAGGGCTGATCTGCTCCGTTCTTTCTAATGTGCAGAATAAACTTGATTCCTACAATGCACGCAAACAGGATCAGCAACACCAAACAGATCACCAAACTTTCCGTCTCTGTTATCATACTTGTCCCAGGCTCATGGACCCGTGTCCTGGGCTCATTCTATCAAACTCTTATCCAGAAATGAAGAAACAAGTTCTTAAAGAGAGTCAAGCATGGGCGGAGGTCTCCCCGAAAGGACGCAACCACATGACCCAGTTAGGCTGACTTCACTAATAAGACTTGTCCTAACAATTTCGGCTTATTGTTTTACGTACTTTTATCCTTCTTTCATAACATGCCACAACCTTCACACTGTTCACACACTGCCAGGGACAGGACTCATAAATCTATACAATATGGTAACCCGAGTTTTATAGGTATCTACTCACTACTAGACTAACCCAGCGTGACACGGCTCGTAGAGATCTTTCGGATAATACAGGGCAGATAAAAGAGAACTAATAATGTCTCTTACCTGGCCAGGTTTTTCAGTTCATTTGCCGTCCATTATCCCAGATCTCCGTTGTCCGTATCCGCAGGTGAATCTCGAGCAGATACTCTCGCCTCGGGTCCCTGTTTCGGGCGGCAAGAAATGTTGAGTCCTTTTCCGTCCCTGGCTTCCTGGATGTAGGGATCCAAGTAAATGACACGCAGCACAAAGGTTGTGTGGTCATAAACAGGGGTAGCCCCGGAGCACGCCTGCCTCACTGGGTGCTGTCCCTTCTTTATATAGTAAAAAGTTAGGCATTTACAGACATGCGCACATATTTCACAATCTCGTACAAAACAAGTCTATATTAGTGAAATGTTACAATATCTGGTATGTGGGTGAAGGACTATGATAACAAGAAGGAATGCGCGCGTGATTACTTCCATAAAAGAAAATGTCAAGTTTGCTGTTTAGAAGCAGATTTCTCAGGAGGAAGACAAGATGGATTCTTTGGTTCAGTCTGGTCTCCACACCATCTAGGTCCTCTCTGATCCGCTGAGGGTTTATTTCTTTAGAATCCATATAAAGAGAGTCAGAGTCAAGTTCCAACTTAAAACAAACGATTTTACTTAGTTCCTTTCTCAGTTCGTCCAGTTCACAATTAGGTACAGCACAGGTTACTTCACAAGACACAACATTTTCTGTCCCTGTGCTATCACTCTCTTCTTTAGGAATACCTCCGGATCACACCATTGTCCCCGGTACTGCAGCACTTTGTCTGACCAGTCTAACTAACTGTAGGAGTTCCCAGTCCGTTTCGCACCAGACACGCAGGTATCTTCCTAAGTAGCTGACCGCCATCATGACACAGCTGTCCTGTATTCCTCTGCTACTTTGCAAACATTATCCTTAGGCCCTGGAAGAGCTGGGCTCCTTTGCTTGTAGAATGTTACGTGGCTCAGCTGACCTGCACGGGTTTTGAGGCCCTTCTGCACTGTTCAGGTTCCCTGGCCCTTTTGACCAAAAGCAGGAATCTCTCTATACCTTATTCAGTTGGCCCCTCCTAACTAACTAGTTCCTATCATTCTATTCTATTGCTATTCCTACAATGCCCCCCTCTAGTGGGCTAATCTAATTCCTACAACTCACTGAATCCTATACTTTCTCTGCAATCACAGGAACATACAGCATGTACATTACATTATAGCAGCATTAAAGGCAGACATTCATAACAGATTACATAATATTTGCCAAGCATATGAGAAGTACCAACACTTTCAGGGACACAGAAGCAGGCGTAAGGCTAGCAGGGTATAAACTGTCCTCTGTACCCCCTTACATCTGCACCAGCCCCAATGCCTCCTGTGATGTCCGCACCAGCCCCAATGCCTCCAGCGATGCCCGCATCAGCCCCACTGTCTCCTGTGCTGTCCGCATCAGCCCCAGTGTTTCCTATGATGCATGTGCAAGCTCCAATGTTTCCTGTGATGTCCGCTCCAGGACAACTGTCTCCTGCAATGTCCACATCAGCCCCACTGTCTCCTGTAATGTCCCCACCAACCCCAATGCTTCCTGTGATGTCCACTCCAGCCCCACTGTCTCCCGCAATGTCCTCACTAGCCCCAATGCTGCCTGTGATGCCTACGCCAGCCTCAATCCCTCAATATCCACGCCACCCCCAGGTTAAATTGCCATGTTGGCACTTTGTGATAAATTAGTGGGTTTTGGGATGTCATTTGGGCACTTGATGTCTAAAAAGGTTTGCCATCACTGCTCTAGACTGTATTATAGTCATCGAACATCTTTATCCTTTAAGTTCTCTTTAAAATGTAGGAGCACTCGGGTGTTGAGAGAAACTAGATGATCAAGGGAAGATGGTATGTCTACCATTTAATTTGACTTTGACCCCCCTGGATAGACTGGTTTAGAAGATAGCCTGGAGGGTGTAATTGTTTCAGGCCAATTCAGCAGAAAGGGTGGTCTCTTCATGCGGCGCCTGTAACGTTAAGTTCACATGTTCAGTAATCATCCATTTGACACAGTTCCAGCAGCAAATCAGTTATCTTAGCAGTATAACCTTGTGCAGACACATTTTTTCCTGCGAAAAAAAAAAATTGCAACTGGAACTGTATTATTAACATTGAAGTCTATGGAAAATGGATCTGTTAGGCTATGCTCACATATGTAATAATCAGGAGTTAGAACAGATCCAGCAGCAATTCGTTAACAAAAAGTTAGGCATACACAATTTTTTTTTGTCAAAACACAAAAATTCAGCTTGGTTTAAGTTTACTGGTGGGAATTTTGGCGGTTTTTTGCAATACACAATCCTTCAATAAATCACAGTTCAAGCACGACTCTGGCACAGTCTCTAGACACACATGACCTGATTTTCAGGCTTAAGTAGATCCTGTTCGTGACGCCAAAAGTTGGAGCGCCCCGGCGGGCAGTGGGGTACTCGGGACCGGGTCCTTCGGTTCTCAGGGGGATGTCAGGGTGGCTGACCCGGTCCATGGCCCGTGGGACGTCCGTATTTAAAAGGGAAAGGTCTTTAAAGGGATATGTTCGTGACACCACCTGTGGTATTCGGTCAGGGTGACCAACGCTGCTAAGGGGTCCGCTGGGGTGATGTTATGGTAGCTAGATGGTATACCTTCCCACAGGTGATGTATGTCCCCAGGGCTTCCCAGTGTGTAGATGGTGGATGGTGTGAGGCGCAGTGAAGAACGAGGACACAAGATTGCAGTCTCTTTACCTTTTACTGAAGGCTTCAGCATCCACAGTCCAGAGTACCAGATCACAGGGCAGGCAGAGTCCGGCCAGTTTGGAGGTAAATCCAGAGTCCCCTTATCCAGGTGGAAATCAGTAGCATTCCTCTAGCGCCGTGGTTTTGTAGTACCTTACTGCTAAGCCTCTCATAAGGTCCTCACAGATGTTGTCGATGTTATCGATGTTATCTCTCTCTCTGTCCCCCAGATGGATAGGACAAACCCGTATGACCGGTGGCTTGAGGCTTTTTACAGGGACTCTATCATGCCCCGGCCTCTCGTGGGTGCCACCTTGCCTCCTTGGTATAGAGCGGATCAGTAACTTGCAATTAGCTGTCCTGTCGGTCTCTGGAGCAAGGCATAAAGGACTGTTGCTCCCTCGGTGTTCCGGCTACCGGGATCCTGCGCCTCAGAAGGAGGCAGCCTGTGCAGGGCAGAGCTCCTTCTGGTTTCCACTCCTTTGCTATGACTTCCTCACCCTCTCCACAATACAGTTCTCTTTTCGAGTCCTTTCTTAGGAACTGCCGCACGTGGGGCAGGCGCAGCTCCGTGACCTTCTGTCTAGGCCTCTGACAAGCTCCCACCCCTGTCAGGGACCAACTACCTGAGTAAAGCTCAGCCAGCAACTGCCTAACTTCCTCTCCAGGCCACAAGTTTTACCTAAGTGTGAAGAGTGCCCTAATAATTAGGAGCATAGCTCCCCCTGGTGGACTGGAGTATGAAATGTGTTGTATGTTTGTGTTTCCTGGTAAAGAGATCTCCTTTATCGCCTCCAAACATAACATCACTCCCCCCTAGAGGAAAATGACATTACTGCAACAACCAGGACCCTGGGGCGCTGCACTTACATTCTACAGGATGGTGGGGAAGGAGACAGTATGTCGAGGGTTGCAGGAGCTCTGGTGTTGGTGAGGCGGTAGCTCTGGTGTTGGTGAGGAGGTAACGGGGTCACTGCAGGCTGTAAGCTTTCTTGAAGAGGTGAGCTTTCAGGTTCCGTCTGAAGGATCTGAATGTGGTTGATAGTCGGACGTGTTGGGGCAAAGAATTCTAGAAGACGGGGGATATTTGGGAGAAATCTTGGAGGTGATTAGGTGAGGAGCAAATAAGTGTGGAGGAGAGAAGGAGATCTTGGGAGGACTGGAGATTAGGTGATTGCTGCAAGATCCGTTTCAAATGGATGAATGCTGGACATGTGAACAGAGCCTAAGGCTACGTTCACACTAATTTGGTCAGTATTTCACATCAGTATTTGTAAGCTAAAACCAGGAGTGGGTGATAAAAACAAAAGTGGTGATGTGTTTCTATAAGGCCGGCGTCACACTAGCGAGTTTTACGGACGTAAGAGCACATAAAATACGTCCGTAAAACACGCCTAACAAACATCCCAATTATTCTCTATGCCTCTGCTCCTATCTTCCGTATTTTACTGATCAGTATTATACGGCTTTCTACGGTCATAGAAAATCGCAGCATGCTGCGTTTGTCACCGTATTGCGCAAAAAAACCCGCCAATTAAGGTCTATGGAAGCCAGAAAAATACGGATTACACACGGACCAGCAGTGTGCCTTGCGAGAAATACGCAGCGGTGTTAGAGAGAAAAGTCGGCACTTCAGTAAAATCACACTGACAACTTACAGTAGAATAGGTAGAATAAATGTGTACACATAGAATTGGTATATATATATATATATATATATATGTCAGTGAGACACATATATGTATATATATATTAATATTTCATACAGCGCGAGATAGCTTTAAAGCCGGTAATTCAATTGCCGGCTTTTGCTATCTCCTTCCTAAACCCGACATGATATGAGACATGGTTTACATACAGTAAACCATCTCATATCACCATTTTTTTTGCATATTCCACACTACTAATGTTAGTAGTGTGTATATGCAAAATTTGGCCGTTCTAGCTATTAAATTAAAGGGTTAAATGGCGGAAAAAATTGGCGTGAACTCCCGCGCAATTTTCTCTGCCAGAGTAGTAAAGCCAGTGACTGAGGGCAGATATTAATAGCCTGAGAGGGTCCATGGTTATTGCCCCCCCCCCTGGCTAAAAACATCTGCCCCCAGCCACCCCAGAAAAGGCACATCTGGAAGATGGATCACCAGCACACATTACACTTCACACTCCGGCCACTAGGGGGAGAAAAAGGCTTTATTTATTGGGCCACTCCTCACGCTGGTAAAACTAGGGGTTGGATAGGAAGTTAGTCAGAAGCTGACTGGGTTGGATTCAGGTAACATCCCGTGGCAGGGGGTGTTGCAGGGAGAAGAGACAGGGGGGTCCCTGTCAGGCGTGGGAACCTGGCAGGTGCCTAGCGAACAGAGCAGAACGTTACGGAACCGCGCCTGCACACCCCGCGGCGGTATTCTAAGAGAGTAACACGAAGGGAAGGATATTGTGGAACTGTGAGAAACGAGATCAAGCACAAAGGAGAGCCAGTAGGAGTCGTGCCGTGAGACCGAGGCAACATCCTACTGAGGCGCGTAGCCGGTGGCCAGAACACCGCGGGAGTAACTGACTCTAGGCCTTACTTCGAACTCCGCAGGACAGTTAATTATAGGTTGGCTGTCTGCCTTAAATTTCCTACGAAGACATAGGGGGCAACGCGTGGAGAGGGGCGTCTCTAGGGTCCCGGAAGAGCTCCGAGCCTTCCCGTCATACGGGTGCGTCCTAGCCATAACATATCTGGGGGACGAGAAACTAGTAACATCTGGAACAAGAGAGAGAGAATTAGAAAGAACGAACGAGAACAGAAGTTGTGAGGACTATTCCGAATGCTCAGCAGGGTAGCACTACAACACACAGGCGCTAGTGGTAGGCACTGATTTCCACCTGCAAAGGGAACTCTGGATGTGCCCATCAGACCAGCCGGTCTCTGATAGCCCTGTTAATCGTGCTCTGGATTGAGGATCCTGAAGTCTTCAGTAAAGAGGTAAAGAGACTGCAACCTTGTGTCCTCGTTATTGCCTGCACCTCACACCATTACCATCCACCTTACTGGGAAGCCCTGGGGACACACTTCACCTGTGGGAAGGTATACCATCCAGCTGTCATTCCATCACCCCAGCGGACCCCACAGCAGCGTCGGTCACCCTGACCGAATACCACAGGTGGCATCACGAAACCTTGACAGACTCCTATCACCTTTTATTGGACGCCCCTTAGCAGGGTCACGGACCGGGTCTAGCCACCGTGACAGCCTCAGAACTGAATCAGAGAGGCCCGGTACCGAGAACTCGTGGCCCTGTGTCTGGGGGCGCTCCATTTCTCTTCCCCTTCTAGGAGTTTGCGAAAGGATAGGAGAGGTTGAGCATTTAGGATTATAGTGCACAGCCATTTTGTTGGTGACTGCAATGTGATAGTGACATGTGGACAGTGTCACTGAGGAGTCGGACCGCTGGCAGTGCTACTTTTGGCTGTCCTGCTAATCCAGGTGAAAATAGATATAGCTCATCTGCCCACAGTGCAATGTAAATATGCATTGAATAAATGCAATTAAAACAATGTTTTTGGGTTAACCTTTTACAATGCTCATTGTATGGCAAAAATTACCTGGTAACATGATTCTCAGATCAGTATGATGACGGTGAGAATGAAAATCCCGACATTTCTAAAGACAAAACCAAATAACTTGCTTGTGTCACCATTTTCTTAGACTCTAAACATTTTTATTTTTCTATAATTATTCTGTGTAAGGGCTTGTTTTTGCGTGGACAGCCGACATGTTTATTTGGGGTACATATTGTTTTGAGCACTTTTTATTGCATTTTTAGGAAGGTGTGGTGATAAAAAAAACAACAAAAAAAACGCAGTTCTGTGTATGGCATTTTCTGTAGGGGAGAATTAGATTTATATTTTTATATAAAAAACATAGTACAAAAAAGCCAGCTGTATAGCCCAACATAGGTCACAACACCATTGCATTTACATCAACCAATTCATGGAGGGGGTGATTGCCTAATATTAAACATGCACCCAGATAAAGCTTGTATAGGGTGCTGGTCACACAGATGAAGAGCACAGTGTCTGACTTACAGCTGATTAGTGATTCCCAAACTATTAGATCAGGTTGGCTGCCCAAATGTGCCACTGTAATTTATATGTATTGCATATAACATCCCCATATCTTCCACTGACTCCTCAATGTCTATTGATCAATGTGAAATGTAAATGTCCCCCTTATCCTGCCTGGGGGAACCCAGTTAGCACATGACTTCCATCTCTGAAACCTCACACACAACCTTTAAAATGTAAATTAAGAGTGTAATCTATATGGCTGCTACATCCTGGACATCATCCCCTGACTTATAACATTTTTTAGGCGAGAGTCATATCATACAGGTAATATATGAGATACCATAGTTGAAGGGGGTAGGGTGTGGTGTGCTGTGCCATGAAGAACCTTCCCATTGGTGCATCCAGGAAGGAGGGAGAAGTATTGGACAACCCAGCCTCAATACTGTATATAATAAATGGACTATTTCCTTTATGTTGACAAAAGTTGGGGACACAAGCCAATAGGACTTGTGCATAGTACTGGCTGCAATAAAATGGCACCAGATTCCACCTACATCTGTGAACTGAGAATGCCTCATGGCCTGCCCAGGTCACAGCTGATGTGGCCACAGTAGATATGGTCAGACACCGACCTTAGTCTCATATGCCTTGTGGCTGCCATATTTGCTGTGTGGAAGTGTCGTGCTCAGAAACAAACTACCATAAGTAAACTTTTAACATCAATTACAAACATAAAAAAAAAAAAAAATTTTGGGATGCATTCTATTTAAATGCGACTTTTTAAATTGCACATTAGAAATACACCAGAAATATACCAGAAGTGATAAGAGCAACTTCCTAAAACTAACTGCAGCTTTGTTTTTATGACTATTCTACAAATACACTTGCGCATGCCCTTACAGTTATTGCTCCCTCAGTTGTTAATCCTCTTTGCTATCCCCAAACTCCAGCGCCAACAAACAAATACTGATCTCTCCATCCCTTTTATCCTTCATCTGACCTCATCTGCAGACTCTCTCCTAAACCTTCAATCCCTCCTTTTAGAACAACAACAAAAAATAACAGCCATGCATTCTCCTTCTGCCACTTACTTTCTCTGTTCCTGCCACTCCCTACTGCTAGTGATTATATCTCTGAATCCTGGTCCTTCTCGTCTAATAGTTTCTATTATTTCTCTTTCCTATCACTCTTCTGCTACTCCCTGCAATCCCTCTAACCTAAAACCCATGTGCTTGACCCCTGCTCCACCACTCCCTCTTTCTGCAGCATTTTGGAATGCACACTCTGTCTGTAATAAATTCAAGGTTGCTCACGACCTCTTGTTTTCTCATTATCTATCCTTCTTGGGATTTCCAGAAACATGCAACCCTCTGACACATCCTCCTTTGTTTTGCTGTGTTATGGTGGCCTTCACTCCATCCTCACTCCTCCCACCTAGCAATAAACATGGAGTTGGCCTTCTTTCTAGGAATTGATATTTCAACCCAATCCAAACTCCACGCTCCCTTATTCTCTATTCTTTTGAAGAGCACACTGTTTATATGGAATCCCAGAAAAACATATACACCAACTTAGAAAAAACAGAGATCCCTAAAAAATAACCTTTATTAATATAATTAAAAAAGACTATATTTATCCACAATCAATAAAAAAGTATTAAATGTACCTAGTGGACCCTAGACCGAGCTACAATGCACCCTGCCTAACAGTGGAGGTTGGCACCCTACTTTACCGCGGTAGGCGCCCCCACTCCTCGGCGGCTAGCCCTTACAAGCCCTATAAGGACCTATAGTTAGAGAAAGACTAATTAGCCCTACTGAAATCTATACTAATACCCTACCTAACAGTGGAGGTTGGCACCCTAATTTACTGCGGTAGGCGCCCCCACTCAACGACGGCTAGCCCTAGGGTCCCTAACAGTCCCTAAAGTTCGGGATAGACAAAAAGATATGTCCCACAAACACCACTGATACCCGTAATGGAGAAAAAACAAAAATAGAAAAAATATTTATATTCAAAACAAAGAATAAATGTATATCACAAAAATATATATATATACTAGCACCTTATAATACTAGTGTAGAAAGATGCTATGATGGAAGAAACATATACCACAGGTGCTGTATAATAAAGATACCTTAACCCAAATACGGGTATACTGGATGCAATAATATGTCCAAACAAGATAATACACAGCACTTAGATGAAGTCCATTTTCTGTTACACTTCAATGGTGCAAATGTTTGATGTAAAGTAAAAAAAGAGGAAAATACCTCTAAAAGGCACACAGTCAGAACCACAACCACCACTCGATAATAATATTGCGAGAACTCCTCAGAGTACTTATAATGAGGGTAAAAGGGCTCAATCGTCCTTTTTATGCAAATAGACAATCAGATCCATATTATAACCAATATACTCATCTATTTGCTGAAATCTCATGGTGTGGGTCCGACTGTAGCCAAAATGACACAGGGCGATTATGTGTAGATGAACATCACCAGCGTCTGTCAGATACTTCCCCAGCAATGCCCAACGCGTTTCCCCCCCATAGGGAATGGCGGGGGTTCATCAGGGGTAATGCAGTCACACATACAGTGAAGATGCTGTTGTAGTAAGACTTACTACAACAGCATCTTCACTGTATGTGTGACTGCATTACCCCTGATGAACCCCCGCCATTCCCTATGGGGGGGAAACGCGTTGGGCATTGCTGGGGAAGTATCTGACAGACGCTGGTGTAGTAAGACTTACTACAACAGCATCTTCACTGTATGTGTGACTGCATTACCCCTGATGAACCCCCGCCATTCCCTATGGGGGGGAAACGCGTTGGGCATTGCTGGGGAAGTATCTGACAGACGCTGGTGATGTTCATCTACACATAATCGCCCTGTGTCATTTTGGCTACAGTCGGACCCACACCATGAGATTTCAGCAAATAGATGAGTATATTGGTTATAATATGGATCTGATTGTCTATTTGCATAAAAAGGACGATTGAGCCCTTTTACCCTCATTATAAGTACTCTGAGGAGTTCTCGCAATATTATTATCGAGTGGTGGTTGTGGTTCTGACTGTGTGCCTTTTAGAGGTATTTTCCTCTTTTTTTACTTTACATCAAACATTTGCACCATTGAAGTGTAACAGAAAATGGACTTCATCTAAGTGCTGTGTATTATCTTGTTTGGACATATTATTGCATCCAGTATACCCGTATTTGGGTTAAGGTATCTTTATTATACAGCACCTGTGGTATATGTTTCTTCCATCATAGCATCTTTCTACACTAGTATTATAAGGTGCTAGTATATATATATATTTTTGTGATATACATTTATTCTTTGTTTTGAATATAAATATTTTTTCTATTTTTGTTTTTTCTCCATTACGGGTATCAGTGGTGTTTGTGGGACATATCTTTTTGTCTATCCCGAACTTTAGGGACTGTTAGGGACCCTAGGGCTAGCCGTCGTTGAGTGGGGGCGCCTACCGCAGTAAATTAGGGTGCCAACCTCCACTGTTAGGTAGGGTATTAGTATAGATTTCAGTAGGGCTAATTAGTCTTTCTCTAACTATAGGTCCTTATAGGGCTTGTAAGGGCTAGCCGCCGAGGAGTGGGGGCGCCTACCGCGGTAAAGTAGGGTGCCAACCTCCACTGTTAGGCAGGGTGCATTGTAGCTCGGTCTAGGGTCCACTAGGTACATTTAATACTTTTTTATTGATTGTGGATAAATATAGTCTTTTTTAATTATATTAATAAAGGTTATTTTTTAGGGATCTCTGTTTTTTCTAAGTTGGTGTATACACACTGTTTATATGTTCTCTCCTTTCAACCTCCAAAGTCACTGTCCGATAGTGACATGCCCCTTCAGTATCCCGGGCCCTGCCACCACCTTAATTGACCACCTCAACTCCGGACATCTACACCTTATCTCTGCTGACATCCCTACCATCATCATGGGTGACTTCAGCATCACCTTTGGCACTGACCTACTTCATCCTTTGGTCTCGTACAATGTTACTCCACACCCACCCTTAAGTATGGAAATACACTAGATCTCACCCCCAATCTTCCTTATCTAACCTTATAACCTCACATCTTGCTTATCTGACCACAATCTATTAACCTTCTTATACCAGTTCTCTTCAACTGACTTCCATATCTGAAATTAGTACATCCATTCAAAAACCTTTCACACCTAGAGACTTGCACATTCTCTGAATCTGTTCCTTGGGTGTAACCTTGGCTCTGCTATGGCCTTCAAACCACACAGCAAAGCCATTGCCACCTCCTGATGCCTCCAACTTAAAAATATTTCCAGCATTCGCCTTTTGTTCAACCCCAAATCAGCAAAAATATTAGTTCATCCCCACATCATCTCCTGCTTAAACTATTTCTGTATTCTCATTTGTGGCCTACCAACTAACACTCTCGCTCCTTTCTAATTAATCCTTAACTCCAATTAATCCACTACTCTTCTGCGCTAGGCCAATCCATTCACAGGCTTCTAATTCCCCGGCAAATCCAGTTTAAATTACTAACAGTAACTTACAAGTTCATTCATAATATGTCTTCCCCATACATCTCTGGACATAGTCTCCTGTTACCTCCCCACACATAATTTCTGGTCTTCATAAAATCTTCTTCTTTTCTCCACTCTCTTACATTTCTCACCCAATCATCTCCAAGATTGTTTCCAAACATCCCCCATCTTCTTGAATTCATTGCTTCAGGACATTTGATTGTTCCAACAATTGAAGGCTTCAAGCACAACCTGAAAACTCATTTCTAAAGGAAGGCCAAAAACCTTCAATAAACCCACTGCCCTCTCACTACTAAGGAGGCTGTTCCAACTCCCTAAAAGACAATACATAATCTGTCTATTTCACTAAAATCCCCCCTTATTAATAGGTGATTAAGTGAACAGAAATGAGCACTAGTTGAAACAACATTAAGTTACAATCACAAAAACTTAAATTTTTACATATAATAGCAAACAAACATCTAGTGACCTCCGATGTGAGAGACACTTATGGCTAAAGACTCCATTGAGCACCTTATACAGAGATATATATTATTATGTACTAATGTGCAATACTATGTTGTGTAGATGATAAACACCTCTAGTTATCAAATTATACTCAGTATTAGATGGTGGCCCAATTCTAACGCATCAGGTATTCTAGAATATGTATGTATGTATATAGCAGCCACATAGTATATAGCACAGGCCACGTAGTATATAGGAGCCATGTAGTATATAGCAGACACGCAGTATATAACACAGCCACGTAGTATATAACACAGCCCATGTAATATAAAGCACAGCCCACGCAGTATATAACACAGTCCACACAGTATATAACACAGTTCACGCAGTATATAACACAGCCCACGCAGTATATAACATAGCTAACGCAGTATATAACACAGCCCACGCAGTATATAACAGTGGCCACACAGTATATAACACAGCCCACGCAGTATATAACACTGCCCACGTAGTATATAACACTGGCCGCGCAGTATATAGCAGCCACGCAGTATATAACACAGCCCACGCAGTATATAACACAGCCCACGCAGTATATAACACTGGCCACGCAGTATATAACACTGGCCACGTAGTATATAGCAGCCACGCAGTATATAACACAGCCCACGTATTATATAGCAGTGTGGGTACCATATCCCTGCTAAACAAAATAATTAAAATAAAAAATAGTTATATACTCACCTGCCGGCGTCCAACGAAGCTGTCCCGATGCGCGCGCTGCTGCCACCAGGTTCCGTTCCCAGCGATGCATTGCGAAATTACCCAGATGACTTAGCGGGTTTTTTGTTTTTTTATTATTTTTAACATTAGATCTTTTTACTATTGATGCTGCATAAGCAGCATCAATAGTAAAAAGTTGTTCACACAGGGTTAATAGCAGCGTTAACGGAGTGTGTTACCCGCGGCATAATGCGGTCCGTTAACGCTGCCATTAACCCTGTGTCAGCGCTGACTGGAGGGGAGTATGGAGCGTGCGCCGGGCACTGACTGGACGGAAGTAGGGAGGGACTAATTCTCTGCCAGACTGTGCCCGTTGCTGATTGGTCGCGGCCTAGCGGCAGCGACACGTCGGCAACGCGGGATTTCTGTTACAGACAGACGGAAGTGACCCTTAGACAATTATATATATAGATAACTTCATGCTATTTTAAAGTGCATGTGCCAATTGAATAAGGGGATATGTCTCTATAATTAACATAGACTGCTTTCAGGCACTAGGGCCCATACCAGTCCTGTACTTAAGAGCAAATCACCCTACGCAGGCCAAATACTGCTAATAATAAATTATAGATTATAGGCATAAAGTCTCTGAGTTTTACTTACTCACTGTGTGGAGTCAATGCCGTGAGAGAATGTGATGGTGACAAACTCCAAAGCACATGGTAACTGAACATGGGTGTCTGAGTCAGTTTCAAAGAAGGTCCCTAAACTTGTGTAAATGTTAGTGTAGTGTCATTGTGTTCATATACAAACCAATCGCAGTCTGCTCTGGTGTTTGAAAAATGATATGTAGTCATGTCCTCCGTTGGATAGTGCGGTAAGTCTAAAAGGCCTTGTTCATGAAGATCCCTCAAAAACTGAATTTGACATCGATATGCCTGGTTTTTTGGTTAACACTTTCCATCTGTGGGACTGCCTTACATCCTCATTTATTTTCAGTGATCTTTGCAGGTCCAATTTGTTGTTGTCCCGAATGCAAACATCTGCCTCAGCCAAATAACTTATTGGCAGACACAACATTCTTTGACACTGTCAAATACATTTTTAGGGCTTATTCACATGTCCGGTTTTTCCACGTACAAAAAACAATGGACCGATTATTCTGATCAGACCTTGATCAGAGTTTGATCAAAGTGTGGTCCAAGTGTTATCTGTTTTTTTCTTACGTAGAAAGAAAAGTTTCTCTACCTTCTCCATTCTGACACAAACACATTGACTTGCATTACCGATTTTGATCCAACCCTTGCAGGGCTGGCGTCAGCGCCAGGCGTACCCGGGCAAGTGCTGGGGCCCTGGCGAGACAGGGGGGCCCATTCAAGGCCGGCGTTAAGGGCAGGCAGTGCCTAGGACCACCGCTCCCCCAGGGGCCCTCAGTTAGCGGCACATCACGGAGCTGACTCGGCAGGGGAGGGGGAGCGGCCGGGGGCTGTCTAATTATACTCACCTACTCCTGGCGGCTGGCGCGGTCCCTGGCTCCCCAGCTTCTTCCTGTACTGAGCGATCACATGGTACCACTCATTACAGTAATGAATATCCAGCTCCACCTCCCATAAGGGTGGAGCCGCATATTCATTACTGTAATGAGCGGTAACGGTGACCGCTCAATACAGGAAGAAGCTGCCGGGAAGCAGGGACTGCACCAGCCGCCAGGAGTAGGTGAGTATAATGGGGAGGGGGAGCGCTGCACGATATTCACCTGCTCCTCGCTCCAGCCGCCGCTCTGTCTTCCACGTCCTCTGCAGTGACGCTGAGGTCAGAGGGCGCGGTGACGTGGTTAGTGCGCGCCCTCTGCCTGAGCATCAGTGCAGAAGATGCTGAAGAAGATGGAGCGGCAGCTGGAATGAGGAGCAGGTGAATATTGAAAGTGCCGGGGGCCTGAGCGACGGAGAGGTGAGTATGCGATTTTTTTTTTTTTTTTAATTGCAGCAACAGCAAATGGGACAAGTGACTGTATGGAGCATCTTATGGGGCAATAACGTTTATGCAGCACTATATGGGGCAAGTGTCTGTATGGAGCATCTTATGGGGCCATAATCAATGTTTGTGCAGCACTATATGGGGCAAGGGTCTGTATGGGGCATCTTATGGGGCAATAATGTTTGTGCAGCACTATATGGGGCAAGTGTCTGTATGGAGCATCTATGGGGCCACAATGTTTGTGCAGCACTATATGGGGCAAGTGTCTGTATGGGGCCATAACATTTGTGCAGCACTATATGGGGCAAGTGTCTCTATATACTACATGGCTGTTCTATATACTACGTGGGCCGTGTTATATACTACGTGGGCTGTTATGTGCTATGTGGGCTGTGCTATATACTAGAGGCTGTTCTATAAACTATGTTCCGTGTTATATACTACTAGATTGTGGCCCGATTCTAAAGCATCGGGTATTCTAGAATATGCATGTCCCCGTAGTATATGGACAATGATGATTCCAGAATTCGCGGCAGACTGTGCCCGTCGCTGATTGGTCGAGGCAACCTTTATGACATCATCGTCGCCATGGCAACCAATTAGAGACGCGGGATGTCTACGTCCTTTATGACATCATCGTCGCTGTGCCCGTTGCTGATTGGTCGAGGTCTGGCGGCCTTTATGCCTGGCGGCCATTATGACATCTACGTCGATACTGTGCCCGTCGCTGAATCAGAAACGTGGGATTTCTACATCCTTTATGACATCATCGTCACTGTGCCCGTCGCTGATTGGTCAAGGCCTGGCGGCCTCGACCAATGAGAGACGCGGGATGTCTACATCCTTTATGACATCATCGTCGCTGTGCCCGTCGCTCATTGGTCGAGGCCTGGCGGCCTCGACCAATCAAAGACGCGGGATTTCTACATCGATACTGTGCCCGTCGCTGATTGGTCGAGGCCTGGCGGCATCGACCAATCAGGGACGTGGGATTTCCAGGACAGACAGACAGACAGACGGAAAAACCCTTAGACAATTATATATACTAGATTGTGGCCCGATTCTAACGCATCAGGTATTCTAGAATATGCATGTCCCCGTAGTATATGGACAATGATGATTCCAGAATTCGCGGCAGACTGTGTCCGTCGCTGATTGATCGAGGTAACCTTTATGACATCATCGTCACCATGGCAACCATTATGACATCATCGTCGCTGTGCCCGTTGCTGATTGGTCGAGGCCTGGCGGCCTCGACCAATCAGACGCAGGATGTCTACGTCCTTTATGACATCATCGTCGCTGATTGGTCGAGGCTGACAGGCCTCGACCAATCAGGGATGCGGGATTTCTACGTCGATACTGTGCCCGTCGCTGATTGGTCGAGGCCTGGCAGCCTCGACCCAGCCTCGACCAATCAGGGACGTGGGATTTCCAGGACAGACAGACAGACAGACGGAAAAACCCTTAGATAATTATATATATAGATAGATGTGGCTGTGCTATATACTACTAGATTGTGGCCCGATTCTAACGCATCAGGTATTCTAGAATATGCATGTCCCCGTAGTATATGGACAATGATGATTCCAGAATTCGCAGCAGACTGTGCCCGTCGCTGATTGGTCGAGGCAACCTTTATGACATCATCGTCGCCATGGCAACCATTATGACATCTACGTCGATACTGTGCCCGTCGCTGATTGGTCGAGGCGAATTCGCGGCAGACTGTGCCCGTCGCTGATTGGTCGAGGCAACCTTTATGACATCATCGTCGCCATGCTGTGCCCGTCGCTGATTGGTCGAGGCCTGGTGGCCTCGACCAATCAGAGACGCGGGATTTCCAGGACAGACAGACAGATAGAAAGACAGACAGACAGACAGACGGAAAAACCCTTAGGCAATTATATATATAGATGGCTGTGTTATATGCTACGCGGCTGTGCTATATACTACGTGGGCTGTGTTATATACTACATGGCTGTGTTTATATGCGATAATGAATCGTGGTATGTGTTAAAGGGGGGGCCCACTGAGACTCGTTCGCCCGGGGCCCTCAAAAACCTGAAGCTGGCCCTGAACCCTTGGATCAAAATCGAACATGTTGCCTCATTTTTACCTGGATAGCCCCATTGAGTATCACAAGTACGACGGTTATTCGTTAAAAACATGGACAGCACTAGTAAATCAAAAAAATTGGATGTCTGAATGACCCCTTATCCAGAGTTGTTTTTTACAAGTCCTTCTGACAGCTCTATCAGAGAGCATAAATTGGTGGATTTTCCGTTACAGAGGTCTGCAGCCCAGTCAGCATCCACCTCTCTGGTCACTTTATATGTATCACTTGCTGGTAATCTTAGAGAGACATGGTTCCCTTTTAAACCTTTCTGAGTGAGATTCCTACTGCTGCCTCGTCAGGGAATATACTCGTTATTCGAGATTTCCAAGCACGCTCAGGGGTTTTCCGAGTGCCCGGAGATTTCGTTTTTCTTGCCGCAGCTGAATGATTTACATCTGTTAGCCAGCTTGATTACATGTGGGGATTCCCTAGCAACCAGGCAACCCCCACATGTACTTATGCTGGCTAGTAGCTGTAAATCATTCAGCTGCGGCGAAGAAAACTAAATCTCCGAGCACTAAAAAATACTCGGAGGACCCCGAGCGTGCTCAGGAAATCTCGAGTAACGAGTATATTCGCTCATCACTAATAATGTATAGAAATTTTCCTATTTCCATTTTATAATGATTGTCATTTGGCAGCAAAATACTTTTGGTTTTCCATCACATATAAAACACGCATCCATTATAATCTATGGTGCTGATCATGTTTGTGTATTTTTTTGTGGTACAAATACTTCTCCTTTTTTTGATCCACGTCAGAAAACAAAATTAACCATGTACGCATGTACAAACGCATGCAAAAACGCATGCTAACGCAGCGTTTTTTATCCGCATCAGCTTATGCATGGCGGCAAAAAAACGCTGCGTGTGCATGCGCTTGTATGCGTTTTGTCCTGAGTTTGCGTTGTTTATGCGCATGCGTTCGATATTTCCAGGAGGGCACGTCTCAATCGGTTTCTGGACATGCGCAGTCCGATGTACGCAAGCACATCGAACGCATGAGTACGCATGTCCTTGCATTCCTATGCATTCCCATAGACTTGAATGCGTTGTTTTGATGCACTCCTTCAGCAAGCGTCCGCATGCGTATGGTGGTGGAAATTTGACGCCTCAAAAATTGCGACATGGTGCGTTAGCCGGGCCCCGCCGTACACTGCAAAATGAAGCATGCGTGCGCAAACGCAGGCAAGCGTATGCAAACGCATGTACCTGTGTCTACAATGTAAAAGATATGAGAACACAACGATGTATGCGTCAGAAACGCTGTGGACACAACAGCAAATGTCAAACCGGCCGTAAGGTACCGTCACATTTAGCGACGCTGCAGCGATCTAGACGACGATGCCGATCGCTGCAGCGTCGCTGTTTGGTCGCTGGAGAGCTGTCACACAGACAGCTCTCCAGCGACCAACGATCCCGAAGTCCCCGGGTAACCATGGTAAACATCGGGTTACTAAGCGCAGAGCTGCGCTTAGGAACCCGATGTTTACCCTGGTTACCAGTGAAGACATCGCTGAATCGGCGTCACACATGCTGATCCAGCGATGTCAGCGGGAGATCCAGCGACGAAATAAAGTCCTGGACTTTCCCCAGTGACCAACGATCTCCCAGCAGGGGCCTGATCGTTGGTCGCTGTCACACATAACGATTTCGTTAACGATATCGTTGCTACGTCACAAAAAGCAACGATATCGTTAACGATATCGTTATGTGTGACGGTACCTTTAGTCTATGGATCTGTGAAAATTAAGGACATCACTTGGATGCAGGGCCGGCCCGAACGTATAGGCGAACTAGGCAGCCGCCTAGGGCGCCGATCCAAAGGGGGCGCCAGAGAAAAAAATAGAAAAAATTATAAAAAATATTTTCAAAAGGCAAAAAGTTTTAGGGATGGAAAGAAAATTGTACATACATTTTTTTACCATACATTTAAAAGAAAAACTGTTGAGCTTCAATTTACGCATGGAAAGGAGGCGCTAAACTACGGACGTGAGTCGTTTGCATCGTCTGCTGACAGGTGTTTGATCCCACGCGTTTATTTTGCTCCTAAGTTTTCAAATGTTGGCAAAGCAAAGCAAACAACCAAAAATGCACACTTAGCACACACTACACTAAGGGGGCGCCCGAGAGAAAAAAATATGTATACTTAAAAGGTAGGTGTACCATACGGCCTATTTATACATAGTTTGGACTTTAGGTACTATGTACTAGTTGGCGATTATATTGATAGATGTCATCAGCAGTCGATGCGGCTAGTGGGAGGAGTCTGTTTTGACGCATTGGCGTAGACTGCCTGGCTGGACTGCCAGTCGGGCCAGCTAAGGCAAGGGAGATAGATAGTATCTACGTTTTATAATAGTAGGGGCACAACAAAATAGTTTCGCCTAGGGCACCGTAATCTCTCGGGCCGGCCCTGCTTGGATGTCATCAGTGTGTAATCCTTGGACTGTCAGTGACTGACATTACAATAAATAGGAGAAGCTGTATATATTTATTTTTTCATATGTGAAAATCACTGATGGTAAAAGCTGACTCGGAGCAAACACTGATGACACTTAAAAACAATGGTGACACTCGGACCAGCTTTTTGCGAATGTGAAAAATGACTGATCTAAATCTCAGTGGTTGTGCCACCGCAATATTTTCTCATAAATTATGCAGGAATGCCGCCTTTACATCAGACTGTTTCACCTGCCTTTTCTTTATGGCTAGCACTGTGACCAAAGTCCTGATTATTGCATGTTTGACTACTAGAGCAAATGTCTCACATAGTCCTTTCCAAATTATTGTGAGTATCCCTTGGCCACCAGTCTTGTTTTCTATCACTCTGCAGTGTCAGTGAACTTCCTGTCCAAATTTTTTAAATCCGACACGTGATTCTGAGACTGTTTTTTGTGACACATTGTACTTTATGTTGGTGGTAAATTTAGATCGATATGTTTTGCACTTATTTGTGAAAATATCTGAACTCGGGCAAAATTTTAGAAAAAAAAAATCAAAATTTTCAATCTTTTAATTTCTATACCCAGTTAGTCATGCTGTACAAAACAATTAATAAACAACATTTCCCATATGTCTACTTTACATATGCGTTATTTTTCAAACATTTTTTATTTTGTTAGGCTTTTAGGAGGGTAAAAGTTGAGCAGCAATTTCTCATTTTTTTCAAGACACTTACAAAACCTGTTGCTTTAGGAACCTATTTCAGATTTACATGAACTTTACGGGGCCTTTATATTGGAAATTCTGCAAAAGTGATACCATCTTAAAAACTGTACCTCTCAAATACTTCAAAACTGCTGTCAGGAAAATGTTTTAACTCTTCAGATGCTACACAGGAATTAATGCAAAATGGAATTAAAAAAAAAAAAAAAATGTAGTTTTTCCACTAAAATGTCTTTAGCCCCAATTTTTTCACTTTTAGGCTGCCGTCACACTAGCGAGTTTTACGGACGTAAGAGCGCAGAAAATACGTCCGTAAAACTCGCCAAACATACGGCACAATTATTCTCTATGCCCCTGCTCCTATCTGCCGTATTTTACTGATCAGTATTATACGGCTTTGTACGGCCGTAGAAAATCGCAGCATGCTGCGTTTGTCACCGTACTGCGCAAAAAATACGCCAATGAAAGTCTATGGAAGCCAGAAAAATACGGATTACACACGGACAAGCAGTGTGACTTGCGAGAAATACGCAGCGGTGTTAGAGAGAAAAGCCGGCAATTCAGTGCGGTGTACAGTAAAATCACACTGACAGCTGACATTAGAATAGGTTGAATAAATGTGTACACATAGAATAGGTATATATATATATATATGTCAGTGAGACACATAGATGTATATATATTATTATTTCATACAGTGCTAGATAGCTTTAAAGCCGGTAATTCAATTGCCGGCTTTTGCTTTCTCCTTCCTAAACCCGACATGATATGAGACCTGGTTTACATGCAGTAAACCATCTCATATCCCCATTTTTTTGCAGATTCCACACTACTAATGTTAGTAGTGTGTATATGCAAAATTTGGCCGTTCTATCTACTAAATTAAAGGGTTAAATGGTGGAAAAAATTGGTGTGGGCTCCCGCGCAATTTTCTCTGCCAGAGTAGTAAAGCCAGTGACTGAGGGCAGATATTAATAGCCTGGAGAGGGTCCACGGTTATTGCCCCCCCCCCCGGCTAAAAACATCTGCCCCCAGCCACCCCAGAAAAGGCACGGGAGCCCACGCCAATTTTTTCCGCCATTTAACCCTTTAATTTAATAGCTAGAACGGCCAAATTTTGCATATACACACTACTAACATTAGTAGTGTGGAATATGCAAAAAAAAGGTGATATGAGATGGTTTACTGCATGTAAACCAGGTCTCATATCATGTCGGGTTTTAGGAAGGAGAAAGAAAAAGCCGGCAATTGAATTACCGGCTTTAAAGCTATTTAGCGCTGTATGAAGTAATAATATATATACAAATATGTGTCTAATGACACACATATATATATATATATATATATATATATATATAGGCAGTATATATATATATATATTTTTTTTTTTAACACATGGATCCCTTGTATAGCCGTATGTTGGTTTTGCAAGCCTGTGAGAAAAACACGCAGTACGGATGCCATACGGATTACATACGGAGGATGCCATGCGCAAAATACGCTGACACACCCTGCCTACGGAGGAGCTACGGACCACTATTTTGGGGACTTTTCAGCATATTACGGCCGTAATATACGGACCGTATTGTCTTACGCCGAGTGTGACTCCAGCCTTACAAGGAATACCTCAAGAAAATAGACCCCAATTTTTTTTACCCAGTTTGTTCTGAGCACGCAGATACCCCATTGTAGTCAGAAATCTCTATTTGGACAAACGGCAGGTTTCACAAGGGAAGGAGCAACAGTTGAATTTTGAAACATAAATGTCGCATTTTCAGGTCCCCTAAGGTGCTTAAACAGTAGAAACCCCCCAACAAGTGACCTTATTTTGGAAACTACACCCCTCAAGTATTTTATCCAGGGGGAAAAGTGAGCGACGTGAACCCTGTTAATTATTAATTGGGCTTTTCTCACTACAACAATGCCAAACATGTTGCCGCTTATTGCAATCACTACAATAATGCCAAACATGTGCCCACCTATTGCGATTTAGGCACAGTGGGGTTTAGAAAGAGAATGCAGATTTCACTGGATTTTATTTGAGGGGGTGTTAGAGACGTGTCGCTTTTCCGGAGTCTTTGTTACATATTTACATAGGTTGAAAAAGACCCAGGTCCATCTAGTTCAACCTTTCTCCACCAGTTATTCTATCAGCAACGTGGGAATCCCCTTTATACTTCCAGTGACAGATGACGGACCTAAATGGGGGCTGGTTTTGTGCAGGATAAATTAGGAGTTTTATTGGTAACATTTTGGGGTACTTAACTTTTTTGATTGCTTCCAGTATAAGGTTGGTGTCACAACTCTGTTGTTAGGTGTCCTGGGACCAGAGACTCCTTCCCTGTCCCTAATGCTAGGGGCGCCCTAGCTCTCCCTGTTCCCCGGATTTCTTCTGATGGTGAAGACGCCGGGGCCACATACCGTGCCTTAGCCCTCAGTCTGTACCTTCCCCCACCCAGGTGGAAGAGTAGTAGTGTACTGTAATATACCAGACAGACTAACAAGGTAATACAAACAGGGATAAAGTAAAATACCAGTCATACAAATATACTCACACAAACAACAGAGATAAACACTGGCGAGTGGAGGATGGGGTAAAACCAAAGTAGGAGAAGGAGGGGAACTAGCACACACCCAAAACCTAGCAACAGTCTCAGACAAATCCATCAATGCCTTTTCAAACCACAAACCACCATCTCCATAAGCCTGCTCTGACAATGAGTGCTAGCGAAGCCCAGATTATTTAGGAGATGGGATTAGCTAACAGTGAACAGTTGAGAGCCTTAATGCAGGAAAGCTTCCAAGAGCTCTCAACTGACCAGATTAACCCCTGCACTGCTAAAAGAAATCTACATCATTTAATATGAAGGTGAAATGCTTCTAAACATTACATGAGTAGGAGAAATCAGACACTCTGGTCTTCTAGCTCCTTTCTATTGCCGTAAACCCGTGACAGCTGGGATCACATTCTTGTGTTTTGCTCTGAGCACTTATGTCAAGGTTTCCATGTAAAGCCCACAAAAATATGATTCAGACCCATGACGGAACCACCCATCATAAAGAAACAGATAGATGTCCTCATCTTCTAGTAATGTCCCCATCCCGGTCCTCATCTTCTAGTAATGTCCCCATCCCGGTTCTCATCTTGTAGTAATGTCCCCATCCTGGTCTTCATATTGTAGTAATTTCACCATCCTGGTCCTCATTTTGTAGTAATGTCCCCATCCTGGTCCTCATCTTGTAGTAATGTCCCCATCCTGGTCCTCATCTTGTAGTAATGTCCCCATCCTTGTCCTCATCTTGTAGTAATGTCCCCATCCTGGTCCTCATCTTGTAGTAATGTCCTGATCCCGGTCCTCATCTTGTAGTAATGTCCTGATCCTGGTCCTCATCTTGTAGTAATGTCCCCATCCCGGTCCTTATCTTGTAGTAATGTCCCCATCCTGTTACTTACCTTGTAGTAATGTCCCCATCCTGGTCCTCATCTTGTAGCAATGTCCCCATCCCGGTCCTTATCTTGTAGTAATGTCCCCATCCTGTTACTTACCTTGTAGTAATGTCCCCATCCTGGTTCTCCTCTTGAAGTAATGTCCCCATCCTGGTCCTCATCAAAGGGTAATGTCCCCATCCAGGACAAATGATTCAATATCACAGGTTTGTAAGTGGCAAAAGTATGTGAACCTTTAGGATTAGCAGATGATTTGAAGGAGACATTAGAGTATGGCAGTTTTGTTCAGTAGGAAAACTATCAGGTGTGAGTGGGCGACCTGTTTTGTTTAACCTGTCCATGACGGGGCCATTTACCACACCACATTGGTGACCAGACACATTTTCAGGTTTTATTGTACATACGATTTTAACGGCTCTTTTTTTTTTTTTTTTCTTTACTACACTTAGGGCTTAATTTTAGGAAATACGTGTTAATTTTTATGACCACAAAGGACTGTGAAAAACATTTCACAATGTGATCCCCTCTCTGTAGAAATTATTTTGATTTATTCAACATATTTTTTTCTTTGGTCCCAAGGCTAGAAACAGTGATTGGCAGAGTCTATTTTTTCGTTTTATTTACACATTTGTTTCCTTTTGTTTTCATTTGGTTTATAAACTATGTCCCCACATAAGGTCCTAAAATACCTTTAGGGGACATTTTAGCATATAAACACATTCTTTTTTATGCTTATTTTCCCCTTTGGAACTGGTATTTCAGCTCCAGCTACAGGGAAATTTCAGCCTCCTGCCGTCAAAGCAGAGGTGTCTTGGTTTCCTATGACCCAGCAGTTCCTGTTCCCTCCCTGCACCCAGTGATCACATGTTCACTGGTTCCAGAGGAAGAAGCACAGTCAGTGCTTCCTAATCTCTATACACAAACCCTGGTTCAGCACTGTGTATACAGAGATTGAGAAGGGAAACATGGTAATAAATCAAACTCTTCGCTCTGGAAGTCTGTATGTGACAGCCGGCTCCCCACCACTGCAGCTACATGATCTAGAGCTATCTGCTCATACTGCATGGATGCTGTAGAACATAAGTGCAGAAATAAGTGTGGACTGACCAGATGATTAAAGTCAATCCAAAAGGAATTAACCCTCTTTACCCCCGAAGGTAGTTTGCACGAAATATGTCAAACAAAATAGTTAATCAGTAACAGGCTGCATGGTAGCTCAGTGGTTAACACTGCAGCATTGCAGCCAGGGTCGGACTGGCCCACCGGAGAACCGGAGGATTCTCCGGTGGGCCCTGGCACCTGCTGGCATAGCGAACTGTGTGAGCGATGATGCATAACTTGCAGCACTGGGGCCTGCATGCGATGACAATGCATGTAAAGTGCTGCAGAATAAGATATAAAAACAAAGAATAATAAATAAAATAAATAACATTTCCCACATGTCTACTTTACGTCAGCATTTTTTTTTTGTTAGGAAGTTATCAGGGTTAAAAGTTGATCAGCGGTTTTTCATTTTTCCAACAACATTTACAAAACCATTTTTTTTTAGGGACCACAAGTCACTTTGAGGGGTCTACATGATAGAAGATTCTCAAAAGTGACACCATTCTAAAAACTGCACCCCTCAAGGTGCTCAAAACCACATTCAAGAAATTTATTAACCCTTTAGTTGCTTCACAGGAATTTTTGGAACGTGGAAACAAAAATAACATTTAACTTTTGTAACCAAACATTTACTTCAGATAGTTTTTTTTTTATTTTGACAAGGGTAACACGAAAAAATGGACCACAAAATGTGTTGTGTAATTTCTCCTGAACATGCCGATACCCAATATGTGGGGGAAAACCACTGTTTGGGCGCATAGCAGAGCTTGGAAGGGAAGGAGCGTCATTTAACTTTTTGAATGAAAAATTTGCTGGAACAATTCGGGGATGCCATGTTGCATTTGGAGAGCCTCTGATGTGTCTAAACAGTGAATACAAGTGACACCATTTTGGAAACTAGACCCATCAGGGAACTGATCTAGATGTGTGGTTAGCGCATAGAACCCTCAGGTGCTTCACAGAAGTTTATAAGCTTGAGCCGTAAAAATAAAAAAATCCAATTTTCCCCACAAAAATGTTAATTTAGCTCCACATTTTGCATTTTCATGAGGGTAACAGGAGAAATTGCACCATTAAATTTGTTTAGCATGTTCTGCTAATTGTGCCGATACCCAATATGAGGGAGAAAACTACTGTTTTGGCGCACGGCAGGGCTCGGAAGGGAAGGAGCGTCATTTGACTTTTTGAATGTAACATTTCCTGAAATCATTAGTGGATGTCATGTCCCGTTTGGAGAGCCCCTGATGTGCCTAAACAGTGGAAACCCCCCACAAGTGACCCCATTTTGGAAAGTAGACCACTCAAGCAATGTATTTAGATGTGTGGTGAGCACCTTGGACCCTCAGATGTTTCACAGAAGTTTATACCGTTCAGCCGTGAAAATAATAAAATCACATTTTCCCCATAAAAATGTTATTTTAGGCCAAAATTTTGCATTTTCATAAGGGTAGCAGGAGAAATTGCACCATACAATCTGTAGAGCAATTTCTCCTGAGTATGCTGATACCCCATATGTAGAGGTATACTACTTTTGAGGCACAATGCAAAGCTCAGAAAGGAAGAGGCGCCATATTGGAGTTCAGATTTTGCTGGAATGGTTTGAGGGTGCCATATCACATTGGCAGAGCCCTTGAGGTGCCAGAACAACAGAACCCCCCCCCCCTTCATGTGTGAACTCATTTTACAAACTTTACTCCCCATTGAATTTATCTAGGGGTGCAGTGATCATATTGACACCACATGTGCCTCACAGAATTTTATACTATTGAGCAGTGAAGAAAGAATACCGTAATTAACATTTTTACCACTAATATGTTGTTTTGGACCCAAGTTTTTAATTTTTTTAAGTCATTCCCTGCTCACCTCCCGTTCACCTGCACTCCCTCGGACCATGAAGCTGTAAATCCTCATGTCTTGAATAAAAGCATTGGACCACTACAGGGTGAGTGCTGCCGCATTTTTCTGCTCTTAGTCGTAGTGATGATTTTTACTTCATGGGTATTTTCCAGAAATAAGCAGCAATGAATGTTGCCGAGTGAAAATTGCAAACTGCCATTGTAGTGACCAGTACGTTGTAGTGACCAGTACGTTGTAGTGACCAGTATGTTGCATCACCAGTATATTATGCCCAGCTCGTACTTCTGGAGGCATGCACCTGTAAGTTAAGCGGGCTCTCATCACTTCAGAAATGCCAAACATGAGGACTCTATATATGTGGTTTATGTACACTGTGGGGCTCAGAAGAGAGGGGGCATTTGGATTTGGGAGTGCAGAATTTGCTGAATTGTTTTGGAGGGGCTATGGAGCCATTTTGCTTTTCCATAGCCTTTGTACTACCAATGGATGTCCCCTATATTTCTGTTAACAGATGACAGACCTGAGTGAGGACTTGCTTTTTTTGTGGATTGAGTTGAAGCCGGTGTCCTTTTCGGAAGTGCACAAAACTGTGGCCGATGGCACTTTTATGCAATCCTAAAAAGACGGACACCGCTGGATCACAGGTCAGACGGCATCCACAGTGCCTCCATCTGCCTTATTTTAAAGAATCTTCTAGCAGAGGTTCCGTCTGAATCACGTATTTCAGAGATTTACACGGAAACCCCAGTGCAAGCGCTCAGCGTAGAGCGCAGGATAAATGTGCGCCGAGCCTTAGGCTATATGCACACGTTGCAGATTTGACTGTGGAATTTTCTGTGCAGATTCTGCATTTCTTGGCAAAAAACGCAGGTCAGAATCTGCACCTTTATTTGATATGTGCACAGGTTGCAGATTTTTGTGTGGATTTCTTCCTTTTTTTACCCCTGCAGATTTCTATTATGGATGGGTGCAGAAACGCAGCAGTTCTGCACAAAGAATTGAGATGGTCCTTTTTTGAATCTGCTGCGTTTTCCGTGCAGATTTTTCTGCATCATTAGCACAGAGCTTTTTTTTGCCATTGATTTACATTGTACTGTAAATCACTTGCAGATCCGCAGCGTTTCTGTGCAGAAAAAAAAGCTGCAGATCTGCAGGAAATCTGCAACGTGTGCACCCTTAGGCCGGCCTCACACTTAGCGTATAAAAATACAGTCCGTAATTTACGGCCGTAATACGCAGAAAAGTCCCCAAAATAGTGGTCCGTATCTCATCCGTAGGCAGGGTGTGTCAGCATATTTTGCGCATGGCATCCTCCGTATGTAATCCGTATGGCATCCGTACTGCGAGATTGTCTCGCAGACTTGCAAAACCGACATACGGACATACAATGGATCCATGTTGTCAAAAAATCGTAAAAACATAAATACTGTTATATATATATATATATATATATATATATATATATATATATATATATATCAGTGAGACACATATACTGTATATATATATATATTAATATATCACACAGCGCTAGATAGCTTAAAAGCCGGCAATTCAATTGCCGGCTTTTGCTATCTCCTTCCCAAACCCGACATGATATGAGATATGGTTTACATATAGTAAACCATCTCATATCCCTTTTTTTTTGCATATTCCACACTACTAATGTTAGTAGTGTGTATGTGCAAAATTTGGGCGCTCTAGCTATTAATTTAAAGGGTTAAATCGCAGAAAAATTGGCGTGGACTCCCGTGCAATTTTCTCCGCCAGAATGGTAAAGCCAGTGACTGAGGGAAGATATTAATAGCCTGGAGAGGGCCCATGGTTATTGCCCCCCCCCCCCCCCGCCCCTCCAGCTAAAAACATCTGCCCCCAGCCACCCCAGAAAGGGCACATCTGGAAGATGCGCCTATTCTGGCACTTGGCCACTCCCTTCCCATTCCCGTGTAGCAGTGGGATATGGGGTAATAAAGGGTTAATGTCACCTTGCTATTGTAAGGTGACATTAAGCCAGATTAATAATGGAGAGGCGTCAATTATGACACATCTCCATTATTAATCCAATAGTCTGAAATGGTTAAAAAAAACACACACACATTATTACAAAGTATTTTAATGAAATAAATACACAGGTTGTTGGAATAGTTTATTATACTGGTAATCCACCTGAAGACCCTCCCTCTGTAAAAAAAGGTTAAAAAAAAAAAAAAATCCCATACCTTCCGATGATCAGTCTCGTCCCACGCTGTAAATCCATCTGAAGGGGTTAACTAATTTTACAAGCAGGAGCCTGCTAATGCAGCTGTGCTCATGCCATTAAAACACCAGGGAATGAATGGAATGTAGATCAATGACCTGTAGTTACCTTCAGTTGCGGTGAGGCGCCCTCTGCTGGATGTCCTCATATGAACTCAAGTGTGGGAAAATATTCTGAAAAGTACCCAGGCTCGAATGTTCCCTTACATTGTGTCCCCATACAGAGTAGAGCCCTATATACTGTAGCGCCCCCTTACATTGTGTCCCCGTACAGGGTAGAGCCCTATATACTATAGTGCCTCCTTACATTGTGTCCCCATACAGAGTAGAGCCCCATATACTGTAGCGCCCCATTACATTGTGTCCCCATACAGAGTAGAGCCCTATATACTGTAGCGCCCCCTTACATTGTGTCCCTATACAGGGTAGAGCCCTATATACTGTAGTGCCCCCTTACATTGTGTCCCCATACAGAGTAGAGCCCTATATCCTGTAGCGCCCCCTTACATTGTGTCCCCATACAGTGCAGAGCCCCATATACTGTAGCGCCCTCATACATTCTGTCCTCATACAGAGTAGAGCCCTATATACTGTAGTGCCCCCTTACATTGGGTCCCCATACAGTGTAGAGCCCTATATACTGTAGCTCCCTCTTACATTGTGTCCCCATACAGAGTAGAGCCCCATATACTGTAGCGCCCCAATACATTGTGTCCCCATACAGAGTAGAGCCCCATATACTGTAGCAGCCCCTTACATTTTGTCCCCATACAGAGTGGAGCCCTATATACTGTAGCACCCCCTTACATTGTGTCCCCATACAGAGTAGAGCCCTATATACTGTAGCGCCCCCTTACATTGTGTCCCCATACAGAGTAGAGCCCTATATACTGTAGCGCCCCCTTACATTGTGTCCCTATATACTGTAGCGCCCCCTTACATTGTGTCCCCATACAAAGTAGAGCCCTATATACTGTAGCGCCCCCTTACATTGTGTCCCTATATACTGTAGCGCCCCCTTACATTGTGTCCCCATACAGTGTAGAGCCCAATATACTGTAGCGCCCCCTTACATTGTGTCCCTATACAGAGTAGAGCCCCATATACTGTAGCACCCCCTTACGTTGTGTCCCCATACAGTGTAGAGCCCAATATACTGTAGCACCCCTTACATTGTGTCCCTATATACTGTAGCGCCCCCTTGCATTGTGTCCCTATACAGTGTAGAGCCCCATATACTGTAGCGCCCCCTTACATTGTGTCCCTATACAGAGTAGAGCCCCATATACTGTAGTGCCCCCTTACATTGTGTCCCTATACAGAGTAGAGCCCCATATACTGTAGTGCCCCCTTACGTTGTGTCCCCATACAGTGTAGAGCCCAATATACTGTAGCACCCCCATACATTGTGTCCCTATATACTGTAGCGCCCCCTTACATTGTGTCCCTATACAGAGTAGAGCCCCATATACTGTAGTGCCCCCTTACATTGTGTCCCCATACAGAGTAGAGCCCCATATACTGTAGTGCCCCCTTACATTTTGTCCCTATACAGTGTAGTGCCCCATATACTGTAGCGCCCCCTTACATTGTGCCCCTATACAGAGTAAAGCCCCATATACTGTAGCGCCCCCTTACATTGTGTCCCCATACAGAGTAGAGCCCCATATACTGTAGTGCCCCCTTACATTTTGTCCCTATACAGTGTAGTGCCCCATATACTGTAGCGCCCCCTTACATTGTGCCCCTATACAGAGTAAAGCCCCATATACTGTAGCGCCCCCTTACATTGTGTCCCCATACAGTGTAGAGCCCCATATACTGTAGCACCCCCTTACATTGTGTCCCCATACAGAGTAGAGCCCTATATACTGTAGCGCCCCCTTACATTGTGTCCCCATACAGTGTAGAGCCCAATATACTGTAGCGCCCCCTTACATTGTGTCCCTATATACTGTAGCACCCCCTTACATTGTGTCCCTATACAGTGTAGAGCCCCATATAATGTAGCGCCCCCTTACATTGTGTCCCTATACAGAGTAGAGCCCCATAAACTGTAGCACCCCCTTACATTGTGTCCCTATACAGTGTAGAGCCCCATATACTGTAGCGCCCCCTTACATTGTGTCCCTATACAGTGTAGAGCCCCATATACTGTAGCGGCCCCTTACATTTTGTCCCCATACAGAGTAGAGCCCTATATACTGTAGCGCCCCCTTACATTGTGTCCCCATACAGAGTAGAGCCCTATATACTGTAGCGCCCCCTTACATTGTGTCCCTATATACTGTAGCGCCCCCTTACATTGTGTCCCCATTCAAAGTAGAGCCCTATATACTGTAGCGCCCCCTTACATTGTGTCCCCATACAGAGTAGAGCCCTATATACTGTAGCGCCCCCTTACATTGTGTCCCCGTACAGGGTAGAGCCCTATATACTATAGTGCCTCCTTACATTGTGTCCCCATACAGAGTAGAGCCCCATATACTGTAGCGCCCCATTACATTGTGTCCCCATACAGAGTAGAGCCCTATATACTGTAGCGCCCCCTTACATTGTGTCCCTATACAGGGTAGAGCCCTATATACTGTAGTGCCCCCTTACATTGTGTCCCCATACAGAGTAGAGCCCTATATACTGTAGCGCCCCCTTACATTGTGTCCCCATACAGTGTAGAGCCCAATATACTGTAGCGCCCCCTTACATTGTGTCCCTATACAGTGTAGAGCCCCATATACTGTAGCGCCCCTTACATTTTGTCCCTATACAGTGTAGTGCCCCATATACTGTAGCGCCCCCTTACATTGTGCCCCTATACAGAGTAGAGACCCATATACTGTAGCGCCCCCTTACATTGTGTCCCCATACAGTGTAGAGCCCCATATACTGTAGCGCCCCCTTACATTGTGTCCCCATACAGAGTAGAGCCCCATATACTGTAGCGCCCCCTTACATTGTGTCCCTATACAGAGTAGAGCCCCATATACTGTAGCGCCCCCTTACATTGTGCCCCTATACAGAGTAAAGCCCCATATACTGTAGCGCCCCCTTACATTGTGTCCCCATACAGAGTAGAGCCCCATATACTGTAGTGCCCCCTTACATTTTGTCCCTATACAGTGTAGTGCCCCATATACTGTAGCGCCCCCTTACATTGTGCCCCTATACAGAGTAAAGCCCCATATACTGTAGCACCCCCTTACATTGTGTCCCCATACAGAGTAGAGCCCTATATACTGTAGCGCCCCCTTACATTGTGTCCCCATACAGTGTAGAGCCCCATATACTGTAGCACCCCCTTACATTGTGTCCCCATACAGTGTAGAGCCCCATATACTGTAGCGCCCCCTTACATTGTGTCCCTATACAGAGTAGAGCCCCATAAACTGTAGCACCCCCTTACATTGTGTACCTATACAGTGTAGAGCCCCATATACTGTAGCGCCCCCTTACATTGTGTCCCTATACAGTGTAGAGCCCCATATACTGTAGCGCCCCCTTAGATTGTGTCCCTATACAGTGTAGAGCCCCATATACTGTAGCGCCCCCTTACAATGTGTCCCTATACAGTGTAGAGCCGCATATACTGTAGCGCCCCTTTACATTGTGTCCCTATACAGTGTAGAGCCCCATATACTGTAGCGCCCCCTTACATTGTATCCCTATACAGTGTAGAGCCCCATATACTGTAGCGCCCCTTTACATTGTGTCCCTATACAGTGTAGAGCCCCATATACTGTAGCGCCCGCTTACATTGTGTCCCTATACAGAGTAGAGCCCCATATACTGTAGCGCCCCCTTACATTGTGTCCCTATACAGTGTAGAGCCCCATATACTGTAGCGCCCCCTTACATTGTGTCCCTATACAGTGTAGAGCCCCATATACTGTAGCGCCCCCTTACAATGTGTCCCTATACAGTGTAGAGCCCCATATACTGTAGCGCCCCTTTACAATGTGTCCCTATACAGTGTAGAGCCCCATATACTGTAGCGCCCCCTTACAATGTGTCCCTATACAGTGTAGAGCCGCATATACTGTAGCGCCCCCTTACAATGTGTCCCTATACAGTGTAGAGCCCCATATACTGTAGCGCCCCCTTACATTGTGTCCCTATACAGTGTAGAGCCCCATATACTGTAGCGCCCCCTTACATTGTGTCCCTATACAGTGTAGAGCCCTATATACTGTAGCACCCCCTTACAATGTGTCCCTATACAGTGTAGAGCCCCATATACTGTAGCGCCCCCTTACATTGTGTCCCTATACAGTGTAGAGCCCCATATACTGTAGCGCCCCCTTACAATGTGTCCCTATACAGTGTAGAGCCGCATATACTGTAGCGCCCCTTTACATTGTGTCCCTATACAGTGTAGAGCCCCATATACTGTAGCGCCCCCTTACATTGTGTCCCTATACAGTGTAGAGCCCCATATACTGTAGCGCCCCCTTACATTGTGTCCCTATACAGTGTAGAGCCCCATATACTGTAGCGCCCCCTTACATTGTGTCCCTATACAGTGTAGAGCCCCATATACTGTAGCGCCCCCTTACAATGTGTCCCTATACAGTGTAGAGCCCCATATACTGTAGCGCCCCCTTACAATGTGTCCCTATGCAGTGTAGAGCCCCATATACTGTAGCGCCCCCTTACATTGTGTCCCCATACAGAGTAGAGCCCCATATACTGTAGCGCCCCCTTACATTGTGTCCCCATACAGTGTAGAGCCCCATATACTGTAGCGCCCCCTTACATTGTGTCCCTAGACAGTGTAGTGCCCCATATACTGTAGCGCCCCCTTACATTGTGTCCCCATACAGTGTAGAGCCCCATATACCGTAGCGCCCCCTTACATTGTGTCCCTAGACAGTGTAGTGCCCCATATACTGTAGCGCCCCCTTACAATGTGTCCCTATGCAGTGTAGAGCCCCATATACTGTAGCACCCCCTTACAATGTGTCCCTATGCAGTGTAGAGCCCCATATACTGTAGCGCCCCCTTACATTGTGTCCCCATACAGAGTAGAGCCCTATATACTGTAGCGCCCCCTTACATTGTGTCCCCATACAGTGTAGAGCCCCATATACTGTAGCGCCCCCTTACATTGTGTCCCTAGACAGTGTAGTACCCCATATACTGTAGCGCCCCCTTACATTGTGCCCCTATACAGAGTAGAGCCCCATATACTGTAGCGCCCCCTTACATTGTGTCCCCATACAGAGTAGAGCCCCATATACTGTAGCGCCCCCTTACATTGTGTCCCCATACAGTGTAGAGCCCCATATACTGTAACGCCCCCTTACATTGTGTCCCTATACAGTGTAGAGCCCCATATACTGTAGCGCCCCCTTACATTGTGTCCCTATACAGTGTAGAGCCCCATATACTGTAGCGCCCCCTTACATTGTGTCCCTATACAGTGTAGAGCCACATATACTGTAGCGCCCCCTTACAATGTGTCCCTATACAGTGTAGAGCCCCATAAACTGTAGCGCCCCCTTACAATGTGTCCCCGTACAGAGTAGAGCCCCATATACTGTAGCGCCCCCTTACAATGTGTCCCTATGCAGTGTAGAGCCCCATATACTGTAGCGCCCCCTTACATTGTGTCCCCATACAGAGTAGAGCCCTATATACTGTAGCGCCCCCTTACATTGTGTCCCCATACAGTGTAGAGCCCCATATACTGTAGTGCCCCCTTACATTGTGTCCCTATATACTGTAGCGCCCCCTTACATTGTGTCCCTATACAGTGTAGAGCCCCATATACTGTAGCGCCCCCTTACATTGTCCCTATACAGTGTAGAGCCCCATATACTGTAGCGCCCCCTTACATTGTGTCCCTATATAGTGTAGAGCCCCATATACTGTAGCGCCCCCTTACATTGTGTCCCTATACAGTATAGAGCCCCATATACTGTAGCGCCCCCTTACATTGTGTCCCCATACAGAGTAGTGGCCCATATACTGTAGCGCCCCCATACATTGTGTCCCTATACAGTGTAGAGCCCCATATACTGTAGCGCCCCCATACATTTTGTCCCTTTACAGAATAGAGCCCCATATACTGTAGCGCCCCCTTACATTGTGTCCCTTTACAGAGTAGAGCCCCATATACTGTAGCGCCCCCTTACATTGTGTCCTTATACAGAGTAGTGCCCCATATACTGTAGCGCCCCCTTACATTGTGTCCCTATACAGTGTAGAGCCCCATATACTGTAGCGCCCCCTTACATTGTGTCCCCATACAGTGTAGAGCCCCATATACTGTAGCGCCCCCTTACATTGTGTCCCTATACAGAGTAGTGCCCCATATACTGTAGCGCCCCCTTACATTGTGTCCCTATACAGTGTAGAGCCCCATATACTGTAGCGCCCCCTTACATTGAGTCCCCATACAGTGTAGAGCCCCATATACTGTAGCGCCCCCTTACATTTTGTCCCTTTACAGAATAGAGCCCCATATACTGTAGCGCCCCCTTACATTGTGTCCCTAGACAGTGTAGTGCCCCATATACTGTAGCGCCCCCTTACATTGTGCCCCCATACAGAGTAGAGCCCCATATACTGTAGCGCCCCTTACATTGTGTCCCCATACAGTGTAGAGCCCCATATACTGTAGTGCCCCCTTACATTGTGTCCCCATACAGTGTAGAGCCCAATATACTGTAGCGCCCCCTTACATTGTGTCCCTATACAGAGTAGAGCCCCATAAACTGCAGCGCCCCCTTACATTGTGTCCCTATACAGTGTAGAGCCCTCATATACTGTAGCGCCCCCTTACATTGTGTCCCCATACAGAGTAGAGCCCTATATACTGTAGCGCCCCCTTACATTGTGTCCCTATACAGTGTAGAGCCCCATATACTGTAGCGCCCCCTTACATTGTGTCCCTATACAGAGTAGAGCCCCATAAACTGCAGCGCCCCCTTACATTGTGTCCCTATACAGTGTAGAGCCCTCATATACTGTAGCGCCCCCTTACATTGTGTCCCCATACAGAGTAGTGCCCCATATAATGTAGCGCCCCCTTACATTGTGTCCCTATACAGTGTAGAGCCCCATATACTGTAGCGCCCCCTTACATTGTGTCCCTTTACAGAGTAGAGCCCCATATACTGTAGCACCCCCTTACATTGTGTCCCCGTACAGAGTAGAGCCCCATATACTGTAGCGCCCCCTTACATTTTGTCCCTATTTACTGTAGCGCCCCCTTACATTGTGTAAGGGAGTAGAGGGAGTGGAGTAGAGCCCCATATACTGTAGCACCCCCTTACATTGTGTCCCCATACAGTGTAGAGCCCAATATACTGTAGCACCCCCTTACATTGTGTCCCTTTACAGAGTAGAGCCCCATAAACTGTAGCGCCTCCTTACATTGTGTCCCCATACAGTGTAGAGCCCCATATACTGTAGCGCCCCCTTACATTGTGTCCCTTTACAGAGTAGAGCCCCATATACTGTAGCGCCCCCTTACATTGTGTGCCTTTACAGAGTAGAGCCCCATAAACTGTAGCGCCCCCTTACATTGTGTCCCCATACAGTGTAGAGCCCCATATACTGTAGCGCCCCCTTACATTGTGTCCCTTTACAGAGTAGAGCCCCATATACTGTAGCGCCCCCTTACATTGTGTCCCTTTACAGAGTAGAGCCCCATAAACTGTAGCGCCCCCTTACATTGTGTCCCCATACAGAGTAGAGCCCCATATACTGTAGCGCCCCCTTACATTGTGTCCCCATACAGTGTAGAGCCCAATATACTGTAGCACCCCCTTACTTTGTGTCCCCATACAGTGTAGAGCCCAATATACTGTAGCACCCCTTTACTTTGTGTCCCTATATACTGTAGCACCCCCTTACATTTTGTCCCCATACAGAGTAGAGCCCCATATACTGTAGCGCCCCCTTACATTGTATCCCCATACAGAGTAGAGCCCCATAAACTGTAGCGCCCCCTTACATTGTGTCCCCATACAGTGTAGAGCCCCATATACTGTAGCGCCCCCTTACATTGTGTCCCTTTACAGAGTAGAGCCCCATATACTGTAGCGCCCCCTTACATTGTGTCCCCATACAGAGTAGAGCCCCATAAACTGTAGCGCCCCCTTACATTGTGTCCCTATACAGTGTAGAGCCCAGAGGCGTAGCTAGAGCTTTTGCCGCCCGGGGCTGCTCCCGAGTTTGGCGCCCCCCCCCCCCCTCCCCCCCCCCCCCCTGCTCAATACACACAAAGGTACCAAAAATAGTTTTCCTGTTTTGTAGAACTTAAACTGGGCCTAATGGTGTCACCCCCACATGCCAAACCTGTGACTTTTAAATAATTAAAATCAGAGAGAACAAATGACCGCCATACACAACAGAATCCACTATACCAAGACCAATAATATCACATACAGGAAGAAACACCACCACACCATGACCAGACCACATAGGGACCAAATAATACTATATACAAGGGACAAATACCGCCTCACCATGACCAGATCACATATTACCACCACTTGGTGACCAAATAGTACATACAAGGGACAAATACCACAACACCATTTCCAGACCACATATTACCACCACATAGTGACTGAATACTACAATACTGATCAGTAATAAAAAAAAAGCACCATACTATCACCATAAGTGCCATTATACACAGGAGATCTGTACTTAGTATGCAGTGTCTGTGTAGAGGTAATACTGAGATCACTGGTGATATTATACACAGGAGCTCTGCATATAATGTATAGGTACAGTGATCACTGGTGACATTGTACACAGGACCTTTGTATATAGTATACAGTATATAGTGTCAGTGTATAGGTAACACTGACTCACCAGTGACGTCTCTAGATGAAGTCCTTCATCTTTTATCCAGCACAGACCGCCATCATTTCTTCTAGCCAGGACTCGTTTCTGCAGGAAATAACACAGTTATCTCGAGCTCCGCTTGTAGAACACATTACTTAATTTTTAACAACTTCTACATTACACCACGAAGAAAAAAAGGCGATATAGTGTCACTCTGCACAGTAACAGGACCGCCCCCCATTTAAAACAGTATACTCAAAAAATAAAATAAATACATCACTGCAGTAATAATATCCCTTAATTAGCCCCTATGGTAATATCCCCCATCCTGGCCCCGTTTATCTCATTCCTGGCTCCAGCCATATGTTCTCCCATCCTGCCCTCATGAGTATCCATTCTACCCCATATGATCTCCCCATCCTGCCCCATCAGTCTCCATCGTATCCATCCTGCCCCGTATCTACATTCTGCCCATGCCTCAAGTCCTGCCCCCAGTGTGTCCAGCATATTACCCCCATGTTGTCCAGCAATCTGCCCCAGTGTGTCCAGCAATCTGCCCCAGTGTGTCCAGCAATCTGCCCCAGTGTGTCCAGCAATCTGCCCCAGTGTGTCCAGCATTGTCCCAGTGTGTCCAGCATTGCCGCCAGTGTGTCCAGCAATCTGCCCCAGTGTCCAGCATTGCCCAGTGTGTCCAGAAATCTGCCCCAGTCTGTCCAGAAATCTGCCCCAGTGTCCAGCATTGCCCAGTGTGTCCATAAATCTGCCCCAGTCTGTCCAGAAATCTGCCCCAGTGTCCAGCATTGCCCAGTGTGTCCAGAAATCTGCCCCAGTCTGTCCAGAAATCTGCCCCAGTGTCCAGCATTGCCCAGTGTGTCCATAAATCTGCCCCAGTCTGTCCAGAAATCTGCCCCAGTGTCCAGCATTGCCCAGTGTGTCCAGAAATCTGCCCCAGTCTGTCCAGAAATCTGCCCCAGTGTCCAGCATTGCCCAGTGTGTCCAGAAATCTGCCCCAGTCTGTCCAGAAATCTGCCCCAGTGTCCAGCATTGCCCAGTGTGTCCATAAATCTGCCCCAGTCTGTCCAGAAATCTGCCCCAGTGTCCAGCATTGCCCAGTGTGTCCAGAAATCTGCCCCAGTCTGTCCAGAAATCTGCCCCAGTGTCCAGCATTGCCCAGTGTGTCCAGAAATCTGCCCCAGGGTCTCCAGCATTGCCCCCAGACAGACATAAAGAAAAAAAAAAAAAAGTAAAATCCTCACCTCTCCCGTTCCCAGTGCAGGTCCGGTGCAGTCAGCGTCTCTCCGGCTCTGCGACGATCAGGACAGAGAGGCTGAGCGCGCAGTGATGATACAATCGCACCCTCTGCCCTGAGACGTCGCAGAGTCAGAGGGCGCTGAAGACGCTGGCTGCAGCTACCGCGCAGCCGCAGGAACCAGGAGAGGTGAGTATTATTAGCGCTGGCACCGGGGGAAGGGGGCGGGCGCCCGAAGACTTAAAGGGCCCACGTTTTTTTTTTTTTCTCCTCCTTCTGCAGCGCCGGCCGACCCGCCCCCCGCAGTGTGCCGCCCGGGGCGGCCCGCCCCCCCCGCACCCCCCTTCCTACGCCACTGGTAGAGCCCTATATACTGTAGCAGCCCTTACTTTGTGTCCCTATATACTGTAGCGCCCCCTTACATTGTGTCCCCATACAGAGTAGAGCCCCATATACTGTAGCGCCCCCTTACATTGTGTCCCCATACAGAGTAGAGCCCCATATACTGTAGCACCCCCTTACATTGTGTCCCCATACAGAGTAGAGCCCCATATACTGTAGCGCCCCCTTACATTGTGTCCCCATACAGTGTAGAGCCCAATATACTGTAGCACCCCCTTACTTTGTGTCCCTATATACTGTAGCGCCCCCTTACATTGTGTCCCCATACAGAGTAGAGCCCCATATACTGTAGCGCCCCCTTACATTGTGTCCCCATACAGAGTAGAGCCCCATATACTGTAGCGCCCCCTTACATTGTGTCCCCATACAGTGTAGAGCCCAATATACTGTAGCACCCCCTTACTTTGTGTCCCTATATACTGTAGCACCCCCTTACATTTTGTCCCCATACAGAGTAGAGCCCCATATACTGTAGCGCCCCCTTACATTGTGTCCCCATACAGAGTAGTGCCCCATATACTGTAGCGCCCCATACATTGTGTCCCTATATACTGTAGCGCCCCCTTACATTGTGTCCCTATACAGTGTAGAGCCCTATATACTGTAGCGCCCCCTTACATTGTGTCCCCATACAGAGTAGAGCCCCATATACTGTAGCGCCCCCTTACATTGTGTCCCCATACAGAGTAGTGCCCCATATACTGTAGCGCCCCATACATTGTGTCCCTATATACTGTAGCGCCCCCTTACATTGTGTCCCCATACAGAGTAGAGCCCTATATCCTGTAGCGCCCCCTTACATTGTGTCCCCATACAGAGTAGAGCCCCATATACTGTAGCGCCCCAAATACATTGTGTCCCCATACAGAGTAGAGCCCTATATACTGTAGCGCCCCCTTACATTGTGTCCCTATACAGGGTAGAGCCCTATATGCTGTAGTGACCCTTTACATTGTGTCCCCATACAGAGTAGAGCCCTATATCCTGTAGCGCCCCCATACATTGTGTCCTCATACAGAGTAGAGCCCTATATACTGTAGTGCCCCCTTACATTGGGTCCCCATACAGTGTAGAGCCCTATATACTGTAGCGCCCTCTTACATTGTGTCCCCATACAGAGTAGAGCCCCATATACTGTAGCGCCCCAACACATTATGTCCCCATACAGAGTAGAGCCCCATATACTGTAGCGGCCCCTTACATTGTGTCCCCATACAGAGTAGAGCCCTATATACTGTAGCGCCCCCTTACATTGTGTCCCCATACAGAGTAGAGCCCCATATACTGTAGTGCCCCCTTACATTTTGTCCCTATAAAGTGTATTGCCCCATATACTGTAGCGCCCCCTTACATTGTGCCCCTATACAGAGTAGAGCCCCATATACTGTAGCGCCCCCTTACATTGTGCCCCTATACAGAGTAGAGCCCCATATACTGTAGCGCCCCCTTACATTGTGTCCCCATACAGTGTAGAGCCCCATATACTGTAGTGCCCCCTTACATTGTGTCCCCATACAGTGTAGAGCCCAATATACTGTAGCGCCCCCTTACATTGTGTCCCTATACAGAGTAGAGCCCCATAAACTGTAGCGCCCCCTTACATTGTGTCCCCATACAGTGTAGAGCCCCATATACTGTAGCGCCCCCTTACATTGTGTCCCTTTACAGAGTAGAGCCTCATATACTGTAGCGCCCCCTTACATTGTGTCCCCGTACAGGGTAGAGCCCTATATACTGTAGCGCCCCTTACATTGTGTCCCTATACAGAGTAGAGCCCTATATACTGTAGCGCCCCTTACATTGTGTCCCTATACAGAGTAGAGCCCTATATACTGTAGCGCCCCCTTACATTGTGTCCCCATACAGAGTAGAGCCCTATATACTGTAGCGCCCCTTACATTGTGTCCCTATACAGAGTAGAGCCCCATATACTGTAGCGCCCCCTTACATTGTGTCCCCGTACAGGGTAGAGCCCAATATACTGTAGCACCCCCTTACATTGTGTCCCTATATACTGTAGCGCCCCTTTACATTGTGTCCCCATACAGAGTAGAGCCCCATATACTGTAGCGCCCCCTTACATTGTGTCCCTTTACAGAGTAGAGCCCCATATACTGTAGCGCCCCCTTACATTGTGTCCCTATACAGAGTAGTGCCCCATATACTGTAGCGCCCCCTTACATTGTGTTCCTATACAGTGTAGAGCCCCATATACTGTAGCACCCCCTTACATTGTGTCACTATATACTGTAGCGACCCCTTACATTGTGTCCCTATACAGTGTAGAGCCCCATATTCTGTAGCACCCCCTTACATTGTGTCACTCTATACTGTAGCGCCCCCTTACATTTTGTCCCCATACAGAGTAGAGCCCCATATACTGTAGCGCCCCCTTACATTGTGTCACTATATACTGTAGCGCCCCCTTACATTGTGTTCCCATACAGTGTAGAGCCCCATATACTGTAGCGCCCCCTTACATTGTGTCCCTATACAGAGTAGTGCCCCATATACTGTAGCACCCCCTTACTTTGTGTCCCTATATACTGTAGCGCCCCCTTACATTGTGTCCCCATACAGAGTAGTGCCCCATATACTGTAGTGCCCCCTTACATTGTGTCCCCATACAGAGTAGAGCCCTATATACTGTAGCGCCCCCTTACATTGTGTCCCCATACAGATTAGAGCCCCATATACTATAGCGCCCCCTTACATTGTGTCCCTATACAGAGTAGAGCCCCATATACTGTAGCGCCCCCTTACATTGTGTCCCCATACAGAGTAGAGCCCCATATACTATAGCGCCCCCTTACATTGTGTCCCCATACAGAGTAGAGCCCCATATACTGTAGCGCCCCCTTACATTGTGTCCCCATACAGAGTAGAGCCCTATATACTGTAGCACCCCCTTACATTGTGTCCCCATACAGTGTAGAGCCCAATATACTGTAGCACCCCCTTACTTTGTGTCCCTATATACTGTAGCGCCCCCTTACATTGTGTCCCTATACAAAGTAGTGCCCCATATACTGTAGCGCCCCCTTACATTGTGTCCCCATACAGAGTAGAGCCCCATAAACTGTAGCGCCCCCTTACATTGTGTCCCTATACAGTGTAGACCCCCATATACTGTAGCGCCCCCTTACATTGTGTCCCTATACAGTGTAGACCCCCATATACTGTAGCGCCCCCTTACATTGTGTCCCCATACAGTGTAGAGCCCCATAAACTGTAGCGCCCCCTTACATTGTGTCCCTATACAGTGTAGACCCCCATATACTGTAGCGCCCCCTTACATTGTGTCCCCATACAGTGTAGAGCCCCATATACTGTAGCGCCCCCTTACATTGTGTCCCCATACAGTGTAGACCCCCATATACTGTAGCGCCCCCTTACATTGTGTCCCCATACAGTGTAGAGCCCCATATACTGTAGCGCCCCCTTACATTGTGTCCCTATACAGTGGAGACCCCCATATACTGTAGCACCCCCTTACTTTGTGTCCCTATATACTGTAGCGCCCCCTTACATTGTGTCCCCATACAGTGTAGAGCCCCATATACTGTAGCGCCCCCTTACATTGTGTCCCCATACAGTGTAGAGCCCCATATACTGTAGCGCCCCCTTACATTGTGTCCCTATACAGTGTAGACCCCCATATACTGTAGAGCCCCCTTACATTGTGTCGCCATACAGTGTAGAGCCCTATATACTGTAGTGCCCCCTTACATTGGGTCCCCATACAGTGTAGAGCCCTATATACTGTAGCGCCCTCTTACATTGTGTCCCCATACAGAGTAGAGCCCCATATACTGTAGCGCCCCAACACATTATGTCCCCATACAGAGTAGAGCCCCATATACTGTAGCGGCCCCTTACATTGTGTCCCCATACAGAGTAGAGCCCTATATACTGTAGCGCCCCCTTACATTGTGTCCCCATACAGAGTAGAGCCCCATATACTGTAGTGCCCCCTTACATTTTGTCCCTATAAAGTGTATTGCCCCATATACTGTAGCGCCCCCTTACATTGTGCCCCTATACAGAGTAGAGCCCCATATACTGTAGCGCCCCCTTACATTGTGCCCCTATACAGAGTAGAGCCCCATATACTGTAGCGCCCCCTTACATTGTGTCCCCATACAGTGTAGAGCCCCATATACTGTAGTGCCCCCTTATATTGTGTCCCCATACAGTGTAGAGCCCAATATACTGTAGCGCCCCCTTACATTGTGTCCCTATACAGAGTAGAGCCCCATAAACTGTAGCGCCCCCTTACATTGTGTCCCCATACAGTGTAGAGCCCCATATACTGTAGCGCCCCCTTACATTGTGTCCCTTTACAGAGTAGAGCCCCATATACTGTAGCGCCCCTTACATTGTGTCCCTATACAGAGTAGAGCCCTATATACTGTAGCGCCCCCTTACATTGTGTCCCCGTACAGGGTAGAGCCCTATATACTGTAGCGCCCCTTACATTGTGTCCCTATACAGAGTAGAGCCCTATATACTGTAGCGCCCCCTTACATTGTGTCCCCATACAGAGTAGAGCCCTATATACTGTAGCGCCCCTTACATTGTGTCCCTATACAGAGTAGAGCCCCATATACTGTAGCGCCCCCTTACATTGTGTCCCCGTACAGGGTAGAGCCCAATATACTGTAGCACCCCCTTACATTGTGTCCCTATATACTGTAGCGCCCCTTTACATTGTGTCCCCATACAGAGTAGAGCCCCATATACTGTAGCGCCCCCTTACATTGTGTCCCTTTACAGAGTAGAGCCCCATATACTGTAGCGCCCCCTTACATTGTGTCCCTATACAGAGTAGTGCCCCATATACTGTAGCGCCCCCTTACATTGTGTTCCTATACAGTGTAGAGCCCCATATACTGTAGCACCCCCTTACATTGTGTCACTATATACTGTAGCGACCCCTTACATTGTGTCCCTATACAGTGTAGAGCCCCATATTCTGTAGCACCCCCTTACATTGTGTCACTCTATACTGTAGCGCCCCCTTACATTTTGTCCCCATACAGAGTAGAGCCCCATATACTGTAGCGCCCCCTTACATTGTGTCACTATATACTGTAGCGCCCCCTTACATTGTGTCCCCATACAGTGTAGAGCCCCATATACTGTAGCGCCCCCTTACATTGTGTCCCTATACAGAGTAGTGCCCCATATACTGTAGCACCCCCTTACTTTGTGTCCCTATATACTGTAGCGCCCCCTAACATTGTGTCCCCATACAGAGTAGAGCCCCATATACTGTAGCGCCCCCTTACATTGTGTCCCCATACAGAGTAGAGCCCCATATACTGTAGCGCCCCCTTACATTGTGTCCCCATACAGTGTAGAGCCCAATATACTGTAGCACCCCCTTACTTTGTGTCCCTATATACTGTAGCGCCCCCTAACATTGTGTCCCCATACAGAGTAGAGCCCTATATACTGTAGCGCCCCCTTACATTGTGTCCCCATACAGAGTAGAGCCCCATATACTGTAGCGCCCCCTTACATTTTGTCCTCATACAGAGTAGAGCCCTATATACTGTAGCGCCCCCTTACATTGTGTACTCATACAGAGTAGAGCCCCATATACTGTAGCGCCCCATACATTGTGTCCCTATATACTGTAGCGCCCCCTTACATTGTGTCCCTATACAAAGTAGAGCCCCATATACTGTAGTGCCCCCTTACATTGTGTCCCCATACAGAGTAGAGCCCCATATACTGTAGCACCCCCTTACATTTTGTCCCCATACAGAGTAGAGCCCCATATACTGTAGCGCCCCCTTAAATTGTGTCCCTATATACTGTAGCGCCCCCTTACATTGTGTCCCCATACAGAGTAGAGCCCCATATACTGTAACGCCCCATACATTGTGTCCCTATATACTGTAGCGCCCCCTTACTTTGTGTCCCTATACAGTGTAGAGCCCCATATACTGTAGTGCCCCCTTACATTGTGTCCCCATACAGAGTAGAGCCCCATATACTGTAGCGCCCCCTTACATTGTGTCCCCATACAGAGTAGAGCCCTATATCCTGTAGCGCCCCCTTACATTGTGTCCCCATACAGTGCAGAGCCCCATATACAGTAGCGCCCCCATACATTGTGTCCTCATACAGAGTAGAGCCCTATATACTGTAGTGCCCCCTTACATTGGGTCCCCATACAGTGTAGAGCCCTATATACTGTAGCGCCCTCTTACATTGTGTCCCCATACAGAGTAGAGCCCCATATACTGTAGCGCCCCAATACATTGTGTCCCCAAACAGAGTAGAGCCCCATATACTGTAGCGGCCCCTTACATTTTGTCCCCATACAGAGTAGAGCCCTATATACTGTAGCACCCCCTTACATTGTGTCCCCATACAGAGTAGAGCCCTATATACTGTAGCGCCCCCTTACATTGTGTCCCCATACAGAGTAGAGCCCCATATACTGTAGCGCCCCCTTACATTGTGTCCCTATATACTGTAGCGCCCCCTTACATTGTGTCCCCATACAAAGTATAGCCCTATATACTGTAGCGCCCCCTTACATTGTGTCCCTATATACTGTAGCGCCCCCTTACATTGTGTCCCTATACAGTGTAGAGCCCCATATACTGTAGCGCCCTCTTACATTGTGTCCCTATACAGTGTAGAGCCCAATATACTGTAGCGCCCCCTTACATTGTGTCCCTATACAGAGTAGAGCCCAATATACTGTAGCACCCCCTTACATTTTGTCCCTATATACTGTAGCGCCCCCTTACATTGTGTCCCTATACAGTGTAGAGCCACATATACTGTAGCGCCCCCTTACATTGTGTCCCTATACAGAGTAGAGCCCCATATACTGTAGTGCCCCCTTACATTTTGTCCCTATACAGTGTAGTGCCCCGTATACTGTAGCGCCCCCTTACATTGTGTCCCCATACAGAGTAGAGCCCTATATACTGTAGCGCCCCCTTACATTGTGTCCCCATACAGTGTAGAGCCCCATATACTGTAGTGCCCCCTTACATTGTGTCCCCATACAGTGTAGAGCCCAATATACTGTAGCGCCCCCTTACATTGTGTCCCTATATACTGTAGCGCCCCCTTACATTGTGTCCCTATACAGTGTAGAGCCCCATATACTGTAGCGCCCCCTTACATTGTGTCCCTATACAGAGTAGAGCCCCATAAACTGTAGCGCCCCCTTACATTTTGTCCCTATACAGTGTAGAGCCCCATATACTGTAGCGCCCCCTTACATTGTGTCCCTATACAGTGTAGAGCCCATGTACTGTAGCGCCCCCTTACATTGTGTCCCTATACAGAGTAGAGCCCCATAAACTGTAGCGCCCCCTTACATTTTGTCCCTATACAGTGTAGAGCCCCATATACTGTAGCGCCCCCTTACATTGTGTCCCTATACAGAGTAGAGCCCCATAAACTGTAGCGCCCCCTTACATTTTGTCCCTATACAGTGTAGAGCCCCATATACTGTAGCGCCCCCTTACATTGTGTCCCTATACAGAGTAGAGCCCCATATACTGTAGCGCCCCCTTACATTGTGTCCCTATACAGTGTAGAGCCCATATACTGTAGCGCCCCCTTACATTGTGTCCCTATACAGTGTAGAGCCCCATATACTGTAGCGCCCCCTTACATTGTGTTCCTATACAAAGTAGAGCCCCATATACTGTAGCGCCCCCTTACATTGTGTCCCTATACAGTGTAGACCCCCATATACTGTAGCGCCCCCTTACATTGTGTCCCCATACAGTGTAGAGCCCCATATACTGTAGCGCCCCCTTACATTGTGTCCCCATACAGTGTAGAGCCCCATATACTGTAGCGCCCCCTTACATTGTGTCCCCATACAGTGTAGACCCCCATATACTGTAGCGCCCCCTTACATTGTGTCCCCATACAGTGTAGACCCCCATATACTGTAGCGCCCCCTTACATTGTGTCCCCATACAGTGTAGACCCCCATATACTGTAGCGCCCCCTTACATTGTGTCCCCATACAGTGTAGACCCCCATATACTGTAGCGCCCCCTTACATTGTGTCCCCATACAGTGTAGACCCCCATATACTGTAGCGCCCCTTTACATTGTGTCCCTATAAAGTGTAGAGCCCCATATACTGTAGCGCCCCCTTACATTGTGTCCCTATACAGTGTAGAGCCCCATATACTGTAGCGCCCCCTTACAATGTGTCCCTATACAGTGTAGAGCCCCATATACTGTAGCGCCCCTTTACATTGTGTCCCTTTACAGTGTAGAGCCCCATATACTGTAGCACCCCCTTACATTGTGTCCCTATACAGTGTAGAGCCCCATATACTGTAGCGCCCCCTTACATTGTGTCCCTATACAGTGTAGAGCCCCATATACTGTAGCGCCCCCTTACAATGTGTCCCTATACAGTGTAGAGCCCCATATACTGTAGCGCCCCTTTACATTGTGTCCCTATACAGTGTAGAGCCCTATATACTGTAGCGCCCCCCTTACATTGTGTCCCTATACAGTGTAGAGCCCCATATACTGTAGTGCCCCCTTACATTGTGTCCCCATACAGAGTAGAGCCCTATATACTGTAGCGCCCCCTTACATTGTGTCCCCATACAGTGTAGAGCCCCATATACTGTAGCGCCCCCTTACATTGTGTCCCTAGACAGTGTAGTGCCCCATATACTGTAGCGCCCCCTTACATTGTGCCCCTATACAGAGTAGAGCCCCATATACTGTAGCTCCCCCTTACATTGTGTCCCCATACAGTGTAGAGCCCCATATACTGTAGCGCCCCCTTACATTGTGTCCCTAGACAGTGTAGTGCCCCATATACTGTAGCGCCCCCTTACATTGTGTCCCTATACAGTGTAGAGCCCCATATACTGTAGCGCCCCCTTACATTGTGTCCCCATACAGTGTAGTGCCCCATATACTGTAGCGCCCCCTTACATTGTGTCCCCATACAGAGTAGAGCCCCATTCACTGTAGCGCCCCATTACATTGTGTCCCCATACAGTGTAGTGCCCCATATACTGTAGCGCCCCCTTACATTGTGTCCCCATACAGAGTAGAGCCCTATATACTGTAGCACCCCCTTACATTGTGTCCCTATATACTGTAGCACCCCCTTACATTGTGTCCCTATACAGTGTAGAGCCCCATATACTGTAGCGCCCCCTTACATTGTGTCCCTATATACTGTAGCGCCCCCTTACATTGTGTCCCCATACAGAGTAGAGCCCCATATACTGTAGTGCCCCCTTACATTGTGTCCCTATATACTGTAGCGCCCCCTTACATTGTGTCCCCATACAGAGTAGAGCCCCATATACTGTAGTGCCCCCTTACATTGTGTCCCTATATACTGTAGCGTCCCCTTACATTGTGTCCCCATACAGTGTAGAGCCCCATATAATGTAGCGCTCCCTTACATTGTGTCCCTATACAGTGTAGAGCCCTATATACTGTAGCGCCCCCCTTACATTGTGTCCCTATACAGTGTAGAGCCCCATATACTGTAGTGCCCCCTTACATTGTGTCCCAATACAGAGTAGAGCCCTATATACTGTAGCGCCCCCTTACATTGTGTCCCCATACAGTGTAGAGCCCCATATACTGTAGCGCCCCCTTACATTGTGTCCCTAGACAGTGTAGAGCCCCATATACTGTAGCGCCCCCTTACATTGTGTCCCCATACAGTGTAGAGCCCAATATACTGTAGCACCCCCTTACTTTGTGTCCCTATATACTGTAGCGCCCCCTAACATTGTGTCCCCATACAGAGTAGAGCCCTATATACTGTAGCGCCCCCTTACATTGTGTCCCCATACAGAGTAGAGCCCCATATACTGTAGCGCCCCCTTACATTGTGTCCCTATACAGTGTAGAGCGCAATATACTGTAGCACCCCCTTACTATGTGTCCCTATATACTGTAGCGCCCCCTTACATTGTGTCCCCATACAGAGTAGAGCCCCATATACTGTAGCGCCCCCTTACATTGTGTCCCTATACAGTGTAGAGCACAATATACTGTAGCACCCCCTTACTATGTGTCCCTATATACTGTAGCGCCCCCTTACATTGTGTCCCCATACAGAGTAGAGCCCCATATACTGTAGCGCCCCCTTACATTTTGTCCCCATACAGAGTAGAGCCCCATATACTGTAGCGCCCCCTTAAATTGTGTCCCTATATACTGTAGCGCCCCCTTACATTGTGTACTCATACAGAGTAGAGCCCCATATACTGTAGCGCCCCATACATTGTGTCCCTATATACTGTAGCGCCCCCTTACATTGTGTCCCTATACAAAGTAGAGCCCCATATACTGTAGTGCCCCCTTACATTGTGTCCCCATACAGAGTAGAGCCCCATATACTGTAGCACCCCCTTACATTTTGTCCCCATACAGAGTAGAGCCCCATATACTGTAGCGCCCCCTTAAATTGTGTCCCTATATACTGTAGCGCCCCCTTACATTGTGTCCCCATACAGAGTAGAGCCCCATATACTGTAGCGCCCCATACATTGTGTCCCTATATACTGTAGCGCCCCCTTACATTGTGTCCCCATACAGAGTAGAGCCCCATATACTGTAACGCCCCATACATTGTGTCCCTATATACTGTAGCGCCCCCTTACTTTGTGTCCCAATACAGTGTAGAGCCCCATATACTGTAGTGCCCCCTTACATTGTGTCCCCATACAGAGTAGAGCCCCATATACTGTAGCGCCCCATACATTGTGTCCCTATATACTGTAGCGCCCCCTTACATTGTGTCCCCATACAGAGTAGAGCCCCATATACTGTAACGCCCCATTACATTGTGTCCCCATACAGAGTAGAGCCCCATATACTGTAGCGCCCCATACATTGTGTCCCTATATACTGTAGCGCCCCCTTACATTGTGTCCCCATACAGAGTAGAGCCCCATATACTGTAACGCCCCATACATTGTGTCCCTATATACTGTAGCGCCCCCTTACTTTGTGTCCCAATACAGTGTAGAGCCCCATATACTGTAGTGCCCCCTTACATTGTGTCCCCATACAGAGTAGAGCCCCATATACTGTAGCGCCCCATTACATTGTGTCCCCATACAGAGTAGAGCCCTATATCCTGTAGCGCCCCCTTACATTGTGTCCCCATACAGTGCAGAGCCCCATATACAGTAGCGCCCTCTTACATTGTGTCCCCATACAGAGTAGAGCCCCATATACTGTAGCGCCCCAATACATTGTGTCCCCATACAGAGTAGAGCCCCATATACTGTAGCGGCCCCTTACATTTTGTCCCCATACAGAGTAGAGCCCTATATACTGTAGCACCCCCTTACATTGTGTCCCCATACAGAGTAGAGCCCTATATACTGTAGCGCCCCCTTACATTGTGTCCCCATACAGAGTAGAGCCCCATATACTGTAGCGCCCCCTTACATTGTGTCCCTATATACTGTAGCGCCCCCTTACATTGTGTCCCCATACAAAGTAGAGCCCTATATACTGTAGCGCCCCCTTACATTGTGTCCCTATATACTGTAGCGCCCCCTTACATTGTGTCCCTATACAGTGTAGAGCCCCATATACTGTAGCGCCCTCTTACATTGTGTCCCTATACAGTGTAGAGCCCAATATACTGTAGCGCCCCCTTACATTGTGTCCCTATACAGAGTAGAGCCCAATATACTGTAGCACCCCCTTACATTTTGTCCCTATATACTGTAGCGCCCCCTTACATTGTGTCCCTATACAGTGTAGAGCCACATATACTGTAGCGCCCCCTTACATTGTGTCCCTATACAGAGTAGAGCCCCATATACTGTAGTGCCCCCTTACATTTTGTCCCTATACAGTGTAGTGCCCCGTATACTGTAGCGCCCCCTTACATTGTGTCCCCATACAGAGTAGAGCCCTATATACTGTAGCGCCCCCTTACATTGTGTCCCCATACAGTGTAGAGCCCCATATACTGTAGTGCCCCCTTACATTGTGTCCCCATACAGTGTAGAGCCCAATATACTGTAGCGCCCCCTTACATTGTGTCCCTATATACTGTAGCGCCCCCTTACATTGTGTCCCTATACAGTGTAGAGCCCCATATACTGTAGCGCCCCCTTACATTGTGTCCCTATACAGAGTAGAGCCCCATAAACTGTAGCGCCCCCTTACATTTTGTCCCTATACAGTGTAGAGCCCCATATACTGTAGCGCCCCCTTACATTGTGTCCCTATACAGTGTAGAGCCCATGTACTGTAGCGCCCCCTTACATTGTGTCCCTATACAGTGTAGAGCCCCATATACTGTAGCGCCCCCTTACATTGTGTCCCTATACAGAGTAGAGCCCCATAAACTGTAGTGCCCCCTTACATTTTGTCCCTATACAGTGTAGAGCCCCATATACTGTAGCGCCCCCTTACATTGTGTCCCTATACAGAGTAGAGCCCCATATACTGTAGCGCCCCCTTACATTGTGTCCCTATACAGTGTAGAGCCCATATACTGTAGCACCCCCTTACATTGTGTCCCTATACAGTGTAGAGCCCCATATACTGTAGCGCCCCCTTACATTGTGTTCCTATACAAAGTAGAGCCCTATATACTGTAGCGCCCCCTTACATTGTGTCCCCATACAGTGTAGTGCCCCATATACTGTAGCGCCCCCTTACATTGTGTCCCCATACAGAGTAGAGCCCCATATACTGTAGCGCCCCATTACATTGTGTCCCCATACAGTGTAGTGCCCCATATACTGTAGCGCCCCCTTACATTGTGTCCCCATACAGAGTAGAGCCTTATATACTGTAGCACCCCCTTACATTGTGTCCCTATATACTGTAGCACCCCCTTACATTGTGTCCCTATACAGTGTAGAGCCACATATACTGTAGCGCCCCCTTACATTGTGTCCCTATATACTGTAGCGCCCCCTTACATTGTGTCCCCATACAGAGTAGATCCACATATACTGTAGCGCCCCCTTACATTGTGTCCCTATATACTGTAGCGCCCCCTTACATTGTGTCCCCATACAGAGTAGAGCCCCATATACTGTAGCGCCCCCTTACATTGTGTCCTTATATACTGTATCGCCCCCTTACATTGTGTCCCCATACAGTGTAGAGCCCCATATACTGTAGCGCCCCCTTACATTGTGTCCCTATATACTGTAGCGTCCCCTTACATTGTGTCCCCATACAGTGTAGAGCCCCATATACTGTAGCGCCCTTTTGACATTGTGTCCCCATACAGAGTAGAGCCCCATATAATGTAGCGCCCCCTTACATTGTGTCCCTATACAGTGTAGTGCCCCATATACTGTAGCGCCCTCTTACATTGTGTCCCTATACAGTGTAGTGCCCCATATACTGTAGCGTCCCCTTACATTGTGTCCCCATATACTGTAGCGTCCCCTTACATTGTGTCCCTATACAGTGTAGAGCCCAACATACTGTAGCGCCCCCTTACATTGTGTCCCTATATACTGTAGCACCCCCTTACATTGTCTCCCCATACAGAGTAGATCCCCATATACTGTAGCGCCCCCTTACAATGTGTCCCTATACAGTGTAGAGCCCCATATAGTGTAGCGCCCCTTTACATTGTGTCCCTATACAGTGTAGAGCCCCATATACTGTAGCGCCCCCTTACATTGTGTCCCTATACAGTGTAGAGCCCCATATACTGTAGTGCCCCCTTACATTGTGTCCCCATACAGAGTAGAGCCCCATATACTGTAGCGCCCCCTTACATTGTGTCCCCATACAGAGTAGAGCCCTATATACTGTAGCGCCCCCTTACAATGTGTCCCTATACAGTGTAGAGCCCCATATACTGTAGCGCCCCCTTACATTGTGTCCCTATACAGTGTAGAGCCCCATATACTGTAGCGCCCCCTTACATTGTGTCCCTATACAGTGTAGAGCCCCATATACTGTAGCGCCCCCTTACATTGTGTCCCTATACAGTGTAGAGCCCCATATACTGTAGCGCCCCTTTACATTGTGTCCCTATACAGTGTAGAGCCCCATATACTGTAGCGCCCCCTTACATTGTGTCCCTATACAGTGTAGAGCCCCATATACTGTAGCGCCCCCTTACATTGTGTCCCCATACAGAGTAGAGCCCTATATACTGTAGTGCCCCCTTACATTGTGTCCCCATACAGAGTAGATCCCTATATACTGTAGCGCCCCCTTACATTGTGTCCCTATACAGTGTAGAGCCCCATATACTGTAGCGCCCCCTTACATTGTGTCCCTATACAGAGTAGAGCCCCATATACTGTAGCGCCCCTTTACATTGTGTCCCTATACAGTGTAGAGCCCCATATACTGTAGCGCCCCCTTACATTGTGTCCCTATACAGTGTAGTGCCCCATATACTGTAGCGCCTCCTTACATTGTGCCCCTATACAGAGTAGAGCCCTATATACTGTAGCGCCCCCTTACATTGTGTCCCTATACAGTGTAGAGCCCCATATACTGTAGCGCCCCCTTACATTGTGTCCCCATACAGTGTAGTGCCCCATATACTGTAGCGCCCCCTTACATTGTGTCCCCATACAGAGTAGAGCCCCATATACTGTAGCGCCCCATTACATTGTGTCCTCATACAGTGTAGTGCCCCATATACTGTAGCGCCCCCTTACATTGTGTCCCCATACAGAGTAGAGCCCTATATACTGTAGCACCCCCTTACATTGTGTCCCTATATACTGTAGTGCCCCCTTACATTGTGTCCCTATATACTGTAGCACCCCCTTACATTGTGTCCCTATATACTGTAGCACCCCCTTACATTGTGTCCCTATACAGTGTAGTGCCCCATATACTGTAGCGCCCTCTTACTTTGTGTCCCTATACATTGTGTCCCCATATACTGTAGCGTCCCCTTACATTGTGTCCCTATACAGTGTAGAGCCCCATATACTGTAGCGCCCCCTTACATTGTGTCCCTATATACTGTAGCACCCCCTTACATTGTGTCCCCATACAGAGTAGAGCCCCATATACTGTAGCGCCCCCTTACATTGTGTCCCTATATACTGTAGCACCCCTTACATTGTGTCCCCATACAGAGTAGAGCCCCATATACTGTAGCGCCCCCTTACATTGTGTCCCTATATACTGTAGCGCCCCCTTACATGGTGTCCCCATACAGTGTAGAGCCCCATATACTGTAGCGCCCTTTTGACATTGTGTCCCCATACAGAGTAGAGCCCCATATAATGTAGCGCCCCCTTACATTGTGTCCCTATACAGTGTAGAGCCCCATATACTGTAGCGCCCCCTTACATTGTGTCCCTATACAGTGTAGAGCCCCATATACTGTAGCACCCCCTTACATTGTGTCCCTATATACTGTAGCGCCCCCTTACATTGTGTCCCCATACAGAGTAGAGCCCCATATAATGTAGCGCCCCCTTAAATTGTGTCCCTATACAGAGTAGAGCCCCATATAATGTAGCGCCCCCTTACATTGTGTCGCTATACAGTGTAGAGCCCCATATACTGTAGCGCCCCCTTACATTGTGTCCCTATACAGTGTAGAGCCCCATATACTGTAGCACCCCCTTACATTGTGTCCCTAGACAGTGTAGTGCCCCATATACTGTAGCGCCCCCTTACATTGTGCCCCTATACAGAGTAGAGCCCTATATACTGTAGCGCCCCCTTACATTGTGTCCCTATACAGTGTAGAGCCCCATATACTGTAGCACCCCCTTACATTGTGTCCCTATATACTGTAGCGCCCCCTTACATTGTGTCCCTATACAGTGTAGAGCCCCATATACTGTAGCACCCCCTTACATTGTGTCCCTATATACTGTAGCGCCCCCTTACATTGTGTCCCCATACAGTGTAGAGCCCCATATACTGTAGTGCCCCCTTACATTGTGTCCCCATACAGTGTAGAGCCCCTTATACTGTAGCGCCCCCTTACATTGTGTCCCTATACAGTGTAGAGCCCCATATACTGTAGCGCCCCCTTACATTGTGTCCCTATACAGTGTAGAGCCCCATATACTGTAGCGCCCCCTTACATTGTGTCCCTATATACTGTAGCGCTCTTAGGTATTCTAGCGCCCCCATACAGTGTGCGCAGCTTGTGCTTCGGGCGACACACCCTGTAAATTGTTCAGTGCTCTCGCCCCTCTACAATAATGCCAAACATGTGGCAGCTTACTGTGGTTTAGGCACAGTGGGGCTCAGAAGGAGGGGCCATTTGGATTTCGGAGCGCAGAAATAATTGAATTTGATTGGGGAGGGGGCATTACTTTTCCAAAGTCTTTGTTTTACCAGTAACGTGGGAACCCCCTATATTTCTAGTGACCTATGAAGGACCTCAGTGGGAGCTGGTTTTATGTGGAAGAAATTAGAGTTTTTATTGGTAACATTTATGGGTACATAACATTTTTTTAATCGTTTCCAGTATAATTCTGGGGTCACATTCTTAAGTTCTATGGCATCACTTATGCTGCTGTTTCCATGTAATCCCACAATAATGCGATTCCGATACTGATGGAACCACCCACCATACGGAGGCTGATGGAGACTATTTGTATGGCTTTTGATGTCTGTCCCGGTGGTATCCGTGTATTCAGGTGTTCACAGAACTGTGGACGTCCACATTTGCGCACTAAAAAGACACCTAAAATAACGCTACAACATTGGAACAGAGACCAGGTGGAGTCCAAAGTTTCTTCATCTGCCTCATAAGTTAGTGATTCTCTCAGGGTTTTGTCTAAATCGCGTTTTTTTTGTTTACATGGAAGTCCTGATGCCACCGCTCAGCAGAGAACACGGGATAAATCTGGCATGAGACTTTTGCTGATTTTTGGGAGGGGAATAAGGCCCCTTAATGACCACTGTGAGGCAGTGAGGGGGATCATATGTGAGGGCTAATATGCATCCCCCAAGATGCAGACGTAGTCCTATGAAACCCACTGGAGTGCCTTGTGTTCACAGCAGGACGCCTGCGAGTCACGAGGCAAAATAAAAGTAAGTGTGGACCTGGTCAAGCTATCGGGCCAAGGCAATGTTTAGGAAAACTTGTTAAGGGCTTTTATATTTGGAGCGAACTACAGAATGGTAGTGGGGTGGTTCGCTCATTCCAGACCGGGTCTTACAAGTGGCCCATGGCCACAGATTCCATTTAAAAACCCTACAGCAAAGGGTTGGGTGTGTCAGTGTTAGTTTGCAAACTGCTGAGCAGGAGGGTCTGCAACATCTGGCTTAGATGTGCAGTTAACACAAAGCCAAGGGAAGCAAACACCTGCTGCCCCCTTAGCATTACACGGTGGTGCAGTCGCCCACGGCATAAAGTCTCAGCTCTGGACTGTTTTGACACCCGGCTGCAATTCAGAGGATACCGTTAGCTTTTCATTTGTAAGTTTTGGACATTAAAGACACTTTGCTTTGAACTTTCCTGTGGTCCCTGCCTATGGGTGGCACTGCACTAACCCCACTGCACTACACCACCATTTTAATGCATATCAGCAGTCATTAATGGGTTAAATGCAATTATTACTGTACAAGTGGGTCACACCAAATCCTGAAAGCAAAGGCTCATACACTTATGACTCTCAGACATGTGATATTGGATATTTTCCTCATTTAAAAAGTGGCAACGTGTAATATTTTTTAATCATTAATTGGATTTGGTTCTCTTGGTCTACTTTACAGTTAGGTCCATATATATATATTTGGACAGAGACAACATTTTTCTAACTTTGGTTATAGACATTACCACAATGAATTTTAAACAAAACAATTCAGATGCAGTTGATGTTCAGACTTTCAGCTTTCATTTGAGGGTATCCACATTAAAATTGGATGAAGGGTTTAGGAGTTTCAGCTCCTTAACATGTGCCACCCTGTTTTTAAAGGGACCAAAAGTAATTGGACAATTGACTCCAAGGCTATTTCATGGACACGTGTGGGCAATCCCTTCGTTATGTCATTCTCAATTAAGCAGATAAAAGGCCTGGAGTTGATTTGAGGTGTGGTGCTTGTATTTGGAAGGTTTTGCTGTGAAGTAAACATGCGGTCAAAAGAGCTCTCCATGCAGGTGAAACAAGCCATCCTTAAGCTGCGAAAACAGAAAGAACCATCCGAGAAATTGCTACAATATTAGGAGTGGCAAAATCTACAGTTTGGTGCATCCTGAGAAAGAAAGAAAGCACTGGTGAACTCATCAATGCAAAAAGACCTGGGCGCCCACGGAAGACAACAGTGGTGGATGATCGCAGAATAATCTCCATGGTTAAGAGAAACCCCTTCACAACAGCCAACCAAGTGATCGACACTCTCCAGGAGTGAAGAGAAGACTGCATGAAAGTAAATACAGAGGGTTCACTGCACGGTGCAGCCACTCATAAGCATCAAGAATAAAAAGGCTAAATTGGACTTTGCTAAAAAAACATCTAAAAAAGCCAGCACAGTTCTGGAAGAACATTCTTTGGACAGATGAAACAAAAATCAACCTCTACGAGAATGATGGAAGGAGAAAAGTATGGCGAAGGCGTGGTACAGCTCATGATCCAAAGCATACCACATCATCTGTAAAACACGGCGGAGGCAGAGTGATGGCTTGGGCATGCCTGGCTGCCAGTGGCACTGGGTCACTAGTGTTTATTGATGATGTGACACAGGACAGAAGCAGACGAATGAATTCTGAGGTATTCAGAGCCATACTGTGTGCTCAGATCCAGCCAAATGCAGCCAAACTGATTGGTCGCCGTTTCATACTACAGATGGACAATGACCCAAAACATAAAGCCAAAGCAACCCAGGAGTTTATTAAAGCAAAGAAGTGGAATATTCTTGAATGGCCAAGTCAGTCACCTGATCTCAACCCAAGTGAGCAGCATTTCACTTGTTAAAGACTAAACTTCAGACAGAAAGGCCCACAAACAAACAGCAACTGAAAACCACCGCAGTGAAGGCCTGGCAGAGCATCAAAAAGGAGGAAACACAGCGTCTGGTGATGTCCATGAGTTCAAGACTTCAGGCAGTCATTGCCAACAAAGGGTTTTCAACCAAGTACTAAAAATGAACATTTTATTTAAAATTATTGAATCTGTCCAATTACTTTTGGTCCCTTTAAAAACAGGGTGGCACAGGTTAGGGAGCTGAAACTCCTAAACCCTTCATCCAATTTTAATGTGGATACCCTCAAATGAAAGCTGAAAGTCTGAACTTCAACTGCATCTGAATTGTTTTGTTTAAAATTCATTGTGGTAATGTCTGTAACCAAAATTAGAAAAGTGTTGTCTCTGTCCAAATATATATGGACCTAACTGTATGTAAATTTATGAAAATTCTAAGGGGGTTTACAAACTTTCATGCACCTCTGTATATCCTCCTCCATACTTTGGATGAAGTTAAGACTTCTCTTTTTACCATAATACATAACTAAGTCCATTTACAGTATATGGCCTTTCTCTCAGCTAGTAGATCTTTTTCCGCATGCGTTTTACCCATGGCAGGGAGTTGCGGAATTGCCGGTTTTCTTATAAATTGGATGTTATTTAGGTTATAAGAAGAAATTCTACAAATACCCTTCACCCACAGACTATTACCTGCTTTTACATTCCCCATAGTTGGTTCCAGATAGTTACATAGTTATTAAGGTTGAAGGAAGACTATAAGTCCATCTAGTTCAACCCATAGCCTAACCTAACATGCCCTAACATGTTGATCCAGAGGAAGGCAAAAAAAAACCATGTGGCAAAGAGGAAGCTCCACATTGGGGAAAAAAATTCCTTCCCGACTCCACATACGGCAATCAGACTAGTTCCCTGGATCAACGCCCTATCAAGGAATCTAGTGTATATACCCTGTAACATTATACTTTTCCAGAAAGGTATCCAGTCCCCTCTTAAATTTAAGTAATGAATCACTCATTACAACATCATACGGCAGAGAGTTCCATAGTCTCACTGCTCTTACAGTAAAGAATCCACGTCTGTTATTATGCTTAAACCTTTTTTCCTCCAAACGCAGAGGATGCCCCCTTGTTCCGGTTTCAGGTCTGTGATTAAAAAGATCATCAGAAAGGTCTTTGTACTGTCCCCTCATATATTTATACATTAACATAAGATCACCCCTTAGTCTTCGTTTTTCCAAACTAAATAGCCCCAAGTGTAATAACCTATCTTGGTATTGCAGACCCCCCAGTCCTCTAATAATCTTGGTCGCTCTTCTCTGCACCCGCTCCAGTTCAGCTATGTCTTTCTTATACACCGGAGACCAGAACTGTGCACAGTATTCTAAGTGTGGTCGAACTAGTGACTTGTATAGAGGTAAAATTATGTTCTCCTCATGAGCATCTATGCCTCTTTTAATGCATCCCATTATTTTATTTGCCTTTGTAGCAGCTGCCTGACACTGGCCACTGAATATGAGTTTGTCATCCACCCATACACCCAGGTCTTTTTCATTGACGGTTTTGCCCAGAGTTTTAGAATTAAGCACATAATTATACATCTTATTACTTCTACCCAAGTGCATGACCTTACATTTATCCCCATTAAAGCTCATTTGCCATTTATCAGCCCAAGCTTCTAGTTTACATAAATCATCCTGTAATATAAAATTGTCCTCCTCTGTATTGATTACCCTGCAGAGTTTAGTGTTATCTGCAAATATTGAAATTCTACTCTGAATGCCCCCTACAAGGTCATTAATAAATATGTTAAAAAGAAGAGGGCCCAATACTGACCCCTGTGGTACCCCACTGCTAACCGCTACCCAGTCCGAGTGTGCTCCATTAAAAACCATCCTTTGTTTCCTATCTCTGAGCCAGCTCTCAACCCACTTGCACATATTTTTCCCTATCCCCATTATTCTCATTTTATGTATCAACCTTTTGTGTGGCACCGTATCAAAAGCTTTTGAAAAGTCCATATACACTACATCCACTGGGTTCCCTTGGTCCAATCCGGAACTTACCTCTTCATAGAAACTGATCAAGTTAGTCTGACATGAACGGTCCCTAGTAAACCCGTGCTGATACTGGGTCATGAGGTTATTCCTCTTCAGATACTCCAGTATAGCATCCCTTAGAATGCCCTCCAGGATTTTACCCACATTAGAGGTTAAGCATATTGGCCTATAACTTCCGAGTTCAGTTTTTGTCCCCTTTTTGAATATTGGCACCACATTTGCTATACGCCAGTCCTGTGGTACAGACCCTGTTATTATGGAGTCTTTAAAGATTAAAAATAATGTTCTATCAATGACTGTACTTAATTCCTGCAGTACTCGAGGGTGTATCCCATCCGGGCCTGGAGATTTGTCAATTTTAGTGATTTTTAGATGCCGCCGCACTTCCTGCTGGGTTAAGCAGGTGACATTTAATGGGGAATTTTTATCACTAGTCATTTTGTCTGCCATGGGATTTTCTTGTGTAAATACTGATGAAAAAAAGTCATTTAGCATATTGGCTTTTTCCTCATCCTCATCCACCATTTCACTCAGACTATTTTTAAGGGGGCCAACACTATCATTTTTTTAGTTTCTTACTATTTATGTAGTTAAAGAATATTTTAGGATTATTTTTACTCTCTCTGGCAATGAGTCTCTCTGTCTCAATCTTTGCTGCCTTGATTTGCTTTTTACAGAATTTATTTAATTTTCTGTATTTATTTAATGCCTCATCACTACCTACTTCCTTTAATTCTCTAAATGCTTTCTTTTTGTCACTTATTGTGCTCCTTACAGCTCTATTTAGCCATATTGGTTTCCTCCTATTTCTAGTATGTTTATTCCCATACGGTATATACTGTCCACAGGTCCTATCCAGGATGCTAATAAATGGCTCCCATTTTCTTTGTGTATTTTTGTGTCTCAGGATATCGTCCCAGTTAATTGCACCAAGATCCTCTCTCATCCGTTGGAAATTTGCCCTCCTGAAGTTTAGTGTCCTTGTAACCCCTCTATTACACATCTTTTTAAAGGATACATGAAAACTTATTACCGTATATACTCGTGTATAAGCCAAGATTTTCAGCCCACTTTTTTGGGCTGAAAGTCCCCCTCTCGGCTTATACTCGAGTCATATACCCGGGGGTCGGCAGGTGAGGGGGAGCGGGGGCTGTGTAGTTATACTTACCTGCTGCAGCGCGGTCCCTGCAGTCCCTGGCTTCCCTGGCGCTGCAGATTCTTCCTGTACTGAGCGGTCACATGGCACCGCTCATTACAGAAATGAATAGGCGGCTCCACCTCCCATAGGGGAGGAGCCGCATATTCATTGCTGTAAATGATCGGTAACTGTGACCGCTCAATTACAGGAAGAAGCTGCAGCGCCGGGGAAGCCAGGGACTGCAGGGACCGCGCCAGGAGCAGGTAAGGGGAGCGCAGCGCTATATTTACCTGCTCCTCGCTCCGGTGCGGCTCCATCTGCAGCGTCCTCTAGCAGTGACGCTCAGGTTAGAGGGCGCGGTGATGTAGTCAGTGCGCGCCCTCTGCTGAGCGTCAGTGCTGGAGAAGGAGCCGCACGAGGAGCAGGTAAATAATTGAAAGCGCCGGCGTCCTGAGCAAGAGAGGTGAGTATGTGATTTTTTTTTTTATGGCAGCACCAGCAGCATTCTATATGGCACAGCATTATATAAGGAGCATCTATGGGGCCATAAAGAACGGTGCAGAGCATTCTATATGGCACAGCTTTATATGGCACATCTATGGGGCCATAAAGAACAGTGCAGAGCATTATATATGGCACAGCTTTATATGGCACATCTATGGGGCCATAAAGAACGGTGCAGAGCATTATATATGGCACAGCTTTATAAGGAGCATCTATGGGGAAATAATGAACGGTGCAGAGCAATATACCGTATATGGGGCACAGCTTTATAAGGAGCATCTATGGGGCCATAATCAATGGTGCAGAGCAATATATATGGGGCACAGCTTTATAAGGAGCATCTATGGGGCCATAATCAACGGTGCAGAGCAATATATATATGGCACAGCTTTATAAGGAGCATCTATGAGGCCATAATGAATGGTGCAGAGCATTCTATATGGCACATCTTTATATGGGGCCATAATGAACGGTGCAGAGCATTATATGTGGCACAGCTTTATATGGAGCATCTATGGGGCCATAATGAACGGTATGGAGCATTCTATATAGCACAGTTGTATATGGAGCATCTATGGAGCAATAATGAACGGTATGGAGCATCTATTTTTATTTTTGAAATTTACGAGTAGCTGCTGCATTTTCCACCCTAGGCTTATACTCGAGTCCATAAGTTTTCCCAGTTTTTTGTGGCAAAATTAGGGGGGTCGGCTTATACTCGGGTCGGCTTATACTCGAGTATATACGGTATTTTGTGATCGCTATTACCCAAGTGACCCCCAACCCTTATATTTGATATGCGGTCTGGCCTGTTGGTTATATTAGGTCTAGTAGTGCCCCCCTTGTTGGGTCCTGAACCAGTTGTGAAAGGTAATTGTCTCTCAGTTGTCAAAAACCGATTACCTTTGCTGGAACTGCAGGTTTCTGTTCCCCAATCTATTTCAGGGTAGTTGAAGTCCCCCATAATAATGACTTCTCCTTGAGTCGCAGCTTCATCTATTTGCTTTACGAGGATATTATCCATTGCTTCCATTATTTTTGGAGATTTATAACAAACCCCTATCAGTAATTTATTTTTTTTTCCCCCTCCCCTTATCTCCACCCACAGGGATTCTACATTTTCATTAAATAATAGATTGATTTTTTTTAATTTTTTTTATTTGTTGCGGTTATTTTTTTTACTTCTATCCTGTCTGGAAGGGAGATTGTTACCTGTAAAGTGTATGACAGATAAAAGATCCACTGTGGACATTTATCCTGGGTGGAACTGGGTAATAGCTTTGCTAAGGTAAATGAGCATTATATAATCTCAATACAGTGGAGAAATAGGCGAGACCCTACACACATAGACACAATGGCCTAATCTACACATCACACAGCCATCTGGGCCACATGTATTTACAAAGCTTTAAGAAACTGCAAATAAAGGAATCTGACAAAGGATCTTATAGTGTGTATTTGTCCTTGTCCAAATACTTCAAGATGTGAATTTTGCATTAAATCCAAGGTCTCCACATCCTAAAGAAAAGACTGATGGTGATCAGACTGCTCTGGAACAAATGAGTGATATCCCACACCCTACAAGTGATCAGATACAACTGAACCCAATTTCAGAACAAAGGTGTTCTACAAGAGAAAACTTAAGGTACCGTCACACTGGACGATATCGCTAGCGATCCGTGACGTTGCAGCGTCCTCGCTAGCGATATCGTCCAGTGTGACAGGCAGCAGCGATCAGGCCCCTGCTGTGCTGTCGCTGGTCGGGGAAGAAAGTCCAGAACTTTATTTGGTCGCTGGACTCCCCGCAGACATCGCTGAATCGGCGTGTGTGACACCGATTCAGTGATGTCTTCACTGGTAACCAGGGTAAACATCGGGTAACTAAGGGCAGGGCCGCGCTTAGTAACCCAATGTTTACCCTGGTTACCATCCTAAAAGTAAAAAAAGCAAACAGTACATACTTACCTACCACTGTCTGTCCTCCAGCGCTGTGCTCTGCACTCCTCCTGTACTGGCTGTGAGCGTCGGTCAGCCGGAAAGCAGAGCGGTGACGTCACCGCTCTGCTTTCCGGCCGCTGTGCTCACACAGACAGTACAGGAGGAGTGCAGAGCACAGCGCTGGAGGACAGACAGCTGTAGGTAAGTATGTACTGTTTGTTTTTTTTACTTTTAGGATGGTAACCAGGGTAAACATCGGGTTACTAAGCGCGGCCCTGCGCTTAGTTACCCGATGTTTACCCTGGTTACCAGCATCGTTGGTCGCTGGAGAGCGGTCTGTGTGACAGCTCTCCAGCGACGCTGCAGCGATCCGGATCGTTGTCGGTATCGCTGCAGCGTCGCTAAGTGTGACGGTACCTTAAGGTAAACCACATGTACGTCTCTCATTAATGGCAAGGGACCATGTACAATTTGCTATGTCTTGGCAGAAGTGAAAGTCAATAAATTGATAAAGGCTGCAGAGATAGTAATGAAATCCATGCATCACACCAAAACATGAACATTTAAGGCTATGTGCACATGTTGCGGAATTGTCGCAGAAATTTCCACTGCAATTCCGCAACTCCCTGCCATGGGTAAAATGCATGCGGAAAAAGATCTACTAGCTGAGAGAAAGGCCATATACTGTAAAAGGACTTAGTTGCGTATTATGGTAAAAAGAGAAGTCTTAACTTCATCCAAAGTATGGAGGAGGATATAAAGAGGTGCATGAAAGTTTGTAAACCCCATTAGAATTTTCATAAATTTACATAAATTGAACTGCATTACTGAACTAGAAATATGAAAAAAATGAGAGCGTTTAGCGCATTAATTGGCCAATTTATGTGTACCTGGTAGCCACATTAGGGTATCATGGTATAAGAGAGATGCCCTAATGTGGCTACCAGGTACACATAAATTGGCCAATTAATGCGCTAAACGCATTTTTTCATATTTCTAGTGCAGTAATGCAGTTCAATTTTCATGTTTGCATGTTTTAGCGCCACAGTGTGCTGCCTTATTTATTTGACTTTATATGAGTTGGTGACTAGGTTCAGCACCTGGATGAGGAAGCTAATGAGCCTGAACGAGCGTCAGCCAGAGCACGGGATATAGGAGCTGCAGTCTGCTGCAGGATCACAAAGGAAGGTGAAGCGCCAGAGGAGAGGCACAAAGCCTGGAGGGAGTAACGGCGCTGGATCCTGAGCGCTAGTAGTGCAGAGCAGAGGAGAGCGACGCCGTTACTCCCTCCAGGCTTTGTGCCTCTCCTCTGGCGCTTCACCTTCCTTTGTGATCCTGCAGCAGACTGCAGCTCCTATATCCCGTGCTCTGGCTGACGCTCATTCAGGCTCATTAGCTTCCTCATCCAGTCAATGTCTAAGAAACGCTCTGACGAAGGTCCGGTGTGGACCGAAAACGTTTAGCGGTTTTGTTTGTCTGGATGCATCAATAAACTAAGAAGCTTTTCTTCTCAAAAATTGAGTGCCAAGTTTCATTCATCTTTAATATACGGGGTGGACACCCTACTTGAGCATCGCCAACCCTCATATCTACTGAGTGCCGTGTTTCCTTACCGTATCCTGCTAGGTTCAGCACCTGTTCACACTTATTCTATGTTTTGATGTGACGGTCAGTTTTTTAAAAAGGTGCAGTAATAGGGTCACATGCGGCAGCAGCGGCTCAGTATTGGGGTATCAGGTGCAGTAATAGGGACACATATGGCAGAAGCGGCTCAGTATTGGGGTATCAGGTGCAGTAATAGGGACACATAGCAGCAGCGGCTCAGTATTGGGGTATCAGGTCCAGTAATAGGGCACATACGGCAGCAGCGGCTCAGTATTGGGGTATCAGGTGCAGTAATAGGGCACATACGGCAGCAGCGGCTCAGTATTGGGGTATTAGGTGCAGTAATAGGGACATACGGCAGCAGCGGCTCAGTATTGGGGTATCAGGTGCAGTAAGAGGGACACATGGCAGCAGCAGCTCAGTATTGGGGTATCAGATGCAGTAATAGGGACACATACGGCAGCAGCGGCTCAGTATTGGGGTATCAGGTGCAGTAATAGGGACACATACGGCAGCAGCGGCTCAGTATTGGGGTATCAAGTGCAGTAATAGGGACACATGGCAGCAGCGGCTCAGTATTGGGGTATCAGGGGCAGTAATAAGGACACATACGACAGCAGCGGCTCAGTATTGGGGTATCAGGTGCAGTAATAGTGACACATACGGCAGCAGTGGCTCAGTATTGGAGTATCAGGTGCAGTAATAGGGACACATACGGCAGCAGCGGCTCAGTATTGGGGTATCAGGTGCAGTAATAAGGACACATACGGCAGCAGCGGCTCAGTATTGGGGGTATCAGGTGCAGGAATAGGGACACATACGGCAGCAGCGGCTCAGTATTGGGGTATCAGGTGCAGTAATAGGGACACATACGGCAGCAGTGGCTCAGTATTGGAGTATCGGGCAGTAATAGTGACACATACGGCAGCAGCGGCTCAGTATTGGGGTATCAGGTGCAGGAATAGGGACACATACGGCAGCAGCGGCTCAGTATTGGGGTATCAGGTGCGGTAATAGTGACACATACAGCAGCAGCGGCTCAGTATTGGGGTATCAGGTGCGGTAATAGTGACACATACGGCAGCAGCGGCTCAGTATTGGGGTATCAGGTGCAGTAATAGTGACACATACGGCAGCAGTGGCTCAGTATTGGAGTATCAGGTGCAGTAATAGGGACACATACGGCAGCAGCGGCTCAGTATTGGGGTATCAGGTGCAGTAATAGGGACACATACGGCAGCAGCGGCTCAGTATTGGGGTATCAGGGGCAGTAATAAGGACACATACGGCAGCAGCGGCTCAGTATTGGGGTATCAGGGGCAGTAATAAGGACACATACGGCAGCAGCGGCTCAGTATTGGGGTATCAGGTGCGGTAATAGTGACACATACGGCAGCAGTGGCTCAGTATTGGAGTATCAGGTGCGGTAATAGTGACACATACGGCAGCAGTGGCTCAGTATTGGGGTATCAGGTACAGTAATAGGGACACATATGGCAGCAGCGGCTCAGTATTGGGGTATCAGCAGGATGAGGAGTTTGTGCAGGTTAAGACGATGGGGCTGGAATGTGAAAAGTGAAATGTGTCTTTGTTGTATTCTCTGCAGATGAGTCCTGGCTGGAAGAAGTTGTCATGTCGGTCTGGGCCAGATGGAAAAGTGAACAACTCCATCAGAAAACATAAGCGGTAAGACATTATCTTTAACTGTGCTGTGATCTCTTATATGTTCTGTAGGACTGGTATCTACCACTGACCGTATGGCGGTAACATCTATGTTGGTTCTGCTCTACTATTAGGGCGCGTCACCCAGTTGTAATCAAGGTTACCTGGTTAGGGGCCCACTCAGAAGCTTCGCCCCCCTGAACCAAAACCCTAGCTACGCCTCTGGTCAGACATGAAGACAGATGGTTTCCTCTGGTGAACAGCAAAGTTGAAGGAGCTGTAGAAGTTTTGCCTTGAGGAATGGGCAAAAATCCCAGTGGATATCTCAGAGGCTTATCCAAAGTGACTTGCAGCTGTAATTGCCGCAAAAGAAGGCTCTATTAAGTACGGACATTAGGGGGGTGAACAGTTATGCACACAGAAGTATTCAGCTATTTTGTCTCACTTGTCGTTTGCTTTACAATAAAAAAACAAAAAAACAAATGTTTGCAGTTGTAGGCATGTTCTTTGCAAGAAATTATGCAAACCCTAAAAAATAATACAGTGAAATTCCAGGTTGTGATGTAGCAAAATATGGAAAGTGCCAAGAGGGGAGTTAATACTTTTGCAAGCCACTGTAAGTACCAAACCAACAACTATGATAGAGATGGATACTACAGAGCACCTATGTAATGGCACAAATGGTAGTGTGGTGACAAAGGTAGAGGAATAATAAAAAGCAAATATAACAAAAAGTAGATGGCTAAAGCAAGTACACGGATATCTTCTTTATAATGCAATAGTATGGTAAAATATCCAAAACCTGTAAGTACCAAGCACACATGCACTGATGCATGTTCTAACAATTCCAGACCCTTGCCTATTTAAGATTTAACTCTTCAGGCGCCAGAGTCCCCAACTTAAAAATCCAGAATCCAGAAGGGTTAAATCTTACCCTTGAAAGGGTTAACAAGCGATCTCTCGGTTTTGATAGTGTAATTTTATTAGATGTTGTCTTATTTCTGCTTTTTACCATGTTTTATATTTTAATCAGGTCTAGAGGCTTTATTTAATCTTTTTTTTTAATATATATACATAGTTTTGTTCCTATTTTGTTTTTACCATGTGACCTTACTATTTTATCATGTGACTTGTTCTTATACTGTGACCTGCTGACTGTGAATTTTATTGGTTGCTATTTGTTTAAATACCCCTTCCTGCTCTCCTTTAATAAACTTCCATCTGATGAAGATAGTTTAACCGTTGAAACGCGTTGTGGTTCAAGACTAAAATCCTTGTTTTGGTCTCATTTCCAGCGCTCCTAGGACCGTTCTTACTATTCTTTACTGCATTTTGTATCCTCCTAGAAGGTTAACGGCTGGAGCTGCGGTGGACCTTTTGCTTTCAATTTTAACTATGACCCTCACAGCGCTCCCTAGTGACCGCTTTCTATTTCCCTGAATTTCAACAGATAACAGACGAAGACACAAAAGAGCACAGTGAGGTCAAAAATATTCTGTTGTAAAAAAAAATCACAGTAATAAGCAAGTGCTTGTCAAAAGATGGAAAAAACAGGGTATTTAGTTGATACTTTTTTTGCAAAAAAATGTATACTAAGCTGCTCCACCAATCGTCAAAGTATACCCTTATAGAGCAGTCCCAACTAATGTATATAATCCCTATCTGATGTATTTAAAACCTGATCATCTGTATAGTACCTGTATAAGCAGGGTTCAGAGAGGGAATATCCATGTGGACATGCAGGATGGAACAGCTTTGATGCAAATGACCCATAAGGAGTGATGAACTCCCCCGTCTTGTAGAAACAAGAGAACGATTATAGAACCAGAAACACATGGGCTACTTGCACAGTGAACAAGTCTGTAGGAACCTGTTCACATCACCAAAAACTTGAAGACACAAAAGAGCACAGTGAAGTCAAAGATACGCTAATATTTTTTTTACAACAGAGTATTTTTGACCTCACTGTGCTCTTTTGTGTCTTCAAGTTTTTTGGTGGTGTGAACAGGTTCCTGCAGACTTGTTCACTGTGCAAGTAGCCCATGTGTTTCTGGTTCTATAATTATTCTCTTGTTTCTACAAGACTGGGGAGTCCATCACTCCTCTGTGGGTCATTTGCATTTAAGCTGTTCCGTCCTGCATGTCCACATGGATATTCCTTCTCTGAACCCTGCTTATACAGGTACTATACAGATGATCAGGTTTTAAATACATCAGATAGGGATTATATACATTAGATAGGACTGCTCTATAAGGGTATACCTTGGCGATTGGTGGAGCAGCTTAGTATACATTTTTTTTTGCAAAAAAAGGTATCAACTAAATACCCTGTTTTATTCCATCTTTTGACAAGCACTTACTTATTACTGTGATTTTTCTTTTACAACAGAGTATTTTTAGTTTCAATAAGTTTTATTTTCATCAGTATAACATTTATACAACAAATTCCCTCTCTGGGGAAATCAGTGAATTTCCATTTAAATCAAGCAAAAAGAACGTACATATATAGATATAAATATAACTTCAGATAACTGATTATGACACAACAAATACAAGGGGAGACAAACATGAGGGATTTCAGGGTGGGAAATTAGGTTTTGTGCAATTCTTCATAATCAAATACGTTACAGCCACAGGGCAAGGCAGAGTATTGTTCTAAACTATAGACTTCTCCTCCTCCCTCTCACCCTCCACCGCAAACCCCCAAGCCCCCCCATCTCGGACCCTCGGTTACTGGAGTCTGTTGATAGGAATTCAAATGGACAGAGGTAGAGTCTGATCAAGGTTCAAGTTCGTGTTGAGATCCATCCATGGCTTCCAGACCTGATAAAAGGTGTCCCACAGGTCATCCCTTGTTGCGTGGATGCGTTTGTATAGTAGGATTGTATTCATCTTATCTCTGACTGTTTGGATAGAGAGGGAGGGGGTCCTCCATTTGGTAGCTATATGAAGCTTAGCAGCCATGCATAGCTGGTTAGTCAACCTGTGGAACAGATTAGAGGAACCTGGGTACCTGGCGCCCAATAGAAAGGTAGCTGGGTCAAGTCGCACCGTCCTTCCAGACATTTGCTCAATCAACAATCCAACCTCCCGCCACAGGGCCGAAACAGCCGGACACTCCCACCAAATATGCCTCATATCTCCTACGACGCCACATCCCCTAAAACATTTATCCGTTACATTAGGGTATATAGCATGTAGTCTGCTTGGGACCTGATACGTCCTATGCAGGAGTTTGATGGATGTCTCCGCCAGGGAGGCCCGATGGCTACCTCTAGAAAGTGTGTCACAGGATTGTCTCCAACTCTCCAGGGTTAGCTGGACACCCAGGTCTTCCTCCCATTGATTCATGTATTTTAATTTGTCAGTTCCGTGTGCGACATTCAGAGACGAGTATAGCAGAGAGATAGTTCCTCTACCCAACGGGTCGTCCAGACACTTTTGTTCGAAGCCAGTCACTTGAAATGGGGTGCTGTGCTGTAATATTCGTTCCGCGAAGTGGAATACCTGACATATGCGCAGGGCCTCCCTGGCGGGGGGATTGTATTTTTGGAGGAATTGTTGTCTGGATAGTAGTGTGTTGAAGGGTGAACAGAGTTGTTTTAAAGTGGATATTCCATTAGCTATCCACCAAGCATATGGGCGAGGGTCAATTCCGGGCACAAACATAGGATTGCGGAAGATAGGGATCAGCGGAGAGTCTACAGACTGAAGGCCAAGCTTGAACCTCTCCTTCCTCCAGAGAATCAGGGAGTGCGCCGCGAATGGGGCTATATTGTGTAAGTTCTTTGGGAGGGCTTGTGTGGTCCACATAAGGCTGGGTAGGGAAAATGGGTGCAGGAGGGATGATTCCAGTCCCACCCATCTGGGAGCGCGGTTGGAAGCACACGCATTGGACAATTGAGCTATTTGGGCAGACTTATAATACAGGGTAAAGTTGGGTAGGGATAACCCTCCCAGCTTTCTGTGTATGAACATAGTTTTTTGCCGGATTCTGGGCTTTTTTCCCTGCCAAATAAATTTTGATATCAAAGAGTGGATCTCATGAAGTGTCTTATGGGGCAACGGAATGGGGAGGGAGCGAAAGAGGTGCAGGAATCTGGGTAAGGAGACCATCTTGATTGCGTGTAACCTGCCCAGCCAAGATAGTTTCATAGTGGCCCACCTGGTAAGGTCTGCTCGAAGATTCTTTATTAGGGGGAGGTAGTTCCACTTAAATAGGGTTGATCGGTGTGAGGTGAGGTTGACTCCGAGGTATGTTATATAATGTTCGTTCTTCGTAAATTTAAACTGGGAGATTATATTTGATTGCAAATTTTTGGGGGTATTGAGGAACAGAGCTTCGGATTTATCAACATTAATTTTGAGGCCTGAGACCGTCTCAAAGGTATGGAGGACCGAAAATAAATTCGGGAGGGTGGTGATTGGGCTAGAAAGGGTCAGCAGCAAATCATCAGCGAACAAGCTAGCCTTGTATTGTGAATCAAATCCCATAGGGCCGAGTATGTCTGGGTTGAGTCGAATGGTTTCAGCCAGTGGCTCCATAGCCATGGCAAATAAGACTGGTGAAAGTGGGCAGCCTTGTCTCGTCCCCCTTTGGATGTTGATAGGAGTGGGTCGGGTGGATGGGAGCTTTAGATACGCTGCGGGCCTGTCGTATAATAGTTGTAGGCACAAGATGAAGTTGTGGGGGATGCCAAATCTAGATAGAACTTCAAATAGGTAGGGCCATGAAACTGAATCAAAGGCTTTCTCTATGTCTAAAGCCAATAGAAGTAGGGATTGCTTATGATGATTAGCCGTATGTATGATATTCAGATTCCTTCTGATATTGTCGGGGCCTTGTCTACTGGGTATAAACCCTACCTGATCACGATGAATGAGGGCAGGTAGTAATCTGTTAAATCTAGCGGTAATGATGGACGTAAAAATTTTGAGGTCAACATTTAATAGTGATATAGGCCTATAGTTTTTGGGAAGGAGGTGGTCTCTTTTGGGTTTGGGAATCACTGTCATGTGTGCCAGATAGAATTCTAGGGGCATTTGGGTTCCATTTAATAAAGCATTGCAGTAGTTTTTAATGTGGGGGGAAAGGATATCCGTGAACTTCTTGTAATAGAGTGCTGTGAGGCCATCAGGACCCGGGGCTTTATGTTTTTTAAGATTTTTAATTGTAGTAGATATTTAGTCTGCCGAAATAGGTATTTGGAGTTGGTCTGCTGTAGAGTTGGAGATTTTAGGCATTTTTAGAGTATCTAGGAAGGATGAAAGAAGCAACGGCGGGGGGGGGGGGCGATGGTGGTGTGGTGAAGTGTACAACTTTTGATAGTAGTCCCGAAACGTGTCATAGACAACATCTGGGTGGGTCGAAACACTTCCTAATGGAAGTGACATTGTTTAGGAGTTCTTTACATCTGAGCCTACGTGCCATCATGCCAGTCGGTTTGTTGGCATATTTATAGAAGGTGGACTTGGTCCATGTTAGGGCTCTCTCTGTCCTATTAGTCAGGATAACGTCCAGCTGTAGTTTGGTGTCATTAATTTGTTTGGTCAGATAAAGAGAGGTATTATTTTGGTTGGCAAGTTCGAGTTTCGCGAGTTTGGTTTCTAGGCGTGTCTGTAGCTCAGACCTTTGTTTTTTTTTGGTGGATGCGACTTTAATTATGGATCCAGTGATAAATTTTTTGTGTGCCATCCACACAACTCCAGGGGAAGATTCCTCTCCAGAGTTAGTCCGGAAGTATAATTCTAATTCTTCTTTAATTTTGGAAAGGACAACGGGGTCGGTGAGCAGGGATTCGTTTAACCTCCATTTAAATAGTCTGGAAGTGGTGACATCGAATTTGAATGCTGATAGTACAACATCATGGTCGGACCACGATGAAGGAATGTGGCGGGAGTACAGGACCGATACAAGCGTTTTAGCTGTAGTTAGGTGGAGATCTATTCGCGAATAGGTTTGGTGTGCAGGTGAGAAGTATGTGTAACCTCAGTAGTGTATAATTCAGATGTTTCGTCAAACTCAATCTGACAGGTGCCCCGCCCCTATCAAAGTGTATCAAAGTGTGTAACCCCTCCCCTCCCCTTGTCTGACGGCTGGTATCCAGCTGTCCCGCCTTGTTTGATTTCCCCTTTTGATATAGTTTAATATAGTTTAATTTGTTGTAGTTTTGATAGTATTCCCGTATTTTGTGGAATAACACATGTTTATAATTATAGCCTAGTCGTGTATTTATTTTACACGTGGTTTATAACACCTTTTTCATTTGTTTTATAATAGATTTTATACGTAGCCCCGAGTTTGATTCTGTAAGCTTTTGTTTTATTCACAGTGTATTCATATAGTGGAGAACTTAAAGCTGTTTATATGTGTCTCTACTGAACACTATGGTGAACATTAACTAAATGTTTATTTTCCCAAACAGAGAATCTGCTGTGGGTATTTGCAGTGTATTCATATAGTGGAGAACTTAAAGCTGTCTATTTGTTTTTGTAAATGGTGAACACTAACTAAATGGTGAACATTATCTAAATTAGGTTAACTGCGGTTCAGAGGTTCATAACACCTAGGTCAATTTATAGCACCTAGGTCAAGCAATTGTTGTTGTATTTGCGTACCCCATAAATGTTTATTCTCACAAACAGAAAAGTTATTGTGTCCTGAAGATGGCATCTGAGGTTATTTGTTTTTTGTATTAGCTTTCTCAGAAAACAGCTGTGTTATCTGAGGGTCAGATATTTTTGTACAAACTCATGCTGTTTGGTGATCTTTGTGAAGCAGAACTTTGTTTTATAACACATTTGTACTTGTATTGTACCTGAATTGATATTTGCTTTCTCTTTTTTGTGTCCTGAAGATGGCATCTGCAAAGTTATTTGTTATCTACTGAGGCCATTGCAAGTTGTGTTTATTCACATTGTAGCAGGTTTTAGCCTTGTGGCTGCCTTATATACACAGAAGAGATATGCACCAATGTCACAACACAAGTTATAATATGACCCAATGTTACAACACAAGTAAGAAGCGGCGTGTTTTATACGAATAAAAGTCATTTAGGACTTATGTTATCATGTTTTTGCACTTTATTAATATGCTGACCACATAGGTCAGTGATTTTTTGCACTTTATTAATATGCAGGCCACATAGGTCAGTGATTTTTGCACTTTATTAACATACAACACACAAGAAATAGACATTTAGAACTTATTTATGATTAATATGCGATTATTAGGCATTTAGGACTTATGTTATCATGTTTTTGCACTTTATTAATATGCTGACCACATAGGTCAGGGATTTTTGCACTTTATTAATATGCGGTCCACATAGGTCAGTGATTTTTGCACTTTATTAACATACAACACACAAGAAATAGACATTTAGAACTTATTTATGATTAATATGCGATTATTAGGCATTTAGGACTTATGTTATCATGTTTTTGCACTTTATTAATATGCGGTTATTAGTCATTTAGGACTTATGTTATCATGTTTTTGCACTTTATTAATATGCTGACCACATAGGTCAGGGATTTTTTGTACTTTATTAATATGCGGGCCACAAACACTTCTGCACCCACGGGCGCTTCTCAACCAACCATGCATCCGGTACTCATCAGTCACTGTGAAATAATGCAAAAATACATCTGTGCGCGGCTGTCGGCATCAACATTGTGCTATTATAAGTTTATGGTTCTGTAAAGAACACGCAACACATACAGAACTCACACACACACACAAATACACACAGCACACAACACGCACACATTTCTCAAAATGCCATACACTTCAGAATATATTTGCAATTCACTACGCATGTAACACATATTTCTTCGCCCCACACGCATTTAACAGTCTTTCATATGTATCGCAGAAAGATTTTAGTTCCAACTGCGGGTCAGCGGCTTAAAGAAAAGTTATTGTGGCCTTGATTCTGGGGTAACACATGTTTATAAATATAGCCTAGTCGTGTATTTATTTTACACATGGTTTATAACACATTTCATTTGTTTTTGTTGTTTGATTGTCATGTAAGAAGCGTTGTGTTTTATACGAATATAAAAGTGACACATTCCCATATATTATTACAGCTTTCATTAATTCTACATTATTTTAGCACATATTAATTTTACACTATTAATTTTACAGGAGCCTGTGCTGCCTATAATTTGACTCCTTTTTATACAAAGACATCTAACATATACAGACTTTTAATATTTTTGTGTAAAATCGCGGTCAGACAGGCACAAACACACACACACACACACACACGCACACAACACAGAACCACACACAACAAACACACAGAACCCACACACACACACACACACACACACACACAAGAAATAGACATTTAGGACTTATTTATGTTATTATCTTTATGCACTTTGAATGTGCTGTCTATAATTTGACTCTATCCTTGTTTTGTTGAAAATAACTGGACATACATAAGAAACCGGGCAATATATCTTTATAGAAATAACACTTCTGCACTCTTTGTGTATTTCTATCAGTTTTATTCAGGCATTTATAACACAACATGTTTGATATTGGTAATTTGATTCTGGGAACACATTTTAAGTTACTGCTGCACATGTATTACTGTTTTTCTTGTTTTTTGTGTAAAATTTCGTTGTTGGCTTACAAAGACATTTCTTTGAGAAATGTGTAGCATAACCAATTACCCATCACGGCCACTAGATGGCAGAATATCATATTAATTATTCTGGGATAACATTTCTCTTTGTGCCTATTAATTTTACAGGAGCCTGTGCTGCCTATAATTTGACTCCTTTTTATACAAAGACATCTAACATATACAGACTTTTAATATTTTTGTGTAAAATCGCGGTCAGACAGGCACAAACACACACACACACACACACACGCACACAACACAGAACCACACACAACAAACACACAGAACCCACACACACACACACACACACACACAAGAAATAGACATTTAGGACTTATTTATGTTATTATCTTTATGCACTTTGAATGTGCTGTCTATAATTTGACTCTATCCTTGTTTTGTTGAAAATAACTGGACATACATAAGAAACCGGGCAATATATCTTTATAGAAATAACACTTCTGCACTCTTTGTGTATTTCTATCAGTTTTATTCAGGCATTTATAACACAACATGTTTGATATTGGTAATTTGATTCTGGGAACACATTTTAAGTTACTGCTGCACATGTATTACTGTTTTTCTTGTTTTTTTGTGTAAAATTTCGTTGTTGGCTTACAAAGACATTTCTTTGAGAAATGTGTAGCATAACCAATTACCCATCACGGCCACTAGATGGCAGAATATCATATTAATTATTCTGGGATAACATTTCTCTTTGGGCATTTCTATCAGTTTTATTTATGCTTTTATAACACAACATGTCTGCTATTGTTAATTTGATTCGGGGATAACACATGTTTATAAAAATAACGCTATAGCAAGCGGTAATGTCAAATTCTGAAAATAGCCATTTTATATTGAATTACTAACATTTTTCTATTTTAGCGCTGACACAGCCACATATATTATTCCAGCTTTCTTTAATTCTGCATTATTTTATCACATGATGAAAATAGTCATTTTATATTGAATTACTGCAGCTCGCGGCGCGTTACCACTGGACTCGTTTCTCAATTAATTTCCCAGCTGACGACGCTATCTATAATTCTGCGTATACCTTAGGCGTGTATTTACATGACAGTGTAATTATTTCTCACAATAAAACAACAGCTCAAATTTTAAGTTAGCTAACAGCATAATGATGACAAATGCATCTTTGCGGAATCTGATAACGACACGCTGAACAAAGGACGGAGCCTGACAAATACACACAACACACAACACGCACATATTATGAAAAATGACAACCATTGTATGTGATTTAAAAGACTTTAGTTAGATTTATCAGGGGTGATTTAGTTTGAAAGCACGCAGCTCCTCGGTAATGTCATGTGTTGGACACGCATTTAACAGTCTTTCATATGTATCGCAGAAAGATTTTAGTTCCATCTGTGCGAGTTTGCTTTGAGCGTACTGCGCAGACATGTCAGTAAACATTTTGACATGGTCAGCATCCCACGAAGGACGACCTGTGTAAGGTGTATGTACAGCAACTTTCTGCTTTCTACCTACACGGCGTCGGGATACGGTTCGTTTCTTTAGAGGTAATACAGGGGCAAAAACGCTAGAAAAGTCTGCAAGAGCAGTATCTGCAGATTGCACAGTCTGGCACACAGGTATATTGAGGGGCTCTGTGGGTGACCACATACCCTCGGAGAGCTGTTCAATTTCTCTGTTTTCAGGCGTAACTTGGGGTATGGCGCCTGTGCTATTGGCGGGCCGAGTTATGCGGGGCCTAGCGTTCGGCGCTGCACGTTTCTCTCTTGAAACGTTCGTATATTTCTGATGTGAAATCTTGGGGCTTGGATTCCCGGGTTGTTTTGGTGCAGCGTAGCATTCATCACGATCCACAACACAGATGGGCGAGAGAGATGTTGTTCGCACCGCCGTATTAGCTCTTTGTGGTTGATTCTCTTCAGTGTCGTAATTACGCCGGTGCAAAACTCGTTGTTGAAGAGGCGACGTATCTAAAAGAAAAGATACAAGTGGCGGTTAGCCGCGAAACGGCGCAAAATTGGAAAAGCTAAACGGCGACGCATAGCTATGATCATACGTAATATTTGAAAAGTTAATGGGGACAGGTAGCCATGAAATCATTGTAACAATATTTACATAAACCTGTATAGAGCAGTCCAGATATATACTTACAAGTATGAAGCGGGAATTGTCCCACATCAGCTCCTGGTTTAACGGGAGGCGCAATGCTCAAACTCGCAGAGGCGGGAATATTCTCTTTTTCAAGCTGTATTTTCCGGGCAACTAGATTAGCGGGTGTAAGTAAAAATATACCGATTAGCGAACACAGAATTGATTTTCTACACAAAACTGCAGCGGTGAGAAGAATATATATATATATATATATATATATTCAAAAATGAATTTTCTGACAGTTAGCTAGCAGCTGTAAGTAAATATGAGTATTACACAAAAGTGAGAATCGACTGTATTTCAAGTGAACAGATACCTTTTCTATTCTTGAAACATCGGCGTAACGAGTTGCCGCGTCTTTTAGGCGCATCGGGTTTCGCTGAAGTTGCAGGGTTCTTGACATCTATGATCTCCACGTCTGAACCCAGCGTATCGCGTGGTTCGGGAACACACCAGTTTTCAGCCATAGCGTCAGATGTCTCCGTGTCAGTATCTGTATGAGAAATTGCGCGTAGTTCGTGTTTACATACAAAGGATTAAAGCAACTGATATAGTATAATATAGTTTTACGGTATAAACATATTTGCGGTGTAAATTAATATAGCAAGACTTATGCCGCTATATATTAATAATTCAGTATTATATTGATGGCTACCGCTATTATTTGTTTTATTAATTTAATCATATATTTATTATGCCATAATTTGTGTAATACAATAGTTAATAGATGCTATAGTTTTACGCCATAAACAGTATATATTAACATAGATAATATATATATATATATATATTTAGCTTTCTTACATGTGATACATGAAAGATAAATATCTTTGTACCGTGTTACAATGACATTTTTCCCTATCTAAAAGCAAAAAGGTGCTCCTAATTACCCATGATGAGATGAAGAGCAGGCCCATTATCGGCTATCGGCGCCACGGCTTCAATGCGCGCATAATTCTGCGTTATGAAATTATTGCGCCAATCGGGCGACATACACGGCTCTTAAATAAGAAAGAATGCATGAATATATAATTAATATAATTTACTTATAATATAATGACACAATCAGAATGAGTCAATACTCTGTACATTATACGCGTATAATACCGAGTTAATACATGCATTAATTGCATGTATGACTGTGTTCTGGGTGTTAACAGAAGGCGTGTGATGTGGCGTAACTGGGTGTGTTTCTGGGTGTTAACACCTGAGTTGCTTTCTGACACTCAGGATAAATACAGCTGCCTGTCCCACTACAGTACAACAGACATCCACCAGAAGTCCGACTAGGATAAAAAGCAGAGCTATTCTAAATGTAAGTATATAAGACAGTTGTGTTATTATTCGCAAATGCATAATTATATTTAACTATGCATCTCTAAACCATAATTAAGGATGTTATTTGTTTAATAAGTTAGTGTTATACTGGCAGCTAACTGCATATTTAGTAGCGATGTATAATATAGTTTTTTACTGTATAAGCAATATTTGTGGGACATAATTAATATAGAAAGGCTTATGGATGGGGCATAACAACCATTGTTATCTGACATGTGCGCGCAATTAGTCACGGGTGCCGTATAATGCTGTTTCCTGTAGGTGTGTTCACGGTGGGTGGTAATTTCTCTCTGAACAGTTGCGCTACTCTCTGAAAAGTAGGTGTTTACTGTTTTATTTGCGGTCTAATATTATCAATGCCTGTAAAGCATATTTTTGTAACGTAGTTTTAAACTGTATTTATTGGCGGCGCAGTTATAGATAAAACTTATCCCCTATTTATTTAAGATGGAAGCCCAATACCCTCGCGAGCAATGCAGCCCCCTTCTTGCAAGCACACAATTAGGTATTATACGCGTATAATGTACAGAGTATTGACTCATTCTGATTGTGTCATTATATTATAAGTAAATTATATTAATTATATATTCATGCATTCTTTCTTATTTAAGAGCCGTGTATGTCGCCCGATTGGCGCAATAATTTCATAACGCAGAATTATGCGCGCATTGAAGCCGTGGCGCCGATAGCCGATAATGGGCCTGCTCTTCATCTCATCATGGGTAATTAGGAGCACCTTTTTGCTTTTAGATAGGGAAAAATGTCATTGTAACACGGTACAAAGATATTTATCTTTCATGTATCACATGTAAGAAAGCTAAATATATATATATATATATATTATCTATGTTAATATATACTGTTTATGGCGTAAAACTATAGCATCTATTAACTATTGTATTACACAAATTATGGCATAATAAATATATGATTAAATTAATAAAACAAATAATAGCGGTAGCCATCAATATAATACTGAATTATTAATATATAGCGGCATAAGTCTTGCTATATTAATTTACACCGCAAATATGTTTATACCGTAAAACTATATTATACTATATCAGTTGCTTTAATCCTTTGTATGTAAACACGAACTACGCGCAATTTCTCATACAGATACTGACACGGAGACATCTGACGCTATGGCTGAAAACTGGTGTGTTCCCGAACCACGCGATACGCTGGGTTCAGACGTGGAGATCATAGATGTCAAGAACCCTGCAACTTCAGCGAAACCCGATGCGCCTAAAAGACGCGGCAACTCGTTACGCCGATGTTTCAAGAATAGAAAAGGTATCTGTTCACTTGAAATACAGTCGATTCTCACTTTTGTGTAATACTCATATTTACTTACAGCTGCTAGCTAACTGTCAGAAAATTCATTTTTGAATATATATATATATATATATATATATTCTTCTCACCGCTGCAGTTTTGTGTAGAAAATCAATTCTGTGTTCGCTAATCGGTATATTTTTACTTACACCCGCTAATCTAGTTGCCCGGAAAATACAGCTTGAAAAAGAGAATATTCCCGCCTCTGCGAGTTTGAGCATTGCGCCTCCCGTTAAACCAGGAGCTGATGTGGGACAATTCCCGCTTCATACTTGTAAGTATATATCTGGACTGCTCTATACAGGTTTATGTAAATATTGTTACAATGATTTCATGGCTACCTGTCCCCATTAACTTTTCAAATATTACGTATGATCATAGCTATGCGTCGCCGTTTAGCTTTTCCAATTTTGCGCCGTTTCGCGGCTAACCGCCACTTGTATCTTTTCTTTTAGATACGTCGCCTCTTCAACAACGAGTTTTGCACCGGCGTAATTACGACACTGAAGAGAATCAACCACAAAGAGCTAATACGGCGGTGCGAACAACATCTCTCTCGCCCATCTGTGTTGTGGATCGTGATGAATGCTACGCTGCACCAAAACAACCCGGGAATCCAAGCCCCAAGATTTCACATCAGAAATATACGAACGTTTCAAGAGAGAAACGTGCAGCGCCGAACGCTAGGCCCCGCATAACTCGGCCCGCCAATAGCACAGGCGCCATACCCCAAGTTACGCCTGAAAACAGAGAAATTGAACAGCTCTCCGAGGGTATGTGGTCACCCACAGAGCCCCTCAATATACCTGTGTGCCAGACTGTGCAATCTGCAGATACTGCTCTTGCAGACTTTTCTAGCGTTTTTGCCCCTGTATTACCTCTAAAGAAACGAACCGTATCCCGACGCCGTGTAGGTAGAAAGCAGAAAGTTGCTGTACATACACCTTACACAGGTCGTCCTTCGTGGGATGCTGACCATGTCAAAATGTTTACTGACATGTCTGCGCAGTACGCTCAAAGCAAACTCGCACAGATGGAACTAAAATCTTTCTGCGATACATATGAAAGACTGTTAAATGCGTGTCCAACACATGACATTACCGAGGAGCTGCGTGCTTTCAAACTAAATCACCCCTGATAAATCTAACTAAAGTCTTTTAAATCACATACAATGGTTGTCATTTTTCATAATATGTGCGTGTTGTGTGTTGTGTGTATTTGTCAGGCTCCGTCCTTTGTTCAGCGTGTCGTTATCAGATTCCGCAAAGATGCATTTGTCATCATTATGCTGTTAGCTAACTTAAAATTTGAGCTGTTGTTTTATTGTGAGAAATAATTACACTGTCATGTAAATACACGCCTAAGGTATACGCAGAATTATAGATAGCGTCGTCAGCTGGGAAATTAATTGAGAAACGAGTCCAGTGGTAACGCGCCGCGAGCTGCAGTAATTCAATATAAAATGACTATTTTCATCATGTGATAAAATAATGCAGAATTAAAGAAAGCTGGAATAATATATGTGGCTGTGTCAGCGCTAAAATAGAAAAATGTTAGTAATTCAATATAAAATGGCTATTTTCAGAATTTGACATTACCGCTTGCTATAGCGTTATTTTTATAAACATGTGTTATCCCCGAATCAAATTAACAATAGCAGACATGTTGTGTTATAAAAGCATAAATAAAACTGATAGAAATGCCCAAAGAGAAATGTTATCCCAGAATAATTAATATGATATTCTGCCATCTAGTGGCCGTGATGGGTAATTGGTTATGCTACACATTTCTCAAAGAAATGTCTTTGTAAGCCAACAACGAAATTTTACACAAAAAAACAAGAAAAACAGTAATACATGTGCAGCAGTAACTTAAAATGTGTTCCCAGAATCAAATTACCAATATCAAACATGTTGTGTTATAAATGCCTGAATAAAACTGATAGAAATACACAAAGAGTGCAGAAGTGTTATTTCTATAAAGATATATTGCCCGGTTTCTTATGTATGTCCAGTTATTTTCAACAAAACAAGGATAGAGTCAAATTATAGACAGCACATTCAAAGTGCATAAAGATAATAACATAAATAAGTCCTAAATGTCTATTTCTTGTGTGTGTGTGTGTGTGTGTGTGTGGGTTCTGTGTGTTTGTTGTGTGTGGTTCTGTGTTGTGTGCGTGTGTGTGTGTGTGTGTGTGTTTGTGCCTGTCTGACCGCGATTTTACACAAAAATATTAAAAGTCTGTATATGTTAGATGTCTTTGTATAAAAAGGAGTCAAATTATAGGCAGCACAGGCTCCTGTAAAATTAATAGGCACAAAGAGAAATGTTATCCCAGAATAATTAATATGATATTCTGCCATCTAGTGGCCGTGATGGGTAATTGGTTATGCTACACATTTCTCAAAGAAATGTCTTTGTAAGCCAACAACGAAATTTTACACAAAAAACAAGAAAAACAGTAATACATGTGCAGCAGTAACTTAAAATGTGTTCCCAGAATCAAATTACCAATATCAAACATGTTGTGTTATAAATGCCTGAATAAAACTGATAGAAATACACAAAGAGTGCAGAAGTGTTATTTCTATAAAGATATATTGCCCGGTTTCTTATGTATGTCCAGTTATTTTCAACAAAACAAGGATAGAGTCAAATTATAGACAGCACATTCAAAGTGCATAAAGATAATAACATAAATAAGTCCTAAATGTCTATTTCTTGTGTGTGTGTGTGTGTGTGTGTGTGTGTGGGTTCTGTGTGTTTGTTGTGTGTGGTTCTGTGTTGTGTGCGTGTGTGTGTGTGTGTGTGTGTTTGTGCCTGTCTGACCGCGATTTTACACAAAAATATTAAAAGTCTGTATATGTTAGATGTCTTTGTATAAAAAGGAGTCAAATTATAGGCAGCACAGGCTCCTGTAAAATTAATAGTGTAAAATTAATATGTGCTAAAATAATGTAGAATTAATGAAAGCTGTAATAATATATGGGAATGTGTCACTTTTATATTCGTATAAAACACAACGCTTCTTACATGACAATCAAACAACAAAAACAAATGAAATGTGTTATAAACCATGTGTAAAATAAATACACGACTAGGCTATATTTATAAACATGTGTTACCCCAGAATCAAGGCCACAATAACTTTTCTTTAAGCCGCTGACCCGCAGTTGGAACTAAAATCTTTCTGCGATACATATGAAAGACTGTTAAATGCGTGTGGGGCGAAGAAATATGTGTTACATGCGTAGTGAATTGCAAATATATTCTGAAGTGTATGGCATTTTGAGAAATGTGTGCGTGTTGTGTGCTGTGTGTATTTGTGTGTGTGTGTGAGTTCTGTATGTGTTGCGTGTTCTTTACAGAACCATAAACTTATAATAGCACAATGTTGATGCCGACAGCCGCGCACAGATGTATTTTTGCATTATTTCACAGTGACTGATGAGTACCGGATGCATGGTTGGTTGAGAAGCGCCCGTGGGTGCAGAAGTGTTTGTGGCCCGCATATTAATAAAGTACAAAAAATCCCTGACCTATGTGGTCAGCATATTAATAAAGTGCAAAAACATGATAACATAAGTCCTAAATGACTAATAACCGCATATTAATAAAGTGCAAAAACATGATAACATAAGTCCTAAATGCCTAATAATCGCATATTAATCATAAATAAGTTCTAAATGTCTATTTCTTGTGTGTTGTATGTTAATAAAGTGCAAAAATCACTGACCTATGTGGACCGCATATTAATAAAGTGCAAAAATCCCTGACCTATGTGGTCAGCATATTAATAAAGTGCAAAAACATGATAACATAAGTCCTAAATGCCTAATAATCGCATATTAATCATAAATAAGTTCTAAATGTCTATTTCTTGTGTGTTGTATGTTAATAAAGTGCAAAAATCACTGACCTATGTGGCCTGCATATTAATAAAGTGCAAAAAATCACTGACCTATGTGGTCAGCATATTAATAAAGTGCAAAAACATGATAACATAAGTCCTAAATGACTTTTATTCGTATAAAACACGCCGCTTCTTACTTGTGTTGTAACATTGGGTCATATTATAACTTGTGTTGTGACATTGGTGCATATCTCTTCTGTGTATATAAGGCAGCCACAAGGCTAAAACCTGCTACAATGTGAATAAACACAACTTGCAATGGCCTCAGTAGATAACAAATAACTTTGCAGATGCCATCTTCAGGACACAAAAAAGAGAAAGCAAATATCAATTCAGGTACAATACAAGTACAAATGTGTTATAAAACAAAGTTCTGCTTCACAAAGATCACCAAACAGCATGAGTTTGTACAAAAATATCTGACCCTCAGATAACACAGCTGTTTTCTGAGAAAGCTAATACAAAAAACAAATAACCTCAGATGCCATCTTCAGGACACAATAACTTTTCTGTTTGTGAGAATAAACATTTATGGGGTACGCAAATACAACAACAATTGCTTGACCTAGGTGCTATAAATTGACCTAGGTGTTATGAACCTCTGAACCGCAGTTAACCTAATTTAGATAATGTTCACCATTTAGTTAGTGTTCACCATTTACAAAAACAAATAGACAGCTTTAAGTTCTCCACTATATGAATACACTGCAAATACCCACAGCAGATTCTCTGTTTGGGAAAATAAACATTTAGTTAATGTTCACCATAGTGTTCAGTAGAGACACATATAAACAGCTTTAAGTTCTCCACTATATGAATACACTGTGAATAAAACAAAAGCTTACAGAATCAAACTCGGGGCTACGTATAAAATCTATTATAAAACAAATGAAAAAGGTGTTATAAACCACGTGTAAAATAAATACACGACTAGGCTATAATTATAAACATGTGTTATTCCACAAAATACGGGAATACTATCAAAACTACAACAAATTAAACTATATTAAACTATATCAAAAGGGGAAATCAAACAAGGCGGGACAGCTGGATACCAGCCGTCAGACAAGGGGAGGGGAGGGGTTACACACTTTGATACACTTTGATAGGGGCGGGGCACCTGTCAGATTGAGTTTGACGAAACATCTGAATTATACACTACTAACCTCTTATTGGACCGTTCAGCTCCCTCCACACATCCGCCAGACAGTTAATTTTCATTAAGTGTAGGATTTTTTTTTTATCCGCATTAGGTATATCTGATCGTTTCCGGGCGCTACTGTCCAAATTAGGGTTGATGGTGAAATTAAAGTCACCACACCAGATCAGATGGTCGTACGTAAGGGTGGCTAGCTTTGATGTGATTAATTGGAAAGTCGATGTCTGGGATGTGCTAGGTAAATAACTATTTACGACGCAAATCGTTTGGCTTCGTGATGTACCGAGGATGATAACGAACCTGCCTTCGGGATCGGAATATGTGTTGATAAGTTGAAATGGAAAGCTATTTTTAATAAGGGTAATGACACCTCTCGTTTTTTTGCCCCAGGTCGACATGTAGTATTGTAATTGATATCAAAATATTTAGGGTGGGATGAATTTGAAAAGTGGGTCTCCTGGAGGCAGATAATGTCCGGAGCATGTTTTAAATAGTCAAGAAAGGCCTTCTTACGTTTTATGGGTGAGTTAAATCCCCGAACATTATGTGAGATAACATTACACATTGTGGTGATAATATTTACCGCTAAGAATTAAGGAGTCAGGAGCCATACTTTGGTTCGTATCGCTGCCGCATAACTGCATACGCAACTGGAGATCATAGTAGTAACCTCTGTAAGAGAACAAAAGGTAAGATACAAACTGGGGGAAGACAAAGACAAACATAACAGAAAACATTAACATACGGATATCAAATCCAGAAAGTATGATGAGCTGGTTTGCCGTATCATCGGCAGTACCAGGTGTCATCAGGGTCAGGCAGCATGTTACCAACCCGCCAGCCAAACCCATACTATAGAACTGAAAATCAGAGGGACTGGTAAAATTCCAAAACTGAAACCGAAACGGATAGACTTTTTAGGCAGTCATATAGATAATTGAAATGCCCAAACGGGGCCGGTGGAGGGCAGCAAAACAATGTTGCTGCTATCCCCCCAATATCAAGGGCAATCAAGACATTCTGTGTCGCCTCATGGCCTTCCTGAGGAAACTGAACAAGTGTTCATATTGATGGGCCAGGTCAGGCGATTTTGGTATTCTGGCTCCTCGTTTTGGGGGTGTTGTGCCACTCTCTTGCCGGTCGTAATTTCCGCTGTGGCATGGCTGGTGTCTCTATGGAAATCGGGATCCCAGCTTTGATCATGACTTGCTTCCCCTCCTCCAGCGTACGACAGGTGTGTATTTGGGAGTTAAGTGAAAAAATGAGGGCAAAGGGAAATCCCCATCTGTATTTAATTTGCGCCAGTTGTAGGGCTGCGGTAATTGGCCTAAGAGCTCTCCTCCTGGCAAGCGTGGCCGTCGCGATATCTGCGTAGATATGTACCGTCGCAGGCAAGTCAGGTAATATAGGATTATCCCTTGCAGCTTTAAGAATTAAGTCTCGTGCTTCCTCTTAATGCAACTTTAAGATCACATCCCTGGGCATATCGCTGCTGCGTGGCTTACCCAGTGCTCTATGGATCCTGGTGATATGGAGTAAAGTTGGGTCCGTGTCCGGGAGTAGCGCGGTGAATAGGGCTGAAGCTGTGTCCTGAAGTGCTATTATATTTTCAGGGAGCCCCCTGATCCTCAGATTGCCCCTGCGGGACCTGTTTTCGTAGTCCTCGCACCGGAGCTCCAGCTCAGTGATGCGTTCTGTGTGGGTCTTGAGTGCCTCTCGGTCTTCCTCCAGGGCATCTGCAGTGGCATCCATTTCCTCCTCTAATGCTACCGTGCGCTGCATAATGTCCTGGATTTGGGAGGAGATTTTCTGCATGGCCGAGCTCAGCTCTGACCTGAAAGTCTCCTGCAGAGATCTGGTGAGGGCTGCAGTGGAGATCGCTAGCTCCGTCCGCGGAGCAGTATCCTCCTGGTCAGAGTCGCCTCCTACGCTCCCTGCTGCTGCCGAGGGGAGAGGTGCAGCGGCGGCCATCTTGGGAGCGTTACCGCCGAGGAGAAGATCTGTGATGGTGCGTCCCGGCAGCTGTGCTGGGGTCCCTTTCTTTGGCATCGCCGGATAATATGCCGGTCGTGGGTGAGGTGAGTCCGGTGGCGGTGCGTTTTGCAGGCTCTGGATGCTGATTAGGGCTTGATTAAGCTGTGCGGGTAGCGGAGCTCAGCCAGACATGTCTGCTCCGGCCGAAGTCCGCGCATGCGCCTACAACAGAGTATTTTTGACCTCACTGTGCTCTTTTGTGTCTTCAAGTTTTTTGGTGGTGTGAACAGGTTCCTACAGACTTGTTCAATGTGTAAGTAGCCCATGTGTTTCTGGTTAGATAATAACAGACACTGACAACAATGGCAGAGAAAAACTTATATAGAAAAGGATGCCAGATATAAAATTCTATATGGTCAATGAAAAGATATACAAATCATAACCTCCTAAAAAATTCATCAGACCAAAAAATATTTATAAAATATTTTATTTAAACAATATCATAATAATAAAAACATAGTAATATTACTATAACCATACACATATAAAAAGGAAATCTTTACTGAGACCATACAATAAGAAAAAATAACAAATAACAGAGTGTAAAATATCAATAAAAAATATATATGATATAAAAACAATATATTTAAATGCTTATTAATCGATGCGTAGATGTCAATCTTAATGACAGAAAAATTATTTGTTTAGGGATTAAGTGTTTATTATTTGATGTTGTTCTTTAATTTATTTCATTATCTTAATTAATACTCTATTTAAACACAATCACTGTATGTGCAGGACAGGGCAAACCCCAAATGATTGGTATAAAATATATACATGCAAAAAAAATATATAAAATTAATTAATATTGTAAAAATAAATAAATATAATTTTACAGAATATGTATGCTATATAAGGGCACATGTGATCCAGAAATTATATCCTAAATGATTAAAAAATAATGTGTGAAAAATTATATGTGGGTAAATATATGAAAAAAATGTGTATAGATATATATATAAAAATTAAATAATAATTATATATTTAATAAAAAATAGATAATAAACGGTAATAAAGTGCCCATAGTGTGACAATCCAAATAAATAACAACTGGAATAATGTGTTATATATATATATATCTATACACATTTTTTTCATATATTTACCCACATATAATTTTTCACACATTATTTTTTAATCATTTAGGATATAATTTCTGGATAATGAAATAAATTAAAGAACAACATCAAATAATAAACACTTAATCCCTAAACAAATAATTTTTCTGTCATTAAGATTGACATCTACGCATCGATTAATAAGCATTTAAATATATTGTTTTTATATCATATATATTTTTTATTGATATTTTACACGCTGTTATTTGTTATTTTTTCTTATTGTATGGTCTCAATAAAGATTTCCTTTTTATATGTGTATGGTTATAACAATGGCAGAGACTCTGCGCTCAGCTGTGAACCCAGGGAAGGTGAGTACAAGTTTTTGTATGTTTTATAACAGAATGTGTCTTGGGATTGTGATATTCTGGAACAGGCCAAGGACAACAAGGAGGTTATGTAACATCCATTTGTAACATCCATTTGCAAAATCATGTATAAATCAATTAAAAATTCCTAGGATGCCATTACTCTTTATGGTAGGGTGGCAGTATAGTACAAATCCTATGACTGAAAGTGTATTACATGTACGCTGGCAGATGTGCCATCTGCATTAGGCAACTTTTCAATACATTTATTATCTTAGAAGTTCTACTCTATGATCCATAGATATTAGGCCCCTTTTAAAAGCACATGATAAGCAAAAAGTTAGGGAAAAAGGACTCAAATACGAATAAAAACTACTTTGACTACTAGGATCCAACATTAATGACAATGATTTTTTCTTTCAGATAAGGCCCAACAAGCACTGTTATTAAATGCACCTCTAGGGTCCAAAGATAAGAGAATGGAAGGGGGAGATTGGTCTTTAATACTGATGCCACTATGAAGTGGTTTAAAAGTTGGATTACAAAAACCGACCATCGGGAGTAACTGAGCGCTGATCAGCAATTCCAAGAACTGACCATCAGGAGTAACTGAGCACTGATCAGCAATTCCAAGAACCGACCATCGGGAGTAACTGAGCACTGATCAGCAATTTCAAGAACCGACCATCAGGAGTAACTCAGCACTGATCAGCAATTCCAGGAACCAACCATCAGGAGCAACTGAGCACTGATCAGCAATTCCAAGAACCGACCATCGGGAGTAACTGAGCACTGATCAGCAATTACAAGAACTGACCATCGGGAGTAACTGAGAACTGATCAGCAATTACAAGAACTGACCATCGGGAGTAACTGAGAACTGATCAGCAATTACAAGAACTGACCATCGGGAGTAACTGAGAACTGATCAGCAATTCCAAGAACCGACCATCGGGAGTAACTGAGCACTGATCAGCAATTACAAGAACTGACCATCGGGAGTAACTGAGAACTGATCAGCAATTACAAGAACTGACCATCGGGAGTAACTGAGAACTGATCAGCAATTACAAGAACTGACCATCGGGAGTAACTGAGAACTGATCAGCAATTACAAGAACCGACCATCGGGAGTAACAGAGCACTGATCAGCAATTACAAGAACTGACAATCAGGACTAACTGAGCGCTGATCAGCAATTACAAGAACCGACCATCGGGAGTAACAGAGCACTGATCAGCAATTACAAGAACCGACCATCGGGAGTAACTGAGAACTGATCAGCAATTACAAGAACTGACAATCAGGACTAACTGAGCGCTGATCAGCAATTACAAGAACCGACCATAGGGAGTAACAGAGCACTGATCAGCAATTACAAGAACCGACCATCGGGAGTAACTGAGCACTGATCAGCAATTACAAGAATGACCATTGGGAGTAACAGAGCACTGATCAGCAATTACAAGAATGACCATTGGGAGTAATAGAGCACTGATCAGCAATTACAAGAACTGACCATCAGGAGTAACTGAGCACTGATCAGCAATTACAAGAACCGACCATCGGGAGTAACAGAGCACTGATCAGCAATTACAAGAACTGACAATCAGGACTAACTGAGCGCTGATCAGCAATTACAAGAACCGACCATCGGGAGTAACAGAGCACTGATCAGCAATTACAAGAACCGACCATCGGGAGTAACTGAGAACTGATCAGCAATTACAAGAACTGACAATCAGGACTAACTGAGCGCTGATCAGCAATTACAAGAACCGACCAACGGGAGTAAATGAGCAATGATCAGTCACCGTATTTTCTGGTTGGCATTCATTCAATAGCCTGTTTACATAGGCAAACTGCTCTTACCAATGTGCACGGAGCCATCTGTAATAGATAACTTAGCACGCATAAGCTGCTATTGCTCTCGACAGTACGAGGCCTGTTTACTGCCAAGCATGATCTTTAGCGCAGCACAAAAATCATTTCCACCAATAAATGGGAATTTTGCTTGTTTGTTAGTAGCCTGTTCATGCTTCTAGGAACTGGAGATGAGCAAATATGTTCGGGTCCCTACTTATTCGGCCAGCTATAGCGCTTACCAAATAAGCCGCAGAGGGAATCCACATACCTGGAGCGCTCCGATAATCAGACGTTCGGCACCGCAGCTGTATGTGTTGCGGCTGTGTGACCATCACAACACATGCATGGAGAGCCTGTTTGTGGTGACTGTGAAATAGCCAAGACACATGTAGCTGCGGCGCCGGACGCCTGATTACCGGGAGCGATCCAGGTTCCCTCTGCAGCTTATTCGGTAAGCGCTATAGCTTGACAAATAAGGAGGGACCCGGACAAATTCGCTCTTCTTTATTAGGAACACTCGTTCATGATAATCTTGCATTGTAAATGGATCTGTAATTTCCTAGATCCCAATAGATTATCATTTCAGCAATGGACAAAGAACAAATTTAAAGTGTAAAGGGGGAGTCACACATAACGATATCGTTAACGATATCGTTGCAATGTCACGCTTTTGGTGACGTAGCAACAATCCCGCTAACGATCTCGTTATGTGTGACAGCGACCAACGATCAGGCCCCTGCTGGGAGATCGTTGGTCGTTAGGGAATGATCAGGACCATTTTTTTGGTCGCTGATCACCCGCTGTCATCGCTGGATCTGCGTGTTTGACGCCGATCCAGCCATGTGCTCACTTGTAACCAGGGTAAATATCGGCTTACTAAGCGCAGGGCCGCGCTTAGTAACCCGATATTTACCCTGGTTACCATTGTAAAAGTTAAAAAAAAAAAAAACAGTACATACTCACATTCTGATGTCTGTCACGTCCCCCGGCGTCCACAGGGTTAAAACTGCTTTCGGCAGGAGCGCTGCTAATGTGTCAGCGCCGGCCGTAAAGCAGAGCACAGCGGTGACGTCACCGCTGTTACTGCCGGCGCTGACAGTGTCAGTGCAGGGAAGCTCTCGGCAGCAGCGCGTGCATTAGCAGCGCTCTTGCCGAAAGCAGTTTTAACCCTGTGGACGCCGGCGGGGGACGTGACAGACATCAGAATGTGAGTATGTACTGTTTTTTTTTTTTACTTTTACAATGGTAACCAGGGTAAATATCGGGTTACTAAGCGTGGCCCTGCACTTAGTAACCCAATGTTTACCCTGGTTACCTGGGTGCTGCAGGGGGACTTCGGCATCGTTGAAGACAGTTTCAACGATGCCGAAGTCTTTCCCCTGATCGTTGGTTGCTGGAGAGAGCTGTCTGTGTGACAGCTCCCCAGCGACCACACAACGACTTACCAACGATCACGGCCAGGTCGTATCGCTGGTCGTGATTGTTGGTAAGTCGTTTAGTGTGACTAAAGCTTAAGAAGTTGCTAATTTTCTGACAAGTATGTATATGTAAAACCTGCCATACACATTTGATGGCTGTCAGGTGAACGATGCTTGGGGCCCAACAACCATCTCATCCAATTCTCTCAAAGAAGCATTCGTTCAGCCAAGCGCTCCTGCATTCTCTACAAAAATGCCGCCATCTGTCACATGTCAGCCGGTGTCTTTTCTCTTGAAAAACAATGTAATCAGCGGTCTAAAATCAGACATGCTCGATAGCCATCTCTCCCACCCATCAGTCATGCGGTGTCCCCATACAGATCAGGCCGTTGGCCAAACCTGTTAATATAGGAGCTTTGGCCATTAGCAAAGTGTGTATGGGACTATGGGGGCCTTAAAGGGAACCTGTCAGCAGGATTGTGCACAGTAACCTACAGTGTCAGATGGGCGCTATTATACTGAATACAATGATACCTGACCCGTAGAAGCACCAGGAGGGTGCGAAACGGCCGTCGTTAGGCTTGCCGCACTCTTTATACCTGTACCCCCGGCCGTGAAGACTTTTAATCTGTAACAATAAAGATACCTGTCTTGGAAGGATCGGTGAGTGCTGCCTTTCTTTATCTTGATCGGATTTATTGACAATGATACCTGGGTTGATTAAATCTGTCTTGTGGTGGTTGTTTAATCGTTATTTTCAGTTTTGTGTTAATGATATGCCCGTGCTCCGGGGCGGCCTGTGGGGGGGTCTTCATGTGGTGGTCTGATTAGATATTCATGTGTATGGCTACTGACAGGTCACCGATCCCTCAGTGACCTGCCCCCTAGTTTACATGAAGAATAATAAATAAATTCTAATATAATAAAATTAAAAAAATATATTTATAAAAAAAAAAAAGGCAGATTGAAACCTGTGCAGTAGCATCTATCGGCGATCCGCTGCTACTGCGCAGTTGCTGCCATCTTGCTCGAGAAAAAAAAAATTGCCTCTTCCAAGATGCCGCCGCAGTAGCATCTATCGGATCGCCAATAGATGCTACTGAGCAGGCACGGTGGCGCCAACTTAGTGGAGACAATTTTTTTTTCTCTAGCAAGATGGCGCTGCCTACGCAGCAGCAGCCATTGGATCACTGATAGCTGTTACTGCTACAAACTGATTTTTTTTTAGGAATTCATGGATACTATCAAAAGCAATAATTAAATGCACAATATCGATGCGATCATGGTGCAGCACAGGCGCCGCCACCACGAGCCTGCAGCAGGGGTTTTAAAGGTAATCTGTCACCCCAAAATTCGCCTATAAGCTGCGGCCACCGGCATCAGGGGCTTATCTACAGCATTCTGTAATGCTGTAGATAAGCCCCCGATGTAACCTGTGTGACGCCCAAGAGACCGGGGTACCCAGCACCGGACCAATGGGGTCTGTCTCTTGAGGGGGGTGTCACGGGTGGCTTGACCCGGTGCTGTGGCGTCAGGCAATGCACAGTGTAAAGGGTATCGTGAGGGAACAGGCACTTACTTGATCAGCAGCAGGTTCTCCCAGCGGTGATGATCCCAATCCTGGATAGATGGCTATTGTCCAAATGAAAGACTGAGGCACTGAAACGTTTACCCAGTTTACTTTAACAAAAAAGGATTTACAACCAGTCCTGTCACCGGAGTCTGTATGGGAACTCTGAGTTACTTTGACCCTGCCGTGGTCTTCGCCTCTTATTGTACGCAATATCTGTGTGGCCCTGCTGCTGTATGTGAACTGGCTGCCGGCCCAATCTGTCCCCTCCGGGTCCTGGTTCGACGGGCAACCCGAGTCCTTTTATCGGCTTACCCCCTCTGGGAGTACCGCTGAACTCTGTGTCTGTTGCTGCGTCCGGCCCTAGTGAAGCTGATATCACCTCACGTTTTTCCGGTTGCTGTATTATATATAATGAATACAGCCACGGATCCGGTATCCGTCTTTGCGCCTGTTCTGGGTAGTGATTAATGCTACCCGGTTCTCACAATGTCCTTTTTCTCTATCCCTCTTCTCCTCAGGCCGGTGATTTAGGCCTGGTAACAGTCACAGGGCTGTTAGAGATTCAACTGTATGACCTCTCACTTTCAGCTCCTTAGCCCAACTGCCATTTCTTCTCTCAGACCAGAATGGATCAAGGGGAGTCTCTGGAGCTCCCCCTTCTGGCCGGAGGTGGTAGTGCAGTCTTGCTATTTTAGTATTTGCATTTACTGTCAGTAACTATTTTTGTGGCAAATACCCCTAGGGGTGCCACATTCCCCCTTAGTTAAGAACAGTACTCCGGAACTGTGGGACAATAACATTTTGAAATAACAATTAATATGTACAGAGTCTTAAAAATGAAAAGTTACAAAAACCACTCAAGGAAACAAAAATATAGTTCTGTAAAAAGTCACTTCAAATAGCGTCCATTAATACAGTTCTATCCTTGAAGGTATTAGGAAAGGCACTGTACTTAGTGTCCAGGAATTTAGTTCCATTTTTCCAACGGAGTTATCAATATAAAGTCTAAAGAAAGTTCAAAAAGAGCGAGGAGCAAAGTTCAAAAAGCAGTCTTTCCGGAGCTTTGATTTAGTGCCTCCGGGCTGATAAAAAGTTCAAGAATATGCAAGAAGTTCATACAGACAAGTCTCTGTAGGCACTGGGCTTAAACGTTGCAGACTGATAACAATGACTATACTACATTTTCTGTTTAACTATATACGGCATAACATATATACAATTCACATTATGAGCTTTATAGTTGGTAATCTGCATACCTGGCCGGTAATTGACCCTGGGTACTACGCTGTGATCTACGTAATAGCGGTGTCTCTTCATGTGGTGTACTACTGTCTACTGCGGATGTAGTATCTGCCCGCTCTGCTAAAGATAATTCCACGACTATGGAGTTGGCAAGTCCACCGTGAATGGGATTACTCTGACCAGGAATCTGTTCTTCCTGGCCTGGAACCTCCTGTAGTACGGGGTCAGCCTCTTCCTGTCTTGGGACTTCTGGTATTGGGTTCGGTGTTGGGTAAAAGGCCACCATGGGAACCACTACTGCACCATGGTATGTTAGTAGGGTTTTGGGAAAGTCTCCTATACAGGTGTGATACACTTCCTCTTCTTTTTCCTTTACTGGTTGAACCTGTATGGGTTGAATAACTTCTGGTTCTGGCTGGACAACGTCTGGCTCTTTCAATGCTTCCGGACATAATTTAAGATTGTCTCTTGACACTAGTACAGATGTTAAGCCTCCGTTTTTGCTAATGAGACACATTTTAGGATTATCCACTCTTGTTGGTAAAACTGTGTAGGGTACGGCTTCCCACTGATTGTCCAGTTTATTGGTTCGACGATTTCTCTTGAGCACTTGGTCACCCGGTCTTAATGGGGTCGCTAGAGCATTCTGGTTGAAAGTTCGCTCTTGTCTTTCTCTAGTTTGCTGAAGGCTTCTTTCCACACTCTCTTGCACTTGGCGATACTGCTTTTGCCGTATGATATCCCAATTGGAGTCTTGGACTTCTGCGTCTGGTTTCAGAATTCCCATTTCTAGATCGATTGGTAATTGGCCGGGTCTTGCACGCATAAGGTAAGCTGGGGTGCAATTGGTGGAACTCACCGGGACATGATTATACAGATCCACCAAGTCAGGCAATTTCGCTGGCCATTGATTCCTTTCTGCCTCAGGTAAAGTCTTTAGTAGTTCTATTACAATATGGTTCATCTTCTCGCATAAGCCGTTTGTTTGTGGATGATAGGCCGTCGTCCGGATCTTTTTGCAACCATACATATTACAGAATTCTCTGAAGATCTCTGATTCAAAGGCTGTACCTTGGTCGGTGAGAACCTGTTCCGGATATCCATGGGGTCTACAAAAGTACGTTTGGAACGCTTTGGCTGCTGTTTTTGCTGTCAGATCTTTTACGGGTACTACTACCAAGAAGCGTGAATAATGGTCCACGATGGTCAAGGCATAGACATAGCCAGACCGGCTTGGTGTCAACTTCACGTGGTCCATGGCTACAAGTTCAAGTGGTTGTTTAGTGATTATGGGCTGCAGTGGTGCTCTCTGGTTCTTTTGATCGTTTCTTCTGAGGTTGCACGGGCCACAATTTCTGCACCACTGTTCGATTGATTTTCTCATCCCGACCCAATAAAATCTTTCTCTTAGAAGTACTTCTAACTTTTTCCAACCGAAGTGACCAGCACCATTATGGTAAGCTTCGAGGACCATCTTGACATCTTGTTTAGGCACGATAATCTGCCAAACCAATTCATGTGTTTTCGGATTGGTGTACCTTCTACAGAGCTTCCCTTGATACAGGAACATTTTGCCTCTCTCTTTCCAGAGTTGATGCGTCTCTTCTGGGGCATCCTCATCGGGATATGCACTTTGCTCAGTTAACAGTTCCTTCACCAACTTCACAGCCGGATTGCTGTCTTGGGTGTCAGCCCATCTATGGTGTGCTATCGGATTTAAATTCACCTCTTGTTGTTTCTGATAGGTACTTGACTGATGATGTTTTGCCTTGGGATGATGGAAGGCTGGTAGTTCAATTTCTTCAAGCTCCCCCGTTTCTTCTTCTACATCTCTCAAGTGTGGCATCCGGGATAGGGCATCGGCATTTCCATTCTTGCGACCTGCTCGATACTTGATTATGAAGTTGTAATTAGATAACCGGGCTATCCATCGCTGTTCTAACGCACCTAATTTGGCTGTGTCCAGGTGGGTCAACGGATTGTTGTCAGTATAGACAATAAATTCTGCAGCGGCCAGATAGTGTTTGAAACGTTCAGTCACAGCCCAAACTACTGCCAGTAGTTCCAATTTGAAGGAGCTGTAATTTTCTGAATTTCTTTCAGTAGGCCGGAGCTTTCTACTTGCAAAGGCGATGACTTTCTCCCGACCTTCTTGCTTTTGTGACAGCACCGCTCCTAGTCCCACATTACTGGCATCGGTGTAGAGGATGAAAGGTTGATGGTAATCTGGGTATGCCAGAACCTCTTCTCCGGTTAGTGCCTTCTTTAGTTGTTCAAAGGAGTCTTCCCTTTCGTCGTTCCACTGAAAAGGAGGGTTTCGGTTTGAAGGTTTCTTCGTCTGCCCTACCAAGGTGTCTTGCAAGGGTGCTGCCAACTTGGTAAATCCTTTTATAAATCTGCGATAGTAACCCACCAATCCCAGGAATTGTCTCACTTCTTTTGCGCTGGTAGGTCTTGGCCAATCCCTTATGGCGCTTATTTTCTCGGGATCTGGTGCTACTCCCTCCGAACTCACGATGTGTCCCAGGTACTGTACCTTTGGCTTGAGAAGGTGACATTTGGATGGCTTGACTTTCATGCCATACCTGGATAAGGCTTCGAACACTTCTGCCAGGTCTATTAAGTGTTGTTCGTAAGTCTTTGAGTAGACGATCACATCATCTAGGTACAGGAGGACGGTCTCGAAGTTCTTGTGTCCGAGGCAGCATTCCATCAGCCGCTGGAAGGTACCGGATGCGTTGCAGAGTCCGAACGGCATGCGATTAAATTCACTTAGACCCATTGGTGTGGTGAATGCCGTCTTTTCCTTATCTCGCTCAGCCACAGGGACTTGCCAATACCCGCTTGTTAAGTCTAAGGTGGAAAAATAATTAGCAGATTTCAAAGCAGTTAAGGACTCTTCTATCCTAGGCAAGGGGTAGGCGTCTTTATGGGTGATGTTATTAATCTTCCGGTAGTCTACGCACATTCTCATGGTTCCGTCCTTTTTTTTGACAATCACTAGAGGGGCCGCCCAGGGGCTACAGCGGTCTCTTATTACCCCGGCCTGTTTCATCTCCCTCAGCATATCTTTTGCACATTGATAGTGAGCGGGCGGTATGGGTCTATATCTTTCTTTTATTGGGGGATGGTCACTGGTGGGGATTGTGTGTTCTACCCCTTCTATCCGTCCGAAGTCCAATGGGTGTTTACTGAAGACTTGTTCATATTCCGTCACTAGCCTATACACCCCTTGTTTTTGATGGGTAGGTGTTGAATTTATGCCCACGTGTAGCTGTTGGCACCAATCCTCCATTTCTCCATCTGAGCCATTGCCTTCCACCTGACAGGTTGGTTCTAAGGGCTCAATGGTTGTGATGGCATTGTTGTCAACAGTACAGTATATAGCTTTGCCATTGTAGCATACCTTGGCAAAGTGACCTCTTCCTCTCCACAGTTCAAAAGCCGTACCGGCACTCGTCCCCGGTGTACCTCGACTATCCCTCGTGCTGTGAGTATAGTGGGCCTGCTGTCGGTGTACACTGGTTCTATTAAGGCTTGATAATCTCGTCCCTTAGTACCAATGGCTGCTCTACACCATACCAGCATTTCTGTTTTTGGTGGGATTACAATAGACGTTGAATCACTTACCCTCACACTGCCGATTTCTCCACCTGCAACTTCTACCTGTTGCCTTAACATCAATACTCTTATTTCCCTCCGGAGAACTCTCTGCTGGCAGGATTGGGCAGTTTCAGCAATTTGCTGTAAGACAGAAATGACTTCGGAAAAGCAGTTCTCTAACACATTCATTCCTATCAATACAGTTGGTTCACAGTTCCGCCGGTCAACATCAACAACAATTATACCCTGTTTCTTCAATTCTACTTTACCAATCTTTATGGTCATCTCCCTGAATCCTAGTTTCGGTACCAACTTACCATTACTGGCCCATATATCTAGTTCAACATCAGAGGGCCCTTTATCAATATCTGCATCAGCCCAGTACCTCTTATAAAAGATATACGGTATAGATGAAATCTGGGAACCTGTGTCCAGCAAAGCGTTGAGGGGCATTCCGTCCAGCACGATAGGGATAATGGGTTGTCCTCCGATGTACCTGTCATGCCAGGGTGTTGGGCCTTGAAAGTTCATTCCTGCGAAGCGGCCCGCATTCCCAGGGGATTCCCGTTTAAATCACAATCTCGTGCAAAGTGGCCTGGCTGCTGGCAACGGCGGCAAATGGGCTGTCCATCCGGTTGGTAGCGGTCGCGGGGTCGTCCTCTCCATGTCGGGTATCTCCGGGGTCTCATCCATGGAACACCTTCTCTACGGTTTGACAACTCCATCTTGGGTCCTCTCATCTCCTGCATGGTTTTAGCCATTGAAGCAACAACATCAGTTAAAGAGTCAAGCTTTTGTTGAAGAGCCTCATTAGTACTGGGCCCCAGGGGCTTAGCAATGGCCCCGGACATAGCTGATGTCACTGGTACTCCATGTTGTTGAGGAGCCTCTGCCATGAGTTGCGCAGGATCCTGATCCCGAGGTGCCTCTGCCAGCTGGAGACGTATAACGCTCTCCTTTAATTGGGCAAATGTCAATTCAGGGTTCTTAAAAACAAGCATGCTCACATGCCCCCGGTGAGAAGGGGTGTAGAGTCCCTCAATAAATTGATCTCTTAGCAGTTTATCCGCTCCGGTGTTAAAAATGGGTTCAGCCAGTGTAAGTGATTTAAGGGCTTCCTGCAGGTTTAAGGCAAAGTCTCTCACGCCCTCATTAGCTTTTTGTTTGCAATTAAAGAATCGTATTTTAGCTTTGCTGCTGGCAGTGGTTTCAAATGTAGCTTTTAATCCAGCAAATATGCGTTCAACAGTGCCTTTTAGATCAGCTGCCCATGCTGTGACTTCTCGCTTAGCATGGCCACTTAACTGCATCATCAGGAGACTAACACGCTGAACTTCACCCACAGGGAACATGTCAAAATGGGCCAGCATCTTTTCTCTGAAATCGTCAAGGGTATTAGGCTCACCTTCATACATTGGAAGCCATGGGCCACCCGGGGTATATGGCATCAGCACCGGCATGATGGGCGCCACTCCTTGCACCGCTGCGCTACCGGACTCTCTATCGACACTCTGTCTTTCAGCTGCATTAGCGTCGCCGGGTGCTGCGGCGTCTCTGTGCTGCGACATACTGTGCCCCCTTAGTTAATCCGGACCCTTCCGGTCCTCCGCTTCCGTCGGGATAGTGTAGATTCGTTCCGCTGTGCAGCAGGATCGATTTTCCCCTTGCTCTGATGTCAGAGCACTCAGCTTGGTGCCGCCCACAATGACACGCCCCCTGCTGCTCCCACCCACCGCGCTCTGTAATGGCGGATTCTGAAGTTTTTCAGTTAGACTGCGGCTCAGGTGATGGCGTAGCTCAATTAACAGTCTCGTGCCTAACGGTTATGAAGTGATTACCTCAGGGGATGGCGGCCATCTTTACTCCATTATAACCAATGGGGAAAAGTCACTTTCAATAGTTTTCAATGGGGAATGGATTTTTCTTTAATAAAGTCAATTTTCAAGATTTTTCATCCAAGTTTTCACAGTTTTGGGCTCCAATCACGGCACACAATACCCGGTATACGGGCTGGCTAGATCCTGTTCGTGACGCCAATTGTGACGCCCAAGAGACCGGGGTACCCAGCACCGGACCAATGGGGTCTGTCTCTTGAGGGGGGTGTCACGGGTGGCTTGACCCGGTGCTGTGGCCTCAGGCAATGCACAGTGTAAAGGGTATCGTGAGGGAACAGGCACTTACTTGATCAGCAGCAGGTTCTCCCAGCGTTGATGATCCCAATCCTGGATAGATGGCTATTGTCCAAATGAAAGACTGAGGCACTGAAACGTTTAACCAGTTTACTTTAACAAAAAAGGATTTACAACCAGTCCTGTCACCGGAGTCTGTATGGGAACTCTGAGTTACTTTGACCCTGCCGCGGTCTTCGCCTCTTATTGTACGCAATATCTGTGTGGCCCTGCTGCTGTATGTGAACTGGCTGCCGGCCCAATCTGTCCCCTCCGGGTCCTGGTTCGACGGGCAACCCGAGTCCTTTTATCGGCTTACCCCCTCTGGGAGTACCGCTGAACTCTGTGTCTGTTGCTGCGTCCGGCCCTAGTGAAGCTGATATCACCTCACGTTTTTCCGGTTGCTGTATTATATATAATGAATACAGCCACGGATCCGGTATCCGTCTTTGCGCCTGTTCTGGGTAGTGATTAATGCTACCCGGTTCTCACAATGTCCTTTTTCTCTATCCCTCTTCTCCTCAGGCCGGTGATTTAGGCCTGGTAACAGTCACAGGGCTGTTAGAGAGTCAACTGTATGACCTCTCACTTTCAGCTCCTTAGCCCAACTGCCATTTCTTCTCTCAGACCAGAATGGATCAAGGGGAGTCTCTGGAGCTCCCCCTTCTGGCCGGAGGTGGTAGTGCAGTCTTGCTATTTTAGTATTTGCATTTACTGTCAGTAACTATTTTTGTGGCAAATACCCCTAGGGGTGCCACATTTGCAAGATAAGAAAAATACGTTATATTATACTCACCCAGGGATGATCCCGGTTCGGGTCCGATGGGCATCGTGGTGCGGGTCCGGCGCCTCCCATCTTCATAAGATGACGTCCTCTTTTCTTCCTGCCACGGCTGCTGCACAGGTGCACCGATTTGCCCTATTGAGGGCAGCGTAAAGTACTGCAGAGCGCAGGTGCCAGGCCTCTCTGACCTTTCCCGACGCCTCCGCACTGCAGTACTTTGCTGCAGATAACGTACGCCTGCGCAGGAGGAAGCAAAGAAGAGGACAACATCGTATGACGATAGAAGGCGCCAGACTGGACCGCGACACCCATCTGACACAAACCGAACCGCCCCAGGGTGAGTATAATATAACCTGTTTTTCTTATCTTGCAGGTTACAAGCCCCTGATGCCGGTGGCATTAGCTTATAGGCGAATTTTGGGGTCACAGATTCCCTTTAAATATATATAACATTCTTTATGTAAACTAGGGGGCAGGTAACTGAGGTATCAGTGACCAGTCAGAAGACATACAGATGAATACCCTAATCTGTAATCAGACCCCCACAAAGACCCCCCCCACAGGCCGTGTGTATATATATTTTATTCTTTATGTAAACTAGGGGGCAGGTCACCGAGGGACCCGTCAGTGGCCATACACATCAATACCTAATCAGACCACCACATGAAGACCCCCCCCCCCACAGGCCGCCCCAGAGCACGAGCATATCATTAACTCAAAACTGAAAATAAAGATGAAACAACAACCACAAGATGGATTTCATCGACCCAGGTATAATTTTAAATCAGTATAATGGCACCAGCCTGACACTGTCTGTAGGTTACTGTGGACAATCCTGCCGACAGGTTTACTTCAAACCCAACCTGCAAGACAAGGAAAAGACATTTTATTATACTCACCTGGGGGGCGGATCCGGTCCAAGGGGTGTCATTGGTCTTGGTCCGGCGCCTCCTTTCTTGCGTTGTTGTGCTCCTTCTTGCTTCGTGTGGGTGACTTGTCCCTACGTCAACCAGTGTCACCGGCACTGCGCTCCCGTGCAGACATACTTCTCTGCCTGAGCTTTTGATGGCGCAGCTCTTTTTGCGCTAGAGCTCCATTGCAGATATATTCAAATTTGTTTCTTGTGGAGCGCAGTATGTGAAATCTCTACTTGCAATTTAACTGGACTTTCCTTCAGAGCCTGCTCTGCGGGCATGTGCATTTACCTCTGTCCCAGACCCTGCCAATCAAAGCTTGGAGGCTGATGTAGCAGCCCTAATAAAAAAGGGGCCACTATAGGGGACACATTGCTTTTATTCAATACGAAGATTGAAAAAGATGGGAAGGCAGAGAACACAAAAGATAAGTTTTAATTATAGAACCAGACAGATTTACAAAATGAAAGGAAAAACATCCTTAAATATGGTTGTCCCACAAGATGTCACCTAAGTATACACCCTTTCCTTCAAGAAAACAAGGTAGAACATGTAGCAGAGTATTGGACGCAGGGAAAGGGAATGTCAGCGAGAAGTAGCGTTAAATGGATTTTCTGCCTTAGCCAAGGGCACATGAATGTCATGGTGGTGGGCTACTAACAACCTCCCCTAAATTGACAGTTCCATGAAGCAGATCATTTTGCCAACAAAACTAAACTAGTCTAGTCCCCAGAGGCCTAGTTAAAGGGATTGTTCATCTTACAAAATCATGTTTCTAAAATTAAATGAGGTACATTACCAGCGTTAACCGCCATTGCTTCAGTGCAGTGCTCTGGTGGTCTCTGCAATGCCAGGAAGTGTTGATGTTGTGTAATTCATTCACATAACAGGACATCATCTTAGGCACATTTAATCTGTCCCGTTACAGTTACCAGACCGCTGCAGCCAATCACAGGCCTTAGCACTTAGATCAGTGTTCCCCAAGTCCGGTCCTCAAGAGCCACCAACAGGTCATGTTTTCAGGATTTCCTTAGTATTGCACAGGTGATGGAATTATTGCCTGTGCAGGTGATGCAATCATCACCTGTGCAATACTAAGGAAATCCTGAAAACATGACCTGTTGGTGGCTCTTGAGGACTGGACTTGGGGAACACTGACTTAGATGAACAAAGAACAGAATGTCATCACTTCCTGGCTTAATTGAAACCCCAAAACCTACAAGAAACAAAATGAGCAAAATCCCTGCTGTAACTAAATAAGTAAAAAGCAAAAGTGCATTTAAATAACACAGGGTTCTTAAATAATACTGTTTTTGATCAAAAATAGCATAAAAGCCATCCCACCATCGACAAGGTGACCCAGATCGGGACGGTCCTACACTGTCTAGTATTAAAAACCTTACCATGTGTCAGAGTTGAATTCAGTGTGTAAACAAGGGCAGACAAAAGTAGAGGGCACAACACCAGTCTGGGGAAGCCTTTAAATGTGATTTCCAGCTCAGGAAAGGGAGGCCACACGCAGCTTGTGTTTTTTCATTGTTTTTTTGCATCTGTGCAAGCCAGGTGCGGCCTCCCTTTCCTGAGCTGGAAAACACATTTAAAGGCTTCCCCGGACTGGTGTTCACTGGTTGGGACTCAGTCCTTTTGTCTACCCTTATTCACACACTGAGGTCAACTTTGTCACATTGTAAGGTTTTTAATATTAGACATTGTAGGACCTCCCGACCAGTCACCTTTTCGATGGTGGGATGGCTTTTAGGCTATTTTTGATCAAAAACAGTATTACTGAGAACTCTGTGTTATTTAAATGCACTTTTGCTTTTTACTTATTCAGTTACAGCAGGGTTTTTGCTCATTTTGTTTCTTGCAGGTTTTGTATGTTTTATGGCCAATGTGAACATGCGTTTATGTGCTGCATATATATATATACTCAAACCAAGCTCAATTTTTGAGTAATTTTTAATTGAAACCCCTTAGTGGCCTGCACTGGAGCAACAGGGGGAGATGGTTTACTTTTCTTTTTAATATAAATACTAGTGCTTCCTTTTATAATTTGTTTTTGGGGGACAACAGATTTAAAAGGGGTTTTGCAGAATTTTATGTAACTGCTATAACAGCAGGCAATGTGATAATAAAATAACCATTCACCTCTCACCTTTCAGAATCTGCCACCAATCCAGGGTAGCAGGTCTGATGGTCTCTGCCCATCTTGCAGGCTATACATCAAACCAGTGATTAGCTGCAGCAGTCACTATGTATCTGACATCACAGATGTAGGACTGCTGGGGACAACTAAAGCACCAAGACAGTGGGAGATTTGTAGGATAAGTTATGATTAGTTTATTTCCTGCTGTTGTCATAGGTTGTTTACTGCTACCTCTTTGTGTATTGTGATACGTTCCCACAATAAGTTTTCGGCAAGTTTTTGATTGCGTATTTTTTCTGTGAAAACAAACAATGTAGCATCTTACAGTTCCAGGAATGTGGATGGGATTTATAGAAATCTCCTGCCCACTGTACTTTTCTTTTTATTTTATGCTGCATAAACTGACCTGCGGTGTGTGTTTTAAATCCGCAACATGTCAATTTCTCTTGTGGGTACATGGAGTTATATGTGCAGATTTTCCCCATAGAATTGCATGAAATGCGGAAAATCTGGAGGTAAAAAAAAACAAAAAAAAAAACACGTTTTTAGTGCGTTTCCACTCTAAAAATGGATATCATCCACACGTCTGTATAAAGAAAGTGGTCACAGTCAAATACCAAAGAATCGAAAACAAAGCAGCTTTATGTAAAGCACGACTTACCAAAAAGACAAAAATGCAGCGGAAAAAAAACGCTGTAAAAAAGCTATTAAAAAACGCAAGCAACCTAATACGTGCAGAAAATCTGCAACAACAAAATCTCATTGTGGGAACGTAGCCTAAAAGCAGCCCAAACTACAAAGACAGAAATGGTACCATCCACTTACCTGCTTGGGTTCCACAGTACTCCTCTGTGCACCCCTTTATGTAATGACATATCATCCCCAGGGAAGATACATCACGCAGGCCAAATCATTGTAGACATATGTTATCTATAGTAACGTGACAAGGGTGGCCAAAAAAGACATCAGAGAGAACAAAAAGTGCAGAGATAACCGGTGAGGGAACACAGCAGACCCAGGGAAAGAGAAGCAATTACAGTTTCGGCAACAGTTAGTAAAGTATCACCAAGAAGACCCACATCTGGTGGTGCTCACCAGGGATTATGTGACATAAAGCCTAATCATTGCTGTAATGAAAAGCTGGGTAACTTTCTAATACCTTGTGCTTCAATTCCTCATCAAGATCTCTGCTTACTGTCAAAGAATCTAGATTTAATCCAAAGGCTGTATTTGACGCCTTTGACACTATATCAGTGTCGGTAAGGCTGGATTCACATTGCGTTAATGGCAATGCGCTGACGGCATCCGTTACACAGCGGCACTACCGCTATGTAACGGATGCGTTAGCGCACCCATTAACTGCCATTACATATCGCATTGCTAACGCATGTCATAATCGGCATGCGTTAGCGATGTGCCGTCATTCTGTGACGGACCCTCGGACGCAGTCTGCAGCGTTTTCGGGTCCGTCACCGCTAGCATAGATAGAGCATATGCGCTAGCGCGATCGCATAAACGTGATCTTTTTCGGCACTTGCGTTAACGCAGTCCGTTTAACGTATGCGTGGAACGGACTGCACTAGCGCAATGTGAATCTAGCCTAAGAGCCATCACGCTGGGAGATGAGGATCTGGGTTGCCTTGAGTTAAGGCCAGCATGGATTTTCAGCCACTGAACTCATTAAATATGTTCATCTCATGACAGCAACCAGGGATCGTAATGGCAATGAGGAATTGAAACAAAATCTGGTGAGAGTTCGCAATACTTTTCAATGATAGGCCTTCATTGTCCCAACTCTGGGGCCACCATTCTACACAAAGTCATTGATGAGCTGGAGCTCAAACACTTGAAGATGCTCCTTCAGCTTTTCTCGGACGTCGGACTGTGCACGCCGCTCCCGCATGTGCTCCTGCTGTAAAGAAGAGATACGTAGACGGAGCCGATGTTCACGTCTCCTACAAGCCTCCAGCTGCCTCTGGACTTTACTGAGAGCCTCCAGCGCTGCCTCCGCTCTTCTCTTCCATAGGAGAGCGTTCCCCACGTGGTAACTATGCTCGTTTTGTATGTAAGCTCCCGGTGGCTGTGGGATACGCATCATGTACGTGGAGGGAGACACGGGCCGAGGTGTTCTGTCCACCTGCCCCGAGGGTTCACTTGGGTCTGTGTTTAAAGACATTTCAGAGGACATTCCCTCTTGTACATGAGACAGTTGTGAGTCTGACAGTGGTCCATTCATTACCGATGCAACCTCTATGTCCTCAAGTGCAGCTTCTGGATGCATCTGGTGGTCCACTGTGGTGGCCAAGGCTCCTTCAGCCGGAGCGGCATCTCCTGGAATATCAATGTTTTCAGGGCATAGTCCATGGAAGTTGACCAGATCTGGCGTGGGTACATTATCATACCTCCCGCTATCAAAACACTGGTTGTCGGAACGATCTGCGCTCTCTGGTGGGGCTGTAGTATCATTTACCAGGAACTCCCTATCGAAGAAATAACGGTTAATGAATACTACTGAATGATACTCATGGATTATAAAATAAACTCCCACATCACAAGACATGCAAGTGGCCACGATTAAAGCGTTTCTCCTAATGCAGTGCCACTGACTATCAGCTGACTATGGAGGACTTTTACTAAAAGCACCAGCATTCAGATGCTAAAACCAAAAGGAGCCCTGCGATATTGTCAAATATATCCTGAAACTCCTCTGCTTTCAGTCTCTCCTCCATGCTTTATACTGCAAGCTCAACCAGTGTAAGGAGAGCCCATGATCATCACAACAAAGCCATAGGAACCGACTCCTCTGTCCTCTCCACAAGACGCTGCTCTACATCAGCATTTCACACTCACTTTTTCCTTTTTACTTTGGTCACCTTGAAGCTTTTCTTTTTCTGAGCTCTGAGTTTTGCAGTTCTGCGCAGTTTTGCAGATGGTGTAAATATTGTTGGCACGGCTTCTTCCTTCAGACGATGGTAGCCGCTGCAATACAGAAAACAGAATAGGAATAACATTACTATATAATAACACCCTGCCGTACGTGGCACTACACCCAATCTCCTGGTGCTCCGGTGTCAGTTTTCTCTTCAATCCTTGAACCTTGGAGCTCAAGATGAAAATTACCACAGGTCCAGTGCTTTAACGAGTGGTATCAGTGGATGATAGATTTAGGGGCATATTTTTTATTATTTTTTTCCCCCTGAACTATTTCAGTTTGCAGAGGCACTGAAGTGCTAAAGCTCAAGAAAGATGCCCCAAAGCCCCCATTTTGGAAACTGCACCTTTCTAGGATTTTACCTTGGGGTGTATTGAGCATTTGGAACTCACAGGTTTTTATAGGCATTGGGCCGTAGGAAAAAAAAAGTTTTCCCCCCCCCATACTTTAGGTGAGGTTATACACTTGTTTTTGAGGGCATACTGCAGGGCTCAGAAGAGGGGAAAAAAAACCCAATTTGAATTATGGAGTGCAAATTCCGCAGGTTTCGGCTGTTCGCTCAGTAACTGAACATGCATCCAAGGACGCACGTTCGGGTGAAATCTTTTGCCGTGCATCACTCACTTCTTGCACTTTAATAGGAGCTGCCAGCCAATCAGAAGACGGCAGCAGACCTAGGCTCACATGTCGCCAGTGTATGACGCCACTGTCATGCATCCTCAAATGGTTGAAGGAAGAGGATGCCGCTGGACCGCAAAACAGGTAAGGAAAGGAGAAGCTATTTTTTGTACTGAAATTCACAATATGGAGAGACATATGGGGGCAGGATGGACACATAAATGGGGGGGGGGGGGCAGGATGGAGACATACATGGGGGGCAGGATGGAGTCATACATGGGGGGCAGGATGGAGTCATACATGGGGGGCAGGATGGAGTCATACATGGGGGGCAGGATGGAGTCATACATGGGGGGCAGCATGGAGTCATACATGGGGGGCAGCATGGAGTCATACATGGGGGGCAGGATGGAGACATACATGGGGGGCAGGATGGAGACATACATGGGGGGCAGGATGGAGACATACATGGGGGGCAGGATGGAGACATACATGGGGGGCAGGATGGAGACATACATGGGGGGCAGGATGGAGACATACATGGGGGGCAGGATGGAGACATACATGGGGGGCAGGATGGAGACATACATGGGGGGCAGGATGGAGACATACATGGGGGGCAGGATGGAGACATACATGGGGGGCAGGATGGAGACATACATGGGGGGCAGGATGGAGACATACATGGGGGGCAGGATGGAGACATACATGGGGGGCAGGATGGAGACATACATGGGGGGCAGGATGGAGACATACATGGGGGGCAGGATGGAGACATACATGGGGGGCAGGATGGAGACATACATGGGGGGCAGGATGGAGACATACATGGGGGGCAGGATGGAGACATACATGGGGGGCAGGATGGAGACATACATGGGGGGCAGGATGGAGACATACATGGGGGGCAGGATGGAGACATACATGGGGGGCAGGATGGAGACATACATGGGGGGCAGGATGGAGACATACATGGGGGGCAGGATGGAGACATACATGGGGGGCAGGATGGAGACATACATGGGGGGCAGGATGGAGACATACATGGGGGGCAGGATGGAGACATACATGGGGGGCAGGATGGAGACATACATGGGGGGCAGGATGGAGACATACATGGGGGCAGGATGGAGACATACATGGGGGGCAGGATGGAGACATACATGGGGGGGCAGGATGGAGACATACATGGAGGGCAGGATGGAGACATACATGGGGGGCAGGATGGAGACATGCATGGAGGGCAAAATGGAGACATAGGAGGGGTCAAGATGGAGACATATGGGGTCATAGAATGGAGACATATGGGGAGGGCAGGATGGCGATATATGGGGGGCATGATGGGAGGACATATAGAGCCAGGATAGGATGACATATGGGGCTAGGATGTGAGAACATATGGAGGCAGGATGGGAAAACATATGGGGCCATAATAGGAATTAACCACATGGGGGCGCTAGGATGGGGGAAGTTATTACAGGAAGGTGCCAGGATGCAGGACATTATCACTGTAGGGGTTAATTCTGGATATTATTACTGCGGTGATGTATTTTATGTTTGAGGATACTGTTTTCAGTGGGGGAGGTGCTGTTACTATTCAGAGCAACACGGTTGCTTTTTTCTTCATCTGGTGTGGTGTAGAAGATGGGAAAAATTTTGAAAATGTGCTCTGCAAACAGTGCTCTAGATGACTTATTTTCTGCAGAGACGAGTTCTGACTGGTAGAAACGATGGCGGTCTGCGATGGTAGAAGAAGCAAAGTGAAAGCTATCAGAACAGGTTGGGTCACGGAAGATGGGATGGAAGGTTCACCCCTCCTGGCTACAACTCCTGGACATGGAAAGTGTGGGGGCTGAGATAGAGGAGTTCTTTAAGATCAATGAGGGTAGTGCAGAATGCCATGTAGTATGGGACACTATGAAGGCGTATTTGAGGGGTATTTTGTTTCGGGACATATCACGACACAAGACTAGGACTAGAACACAGGATCAAGCTGTCCTGGAGGAACTGAAGGAAGCTGAGGCGGCATTGGGGGCCCATTGCTCTAGGGAGTCTCAGAGTCGGATGAGGAAGGCTCAACAGGAGGTCAATCAATTGTATCTGAGAAAGGCGGAGAGATTGCGGGCTTTTCAAAGAGCATCTTTCTATTCGGAGGGGGAAAAGGTGGGGCATTTACTGTCGGTAGTGGCATCCGCACAAAGGGATTCCTCGCACGTCTACTCCATTAAGAGGGAGGATGGAACATTGGCTACTCGGGGGGAGCAGATTCTGGAAGTGTTTGGGAAATTCTATGATAAACTATATACTTCTAGTGTGGAGAGGGGGGCTGAGGACATGATGGGTTACTTGGAGGGGATTGACCTGCCTAGGTTGAGCAGAGAAGAATGTGAGGAGTTGGAGGAGCCGATTGGGGAGGAAGAATTGGGAGCTGCTTTGGCGGGGGTTGCTGGGGGTAAGGCTGCGGGGGCGGACGGTATTCCAGCCGAGGTGTACAAGGTACTGAAAGAAACATTGTTGGCCAGATTGTCGGAGGTGTATAATAGTTCACTGGAAAGAGGGGAGCTACCTTCATCAATGAGAGAGGCTATTGTGGTCGTTATACCTAAGGCCGATAAGGACCCACAACTACCAGAATCCTATAGACCAATCTCACTTTTGACGGCCGACATCAAGATTCTGGCAAAAGCTCTGGCAAATAGGTTATCCAGGGTGATTGACAGACTGGTTCACCCGGATCAGTCAGGCTTTATGCCCAACAAATCAACGGCACTCAATCTGAGAAGGTTATTTTTAAATTTGCAAATCCCCTCTGACAATGTCGGAAGACGGGTTGTGGTATCCTTAGACGCCCATAAGGCTTTTGATTGCGTGGAGTGGAGCTATTTGTGGTCAGTACTGGAACGAATGGGGTTTGGACCTAAATTTATTTCATGGGTGCAGCTGTTGTACTCTTCTCCGGTAGCCAAAATTAGAGTGAATAACGCTCTCTCTGAGACCTTTTCATTGTCTAGAGGTACTAGACAGGGCTGCCCTTTGTCCCCGCTGCTCTTTGCGTTGGCGGTGGAACCCCTTGCTGCGAAGATCAGAGGTTCCCGGGAGGTGAGGGGTTTTATATACGGGGAGGCAGAGGAAAAAGTAGCGTTGTACGCTGATGATATTCTGCTATTCTTGGAGGATTCTGAGGAGACCCTGGTTAAGACGGAAGCCATTATTGAGGAATTTGGTAGTTACTCGGGCCTAAGGATCAATTGGGACAAATCGAATATGATGTTGATAGATGGGGATAGCGGGGACGGTGGTGGGGAGGTTTCTTCTACAAGGTTGAAGCTAGTTGATAAATTTAAATACCTGGGGATTCAGATCACTCTCCCTTTGACTAGCTTTGAGGAACTGAATTTGGCACCTCTTCTGCGGAGGATACGTACTAAGGTCCAGGCGTGGAGGAAGTTACATTTATCGGTAATCGGCAGGATAAACTTGATAAAGATGATTGTGATGCCGCAGCTACTTTATGTGCTGCACAACTCCCCTATATGGATATCGCAGAATAGGTTTCGGAGGATTAGATCTTTGTTTGGGGAATTGATTTGGGGTGGAAAGAGCCCCAGATTTAAACAGGAAACTCTACAGAGACCAAAGACGGAGGGAGGGGTGGCATTGCCTAATCCGTGGTTGTATTTTTTGGCTTCACAGTGCCAGCATTTCAAGGGATGGGGAGATGTGGTAGGTGGGACGCGGGCACCTTGCAGCCTGAGATCACTGATTGGGACGAAGGTGTTGAGTGAGGGTCTGGAGGGGGGACATTTCCGAGAGAAGGGCTCTAAATTTTGTACTATTAGGCTCATCCATAAGGTTTGGGACAAAGTTAAGGGGATTAGGGGTGTGCACGCACTCACTAGATTCTCACCCATTTGGAATAACTGTGTCCTACAGGAGTTTAGACAGATGGAGGGATTTCATAATTGGAGGGAGGCAGGCATCTCTCGGATGGGCCAGATTCTACATCAGGGCAGAATTAGAGATTTTGAGGCATTGCAGGAGGAGTTTTTACTACCGGACTGAGTTGTTTCAATACCGCCGTCTTTCACATGCGCATCGGGCACAGTGTAGGAGAGGACCCGTTGAAATACAGGTGGACCTAATGCTAGATTTTATCCTTGTAGGGGGTGGCACGAAGGGGGTGATCTCGGGAATATACGAATTCCTTTTGTTCTCTTTCTTGGAGGAACACCCTATTAGAGCAAGGGCGAAATGGGAGGCGGACCTTGGGGCAATTGATAATGATCATTGGGAATCAGTACTGGACTATGTGCCCAAAATATCAATGAGCGAGCCTGGGAGGCTATCACAATTATTTGTTATTCATAGGGCATATAGAACTCCGGATATGTTATTCAAAGCCGGATTGAGATCTAGTTCAGAATGCCCCAGATGCTCGCAGTCCGATGCGGGCATCCTTCATATGTTATGGCAGTGCCCCAGGTTGTCCTCCTTCTGGGTGGTGGTGCTGAATAAAGTGGGACTGGCATATGGTTGCACTGTGCCGCGTGATCCCCTGGTATGTGTTTTGGGCTATGTTGAGGAGATCATAACTGATAAGATGTATAAAGTGGTTATTGCCAGACTTTTATTTATCGCGCGAAAGTTGATTGCCAAATTCTGGATTAGAGAAGAGCCACCAACAAGAAGAGACTTTATGAAGCAAGTGGACCATATCATTGCTTTGGAGAGGAGTATCTACGTTAGGAGGAGCAAGGCGGACCTCTTTGACAGGCTGTGGAACCCGTGGCTTGAATCAATGTGATTTAAAAGACCTTGTGCTCCATTGGGAGGTTTATTGACAAATCATCTTCCTTTTCTTGTACTTTTATATATGACAAAGTAGGGGGGGTCGACTCTTGACAGGTCTCTAGAGGGGGGAGGAAGGGGGGTGGGAGTTTGGTTTGGGACTAAATATGTTTTCCTTTTTTTAAAAAAAAAACAAGTATTGTACACTGGTATATTGCTGATAACAAAGTATTCCTTTTATTGTTTATGTGCAATATTTATGGTTTAATTAAAAATATCTGATATAAAAAAGAAGCAAAGTGAAGATGAATATCTTCAACTAGAGACTTCATTGGTGAGTGTGTTACCTGTACACTCACCCTATACACTATCTACTATATAATTGTCTAAAAGTCACTTCCGTCTTTCTGTCTGTCCTTCTGTCTGTCACTGATATTCATTGGTTGCGGCCTCTGTCTGTCATGGAATCCAAGTCGCTGATTGGTCTCGCCAGCTGCCTGTCATGGCTGCCGCGACCAATCAGCGACGGCCACAGTTCGATTAGTCCCTCCCCTGCAGTCAGCGCCTGCTCCATACTCCCTGCAGTCACCGCTCACACAGGGTTAATGCCAGCGGTAACGGACCGCGTTATGCCGCGGGTAACTCACTCTGTTACCGCCGCTATTAACCCTGTGTGACCAAGTTTTTACTATTGATGCTGCCTATGCAGCATCAATAGTAAAAAATCTAATGTTAAAAATAATTAAAAAAAATAAAAAATCATTATATACTCACCTTTCACGACGCTCCGGTGACCGCTCCATGCAAGCGGCAGGTACCGGTTCTAAGGATGGTATGCGAGAAGGACCTGCCATGACAACACGGTCATGTGACCGCGACGTCATCACAGGCCCTGCGCGCGAAGGACCTGCCATGACGTCACGGTCATGTGACTGAACTACAAGGGGCCCTCGGAAGGTGAGTATATGTTCATTTTTTAACCTGTGACATACGTGGCTGGGCAATATACTACATAGCTGGGCAATACACTACGTGGCTCTGTGCTGTATACTACGTCGCTGTGCAATATACTACGTCGCTGTGCAATATACTACGTGGCTGTGCAATATACCACATGGCTGGGCAATATACCACGTGCCTGGGCAATATACCACGTGCCTGGGCAATATACCACGTGCCTGGGCAATATAGTACGTGGGCTGGGCAATATACTACGTGGGCTGGGCAATATACTAAGTGGACATGCATATTCTAGAATACCCGATGCGTTAGAATCGGGCCACCATCTAGTCTATAATATAACCGCAGTGTTGCGAATGAGAGCGAGCGAGAGGACAAGAGGGAGCGAGAGGACGAGAGAGAGCGAAAGGGCGAGAGAGAGCGAAAGGGCGAGAGAGAGCGAGGACGAGAGCGAGAGGACGAGAGAGACAGGATGAGAGAGCGAGAGCAGTGCTGGAAGAAGTGATGGCGGTCTACACTGAATGAAGAAGAAAAGCAAAGATGACGAACTTCAACTAAAGACGTCACTGGTAAGTCAGTGTGTTACTTGTACACTTACTCTATATACTATCTACTATATAATTGTCTAAGGGTCACTTCGGGCTGTGTGTCTTTCTGTCTGTCACGGATATTCATTGGTTGCGGCCTCTGTCTGTCATGGAAATGCAAGTCGCTGATTGGTCTCGCCAGCTGAATGTCATGGCTGCCGCGACCAATCAGCGACGGCCACAGTCCGATTGGTCCCTCCCTACTCCCCTGCAATCAGTGCCTGGCGCCCGATCCATACTCCCCTCCAGTCACCGCTCACACAGGGTTAATGCCAGCGGTAACGGAGCGCGTTATGCCGCGGGTAACTCACTCCGTTACCACCGCTATTAACCCTGTGTGACCAAGTTTTTACTATTAATGCTGCCTATGCAGCATCAATAGTAAAAAGATCTAATGTTAAAAATAATTTAAAAAAAAAACAACAAAAACAGGGATTTTTGTGTTACTCACCGTAAAATCCTTTTCTCAGAGTCATTCATTGGGGGACACAGGACTGTGGGTGTATGCTATTGCCGCCAGGAGGCTGACACTAAGTAGACAAAAAAAAAAGTTAGCTCCTCCTCCATAGTATACACCTTGCCACTGGCCCTGACAGCTCCAGTTTGGTGCACAAGCAGTAGGAGATAGAGAAAACAAAACAGCATTAGAGCAAAGACAACATGTCTAGAATAATACTACAGTCTGAACAACCCCGTAGAAAAATAAGATGAAATAGGGAGGGAGCTGTGTCCCCCAATGAATGACTCAGAGAAAAGGATTTTACGGTGAGTAACACAAAAATCCCTGTTTCTCCATCGTCTCATTGGGGGACACAGGACTGTGGGATGTCCCAAAGCAGTCTCAGGGTGGGAAAAAAAGACTCACTGGAATAAACCCTTAGGCACTTACCGCCTATAGGCGAGATACCGCAGCCTGAAGAATTTTTCTTCCCAAACTTGCATCAGCAGAGGCCTGAGTGTGGACATTATAATGCTTAGAGAAAGTGTGCAGGCTGGACCAAGTTGCCGCCTTGCAAACCTGTTCTGCTGAAGCTTGGTGCCGAAGTGCCCAGGAAGCCCCTACCGCTCGAGTAGCGTGAGCCCTAATCCCAGCCGGGATGGCTGCAACCTTGACGCGGTAGGCCTCCTGAATGGTGGCTTGTATCCATCTGGCTAAGGTCGACCTAGAGGCTGCGAATCCCTTTCTGTGACCTACAGGAAGAACGAACAGAACATCCGTCTGTCGAAAAGAAGCGGTCCGAGAAAGTGCTCTCACCAGGTCCAGAGTATGGAGAGCTTTTTCCACACGGTGAGAAGGTGCAGGACAAAAAGAAGGCAAGACTATGTCCTCATTGATGTGAAACGAGGAAACTACTTTAGGCAAAAAAGAAGGAACAGGTCTTAATACTACCTTATCCTGATGAAATTGCAGAAACGGCGACTGGCAGGACAAGGCCGCCAATTCCGACACCCGCCTAATGGAGGTTATAGCTACCAAAAACAAAACCTTCCACGAAAGATACATTAAAGAAACTTCTTGGAGAGGCTCAAATGGTGCCTCCTGAAGAGCGCTCAAGACCAGATTAAGGTCCCAAGCCTCTAGCGGGGCTCTGTAAGGGGGGACCATGTGAGAGACTCCCTGCAAAAAAGTCTTGACCTGTGAAATGATAGCAATCCTGCGCTGGAAAAGAACCGATAAGGCTGATATTTGCCTCCTAAGGCTAGGGTCACATTGCGTTAGCGCAATCCGCTAGCGCTAAACGGATTGCACTAACGCAATGTTTTTAAAGGGCCGCGTTTCGGGGTCGCGTTAACGTCCCCGCTCTCGCAGATCCCCGATCTGCGAGAGCGGGGAACGGACCTCGGGCGCGCCGCGGACGCTGCAAGCTGCGTCCGAGGCGCGCTACAAAAGACCGGCGCGTCGCTAGCGCGTGCCGAAAATGACACGCGCTAGCAATGCGCTGGTACATTGCAGGCAATGGGAGCGCTAACGGACGCGTTGCATGGCGTTAATTTCGCCGTGCAACGCTGTCCGTTAGCGCTCTGACCAAAACGCAATGTGACCCCAGCCTAAGGGTACTTGGAGCGAGACCTGAGTCTAAACCAGCTTGGAGAAAAGCTAAAATATTAGGAACGGAGAACCGCAAAGGAGGAAGACCCTTCTTCCTGCACCACGAGAGAAAAACTTTCCAGGTGTGGTGGTAAATGCACGCAGAAACCGTCTTTCGAGCATTAATCATAGTGGAAGCTACCTTCTGAGAAAAACCGGCCTGGGTCAGAATCCAAGATTCAACGGCCAAGCCGTCAAACGAAGGGCCCCTAAGTTCTGGTGGAATATCGGCCCCTGCGACAGAAGATCCGGCCGCATTGGAAGCTGCCAAGGAACCCCGGCGATCAGCTGAACGAGGTCCGCGTACCAAGACCTCCGAGGCCAATCTGGGGCGACTAGAATTGCCGGAACTCCCTCTATCTTGATCTTCCTGACTACCCTTGGAAGGAGCGCCAGAGGAGGAAACAGATACGGAAGACGAAACTGGTTCCAAGGAAGGACCAGTGCGTCTACGGCGAGAGCTCTTGGATCTCGATAACGAGCTACGAATCTGGGGACCTTGGCATTCCACCCGGTTGCCATTAGATCTACGTCCGGGATACCCCAGCGTTGGCAAATCTGCCGAAAAACGTCGGGGTGAAGAGACCATTCCCCGGACGCCAGACCCTGACGGCTCAGAAAGTCCGCTGCCCAGTTCTCCTTGCCCGGGATGTAAACTGCCGAGATCACGGAGTGGTTGCTCTCGGCCCAACGGAGGATTTTCCCTACCTCGCGCATGGCTGACCTGCTGCGGGTGCCCCCCTGATGATTTACGTAAGCCACAGCCGTGGCATTGTCCGATTGGATTCGGACCGGGTGACCCGCCAGAAGATGGTGAAAGTGCTGCAGAGCAAGCCAAATTGCACTTATCTCCAACAGATTGATTGGAAGAGATGATTCCCCTGGGGACCAAAAACCCTGTGCTGTGTGTTGATGAAACACTGCCCCCCAACCGAGAAGACTGGCATCTGTAGAAACTACCAGCCAATGAACTGGGGAAAAGGCTTTCCCCTGCAGCAGAGAGGAGCTCCTCATCCACCAGATGAGAGATTGCCTGACCCGGGGAGACAGCCGGCACCGGAGATTGAGAGAAGCATGACTCCTGTTCCAAGCTGACAAAATTGCCTGCTGGAGAGGGCGAAGATGAAATTGGGCGAATGGTACTGCTTCTATGGCCGCCACCATCCTGCCCAAGACCCTCATGCAAAACCGGATTGAGAGAAAACTCGGTTGCTGCAGAATTTTTACCTCCTGCCGAAGGCAGAGAACCTTGCTCTGGGGTAGGATAGTCAGACCCCGAGAAGTATCGAAGATCATTCCTAAAAAAGAAATCTTTCGAGATGGGACTAGAGATGACTTTTTCAAATTGACCAGCCACCCTAGACGGGATAGAGTGTCTAAAGTGATACTGACGTTCTCTTTGCATGCTTGAAAAGTTGGCCCCTTGATCAAAAGATCGTCCAGGTATGGCAAAATAACTATGCCCCAGGAGTGCAGGATGGACACGACTGTAGACATCACCTTTGTGAACACCCTGGGAGCGGAGGCGAGACCGAAAGGTAATGCTGTGAATTGGAAGTGACGTTCGCCTATGGAAAACCGTAGAAATCTTTGATGCGGAGGAAATATGGGAACATGCAGATAGGCATCTTGGATATCTATGGAAGCAAGGAATTCTCCCTTTTCCATAGCCGCAATAACCGAGCGAAGCGACTCCATACGGAAGCGACGAGTGCTGACGAACTTGTTCAAACACTTTACGGTCCCCAAAAAGGACGGGACGGTAAGACCCATTCTGGACCTAAACAGATTGGAATAGAATCCTTGGAACCTTTCTACCCCTGGAACGGGGACAATGACCCCGTTGGACTGAAGAGACTCGACAGCTTTGAATAAAGCCCTTAGACGGGACTTTGCACTGGGAAGACTGGACGGAAAAAACCGACTTGGAGGGAGAGAGAGAAACTCTATTTTGTACCCTGAAACCACCAGTTCTCTCACCCATTTGTCGGAAACGACTGATAGCCAGGACTGATGGAACAGAAGTAGACGACCGCCTACCCTGTTGAAAACGACATGAGGGTGCCTCCAGTCATTTTGCCGAGGACCGCGGATATCTAGATCCCCTAGATCTTGATGGCTGATATCGCATTCTTGCCAATGGATTGGCTCTATATGATACCTGGTGTTCCCTGTCTTGCTTAGGCCGACTTGAAGGACCTGAGCTTGGTGCTGCAGACCACCGGGTGTTACGAAAGGATCTAAACCTTGCTTGAAATTGGCGACGAAAAGGTTGCTTCACCTTTTGTTGAGGAAGGAAATTACTCTTTCCCCCTGTGGTATCAGATATAAGTTGATCCAACTTTGCACCAAAGAGTCGACCACCCTGATAAGGGAGGGAAGTAAGGGACTTTTTTGAAGTAGAGTCCGCCCGCCAATTTCTCAGCCATAGCGCCCTTCTGATAGCGATAGCATTAGCAGCTGCCAATGCTGAACAATTTGCCGCATCCAAAGATGCATTGATCAGATAATTCCCAGCCAAGGATATCTGATTAGACATCTCTATCACTTCTACAGGAAACTCCCTATCCTGAAGAACCTTAGTGACGGACTCTGACCAAGCTATCATAGCTTTGGCGACCCAAGTCGCCGCAAAAGACGGCGCGAGGGCTGACCCTGAAGCCTCAAACACTGACCGAGCCAGACTCTCTAAGAGCCGATCAGTTGGATCTTTAATAGCAGATCCATTAGGAAGAGACAGCAGTGTGTTAGAGGCCAAACGGGACACGGGAGGATCTACAGAAGGAGATTCTGCCCATTTTTTACAAATCTCGGGCGCGAAAGGATACCTGGTACCCAGAGCCTTCTGGCCTAAGAAACGTTTGTCCGGTCTCTCCATGTGACGTTGAACTAAATCCTCAAATTCAGGATGAGAGGAAAACACCTTATGAGGTTGCTTGAATCTTTTAAAAGACACCTTATGACTCGAAGGTAAGGTGGCTACATCCTCTACTCCCAAAGACTGGTTAACGGCCTCAATGAGACTGTCAACTGATTCCTGATAATCAGGAGCTTCTAAATCAAAAGATCCTTCAGAGTCAAGGTCCGAACCATGCTCACTCACTCTCACAGGAGAAGGAGACCGAGAGACGGAATTCACAGATGCAGATGCACCCGACGGACCGGGAGACGCTGTATGGGTACGCTTCCCCCGCGTCTGCCTAGAGGGAGTACGGCCCCTGCAGGCCGGAGGGTCCTGAGAATCGGATGATCTTTCCGGAATAGATGGATGAACGTCCCTGACAGGGGTTTGAAGGGACTCAACCGCCTTTGTTAGAGACGCCATAGACTGCGTTAAGGATACGACCCACTCAGGGGGAGATGCCGCAGTCTCAGATACAGGCATGCCCGGCAGAATAACAGGCGGGGTAGCAGGCAGGGGCTCCTGAGCGCGTTCGGAATCGCAAGCTTCACAGATCTGGCTAGTCTGCGCATGCGAAAAAGCAGCCCGGCAAGTAAAGCATGATGTATACAGGACCGTGTGAGACTTAGTCCTTCTAGACATGATGACTATTGCTGCAGAAGCTGCTATGAAAAAAAACCCCTATGAGCTACTGGGTCTAGGACAAAAAACTGCTGTCAGGCTGAGGGAAGTAGCACTTACCCCAGTCCTGTGTCCCCGTCCGTTCTGAGCACCACACTAAACCGAGCTCTGAGCAGAGACACCTCCTTTATAAAGATCATGAGCGGATGAAAGGTGGGAGGAGCCGCCATAAGGAACGTGCCACAGGCCAAATCAGGGAACTTGCTTTCCCCACCTGCGCTCTCCTAGGAACGCTGGGAGCGCGAAACCGGAAGTACGCGCCGCCGGAAGGGGCGGAACTTCCGGCCACGACCCCTCAGGAAACTACAGCGACCATAATGCAACTGGTCGCCGGAAACAGTTGCTAGGGGCGGAGCTACCGCCCAAGAAGGAAACTACAGCGACCATGATGCCGTGGGCCGCCGGAAGGAAGTGCTAGGGACTGAACTTCCCGTGCTTTGGAAATGGAGAGACATCCTGGCACCGTACGAAGTACGCGCCGCCTGCAGTATGGCGATATAACACGTGCAGTCGCGCAAAGAAGCAGGAGCCCCCCCCCCCCCCCGCAGCCTCTGACAACACGCCAGGTTAGAGAAGAGGCATAAATGAAAAGCCACATATAAATATATATATAAATATACATATGGGAAAAAAGACGGTGCAGGCACCCTAACTCCTTCACCCTTCAGAAGGTGAGGAGAGGGACCGTCTGCCTCCTTAAGCACCGCAGATCAAAACATTGGTGATTGAAGTGGAGGCTGCACGGACAATGCATAAATGCCTGTACAACCTAGGGTTTCGTTACCTCAGGGTGGTCAGGTTTTTAGTCCGGCAATCCCACGACGCGGGAAAGTATACGTGGAGGCGACACTCACACGTGCTCGCCCGTTGTTGGTTTGGGGAGATCGGACCCCTTCAAAAAGGTCCGTCGCCCCTATCTTATCCTCAAGATAACAGAATCTGGGAAAAAACCCAGAGATGTGCCTCCTACGGACACTAAGCATAAAACTGGAGCTGTCAGGGCCAGTGGCAAGGTGTATACTATGGAGGAGGAGCTAACTTTTTTTTTGTCTACTTAGTGTCAGCCTCCTGGCGGCAATAGCATACACCCACAGTCCTGTGTCCCCCAATGAGACGATGGAGAAAACCTGCTATTCTCATCTTCCATAGCCCGACAATGCGCTCGTGCCTGCCGCGAGCTTCCGATCCCAGAGATGCATTGCGAAATTACCCAGAAGACTTAGCGGTCTCGCGAAACCGCTAAGTGATCTGGGTAATTTCGCAATGCATCCTGGGAACAAAAGATGGCGGCAGCTGTGCGCGCATCGCCAGAGGTTCGCTGGATCTACGCTGGATCCTGGCGGGTGAGTATATAACTATTATTTATTTTAATTATTTTTTTTTAACAGGGATATGGTGCCCACACTGCTAAATACTACGTGGGCTGTGTTTAATACCGCGTGGCTGCTATATACTACCTGGCCAGTGTTAGATACTATGTGGGTTGTGTTCTATACTCCGTGGGCTGCGTTATATACTACATGGCTGCTATATACTACGTGGGCAGTTCTATATTGTACGTGGCTGTTCTATACGTGGCTGTTCTATACTACGTGGCCACTATTCGATACTATGTGGGCTGTGCTATATATTACGTGGCCAGTGTTACATACGACATGGGCTGTGTTATATACTGCGTGGCTGCTATATACTGTGCGGGCTGTGTTATATACTACGTGGGCTGTGTTATTTACTGCGTGGCCTATATTAACGCATCGGGTATTCTACAATATGTATGTATGTATATAGCAGCCACATGGTATATACCACAGGCCACGTAGTACTCCTATATACTACATGGCCTGTGCTATATACTATGTGGCTGCTGTATACATACATACATATTCTAGAATACCCGATGCGTTAGAATCGGGCCACCATCTAGTTTATAATATAACCACAGTGTTGCGCAGGAATGAGAGAGAATAAGAGCGAGAGATTAACTAATAAAAATGCTCGGCACTCGGGTGTAGAATGGGTTCAATAGAACCGTGCAGATTTACAGCGTCCAATACACTGTACGGGCGAATAACATAGTTACTTACCGATAACGGTGTTTCTCAGAGCCCATGACAGCACCGCCAGAGAGAGGGGATCCGCCCTTCAGGGACAGGAAACCTATAGGATAAAAGGGCGGTACCTCTCTCCCGCGTCAGTTTGGTTTACAGAGCATCAGAGGTCCTCCAGGTTAGTGACAACAGGAAAAAATACAATTTTAACAAAATGCTTAACAAGATTACACCGTGTCTAACAGTCAAAAAAACACACTTCTTATAATAAGGTGCTCACCGCACACGTGATGAGGGGGGGGGGGGGGGGGGGGGAATAAGCAGGTGCTGTCATGGGCTCTGAGAAATACTGTTATCGGTAAGTAACTATGTTATTCTCAGTCGCCCATGACAGCACTACCAGAGAGAATTGCAGAGATTATTGCTTAGGGAGGGACCACAGCCTGCAAGACCCTTCTTCCAAAGGTTAAGTCAGACGAAGAGGCCAGGTCTAAGCGGTAGTGCCTAAAAAGGTTGAAGGTGATGACCAGGTGGCCGCCTTACAGATTTTGTCTATTGGTACCTCCGACCTTTCGGCCCAGGAGGTCGCCATAGCTCTTGTAGAGTGCGCTTTGAGCCCCTCAGGAACTGCGTTTCCCGTGGATGAGTATGCCAAGGCTATCGCATCAGTTACCCAGCGAGCTATAGTGCTTTTGGAGGCTTTGAGTCCTTTCCTAGGTCCCTGAAAACAGATAAAGAGAGACCCTTCCTTCCTATACTGTCGGGAGGATTCTAAGTATTGTATTAAACATCTTCTCACATCTAATGTGTGGAATATTTCCTCTTTCTTATTTTTAGGATTTGGGCAGAAGGAAGGAAGGATTATTTCCTGGGACCTGTGGAAATTGGAAGCAACCTTGGGTAGATAAGCGGGGTCTGTTCTTAGTATTACCCTATCATCCATGATTTGCGTGAAGGGAGGATTCGCAGATAGAGCCTGGAGGTCACTAATTCTACGGGCAGATGTTAAAGCTGTGAGAAGTGCCGTTTTGAGTGATAGGATTTTAAGTGGAATTGAATCTATGGGCTCGAACGGAGGTTCTGTCAGGGCTGATAAGACTAAATTTAAGTCCCAGGTTGGCAGTCTTGATTTTTATGGGTTTAGACCATACCACAGCCTTAATAAACCTTGTTACCCATGGGTTAGTGGCAATGTTCTCGCTGTATAATGCACCTAAAGCCGCTATTTGCACTTTTAAGGTGCTCACCGAGAGGCCCATATCCAAGCCTTTCTGTAGAAATTCTAATATTTTGACCACTGGGACCCCATCTTGTAGTTTTACCCCAGAGGTGGACAAACTTTTTCCAGGTCTTACCATAGATCTTAGTTGTTACGGTTTTCCTACTTTTTAATAGCGTAGACACTAATTTATCTGAAAAGCCCCTTGCCCTTAGTAGTGACCTCTCAAGTTCCACGCTGTCAAGTGGAGGTTCGCTAACTGAGGGTGGAACACCGGTCCCTGTGATAAGAGGTCCGGAAGAACCAGGGATCGGTGACCGATAGGATTCTCAGTCAGGAAAACCAAGCCCTTTTAGGCCAGAAGGGGGCTATTAGGATGAGTCTCGCCCTGTCCTGTCTGATTTTACGCAGAACTGCCGGGATAAGTATATGAGGGGGAAAGGCGTATGCGAGACCCTGAGTCCAGGGAATCGTGAATGCATCCAGTGCCCGAGGGCCCCCTCTGGGATTCAGAGAACAAAATTCCTTTACTTTTCTGTTTTCTGCACTGGCAAAAAGGTCTATTACAGGGACCCCCCAAATTTTGGTGATCTGATCGAAGACGCTTTGGTTCAGTGCCCATTCCCCCTGTTTTAACCGGGTACGGCTTAAGAAGTCTGCTTTTTGGTTCTCTACCCCCTTTATATGTAGCGCAGAATCGATAGGAAGTTGTCTTCTGCTAAGGTGAAGATTTGGGAAGTGGCCTTCATTAGGGCTTGGGATCTGGTCCCCCCCGGTGGTTCAGGTAGGCTACCACTACCTGATTTTCCGAAAAAACCCGGACATGATGCCCCTGCAGGCTGGGAAGAAAAAAAATGATAGAGCGTGGCTCACTGCCCAAAGTTCTTTTTGATTTGAGGATACCCCGTATTCTCGATCTGTCCAGACTCCTTGAGTGATAATGTTGTCCAGGTGAGCTCCCCACCCCGTGGGACTGGCATCCGTGGTAACTATCCGAGATATGTCTATTACCCAAGAAACCCCCTTATAGGGTTGTTGGAATCTAGCCACCAGGCTAGGGAACGAATAGTGTTTGAACTTAGAGTCATGTGGCCTTCTAGGTGTCCCCCAGTGTAACCTGATTCCTCAGAATATCCCACTGGAGGTCCCTCGTGTGAATTTGTGCCCGACGTACAGTCATGGACAAAAATTTTGAGAATGAGACATATTAATTTTTCCAAAGTCTACTGCTTCATTTTTTCTAATGGCAATTTGCATATACTCCTGAATGTCAGAGTGATCAGCTTAACAGCAATTACTGTACTTGCAAAGTCAATATTTGCCCAGAAAATGAACTTTAACCCCCAAAACACATTTCAACATCATTGCAGTCCTGCTTTAAAAGGAGCAGCTAACATCGTTTTAGTGATTGATCCATTAACACAGGTGTGGGTGTTGATGAGGACAGGGCTGGCGATCAATCAGTCATGATTAAGTAAGAATGACATCACTGGACACTTTAAAAGGAGGCTGGTGCTTGGTATCATTGTTTCTCTTCAGTTACCATGGTTATCCCTAAAGAAACACGTGCAGCCATCATTGCACTGCACAAAAATGGCCTAATAGGGAAGAGTATCGCAGCTACAAAGATTGCACCTCAGTCAATCTATCGCATCATCAAGAACTTCAAGGAGACAGCTTCCATTGTTGTCAAAAAGGCTGCAGGGCGCCCAAGAAAGACCAGCAAGCGCCAGGACCGTATCTTAAAACTGTTTCAGCTGCGGGATCGGACTACCAGCAGTGCCGAGCTTGCTCAGGAATGGCAGCAGGCTGGTGTGAGTGCTTCTGCACGCACTGTGAGGCGGAGACTCTTTGAGCAAGGCCTGGTTTCAAGGAGGGCAGCAAAGAAGCCACTTCTCTCCAGAAAAAACATCAGGGACCGACTGATATTCTGCAAAAGGTACAGGGAGTGGACTGCGGAGGACTGGGGCAAAGTCATTTTCTCTGATGAATCCCCTTTTCGATTGTTTGGGACATCTGGAAAACAGCTTATTCGGAGAAGAAGAGGTGAGCGCTCCCACCAGTCTTGTCTCATGCCAACTGTAAAGCATCCTGAAACCATACATGTGTGGGGTTGCTTCTCAGCCAAGGGAATCGGCTCACTCACAGTCTTGCCTAAAAACACAGCCATGAATAAAGAATGGTACCAGAATGTCCTCCAAGAGCAACTTCTCCCAACCGTCCAAGAGCAGTTTGGCGCCCAACAATGCCTTTTCCAGCATGATGGAGCACCTTGCCATAAAGCAAAGGTGATAACTAAATGGCTCATGGAACAAAACATAGAGATTTTGGGTCCATGGCCTGGAAACTCCCCAGATCTTAATCCCATTGAGAACTTGTGGTCAATCATCAAGAGACGGGTGGACAAACAAAAACCAACAAATTCTGGCAAAATGCAAGCATTAATTATGCAAGAATGGACTGCTATCAGTCAGGATTTGGTCCAGAAGTTGATTGAGAGCATGCCAGAGAGAATGGCAGAGGTCTTGAAGAAGAAGGGTCAACACTGCAAATATTGACTTGCTGCATTAACTCATTCTAACTGCCAATATAACCTATTGGTACTCATAATATGATTCCAATTATATTTCTGTATGTGATATAAACATCAGACAAACACTAATAAAAACCAGGGGGCAGCAGATAATGTGAAAATATAATTTTGGTGTCATTCTCAAAAATTTTGGCCATGACTGTATTGCTGGGAGACAAGCAGAAAGGGACTCCAGCAGTGACATCGCCCCTCTCAGGGTCATATGAGGGTTTGAGCGAGCTCTTGACACCAGATTTAATATTTTTTGTTTTTTTCTGGTCTGGAAAACGACATTCCTGTGTTATCGAGTCCAAAGTTAGGCCCAAAAACTCTTGAACCCTGGTCGGTTCCAGTTTTGACTTTTGGAGATTTAGGAGCCAATCTAACTCTGTTAGAGTTTTTATTACTCTGTCGCATTGTTGGCGACAGTGTTGGGCTGAGTTGCTGACAATTAGAAAGTCGTCCAGATATGGTATTATTAAAATGTCTTTTTTTCTTATGTGGGCCATCATTTCCGCTACCAATATGGTAAATATACGGGGTGACACTGAAATGCCAAAGGGAAGGGCTTTGTACTGGTATTCCTTTACTTCCCCTCCCATGACCACTGCTAGTCTGAGGTATTTCTGGGAGCTTTTGTGGATGAGGACGTGATAGTGTTGGATCTGAGCGGCGCGTACTATCATGAAGCAACTCGGAAACAGGTTTTTGATTGTTGATTTTATTGATTCCATTTTGAAACTCTGATTCTTTACATAACTGTTTAGCTTCCGCAAGTTTATTATTGTGCGGAAGGAACCGTCCGGTTTTGGAACCAGAAACAGTGGGGAAAAGAACCCAGTTCCTCTTTCCAGTAGGGGAACTTCTTGGATGACATCTTTGTTTATGAGTTTTGAGATTTCCTGTTCCAATGCCTGTTGTTGCTGAGGTGAGGATTTTAGTGGGGTGACCACATAGTTTTGGGGAGGAAGGGAAGTAAAGTTTATTTGAAGACCCATTTTTACCAAGTTTAAAATCCACATGCTGGTTGAGAATTTTTCCCAGGCCGGGAGGTATTGAGATAATCTCCCTCCCACCCTGGGGGAGGTGTCACTTAGGGGTCTTTTTATCTCTTGGGGAATTACCAAAGAGGAACCCCCTATCCCTCCTTTTCCCTTTCTGTTCTGTTCCCTTGGGGGGCGTCTCCGGAAAAACTTCCTACCCCGAAAGGGCCGCTTAACGAATGGTGTGGCCAGGTTAGGGAACCCTTTCTTCTTATCTCCGGCCTTTTGTAAGATGTCATCTAGAGTCTCTCCAAACAAATATTTCCCCTCAGATGGAATCGAACAACGTTTTTGTTTAGTCTGTAGGTCGCCTGGCCAACTTTTTAGCCATAGCGTCCTACGAGCTGCATTAGATAAAGCTGCTGATTTTGAAATGAGTTTAATAGAATCGGCTGACGAGTCCGCCAAAAAGGCTGCCGCCCCTCTAATCATGGGAATTGATTCAATCACTTTATTCCTAGATACGCCATCTCTTAGTTGTTTCTCTAAGTTGTCTATCCAAATCATTAAAGACCTGGAAGTACACGTGGCTGCTATAGCAGGCCTTAAACATCCCCCAGCCGATTCCCATGCTCCTTTAAGGAATGTATAAGCTCTCTTATCGAGCGGATCCTTCAGAGTTCCCATGTCCTCGAAGGGCAACGCAAACTTTTTTGAGGCCTTAGCTACTGCTACGTCAAGTTTACGGGCCTTATCCCATGACGTAGAAGCCACTTCCTCGAAGGGGTACTTCCTTTTAAGGGAGAGTACAGACACATTTTTTCTTTCTGGTTTCTCCCACTCCTTGTTAATTAAAGCTTGAACATTTTCTTTCAGCGGAAAGACTCTGCGCCTTTTCTGGCCTAGGCCTCCAAACATGATGTCCTGTACGGTTTTGTCAGGACGGGGATCTAGGACCCCCATGGTCGATCTCACAGCTTTCACAAGGGCACCGACCTCATCTAAAGGGAAGCAGTGGCGACCTCCGCTCTCAGAATCTGAGGAGGAGGAGCCCCGCCTGTCTGAAGCCCCCTCTTCAGAACTAGAAGAATCGGGGTGAGAATAAGGTACAGGTGTTTTCTCTTTGACCCCTTCCCCTTTAAGGGATTTAAATGCTGTTTCTATCTCTGATCTTATTACGGATCGTAATTCAGAGGCAAAACTAGGTGTTTCTTCACAAAGGACTTGTCCTATACAGGAACCACACAATTTTTTTTATCCCAGGTTTGTGACAAGGATTTTCTGCACAGGGGACAGGACCTATGCTTAGTTTTTTCCGTTTTCTTTCTTGCCTAAAAGATAAAACGGAAAAAGGGGACCCCAATTATTTGGTGGACTTTCACAAAGATCACTCACCCATCTTGCGCAGCCAAAGGTACCGGTTCTGGAGGAGGTAATGGATCCTGTATGAGATCCATAGTCGGTGGTGTCGGCTGGATAGCCATGCTGGAGACTTTACTCTGCGGAGTGGAATGACTGCTGGAGTGAGTACTGTGGGTGCCGGCAGAGGATCTTTCCTTTTGTGCATCTGGCTTGCGCTGGTGACGACGCTGCTGCTGCGGCTGTAATGGCTGTGGAGCCTGGAGCTGCTGGTCGCTGTCCTCCATTATTGGGACTGCATGCAGCAAGAAGTCACTCCACCGCCGTCTTTAAAAAAGGGCTTCCTTTCCGGCGCCGATCCACCCCCTCTTCCAGGGCTGCGTCATAGGGAAGCGCTGATCCCCTTGATCTGCGCATGCGCGCGCTGCTCGGGACCCGGAAGTAGAATGCTTTAGATCTGGTGCGGCGGCCATCTTGGTGCACCTCGCACACCAAGCTGGCCGCCCCGAATCAGGAAGTGCCTTTTCGTGGAGCCTGAGGCACACCGGGTCCCTGAAGCCCCTACCCCAATCCGGGGAGGCGGCCGCGCTTCCCTCCGCACACTCTGCAGACCCTTCAGACCCAGAAGTGGCGGCGTCGGACACCGCACCAGCCGTGACAGGGGCCTCCCCGCCGTCATAGCTCGACTGGCCGGCTCCGGATCTTCAAGGTACCGATCCTAGAGGTTCCCTGTCAGGGACAGGAAGCCAAACTGACGCAGGAGAGAGGTACTGCCCTTTTATCCTATAGGTTTCCTGTCCCTGAAGGGCAGATCCCCTCTCTCTGGTAGTGCCGTCATGGGCGACTGAGAAATTGATCTTTTGATCTTGCGAAGGCTCGCGTGTCTGCAAGATAGACAGTCTGCGGTCTGGAAAGACGTGCCGCATGTCAGTCTTCACGGGTGATCCGCAGGCATCTGTGCACGCATAGTGGGATGGGATTTCTTGAAATCTCATCCACTATGCTATAACATCTGGACGCTGCGGGTTGGACGCTGGGCAAGTGCGCAGCGTCCAACCTGCAGAAATTACTGATCATGTGCACCGACACTAACACTATATACAGAACTCCTGTGTATGTTAACAGTGATCACTGTATAACCTGTACACTGACACTATATACAAAGCTCCTATGTATAATGTCACTGGTGATACCTGTACATTGACATTATATACAGAGCTCCTGTGTATAATGTCACTGGTGATCACTGTATTATCTGTACACTATACACTATATAATGAGCTCCTGTGAATGTCACTGGTGGTCACTGTATTACCTTACACTGACATTATATACAGAGCTCCTGTTGATAATGTCACTGGTGATCATTGTATTACCTGTACACTGACAATATATACAGAGCTCGTTTATAATGGCACTGGTGATCACTGTATTACCTGTACAGTGACACTATATACAGAGCTCCTGTGTATAATGTCACTGGTGATACCTGTACATTGACATTATATACAGAGCTCCTGTGTATAATGTCACTGGTGATCACTGTATTATCTGTACACTATACACTATATAATGAGCTCCTGTGAATGTCACTGGTGGTCACTGTATTACCTTACACTGACATTATATACAGAGCTCCTGTTGATAATGTCACTGGTGATCATTGTATTACCTGTACACTGACAATATATACAGAGCTCGTTTATAATGGCACTGGTGATCACTGTATTACCTGTACAGTGACACTATATACAGAGCTCCTGTGTATAATGTCACTGGTGGTCACTGTATTACCTTACACTGACATTATATACAGAGCTCCTGTTTATAATGTCACTGGTGATCATTGTATTACCTGTACATTGACACTATAAACAGAGCTCCTGTTTATAATGGCACTGGCGATACCTATACAATGAAATTATATACAGAGCTCCTGTGTATAATGTCACTGGTGATCACTGTATTACCTGTACACTGACATTATAAACAGAGCTCATATTTATAATGTCACTGGTGATCATTGTATTACCTGTACACTGTACACAGGAGCTCTGTATGTAGTGTCAATGTCACCAGTGATCCCTGTATTACTTGTACACTGACAATATACACTGCATATTATGTAGAGTTCCTTATCACTTATGGTAATATTAGTATTGTTTTATAATTAACGATCAGTATTATAGTATAGTATTCAGTCCCTGTGGTGGTAATATGTGGTCTGGTCATGATGTGACGGTATTTGTCCATTGTATGTGTATTATTTTTTACACTATGTTGTGGTAATATGTGATCCGGTCATGGTGTGATGGTATTTGTCCCTTGTATGTGGTATTATTGGTCATTTTTTTAAAAAAATGTATGTGACACATTCCAGTAAAGAAAAATAAATATTTACCTGAAAAGAGTATCGGATATTTAAAAAAAATGTTTAATAGGTTAACGTAGAATAGGGCCCAGCCAAAAGTTAATACCTTGTCCTGGAGGCGGCTTAAAAAAATATTTTGGCCAAAACAAAAGCTTCTAACTATGTATGTGATATGGTGTTCGATGGGAACTGTTAATGTGTGATTGGTGAAGACGTGGTTCAGAAGTCGAGTTTTTCCTAGAATGGGCAGTGGGACTGTGGAAGGTTCTAGGGATGAAGCCTGGACGGAGTGCCAAGGGGGCCCTAAAATTTTGCCAGTATGGGGACCTGAAATTCCAGGAGGAAGCCCTAGACATGTGTAACGGCTTGTTTCTTGAGTGACAAAATGCATAATTGTATGACTTTTGTATAAATCTTGGTATAATTTTTATGCTCACGTAACTCTTTAATCACTTTTCATTACCAATTTTTGAGGAAAGTTGACCAGAAAGCAGCACTTTTTTTTATAGTGTTCACCAGGCAAGAACGTTACATGCTATTTTTATAGCTTGGAGCTTTAAAGATGCAGCGTCACCAAATAGGTACAATATTGGTCAAAAATTTGGAGACACCTGTTCATACAATGGTTTTCCTTGGTCTTATTGGAAGGTGCACATTGTAGATTCAAAATTAAGGCAGCAAAATTACAAAGGAACATATATGGAAACAAGGAGTGAGGAAACACAAGTGAAACAAACCAGAATGTGTGTCAAACATTAGATGGGATGGCATGTCATTACATAACGCTGTGGTAGTCATGCTGTGTGTGTCTTGACTTAGAATAAATCACAAAGTGTCACCAGAAAGCTCCCCCACACCATCCCACCTCCCCCTCCATGCTTCATGAGGAGCACCACACATGTAGAAACCATCCACTCACCTTTTCTGCGGCACACAAAAACATGTTGGTAGACACCAAAAAAATCTAAAATATTGACTCATGAGACTACAGCACAGATTTCCACCTATCCAATTCCCAGTCCTTGTGTTGCTTAGACCAAACAAGTCTCCTCTTCTGGTTTGCAGTCTTTAGGAGTGGGTTTTTGCAGCAATTTGACCACAAGAGTCTGCTTCTCATGGTCTCTTCTGTCCAGTTCATCTTGAGATGCCATCTGAAATGCTATTAAGAAAGAGGGCGGATCCAGGAGATAAGGCAAGGTACGTGGCCCCTGCATCTTCACCTTCAGAAGTAATCCGGGAAACAGGGCGAGCTAGAGCGCCCCCTAGTGTTAGGGACAGGGAAGGAGCCCCTTGTCCCGGGAAAACCCAAGCAACAAGCATACTCGCTCATCACTACATGCTGCGGATTGTAGACCCGCACTGCGGGTGAGTTTACACAGCGTTAAATTAGAAGGACAGAGGGCATGGGACTTCTATAAATCTCATCCACTGTTCTTGTAACCTAGAACATGGAGAAGGTGAGTTGCGTCCAAAATGCTGCCATTCCAGATTGTGGGCACGTACCCTTAAAGTAATGATGGACTGTTTATCTTTGCTTAGTTGAGTGGTTATTGAACTTTTCTGGATTAGAACACTGCCTCAGCAAAACACATCTGATGACCGCTAACACTTTTTAACGGCCGGTGATTCCACAAAAGAACACTGAGAGGCAAATCTGTTCATTGAAAGCAATTCTAGGTGACACCTGATGAAGCTTCTTGAGAGAATACCAAGGGAGTGTAAAGCTATCATCAGACTAAAAGGGAGGTAATGTTAAAAAAAAAAAAAAAAAAAAAAAAAGGTTTAGAACGTATTTTGGTTTGTTTCACATTTGTTTCTTTACCCCTTGTTTCCATATGTATAATTCATGGTTTTCCTGCCTTCAGTCTGAATCCACGATGTGCACATGCCAACAAAAGGAAAGAAAACCATTGTATGAACTGGAGCAAAACTTCTGAGCCGTATTTTGAGGATATATAATTTTTTTCCCCAATAATAAAAGGTTTAAGAAGTGAGAAAGGACTATTGCAGTGTTTTTTACATATAATATGACTGCGGCATCTAGCGGGTTAAACGGCCAGTATCGGTGCCCGCGGTTTCAGCAGGATATGAGATGTTTTGACTGACACCTAGGTCTTCAAGAGCCCGTGCATGAAATAATAGTGTATCACAGAGTGGAAAGGGTTACATATCTTCCATAACGTATGTAAGGGAATAAGTATAAGTCTACCTAATGCCAACAGCTTCAAAACAGCTCTTCTCAAAGTGCTTGGAGCAGAAGTAAACATAGTCAGAGGAAGGGTCCCAAAGCCCATTGCCGCTGGGGTCTGTTCTCCTGCAGTTTGCAATCCAAAGGCTCCTTCTAGGGTCGTCCTTCTTTGGAAGCCTTTCAGTAAAGAAAAACATTCAGATATTAAACATATATGATACATGGTAATGTTAAAGGGGTTTTCTAGGGTTGAAAAATCATGGCTTTCTTGTATCGGAAAAGCCTCCTCCCCTACCCACGGGTTGTTGTCTTGCTTTATAGCTCAGTACCATTGAATAAAATTGAGTCAAGCAGGCATGGCCGTTTTCTTAGGAAAAGGAAGCCATGGCATTTGTGCGCACAACCCTTCAAACAGAGGTTTATGGGGATTTCTTGGCATTCCTTCCACAACAACAATAGAAGAGAAGTACTTTTGGCTAGGAGAGAGTTCAGACAATGGATTTTGCGTTGCAGATTTTCTACAGCAAGTCCACAACAAAGTACAGTACATGTGCAATGGGTTACCCCATCCACATATAGTAAAAAATGCAGCATAAAAAATAAAACGTGCTTTATACTGTGGAAACGTAGTGTGCATTTCCCCCCCATTTAAAGGGAACCTGTCACTAGGAAAAACGTCAAAGGGAATCTGTCACCCCAAAATCCGCCTATAAGCTGTGGCCACCGGCATCAGGGGCTTATCTACAGCATTCTGGAACGCTGTAGATAAGCCCCCAATGTATCCTGAAAGATGAGAAAGAGGTTAGATTATACTCACCCAGGGGCGGTCCCGGTTCGGGTCTGATAGGAGGCCCCAGACCAGCACCGCAACGCCCATTTTCTTACGATAACGTCCTCTTTTCTTCCTGCCGCGGCTCTGGTGCAGGTGTACTTTATCTGCCCTGTTGAGGGCAGAGCAAAGTACTGCAGTGCGCAGGTGCTGGGCCTCTCTGTCCTTTCCTTGCGCCTGCGCACTGCAGTACTTTGCTCTGCCCTCAACAGGTCAAATCAGTACACATGCGCCGGAGCCGCAGCATGAAGACAAGAAGAGGACATCATTGTATGAACATGGGAGGCACCGGACCGGACCGCGACGCCCATCGGACCCGAACCGGGACCACCCCTGGGTGAGTATAATATAACCTGTTTTTTTTTTTATCTTGCAGGTTACATCGGGGGCTTATCTACAGCATTACACTATGAAGTCTTATTCATTAGATCATGAGTAAGACTTTATAGTTGAAACGTGTTGATCCTCCCTACTGGTGTGCCAGGTGTTTGCTATGCAAAGACTTTTTAAAGAACGATTTATCGCTTCAGTTGTCTAATAAAGTCTCACAAAGTGTGAACCTCCTCCGCCTTCAGCTGGATAATTTATCCTCTTATCGCCATTATTTTTTCATATTGTACTTCATGATAGTGGTAAAAAGTCTTTGCTATGACTTGCATTTATTCGTAAAAATATCAGAAATTTGGAGAACATTTTGCTATTTTTATGTCCTTAAATCAGACAGTTATGTCACACAAAGTAGTTAATAAATAACATTTCCCACATGTCTACTTTACATCTGCATCATTTTTGAAACATGATTTTTTTTGTTAGGAAGTTAGAAGGGTTAAAAGTTGATCAGCGATTTCTCCCTTTTCCAACAAAATTTACAAAACAATTTTTTCTAGGGACCACGTTACATTTGAAGTGACTTTGATGGGTCTTATAAGACAGAAAATACACAAAAGTGACACGATTCTAAAAACTACACCCCTCAAACTGTGCAAAACCATATTCAAGAAGTTTATTAACCTTTCAGGGACCTCACAGGAATTAATGCTATGTGGAAGGAAAAAAAAAATAAATAAAAAATGAACATTTTACTTTTTTTTCCACAAAAATTTAACTTTAGCTACAAGTGTTACAGGAGGAAATCGACCTCAAAATTTGTTGTGCAATTTCTCCTGAGTACGCAGATACCCATATGTGGGGGAAAACTACTGTTTGGGCGATTGGCAGGACTCAGAAGAGAAGGAACACTGTTCGATTTTTTGAACGCAAAAATGTCTGGAATCGAGAGGGGACGACATAACACATTTGGGGTAATGTGTAAAAATGGCAAAAAAATAAGTCACACAATTTCAGCTGAAAGTAGAAGTACCCCATATGTGGCTACATTATCGCTTAGCCAAACAGCGAAACTCGGGAGGGACGGAGCGCTATTTGCCTAAAGGAGCACAGATTTTCCTAGAATAATTTGCAGACTCCATATACAGAGCCCTTAAGTGCTAGAAGAGCAGAATCCCCCCTCAAGTGACCCCATTTTGTAAATTATACCCCTTTGGGAATTTATCTACAGGTGTAGTGATGATTTGACTCCATGGATATTTTCCAGAAACAAGGAGTAGTGGATGTTGCAAAGTGAAAATGGCAAATCTGCCACTGTAGTGACCAGTACCTTATAGTGCCGCTACATTATGCCTAGGTCAAGTTTACGCACCTATAAATTAGGCGGGCTCTCATCCCTACAGAAATGCCAAACATGTAGACGCTATATGTGGATTAGGCACACTGAGGCTCAGAAGGGAGGGGGGCATTTGGATTTGGGAGCGCAGAATTTGATGGATTTCTTTTGGGAAGTGAGGAGCCATAGAGCTTTTCCAGTACCATTGTACTATCAGTAACATGGAAACCCCTTATACTTCCGTTAACAGATGACGGACCTGAGTGGGGACTTGCTTTTTTTGCAGAGTTGAAGCTTTTATTTGGAACATTTTACATAACGCTGGGGATCACATTTATCCGGCTCTCTACGCTGAGCACTTACTTTGGGGTTTCCATCTAAATCTCTGAGTGACGCGATTCAGACGAAACCCCAAAGGATCCATTCACTATAATTAGGCAGCAGAGTCTGGTGTTGTGAAAGGTAATTCAGTACCACAATGGACATAGAGGTCAGAACACATACAGTGACCTGACAATAACCCAAAAACATAGAACGAGCTCTGAGACGTGGGAACTCTGCTGACCGCAATCCCTAATCCTCTCCAACCACACTAAAGGCAGCCGTGGATTGCGCCTAACGCTCCCTATGCAACTCGGCACAGCCTGAGAAACTAGCTAACCTGAAGATAGAAAATAAGCCTACCTTGCCTCAGAGAAATACCCCAAAGGAAAAGGCAGCCCCCACATACAATGACTGTGAGTTAAGATGAAAAGACAAACGTAGAGATGAAATAGATTTAGCAAAGTGAGGCCCGACTTTCTGAACAGAGCGAGGATAGGAAAGGTAACTTTGCTGTCAACACAAAACCCTACAAAAACCATGCAAAGGGGGCAAAAAGACCCTCCGTACCGAACTAACGGCACGGAGGTACACCCTCTGCGTCCCAGAGCTTCCAGCAAGCAGGAAAAAACAAATAGACAAGCTGGACAGAAAAAACAGCAAACAAAGCGGAACTTAGCTATGCAGAGCAGCAGGCCACAGGAACGATCCAGGAGGAAACAGGTCCAATACTAGAACATTGACTGGAGGCCAGGATCAAAGCACTAGGTGGAGTTAAATAGAGCAGCACCTAACGACTTCACCACATCACCTGAGGAAGGAAACTCAGAAGCCGCAGTACCACTTTCCTCCACCAACGGAAGCTCACAGAGAGAATCAGCCGAAGTACCACTTGTGACCACAGGAGGGAGCTCTGCCACAGCATTCACAACAGTCTGGCCTCTGATCAGTGTTGTTCCTTTTTCAGAGTCGCACAAAATGTGGCGTACCGCCCTTTTATGCACGCCTAAAAAGAGAGAAACCGCCAGATCATAAGCGGCCATACGGCATCCACAGTGCCTCCATCCTCCTCATTATAGGAAATCTTCCACCGGGGGTTCCGTCTGAATCACATATGTCAGAGATTTACATGGAAACCGCGGTGTACGTGCTCAACTGTAGAGCACAGGTTAAATGTGAGCCAAGACTTACTGAAATCTTTGGGAGGCAGAATGAACAAATCAACAGGAAGTGAAGAATTGGTTTTATTAATTTTTTATGCCATTCTGGGTATAGTAAAATTGATAAGGCAGCTTTATTCTTCGGGTCAGTGTGATTACAGCAATACCACATTCACAGTATTTTGCAGACTATAAGATGGGGAGGAAATTAGGATAAAAAACATTTAAATGGTGATGCATCTTATAGCCCAGGTCCCAGGAGGAAGGTTCACTGCTGCAGGAAGCTAGTGGCGACAGGAGTGGGGCAATGCTGTGGGCACCGGGCTGGGAGGAGGGGGGTGTTTGGCGGTGTAGTCGTTCACAAAACGTAGAAAGTGGCACTTCCCATTCTTTTCACGACGGAAAAATGGCTGCCAGAGACGGCGCATGAGCTCCTGGCAGTGAGAGCCGGGTATCAGCTGTGATGTTTGCTGAACACCCAGTGGCGATCGCCCGTGCACAACTCCTGTGTGTGGGCGATCACTATGACGTATATATACACTTCATTAGTCAGGAAGTCCTTCCCTTCCATGACGTATATGTACTGCAAATGTCGGGAAGGTGTTAACCATAGAGGGTGAAATTTAAAAGGTGAACCCGTATGTGACACATGCACATTTTGTCACACAATAGTAGTTGATTTCCCATGGTCTCCCACAGGATAGGAAAATAAAAACATCAGTGAACCCCTTTAAGATGCTTTGCTTGATTCCTTCTTAATCCCAGTGCGCCCCTAAAGAGGTTTTTCGTTAGCATAAAATAAGTAGTTAGCGCAGACCTGTGGAAAGAGATGTTGTTGTCTCTTGTCAATTGAGAATCTCGAGTGGTGCATCCGAGGGCAGAGCAGTGACGCGGCATCTAGACCCCAAAACAGAGAGATTTTGGAAACAGTAAGAAATATGTTATCAGGTTTTTACAAAAACATACAAAGCAGTGACCAATAGTCTATGTTTATTGGATTCTTTTATTGGGCTTGCGCTAAGCAGAATGGAAGGAGATCCCCCCCAATGGCATCATCTACCTCTTAGGTAGCCGTCACACTAGCAGTATTCGGTCAGTATTTTACCTCAGTATTTGTAAGCCAAAACCAGGAGTGGAACAATTAGAGGAAAAGTATAATAGAAACATATGCACCACTTCTGCATTTATCACCCACTCCTGGTGTTGGCTTACAAATACTGATGTAAAATACTGACCAAATACTGAGCGTGTGACGGCAGCCTTATTTGAACCACACAGGGGGAAAAAAACCAAAAAGGTAAAAATATGAAATATGATTATAGAATACGGACACCCTCCAAAAAGTGTTAGATGTAGTAGCAGATAGCGTCTCCCAACGCGTTTCTTCTTCAATCACGAAGATTCATCAGGGGAGTATTTCATGGCCAACCGGCCCAAGTACAGCTAACAAGTCCGTAAAAGACAATTCAAAGTCCAAATGAGAGTAGCCTATACGCAGTGGCTGTATGGCTTACAGATGGTATTCAGGCAAATACAGGCAGACCTGTGTGCTGTCTGCCGGCAAGAGAAAAGTGAGTCTGACTCACTTTTCTCTTGCCGGCAGACAGCACACAGGTTGGGAGACGCTATCTACTACTATCTACTACTACATCTAACACTTTTTGGAGGGTGTCCGTAGTGGGACTGATTTGGGCCTGTCCTTGTAAGGACAGGAGCTATTACTGGGGCACGACAGGGGTTAAGGAAACAGGTTCCCTGCCCCCTCCCCATTTCTGTATCCCACAACTACTGGAACCCCAGAGGGATCTCTACCATTTATATGGGGACCCTTCATCCATGATTGGTGAGATCTAACCATTTTTTATCTGAGCACAGTTTGCGGCGTGAGCACTTATTTATTTATTTTGTATTGTTTTGTCCACCTTTTAATATTATTAGTAAAAGTTATGTTTTATTCAATTGGGTTATGCTCTTCTAGCTATTTCTACTGTCTACCCTAAGAGTTGTGCAGCAGTCTGGTGTTTTCCAGCTGTAGCTGTCCTATTAAAAATATGATTAGGCAAATAAAAAGCACGTGGAGCCAGGAGAGACCTGAAGAGATATAAAATACTAAATTAAATATTTAATTAAACAAGTCTCACCTTTGAGAAGTCGAGAGTTGAGAAGATTACGGGGACCGCAGAGTCCCTGAGTCGCACGGTCTGTCCAGTTCGATCGAACTGTTTATCATGGAAGTGCTGAGAACACAAGCAACTGTGAACTGACGGGGTCCAGTCACTGCCGACAGCCGTGTGGGAGTGAGACACCGCAGTCACCCACAGTGTCCTCCGAGATTCTTCTTTTGGAAAACTGGTTTGGAAAAAAAGATGGTCACAAAATATTTTGCAAGAAAGTGAAGGCACATCAGACAGCAAAGACAACCGAGCTTTCCTAGGAACCTGTTATCCCCAACCGCCCCTAAGGGTCCTGGTGGTCACACAATCACTAGCAGTCCGGTAGGAAGACATCAATGTTGGATCTATCCAGAAAGTGTGTTCACATGCAGAGGCTTATTGCACATAGATCCAGTGGGGACAAGTGACTTCTTCATAATCCTTATTCCTCTGGATCCACTTGTGAATATGGCTTAAAAGACCACATAAACCTTTACAAAAGCCACCCTAAGGCTACTTTCACACTATCGTTTTCTGCAATCCGTCACAATGCGTCGTTTTGCAGAAAAAACGCATCCTGCAAAAGTGCTTGCAGGATGCGTTTTTTCCCCATAGACTTGCATTGACGACGCATTTGCGACGGATTGCCACACGTCGCATCCGTCGAGTGACGGATGCGTTGTGCTTTTGCAGACCGCCGGGAGAAAAAAACGCTACATGAAACATTTTTTTTCTCCTGACGGACCGCTTTTTCCGACCGGGCATGCGCGGCCGGAACTCCGCCCCCACCTCCCCGCACCTTACAATAGGGTAGCGAATGCGCCGGAAAAATGCATCCGCTGCACCATTTGCGCAATGCAGCAAACGCTAGCGTCGGAATCTCTCCCCGACGCATTGCGACGGGGAGATTCCGACGCTAGTGTGAAAGGAGCCTAAGGCTACGTTCACATGGTGGGTTTTTGTTGCTTTATTATGCAAATTAAAAGCGGCTTTTTACAGAAATCTCACGCACACACTTGTTTTATTTTCCTGATTGAACTGGAAAACTGCTATGCTTTTGAGAACAGAAGCATGTCAAGTCTCTCAGTGTTTTTGCAACATTTTTTCACCCGCAGAAAGCAACGCATGAGTGCAAAAACAAAACACTGCTATCAGTTTCTGAAGTGTTTTTGGTGAAAGGAACACAGGTATTGCAAGATCTGACACCCATTTATTTATTTTTTTTTTATTTTCCCACATTTAAACCATAATGTCATGAAATTTTCTCATAAGCAAGGAGTTAGTACAGTATTTGTACTGTTTAATTAAATTAGTCATATGTGTTAAACTATGCCTGACTAACTCAATGCCCTACCAATGCGTGAAAGTAAACAATGCCCTACCAATGCGTGAAAGTAAACAATGCCCTACCAATGTGTGAAAGTAAACAATGCCCTACCGATGCGTGAAAGTAAACAATGCCCTACCGATGCGTGAAAGTAAACAATGTCCTACCGATGCGTGAAAGTAAACAATGTCCTACCGATGCGTGAAAGTAAACAATGTCCTACCGATGCGTGAAAGTAAACAATGTCCTACCGATGCGTGAAAGTAAACAATGTCCTACCGATGCGTGAAAGTAAACAATGCCCTACCAATGCGTGAAAGTAAACAATGCCCTACCAATGCGTGACAGTAAACAATGCCCTACCAATGCGTGACAGTAAACAATGCCCTACCAATGCGTGAAAGTAAACAATGCCCTACCGATGCGTGAAAGTAAACAATGCCCTACCGATGCGTGAAAGTAAACAATGCCCTACCGATGCGTGAAAGTAAACAATGCCCTACCAATGCATGACAGTAAACAATGCCCTACCAATGCGTGACAGTAAACAATGTCCTACCAATGCGTGAAAGTAAACAATGTCCTACCGATGTGTGAAAGTAAACAATGCCCTACCAATACGTGAAAGTAAACAATGCCCTACCAGTGTGTGAAAGTATAAAATGCTCTTCCAATGTGTGAAAGTAAACAATGCCCTACCAATGTGTGAAAGGATAAAATGCCCTTCCAATGTGTGAAAGTAAACAATGCCCTACCAATGTGTGAAAGTAAACAATTACAGCTGTGATAAAGATCTTAGTTGATCGAAACGCGTTGCTTATACCTTTCTTTTTCGCTGCCTATGCATCCATGATGTACAAGGATTCTTTGATGATTATGAAGTTTTAACTTGGAAAATAAAGACTTTGAATTTTAAGGAGCTGGAACTACCACTTCATTCCACATAATGCCCTACCAATGTGTGAAAGTAAACAATGCACTACCAATGTGAAGTAAACAATGCCCTGGACCAATGCCTCAAAGTGAACAATGCCCTGGACCAATGCATCAAAGTGAACAATGCCCTGGACCAATGCGTCAAAGTGAACAATAATCTACAAACTCATTGCCGTACCAATGTGTTAAAGTGAACAATGCCTATCAACTCATAACCCTATCAATGACTGACCAATTCAACTTCCCGCCCCCTGCGCCGTTTTTACATTTGCCATTGTGTATTTTATCATGAACTCTTATACCCTTAGTTCACCGAGCCATTTCATACATGAATCCAGCCTTTTTGTTTAGAATAGTCACTATTTTTTCAGATATTAAAGTATTTAGAGGAAAAAGTTTTATCAAATTACCCTTGTTTTGAAAAGTATTTTATGGCTTCACATGTGTGATTCCATTGTTACTCACAGGAACCCTGAGTGATTGAGGGGCCCAAGTCCTATCATCAAATTCAACCCTCCGCGCTGCCCTGAAGCCCGCCTACCCCAGGAGTACAGGGGTCCACATCACTTACCGGTGGAAGGTTATTCCTTTGCGCTTGGTCTGCACTGTTTGGCGGTTGACACAATTAGCAGCAGAACATGATCGCACCATTTCGTTCCTTTTGGGTGCGGATCTTACCTGGAGATTACAAGACAGACACCAACATGACAGTAAAAAATAACAAAACAACATGTCCCCGGTCCACGCTGGTCACGGCACATTTCTACACCATCCGAGAAACGCTATGTGACTCCTATATGAGAAGACTTAGAGGGTTTCATAAATGTCTGACACACGGGGATCGCACCTATAGGTTCCTTTTTGTATAACAGTGGTGAACTGACCCATCATTCAAGAACATGGAGGTTACTGCACTGTCCAACATCACTGGGGCCATGTTACCCTACATCCATGACCCTCAGGACAGATGAGGTCTCAAGCTGCCAAGACTCAACAGAATTGTCGCTCCCTGTAGGGCGTCACTTGCAATGAGCTGCACTATATATGGAAAGACACTTTCCACGGGGCGGCACCTTCTCTGGGGAGGCACTCTCCACGGGGCAGCATTCTCCAGGGGGCAGCATCTTCTATGGGGAGGCACTCTCCACGGGGCGGCACCTTCTTTGAGGAGGCACTCTCCACGGGGCGGCATTCTCCACGGAACGGCACCTTCTATGGGGAGGCACTCTCCACGGGGCGGCACCTTTATATGGGGAGGCACTCTCCACGGGGCGGCACCTTTATATGGGGAGGCACTCTCCATGGGGCGGCACCTTTTTATGGGGAGGCATCTTCTATGGGGAGGCACTCTCCACGGGGCAGCATTCTTCACGGGGCGGTACCTTCTATGGGGTGGCATTCTCCACGAGGCGGCACCTTCTATGGGGATGCCCTCTCTACAGGGCGGCACTGACTACGAGGAGGCCCTCTCTACAGGGCGGCACTGACTATGGGAAGGCGCTCCCTACAGGGCAGCACTGACTACGGGGAGGCACTCTCCATATGGCGGCACTGACTACGGGGAGGCACTCTCTACAGGGCAGCACTATGGGGAGGCACTCTCCATATGGCGGCACTGACTATGGGGAGGCACACTATATGGCGGCACTGACTACGGGGAGGCACTCTCCATATGGCGGCACTGACTACGGGGAGGCACTCTCCATATGGCGGCACTGACTACGGGGAGGCACTCTCTACAGGGCAGCACTATGGGGAGGCACTCTCCATATGGCGGCACTGACTACGGGGAGGCACTCTCCATATGGCGGCACTGACTACGGGGAGGCACTCTCCATATGGTGGCACTGATTACGGGGAGGCACTCCATATGGTGGCACTGACTACGGGGAGGCACTCCATATGGCGGCACTGACTACGGGGAGGCACTCCATATGGTGGCACTGACTACGGGGAGGCACTCTCCATATGGCGGCACTGACTACGGGGAGGCACTCTCCATATGGCGGCACTGACTACGGGGAGGCACTCTCCATATGGCGGCACTGACTACGGGGAGGCACTCTCCATATGGCGGCACTGACTACGGGGAGGCACTCCATATGGTGGCACTGACTACGGGGAGGCACTCTACAGGGCGGCACTGACTATGGGGAGGCACTCTACAGGGCGGCACTCTCTACAGGGCAGCACTGACTATGGGGAGGCATTCTACAGGGCGGCACTCTCTACAGGGCAGCACTGACTATGGGGAGGCACTCTACAGGGCGGCACTCTCTACAGGGCAGCACTGACTATGGGGAGGCCCTCTCTACAGGGCAGCACTGACTATGGGGAGGCCCTCTCTACAGGGCAGCACTGACTATGGGGAGGCCCTCTCTACAGGGCAGCACTGACTATGGGGAGGCCCTCTCTACAGGGCAGCACTGACTACGGGGAGGCACTCTCCATATGGCGGCACTGACTACGGGGAGGCACTCTCTACAGGGCAGCACTATGGGGAGGCACTCTCCATATGGCGGCACTGACTACAGGGTGGCACTCTCCATATGGCGGCACTGACTACGGGGAGGCACTCTCTACAGGGCAGCACTATGGGGAGGCACTCTCCATATGGCGGCACTGACTACGGGGAGGCACTCTCCATATGGCGGCACTGACTACGGGGAGGCACTCTCCATATGGTGGCACTGATTACGGGGAGGCACTCCATATGGCGGCACTGACTACGGGGAGGCACTCCATATGGCGGCACTGACTACGGGGAGGCACTCCATATGGTGGCACTGACTACGGGGAGGCACTCTACAGGGCGGCACTCTCTACAGGGCAGCACTGACTATGGGGAGGCACTCTACAGGGCGGCACTCTCTACAGGGCAGCACTGACTATGGGGAGGCACTCTCTACATGGCGGCACTCTCTACATGGCGGCACTCTCTACAGGGCAGCACTGACTATGGGGAGGCACTCTCTACAGGGCAGCACTGTCTATAATACTTCCGTCTCTATGGGGCGTCAGGTATCATCTATCTCCTCCTGTACCAGTTATGACTTGTATTGTTTAAGACTATTGTACTTGTTTTTATTATGTATACCCCTCCTCACATGTAAAGCGCCATGGAATAAATGGCGCTATAACAATAAATAATAATAATCACAACTTTCTAGGACTTGGGTTGTGGATATTTTGAAGCAATCACATTGCGGGTCTCAGTAATTTGTGCTCAGACATGTCAGGGGTCATCATCAGCTGCAGGACAACAACCCCCAGCGGTGCAGCTGTGTAAAGGCCAGGGATGCACATATATATGGTCATACCTCTATGTATAGGTATGGGCCCCTATAAGGTGCAGCAGGAGAGGATGGGGGTTGTAGTGACATCACTGGAAGCTATGTGTGGATGACCTAACACAATATAAACAAACATGGTGGCCTCATCCCCCCTCACCCCAGCTGGGCAGCCCTGTATACCTGCCGGCTGTATATACACATACACCGAGTCCCAGCCCACGAGAGTCCGGGCTCATCCGTCTCCAGCTGCCCTCATCATCCTCATTTCCCATCCACCGTGCTCCGAACTCGTCCACTGTGACTCCACATAGACAGCCCGTCCCTCCGGTGTGTCGCTACGCCGCCATCTGCTGGAGGGAGGAGCGCACTGCAGTGTAGGATCGGTGCTGCTGTCAGGGCAACGGCTTCTCCTCTTCCCGCTCTGCTGTAATCCGCTTTTCACTTCAAACCACCTGAGAAGTTAAAATACACCAAGTATCACATTAAACAGTCCTAACAATGCAATGACTGCTTTAGCTTTCATATTGAGGACAGATATCGTTTGGTTGCAATGTCACAAAAAATGTGGAAAAAAACAACTTGGAAAACAAAGCAATACAAAACCCTGTGTGCAGGGGAGAACATGGAAATCATGGGGCCCCATAGCTGCAGACCTTATTCTCCCTCCCCCCATAAATATATATATATATATATATATATATATATATATATATATATATATATATATATATATATATATAAATATATATATATATATATATATATATATATATTGTGCAGGGGCACAGAAGGGCATGTACTACAATTTTGCAGCTCTTACAAAGTAACTTTGCCCCAATTAAAGCCCCTTAGTGTTCCCACACACTATAATAGCCCCCCACATATCCCCCTCCAAATAGTGTGATGGCCCCATAAATATCCCTCTACATCAGTGTTCCCCAACTCCGCTCCTCGAGAGCCACCAACAGGTCATGTTTTCAGGATTTCCTTAGTATTGCACAGGTGATTGAATTATTGCCTGTGCAGATGATGCAATTATCACCTGTGTAATACTAAGGAAATACTGAAAACATGACCTGTTGGTGGCTCTTGAGGACCGGAGTTGGGGAACACTGCTCTACATAGTATCATGGCTAAATAAATAGGCCTCCACATAGTATGATGGCTACATAAATAGCCTTCCACATAATACAATGGCCACAAATTTAGCCCTCCACATAGTATGATGGCCACATAAATAGCCCTCCACATAGTATAATCGTCCCATAAAAGCCCTTCACATAGTATGTTAGCACCATAAATAGCCCTCCACATAGTACGATGGCCCTTTAATATCCGTCCACATATTATGATGGCTCCATAAATAGCCCTCCACGTAGTATAATGGTCCCATAAATAGCCCTTCACGTAGTATGATGGCCCCATAAATAGCCCTCTGCATAGTATAATGGTCCCATAGATAGCTCTCAACATAGTATGATGGCCCTATATATATCCCTCCATGTAGTATAATCGTCCCATAAATAGCCCTTCACATAGTATGATAGCCCCATAAATAGCCCTGCACATAGTACAATGGCCCCATAATATCCGTCCACATAGTATGATGGCTCCATAAATAGCCCTCCATGTAGTATAATGGTCCCATAAATAGCCCTTCACGTAGTATGATAGCACTATAAATAGCCCTCCACATAGTATGCTGGCCCCATAAATAGCCCTACACATAGTATGACGGCCCCATAATATCTCTCCACATAGTATGATGGCCCCATAATATCTCTCCACATAGTATGGTGGCCGGGCCCCATAAATAGCCCTCTGCATAGTATAATGGTCCCATAGATAGCCCTCCACATAGTATGATGGCCCTATATATATCCCTCCACATAGTATGATGGCCCCATAATATCTCTCCACATAGTATGATGACCCCATAAATAGCCCTCTGCATAATATAATGGTCCCATAATATCTCTCCACATAGTATTATGGCCCCATAATATCCCTCTGCATAGTATGATGGCCCCATAAATAGCCCTCCACATAGTATGATGGTGTCACATGACAGCAGTATTATATCCCAGAGCTATGGGTTCCTTCTCTATACTTAAGTCTAGGGGGATCCTAGCTATCCCTGCTCACCAGATTACATCTAATGGTGAAGATGTCGGGGCCAAGTACTTTGCTAAGCTCCTGAATAAGCCCTTATCTGTCCCCTTCCCCACTCAGAAAAGTGGGGAGTAGTTGTACATAAGAATACACAATCTAGACTAACAAGGGAAGACGTACAGGGATAAATGAAAATACCAATCGTACAAATATGCACTCACAAACAACAGAGTGGAACACCAGAAAATAGCTTTACACATAGTATGATGGCACAATAAAAAGCTTTCCACATAGTATGATGGCCCCATAAATATCCCTGCAAAAAGTATGATGGCCCCACAAATAGCCTTCCACATAGTACGATGGCCCCATAAATAGCCCTCCGTATAGTACAATGGCCCCATAAATAGCCCTCCACTTAGAATTATGGCCCCATAAATAGCTCTCCACATAGTATAATGGTCCCATAAATAGCTCTCCACATAGTATAATGGTCCCATAAATAGCTCTCCACATAGTATTATGGCCCCATAATATCCCTCTGCATAGAATGATCCCATAAATAGCCCTTATCTTAGCATGATGGCCCAACACAGTACTCATAAATTAAAATAAAAAAATACTCACCTTTTCCTGTACCCCCCCTCCCCCTCCCCCCGGTCTCTTCAGCATGTTGTCTACACTGCTCAGAACAGCGGTCGCAAAGTAATGACGTGCAGCTTCCGGGCTGATGAGTGCAAAGTTACCTCCAGTATTTGCTGATAACTTGCTGCATTCATCTTTCCTTCAACTTTGACAAGTTTCCTGTGCCTTTGTAGCTCACACATCCCCAAAACATCATCGATCCACCTCCGTGCGTTACAGTAGGAATGGTGTTCCTTTCATTATAGGCCTTATTGACCTCTCTCCAAATGTAACATTTATGGTTGTGGCCAAAAGTTCAATTTTGGTCTCATCACTCGAAATTACCTTATTCCAGAAGTTTTGAGGCTTGTCTCTGTGCTGTTTTGCATATTTGTGGCATTTACGCAGTAATCGCTTTCTTCTGGCGACTCGACCATGCAGCCCATTTTTCTTCAAATGTCTCTTTATTGTGCATCTTGAAACAGCGACACCGCTAGTTTTCAGAGTCCTGTATTTCAGCTGATGTTATTTGTGGGTTTTTCTTTGCATCCCGAACAATTTTCTTGGCAGTTGTGGACGACATTTTTGTTGGTCTACCTGACCGTGGTTTCGTTTTTACAGAGCCCCTGATTTTCCATTTGTTAATCACAGATTCAATGCTGCTGACTGACATTATCAATTCCTTGGATATTTTTTTGTATCCCTTTCCTGCTTTATACAGTTCAACTACCTTTTCCTGTAGATCCATTGACAATTCTTTTGCTTTCCCCATGACTCACAATCCAGAACCATCAGTGGCTGGATGAAAGATGCAAGAGTCTGTCTGGATCTCAAAAACTCACTCAGCTTTTATGCACACACACTGATTACAAGCAAACAGATCACAGGTGAGGATGATACCTTTAGTAGCCATTCAAACCCATTTGTGTCAACTTTTGTGCATGTTATCAGGCCAAAACCACCAGGGTATGTGAACTTTTGATCAGGGTCATTTTGATGTTTTAGGTTGTCATTATGATTTGAAAAAGAGAAAACACAGTAGTTTGACAATAAATTACTTCACCCAACCACTAACCATGAGTGGAGAAAAAGTTTTGGTGTTATCATTCATATTCTCTGAAAAAAGGACAAGAAAGCAAAAATTCTGCTGGGGTATATACACTTTTGAACACAACTGTAGAGTTATTACAGAGTGATCTATTTCAAGTGTTTATTTCTGTTAATGTTGAGGATTATGGCTTACAGGCTGCAGTGCAGCCAATCAACAAGCTTTTAGACTGTGGGCACTTCCAGAGCCATCACAGCTACGCCCAGTATTGTCTTGGCCGTGATTGGTCGGCGCAGCACGTGACCCGGCCTTTGTAAAGGCTGTATCATGAGTGTCACCACCCTTAAGCTCTTGTTACTGTAGGGACAGGATGCAGCTGGAGTGGTAAAAGATGCTGTGTGTACTCTGCAAACCAGACTGTGAGAGTACTGTTATAAAAGCTGCGGTGTACACCCCCCACCTGTGGGAGTACTGTCGTTTGAGCCGCTGTGTATACTCTGCACCCCCCACTTGTGGGAGTATTGTCCTTTAAGCCGCTGTGTGTACTCTGCACCCCCCACCTAAGGCAGCACTGTCCTTTAAGCCGGTGTGTACTCTGCACCCCTATCCATGGGAGTACTGTCCTTTAAGCCACTGTGTGTACTCTGCACCCACCACCTGTGGGAGTACTGTCCTTTAAGTCGCAGTGTGTATTCTGCACCCCCCGCCTGTGGGAGTACTGTCATTGGAGCCGCTGTGTTTTCTATTAGTCTGAGAAATAAATGATTGGTGTCAGTAATCTCATTGCTATTAGTAGGCTCCAAAAATATTTTTTCAGGCCTGGTATGTGTATTGTAGTAGTTTTGAAAATCAATATATTGCATCAACCGTGTTGTTGCCATTTCTAAGCACCCCAAATATTCTTTTCAGCATTGGTGTCTGTTTTCTAGTAGTTTTGCAAATCAATATATCACATCAGCCTCTTCGTTGCCTTTTCTAGGCCACAAAAATAATTTTAAAGGCCTGGTGTGTGTTTTCTATTACTCTTGCAAATCAATATACCACATCAGCCATGTCATGTTCATTTCTAGGACACAAAAATAATTTTTGAAAAATATTAGATCTATAATTTCATGCCAATCATTTGTATCCTTATTGGCCTGGGATTATAAAACCCCCTTTCTTTTGTCCAGCAGTAAGTCAGCAGGACATCCAATATTCTCAAAACCTCAAGGAGAAAGCTGGCACCTAGTTCAGCAGGGGGGTCAAGCTACTTAAAGGTACCATCACATTAAGCGACGCTGCAGCGATCTAGACAACGATGCCGATCGCTGCAGCGTCGCTGTGTGGTCGCTGGAGAGCTGTCACACAGACAGCTCTCCAGCGACCAACTATGCGAAGTCCCCAGGTAACCAGGGTAAACATCGGGTTACTAAGCGCAGGGCCGCGCTTAGTAACCCGATGTTTACCCTGGTTACCAGTGTAAATGTAAAAAAAAAATAAACACTACATACTTACATTCCGGTGTCTGTCCCCCGGCGCTCTGCTTCCTGCACTGACTGTGAGCGCCTGCTGCCCGCAAAGCAGAGCGGTGACGTCACCGCCGTGCTTTACGGCCGGCCGGCGCTGACAGTGCAGGGAAGCAGAGCGCCGGGGGACAGACACCGGAATGTAAGTATGTAGTGTTTGTTTTTGTTACATTTACACTGGTAACCAAGGGTAAACATCGGGTTACTAAGCGCGGCCCTGCGCTTAGTAACCCAATGTTTACCCTGGTTACCAGTGAAGACATCGCTGAATCGGCGTCACACACGCCGATTCAGCAATGTCTGCGGGAGATCCAGCGACAAAATAAAGTTCTGGCCTTTCTGCTCCGACCAACAATGTCACAGCAGAATCCAAATCGCTGCTGCGTGTCAAATACAACGATATCGCTATCCAGGACGCTGCAACGTCACGGATCGCTAGCAATATCGTTGTTAAATTGTTCAGTGTGAAGGTACCTTAAGGCTATGAGTGATAGATATCACATCTTGAGCCAGCCAGCTCAGAGCAGGACAAAGGCTTGTTGCAACATAGAGTCATGCTGAAGCTGCCAAAGAACATTCTAGAAACATAATGCCATAAGAAGCTATGGAGATACTAGACATCCTTACAGTGTCTCGATCTGTTCTAGCACCAGAAGGAGAGGAGATAAGTAGAATGGCCAGTAGGAACCACATAGCAAAGATGTGTTTAGTCTCAAAGCGTTGCAGGGGCCTGGCCGGATCCGATGGTGCCTAAACCGCCTCCTAGGACCATCCATTAAAGAGTTATAACTCATCTTAGGTTTTGAAGTTTTTAGCTGCTAGAGACATGGGTAGGGGTTTTAGGTTGAATCCAGAGAACAGGAGGGGATAAAGGCTAGAGTAAGACCATGTGGATCTCTCTATCTGTTATGCATGCAGTCCTCTTTGAAAGGGGTGCTGTGAAGGACCTTGGAGTCAGCTGGCAGCCCATGCCTCCTGCAGCCCAGCGAAAACATGGTTGAACATCAACCCGGTAATTGATATGATCCATCTGCTAATAACTTTTGTCCCACCACTATTGTATTTGTATATCTGACCATTGGATATGTATAACCATCATGTATATAGTGTATTTTCTAGTGTGCCCTAAAAGGCGAATAAAGATATAATTTAACCTTGGTCTTCTCTTTTATCTCTATCCACGAATCCACACATTCGTTTCTTGGTTTAACTTTCAATGCTACCGGGGCCGGTTTCTGGCCCCATAGAGTCCTGTTAATGAATCGGGCTTATATCTAACGAGGGACTGGTGGCAGTTCTACCAGGCTGGCCGTGCCCTATTTCATTGGTTCTAGTGAAACTGGCCTCTGGATTGTGAATGAGTGTGGTGCCAAGTCAGTGACTGCGTGGGCCACATCCCCTCATTTCCTGTGCCTTCCTGGGCCCGTGTTCACAGGGGGTGTCTTTGTAAAACTGTACCAAGTTGACCTTACGTGTCCCCAGGGGCTGCGGAATGGCATGTTGGTGATGGTGGGGAAACCGCATAATGTGATCCGTCTGACGTAATAGTAACGTCAGGCGTGGGTGGCAAGGTGCGGGGTCATCACAGGCCTGGATTTGTATTCTCTAGTACTTTTTAAAATTAATATATCGCATCAGCCGTGTCGTTGTCATTTCTAGGCCCGAAAACTAATTTTTCAGGGCGGTGTGTGGTTTTTATTAATCTGGGAAATAAATGCACTGCTCAAAAAAATAAAGTGAACACGTAACACAATGTAACTCCAAGTCAATCACATTTCCGTGAAATCAACTTGTCCAGTTATGAAGCAATACTGATTGTGAATCAATTTCTTCTGCTATTGTGCAGATAGACTTACGCAATCCGGTCCTGCATGCTTGCCATGTGCTCGATTACACTCCGATGCAGAGTTGGCTCCTTTTGCCACATCTCCTTTGCTACATTCAGCAACCCCCCCCCCCCAGATGCCTGCCATACAATACCTCAAAAGGAGAGAAACCTGTGGAAGACTGTGGTACCTCGCGGATAGCGAACATTAGATAGGGCAATAACATGTCTCAATTCCTCCTGTGTTTGGAGACCACCTTTTTGAGCATGAATTTGAGGGTTTTGTTGAACCGCTTGACTAGTCCGTCGGTCTGAGGGTGATACACTGACGTGCGCAATTGTTTTATTTGGAGAAACTTGCACAGTTTCTTTGTCACCCTGAACATGAAAGAAGTCCCCTAATCAGTGAGGATCTCCTTTGGTAGCCCAAGGCAACAGAACATGGTAAACAACTCCCGGGCGATAAGCTTGGCCGAGGTGTGCCAAAGCGGAATGGCCACCGGGTGCTGGGTGGCGGAGTCTACTACCACTAATATATTTTGGTGGCCCTGGGTGGATTTTACTGTCGGCCCTACCAGATCCATCGCAATTGGCCACCCCATCGCAGTTGGCGACCCCTACAGCAGGTATCCCTGACTCGAGATCTTCGAGTTCCGCGCCCAGAATGACCTTTACACTAAGAGGGTTAACCCTTGTCTCCCACAGGGACCAGAATATGGGGGGCAAGTCTCTTCACAACACAGTCCCATATGGAAGGGTCTTCACCACTCCCACCACATGTTTTATTTCTCCACATTGTGTGGAAAAAGTAATCTCCACGGTCGGGTACTCTCAGAGTTCTCCATGTATACACACCACTTCCACACTTCCACTTTTTGTCCATTGGGGCTGTCCCCAGCAACAAGTGACCCATGGACCAGAGTCACTAAGCTCCCCGAGTCCAAGAGAGCCTCCATTTGGTACCCGTTAACAAGTACCTTGCACAGTTGGGGTTCGCTGCCTACAGTGCATGTAGTTGAGGTGCAGACTGGCTGGGCGTCTATAGAGTCTCTGTGCATAAACCCGCAGTCCATAGGTTCAGCTGTCAGGGAGCAATTGGCAATCACATGTCCAGACCCTTGGCACCGCCAACACTTAAGAGCGGCGGTACGACTGGACCTCGGGACCAGTTTAGGGGAAATGGGACTTTTGTCACTCTCACTTCAGGGTACCCCCTCAGTACGGGCTCGGTTCTGATTAGCCCCAAGAGAGGGTCGTGGACTTTTCCCAGGCTCCTGGGCTGGCAGTGCCTGACGTGACATCTGAAGTGGAGCAGTGTCCAGTATTAAGTCCTGAGTGGTCCGTATACCGCTCAATCAGTCCAACCATCTGGTCCACAGTGCCCTGGTCCCCTTGCCCCACCCAACACTGTATGGCTGCTGGCAGAGCCCTCACCAGCTGGTCAACCACCACCCTCTCTACCATCTGAAAAGGGGTTAAGGTCTTAGGCTGGAGCCATTTTTTACCAGCTGTAGCAAGTCATATGCGTGAGACCTGGCGGGGCAAGACTCCGCAAAGGACTACTAGTACACCCGCTGAGCCCGCACATATATATTAACCCCCAGTTGCACAAGAATCTCACCTCTCAGCTTCTCATAGTCCAGTGCATCGACCCGACTGAGGTCCAGGTTGGCCTTCAGGGCATCTCCCGTCTGGAAGAGGGCCACCACTTCAGCCCACTGGGACATCGGCAAGCTCTCCCAGTCTGCTGTACGCTCAAACAAGGTAAGGAAGGCCTCTAAATCGTCCTCAGGACTCCTCTTCCTCAGCGCTGTCTGGACTTTTTACTGGGCCTCAGAACGGATTGGGATCGCTGGTGAGGGCGCCTCTTGCAGAGCCACAATCTGTTGCAGGATCAGCTCATTCATTTTCTGCTGCTGATACAGCAGCTGCTGCTGGTGATTATGGTGCTGCTCCTGTTCCGTTACTGCTGCTCCTGCTGCCGGTGCTCTTGTTGTTGCTGCTGAAACTGCAGCTGCTGCTCTTGCTGCTGCGGCTGGAACTGCAGCTGCTGCGTGAGGGCCAACTGCTTGAGTATTTCCTCCATTTTGTCAGCAGGATTGAGCTGTTGCATTGAAGGCATAATTACTGACATGCAGCAGGCTTTGTGTATGCCTCAGTTCACACTGCCCGCATTCCCCACCATATGTAGTACAGCGGGGTTGGGGCAGTGTAACAGATAGGCAGGTACCACATAAAATTTCAAAGCAAATGTCTTTGTCTTTTAATGTCCACAGAAACTCACATCTGGAAAACAAATGGTATCCTCCGGATCGCAGCCGGGGTGTCAAGACAGTCCATATCCAAGACCGGTTGCCGTGGGCAACTGCACCGCCGTGTCACACTGGGGGGTGCCAGGCTTTTTGGCTTCGCTTGGCTCCGTGTTTCTTCACATGAACCTTGCAGAACCACCTGCTCTGCAGTTTGTAAACCAGGACTGACACCCAACCTTTTGCTGCAGGGTTTTTAAAAGGAATCCAGTGGCCATGGGCCACTTGTAAGATCCGGCCTAGAGGGAGCAAACCACTCCACTACCATCCTGTAGTTCGCTCCAAAAAAAAAAGCCATTAACGGGTTTTTCTAAACATTGCCTTGGTCAAATGGCTTGTCCAAGACCAAACTTTTATTCTGCATTGCAACCACAGCTTTATCTGTGACTACAATGCACTCCAGTGGCCTTAATATGCTTCCATGCGCATCCTGGGGGATACATATCGACCCTCGCATATGATCCCCATCACTGCCTCACACTAGTATGTCGGCTGCTACTGCCCATAGTTCCGCTGCAATAAGCACAGCAAATACAGCTCAAAAGAGCTCCCTGGCAGGGCATTTCTTCATGTGCTGCCAACAAGCGACAGGTAGTATGCACAATGTGCTGTCAGACCCTGAAGAGAGGCATAAATGTTCTGATCCTGAGTATCACCTGCATGACGAGACATCTGAATTCCAAGCATGAGGTGCAGTGGAGTACACACCTTAAAAACCAAGAATGACAGATCTGAGCCTCCTCCTACTCCCTCTTCTGCTGCAATCTCAGCCTCTTCCTCCGCGATCAACAGGGTCACCTCCCTTCCCGCATTTAGAGGATGTGACAGCATCACCACCACCACCAATGTCACCGAGCATCTCCACACCATCCAATAGAAGTATTCAGCTTTCCATCCCCCAAATACTAGAGAGAAAGAGGAGATACCAACCTAGCCACACACAAGCCTTGGACCTGAATGACAGCATTTTAAAATTACTAATCAATGATACATGGATCTGTAACTAAGGCCAGGGACATTACAGCTCCCTAACTGCCCACTGGGTAAATATAGATGCTGAAGGAGTTCTACCTCATGTCCTACCACCACCTAGCATTGCTGGACATTTATCTGCCCAGGTTTCCTCCTCCATCTACTCCGCTTCCTCCACCGCATCCTCATTCGGTCACAGGAAGACCTGCACCACCAACTTGAGCACAGCCAGGGGGAAACAATAGCAGGCTGTTTTTAAAATCCTCTGTTTGGGGAACAAATCCAACAAGGCGCAGGAGCTGTGGACGGCAATCAAGCAGCAGACAGATGAGTGGTTGCTGCCGGTGAGCCTCTTGCCCGGTCTGGTGGTGTACGATAGTGGGAGAAATCTTATAGCAGCTCTGGGCCTAGCTGGTTTCCCTTGTCTGGTGCATGTGCTAAACTTGGTGGTGCAGAGATTCCTAAAAAAGTAACCACACATGTCAGAGCTGTTGCTGAAAGTGTGGGTAGTGTGTGCACACTTTCGGCGGCGTTATCACACTGCTGCTGTTTGCGCATCACTCAAATGTGTGTATCTCTTTGAGAGAGGGAAACAGAGGCTTATTTTGCTAAATTGCGGTGGGGGGGGGGGGGCAATAATCTCTTCTTGGTGAGTCAAAAGATGTGAGCACAGCTACTAGGGTGCACGGGTAGGTTCCCAAACCATATGCATATAGATATAAAGAACCCGGCACTCAACTTGAATTAAACTTGAGTTTTTTTATTCCGTAGTACGAAAAAACGTTTCGGCCTAGTGTGGCCTTCGTCAGTTACGTACTGAAGGATGACTGAGAATAACCTCAGTATGTGTGAAAGATCCGTGGGTTATCACTTAATGGTGGTCCGCTTAAATAGATATAGCGCAGCTGTGAGCTGAGAGTGGCCGGGTCCTGACGCGGTGTCCACCGCTGTCGGTGTGAAAGCCCGGGCTTTCTACACTTAGGTAACCATGTCTGTCATAGTACTCTGTCAAAATGCGCTGTGTGTATTCTTGAGCCCATATCTGTGGGTGTACTGTGTGTCCTCTGCAATCCTGCCTGTGGGGGGAAATGTGTTATCAGCTTCTGTGGGGAAAATCTGGAAACATATTCTGTGAGGGCAATTTTTAATTGGACTGCCAGTAGCAAGCCTCGCTGCGGACCGCCAGCTGGATCCAAGATCATACTACAAGCTTTTCATCTGCGGCATTTGGAACATATGCTACTTTAGCAGACATTTTGGAGCATCTTATGGGGCCAATTACATATTGAGCAATATATGGGGCCAATTACATATGGAGCAGTATATGGGGCCAATTATATATTGACCATTATATGGAGCCCATTTTGTTTGGAGCAATATATAGAGCACATCATATATTGTATGGAGCATTACCGTATATGGGGTTCATTATACTGTATTGAACAATATATGGGGTCAATTATTCTGTATGGAGCAATATATAGGGCTCATTATTCTGTATTGAACAATATATGGTGTCCATTATTCTGTATGGAGCAATATATGTGGCTCATTATTCTGTATGTAGCAATATGTGGTGCCCATACTACTGTATGGAGCAATGTATGGGGCTCATTATTCTGTATGGAGCACTATGTGGTGCCCATACTACTGTATGGGGAAATATATGGGGCTCATTATTCTATATGGATAAATATATGGGGCTCATTATTCTGTTTGGAGCAATATGCGGTGCCCACAATACTACATATCAGTCCTGTAATGTAAGAAGTGAAATCTTTGGCATTGTACTATATCTATATTTCTCTGCCATATCTGTGCATCATGATTTGTGGTACGTGTTAATGGGGCCCACTGAGACTCTTTCACCCGGGACCCATGAAATCTTGGAGTCAGCCCTGCCTCCATGTTCCTTCTAATTAATTCAATAATGTCCTCATTACTGCCTTGTCTGATCTCTGAAGACGCCTCTGCTCACACAGCTCTTCACATAGTGACAGCTCTTTTGACAACTTGGTTGCTATATCAATTCAACATATTCGCTATTCACTGCCATAAATCTTCTCTTATCAACCACCACGTCCGCTACACATATACCAATAAGCCTTTTTAGACTCGTCCTATACTTACTACTGACACAATTTATTTAAGTCTCCACTTCAGGGAGAACTTCAGAAACTACATCTCATAAGCTGCAAAGTTTTCTCAAGTTTGCCCAAGATGGCTGCTAGGCACAACATGGCTGTTCAGCATATAATGGCTGACCATTTTCTTATAATTATATATAATAACAAACTTGGCACTCGGTATGTGAAAAATTGGAGTTCCTTTTATTGTGCAACGAGACAAAAATGTGAACGTTTTCGGTCCGTCATAGGACCTTCATCAGAACATTCTTTAACAAGAGCTAGATGTGAAGGAACGCTTTGAATAATCAAAGAAGCATCCGAATTGGTGAAGCCTGCTGCTATTGGTATATGCTGGAAACTGCCGGGTACTGCCAATGAGGAAAAACGCATCAGTCTGGGGCAACTTTTTGCCAATGAAGTGCGCTGTGTTGTGTGCTGTGTGCCCAGGTCCGTGGTGCAGGAATACCGTCATGCAGGAGGAACTATGAGCCGAAAAAAACTAAAGCTACGCACCAGTCTATTCTACCCAGCGCCATCTCAGAGTGGTCACTGGCAGCTCCTGATATCGGCACTCACGCTCCGCCCCGTCAACAGAGCAAAACAAAGAGAAGCTGCTGCTCTGTTGATGTGGCATCAATGGAAGCCACAGGATCACTGGCAAGAGCAGTCAGTGACCCCTCTGATCGACGCGGGGCACAACAGCCAAGTAGTTAACAACTAAATGACTGTTAGTACTTAGGCCGACAGTAAAAAGTTGATATAGTCCCGGATAACCCCTTCAAATGGTTTGTAAAATCCAGTACTGGGTACTCTACTGCACCGATTGGTGCTGGCAAGCACTGCTTCCTTTTGGAATGGCGCACATTTGTCATCTCATCACTGCCACCGGTTCCTAAGCAGAGTGCTAATGATAGACAGATGCCAGCACTACACAGACATGTAAGTAACCAAGAGGAAGTCAGAGCTGCGGCGGGCCACTCACTTCCTGTTGGTTACTTATACATCCGAAGACGGAGACAGTGACACCAGTGCTGATTGGCTGCAGTACTCACATGTCATGACAACCTCACGTGAGCCCCGGATAACCGATTGCTGACACCGCTGAATGGGCGTCAGCATGGAGCTGAGTATTAGTGTTTTTTTTTAACGGGGGCAAACATTCAGAGTGAGAAGGGGTTGTCCTAGTAGTGGATAACCCCCTTTAAGATACATCCCTCAATGTTGAAATTGCAGCACCAAGAAGGAAAAGGCATGGAATTATGGAAATCACCGGATTGGTAGACTTGCTATCGATATGCAAATTAATAAAAAATGGAAACAAAGTATGAGCATGCACAGAAATCCCCACACTTATATGCCTTGGCTGCTACCAATGAGGTTAATATTGGTTGTTTGAGGAATGATCTGCTGAGCTAAATGCAGTTATGTAAATCATCAAGATCCACTGCTGGCAGCTCCCTTTGTAATTGCCAACCAATGATGTTCCAGATGTGCTCAATGGGGAACAAGTCCAGAGATGCTGTAGGCAATAGTAGCACATTTAGGCAGGGCCGTATTTGCCACTAGGCACTCGAGGGGGGCGGCACCTGAGCAAGGATTTTTTTTTTTTTTTAGTCCCGGGTCAGGTAAGCCCGGCCGCCTGCGCCATGCAAGATGGCCCGGGAGAAGGAGCGGGAGAAGGGGAGGGGGTGGAGAGATGAGTCATGCATGGGGGGGAGTGGGCTGGTGTTTATAGCACAGCAGCACTGTGTGACAGGGCCTGGCACAAAGCAGATTTATCACAACTGTGCAGTCTTTGTTGCCCCTGGCAACCAATCACAGCACAGCTTTTATTTAACCAGAGCTGTTTTGAAAATGAAAGCTGAACTCTGATTGGTTGCTATGGGCAACAAAGCCATTTTCTCTTTTAGATGCTTTTGATATATAAGACGCATTGAATTATTAACCCTGGTGTGTCTCCAATCAGTGCGCCGCTACGTAACGTTAGTGGAGCATGCGCCATAGTGGTGCCTGATGGGCTTCACACACTGTTTCAGTGCTCTTCCCTATTGATATGAGACACGTTGCCCACTTCACAAGTTTCGCCTCCTTTTTCTCACACTACACAAGTTTTAGCAAAAAGTTGGATAAATATGGAGTCCATTGGCCCCGCTGCAAATATGCCCAATATTATGTAATTTGTTTTATGCAGCAAGTTATTTCTACTCCAGTACATCAAATCCGCAAATTATTGCAATATATACATATCCTATTGTGGACCCCCTATATTTTATTTATGGATATTGTTTAAAATCAATATTCAATACATTTTGCCGACTTTAGCCTGGTCTAAGCACAACCCTACCCGTACCTCTGAAACTACAGGGGGGCTGAGCAGGGTCCCCTCAAATCAAAGTTTTGGGGCCAATTAATCTAAGCCCCCGTCCGAGTGCGATCCATCATGTGTGGCCATTATACAGTATACACATGTATAATGTGTGGCCATTATACAGTATGGAGCATCATGTGTGGCCAATGGCCATTATACAGTATTGAGCATCGTGTGGCCCTTATACAGTATTGAGCATCATTTGTGGCCATTATACAGTATTGAGCATCATGTGTGGCCATTATACAGTATTGAGCATTATGTGTGGCCATTATACAGTATGGAGCATCATGTGTGGCCATTATACAGTATGGAGCATCATGTGTGGCCATTATACAGTATGGAGCTGTTGTGAATTCTGTGGCTGAGTTCACTTCTGTGGTCACAAGTGGTATTGCAGTCTCTGGGCTTCCTCCCTCAGGTGTTTTGGTGAGCTCGTTGGCTGCCTTGCTATTTAGCTCCACCTGAGTCTGTCTTCCTTGCTCCTTGTCAATGTTCCAGTGTTGGATCTGAGCTACTGCATCTTTCCTTGGGCCTGCTGCTCTGCTAGATAAGTGCTTCTAGTTTGTTTTCTGTTTTTTCTGTCCAGCTTGCTATTAACTTTTGCTGGAAGCTCTGAGAAGCAAAGGGGTGCACCGCCGTGCTGTTAGTTCGGCACGGTGGGTCTTTTTGCCCCTTTGCGTGGTTTTCGTTTTAGGGTTTTTTGTAGACTGCATAGTTCTCTTTGCTATCCTCGCTCTGTCTAGAATATCGGGCCTCACTTTGCTGAATCTATTTCATTCCTACGTTTGTCTTTTCATCTTGCTAACAGTCATTATATGTGGGGGGCTGCCTATTCCTTTGGGGTATTTCTCTGAGGTAAGTCAGGCTTGTATTTCTATCTTCAGGCTAGTCAGCTCCTCAGGCAGTGCCGAGTTGCATAGGTAGTTATAGGCGCAATCCACTGCTGCTTATAGTTGTGTGAGGATAGATCAGGTACTGCAGTCTACAGAGATTCCACGTCTCAGAGCTCGTCCTATTGTTTTTGGTTATTGCCAGATCTCTGTATGTGCGCTGATTACTGCACGCTGTGTTGCCTGATTGCCAGCCATAACAGTACAAGGAGCCACACCAATGATTCCCAATAGAGGGAAAAAAGAAATCCTGACATCATTTTTTTTTCTTAGCTCTGTCTTCAGTCTTTTTTTTCCCCTAGACATTAGAGTGCTTCAGGACACAGCTGTGGACATGGATATTCAGGCTCTGTGCTCCTCAATGAATAATCTCGTTGTAAATGTACAAAAGATTCAAGATACTATTGATCAGAAATCGATGCTAGAACCAAGAATTCCTATTCCTGATTTGTTTTTTGGTGACAGAACTAAGTTCCTGAGCTTCAGAAATAATTGTAAGCTATTTTTGGCCTTGAAACCTCATTCTTCTGGTAATCCTATTCAACAGGTTTTGATTATTATTTCTTTTTTGCGCGGCGACCCACAGGACTGGGCGTTTTCTCTTGCACCAGGAGATTCTGCATTGAGTAATGTTGATGCATTTTTCCAGGCGCTGGGATTGCTTTACGATGAGCCTAATTCAGTGGATCAGGCTGAGAAAAATCTGCTGGCTTTATGCCAGGGTCAGGATGATGTAGAAGTATATTGTCAGAAATTTAGAAAGTGGTCAGTACTCACTCTGTGGAATGAATCTGCACTAGCGGCTTTGTTCAGAAAGGGTCTCTCTGAAGCTCTTAAGGATGTAATGGTGGGATTTCCTATGCCTGCTGGTTTGAATGAGTCTATGTCCTTGGCCATTCAGATCGGTCGTCGCTTGCGCGAGCGTAAATCTGTGCACCATCTGGCGGTATTGTCTGAGAGTAAACCTGAGCCTATGCAGTGCGACAGGACTATGACTAAAGTAGAACGGCAAGAACACAGACGTCTGAACAGACTGTGTTTCTATTGTGGTGATTCTACTCATGCTATTTCTAATTGTCCTAAACGCACTAGGCGGTTCGATAGCTCTGCCGTTATTGGTACTGTACAGTCCAAATTCCTTTTGTCCATTACCTTAATGTGCTCTTTGTCATCGTATTCTGTCATGGCATTTGTGGATTCAGGCGCTGCCCTGAATCTGATGGATTTGGATTATGCTAAACGTTGTGGATTTTTCTTGGAGCCTTTGCGGTGTCCTATTCCGTTGAGAGGAATTGATGCTACACCTTTGGCCAAGAATAAGCCTCAGTACTGGGCCCAGCTGACCATGTGCATGGCTCCTGCACATCAGGAAGTTATTCGCTTTCTGGTACTGCATAATTTGCATGATGTGGTTGTGTTGGGGTTGCCATGGCTACAAACCCATAATCCAGTATTGGATTGGAACTCTATGTCGGTAACCAGCTGGGGTTGTCAGGGAGTACATGGTGATGTTCCATTTTTGTCTATTTCGTCATCCATTCCTTCTGACATCCCAGAGTTCTTGTCGGACTTTCAGGATGTATTTGAAGAGTCCAAGTCTGATGCCCTACCTCCGCATAGGAATTGTGATTGTGCTATCGATTTGATTCCTGGTAGTAAATTCCCTAAGGGTCGCTTATTTAATTTGTCCGTACCTGAACACACCGCTATGCGCAGTTATGTGAAGGAGTCCCTGGAGAAGGGACATATTCGCCCATCGTCGTCACCATTGGGAGCAGGGTTCTTTTTTGTAGCCAAGAAGGATGGTTCGCTAAGACCGTGTATTGATTACCGCCTTCTTAATAAGATCACTGTTAAGTTTCAGTATCCCTTGCCATTGATTTCTGACTTGTTTGCTCGGATTAAGGGGGCTAGTTGGTTCACCAAGATAGATCTTCGTGGTGCGTATAATCTGGTGAGAATCAGGCAGGGAGATGAATGGAAAACGGCATTTAATACGCCCGAGGGTCATTTTGAGTATCTGGTGATGCCGTTCGGACTTGCCAATGCTCCATCTGTTTTTCAGTCTTTTATGCATGACATTTTCCGTGAGTATCTGGATAAATTCTTGATTGTTTACTTGGATGACATTTTGATCTTCTCAGATGATTGGGAGTCTCATGTGAAGCAAGTCAGAATGGTTTTCCAGGTACTGCGTGCTAATTCCTTGTTCGTGAAGGGATCAAAGTGTCTCTTCGGTGTGCAGAAAGTTTCATTTTTGGGGTTCATCTTTTCCCCTTCTACTATCGAGATGGATCCGGTTAAGGTTCAGGCCATCCAGGATTGGACTCAGCCGACATCTCTAAAAAGTCTGCAGAAATTCCTGGGCTTTGCTAATTTTTATCGTCGCTTCATCTGTAATTTTTCTAGCATTGCCAGACCATTGACCGATTTGACCAAGAAGGGTGCTGATTTGGTTAATTGGTCTTCTGCTGCCGTGGAAGCTTTTCAGGAGTTGAAGCGTCGTTTTTGCTGTGCCCCTGTGTTGTGTCAACCTGATGTTTCTCTTCCGTTCCAGGTCGAGGTTGATGCTTCTGAGATTGGTGCAGGGGCGGTTTTGTCACAGAGAGGTTCTGGTTGCTCAGTGTTCAAACCATGTGCTTTCTTTTCCAGGAAATTTTCTGCTGCTGAGCGTAATTATGATGTGGGCAACCGAGAGTTGCTGGCCATGAAGTGGGCATTCGAGGAGTGGCGTCATTGGCTTGAGGGTGCTAAGCATCGCGTGGTGGTTTTGACTGATCATAAGAACCTTACTTATCTTGAGTCTGCCAAGCGCTTGAATCCTAGACAGGCCCGTTGGTCGTTATTTTTTGCTCGTTTTGATTTTGTGATTTCATACCTTCCGGGCTCTAAAAATGTGAAGGCGGATGCTCTGTCTAGGAGTTTTGTGCCCGACTCTCCGGGGTTATCTGAGCCGGCGAGTATCCTCAAGGAAGGAGTCATTGTGTCTGCCATCTCCCCTGATTTGCGGAGAGTGTTGCAGAAATTTCAGGCTAATAAACCTGATCGTTGTCCGGCCGAGAAACTGTTCGTCCCTGATAGGTGGACTAGTAAAGTTATCTCTGAACTTCATTGTTCGGTGCTGGCCGGTCATCCAGGAATCTTTGGTACCAGGTAGTTGGTTGCTAGATCCTTCTGGTGGCCATCTCTGTCACGGGATGTGCGTGCTTTTGTGCAGTCCTGTGGAATTTGTGCTAGGGCTAAGCCCTGCTGTTCACGTGCCAGTGGGTTGCTTTTGCCCTTGCCGGTCCCGAAGAGGCCTTGGACACATATTTCGATGGATTTCATTTCTGACCTTCCCGTTTCTCAAAAAATGTCGGTCATTTGGGTGGTCTGTGATCGCTTTTCTAAAATGGTCCATCTGGTGCCCTTGGTTAAATTGCCTTCCTCCTCTGATTTGGTGCCTTTGTTCTTCCAGCATGTGGTTCGTTTACATGGCATTCCTGAGAATATTGTTTCTGACAGAGGTTCCCAGTTTGTCTCGAGGTTCTGGCGAGCCTTTTGTGGTAGGATGGGCATTGACCTATCTTTCTCATCGGCCTTCCATCCTCAGACTAATGGCCAGACCGAACGAACCAATCAGACCTTGGAAACATATCTGAGATGTTTTGTTTCCGCTGACCAGGATGATTGGGTGTCATTTTTGCCGTTGGCTGAGTTCGCCCTTAATAATCGGGCCAGCTCGGCTACCTTGGTCTCTCCATTTTTCTGCAATTCTGGGTTCCATCCTCGTTTCTCTTCAGGACAGGTTGAGTCTTCGGACTGTCCTGGTGTGGATTCTGTGGTGGACAGGTTGCAGCAGATCTGGACTCAGGTGGTGGACAATTTGACCTTGTCCCAGGAGAAGGCTCAGCTTTTCGCTAATCGCAGACGCCGTGTGGGACCCCGACTTCGTGTTGGGGATCTGGTTTGGTTATCTTCTCGTCATATTCCTATGAAGGTTTCCTCTCCTAAATTTAAACCTCGTTTTATTGGTCCGTATAGGATTTCTGAGATTCTCAATCCGGTGTCTTTTCGTCTGACCCTCCCAGACTCCTTTTCCATACATAATGTATTCCATAGGTCGTTGTTGAGGAGATACGTGGCACCTATGGTTCCATCTGTGGAGCCTCCTGCCCCTGTTTTGGTGGAGGGGGAATTGGAGTATATTGTGGAGAAGATTTTGGATTCTCGTGTCTCTAGACGGAAACTCCAGTATCTGGTCAAATGGAAGGGTTATGCTCAGGAAGATAATTCCTGGGTTTTTGCCTCTGATGTCCATGCCCCAGATCTTGTTCGTGCCTTTCATGTGGCTCATCCTGGTCGGCCTGGGGGTTCTGGTGAGGGTTCGGTGACCCCTCCTCAAGGGGGGGGTACTGTTGTGAATTCTGTGGCTGAGTTCACTTCTGTGGTCACAAGTGGTATTGCAGTCTCTGGGCTTCCTCCCTCAGGTGTTTTGGTGAGCTCGTTGGCTGCCTTGCTATTTAGCTCCACCTGAGTCTGTCTTCCTTGCTCCTTGTCAATGTTCCAGTGTTGGATCTGAGCTACTGCATCTTTCCTTGGGCCTGCTGCTCTGCTAGATAAGTGCTTCTAGTTTGTTTTCTGTTTTTTCTGTCCAGCTTGCTATTAACTTTTGCTGGAAGCTCTGAGAAGCAAAGGGGTGCACCGCCGTGCTGTTAGTTCGGCACGGTGGGTCTTTTTGCCCCTTTGCGTGGTTTTCGTTTTAGGGTTTTTTGTAGACTGCATAGTTCTCTTTGCTATCCTCGCTCTGTCTAGAATATCGGGCCTCACTTTGCTGAATCTATTTCATTCCTACGTTTGTCTTTTCATCTTGCTAACAGTCATTATATGTGGGGGGCTGCCTATTCCTTTGGGGTATTTCTCTGAGGTAAGTCAGGCTTGTATTTCTATCTTCAGGCTAGTCAGCTCCTCAGGCAGTGCCGAGTTGCATAGGTAGTTATAGGCGCAATCCACTGCTGCTTATAGTTGTGTGAGGATAGATCAGGTACTGCAGTCTACAGAGATTCCACGTCTCAGAGCTCGTCCTATTGTTTTTGGTTATTGCCAGATCTCTGTATGTGCGCTGATTACTGCACGCTGTGTTGCCTGATTGCCAGCCATAACATGGAGCATCATGTGTGGCCATTATACAGTATGGAGCATCATGTGTGGCCATTATACAGTATGGAGCATCATGTGGGGCCATTATACAGTATGGAGCACTGTGTGGCCATTATACAGTATGGAGCATCATTTGTGGCCATTATACAGTATGGAGCGCTATGTGTGGCCATTATACAGTATGGAGCGCTATGTGTGGCCATTATACAGTATGGAGCACTGAGTGGCCATTATACAGTATGGAACATTATGTAGGGCCATTATGCAGTATGTGGAGCACTGCATAGCCATTACACAGTATGAAGCACTGCGTGGCCATATTTTTTTTTTTGTTTTAATGTATATGAAACAGTGTGATCAGCAGTGCTAAATGGGTGTGGTTGGGACTTGGATATGGGTGTGACTAGTTGTGAAATGGGTGTGGTCAGAGGCGTGGCCTAAAATTTGCCAAGGCGCACTACGTGCGCCGCAACCTTTAGACTTTTTCCCTTCAAAAGTTGGGAGGTATGGTACCGCATTTCCCAGATCACAGCAAGTACCGCAAATCCCATAGGGAATGAATGAGACCAAACACAGTGTTGCCGTAAGTGATCCATTACGTGGCAGATGCAGAAAAACTGCCGGATCTGCTGGTAAAGGCGACTTTCACATCAGCGATTCTTGCCAAAGTCTGTGCTGATAGTGTAATACTCACCAATGGGGGAGGCAGCACTAAAAGTGCCTAGGGCAGCAGAAACTCTAAATACGGCCCTGCATTTAGGCAATGCAGGGTGCTCACAATAGCCAAGCAACATGTGCCCTGACGTTGTGTTGAAAATCAGCTCCTGGGACACTGACGAGGGCCAACAGCCCGAAACACTGTGTCTGCCAATTGAGATACTGATTTGACTTTTATCCTAAGTCATATTGCACGACTCATTAAAGGGTTGATTGTGACTTGTAGGATCGCTACTTCCAACAGGTGGCGCTATAGAGTTTAAGTCCTCTTTTTCTCTGAAGAGGCAATTTGCATTTGGAGAAATGGCCATTTTCCCTCAGGTCCTGTGGAGCTTTGCTAAAATGGGTGGAGCATGGGCAGGATAGGGAGTGTCTAGGTCTGCCCTTAAAGGGAACCTGTCACCCCGTTTTTTGAGATTGAGCTATAAATACTGTTAAATAGGGCCTGCGCTGTGTGTTCCTATAGTGTATGTAGTGTACCCCGATTCCCCATGTATGCTGAGAAATAACTTACCAAAGTCGCCGATTTCGCCTGTCAATCAGGCTGGTCAGGTCGGGAGGGCGTGGTGACATCGCTGGTTCTTCCTCAGCTTTACGTTGGTGGCGTAGTGGCGTAGTGGTGAACAAGCAGCGCGCGATCTACGCTGTCATCCCTTTCGTCGGTGGGGGCGGCCATCTTCCTGGGGCCGCGCGTGCGCAGATCGAGTGCTCTGCTGCACGGGGCTTCAGGAAAATGGCCGCGGGATGCCGCGCGTGCGCATTAGAGATCGCGGCGGCCATTTTCCCAAAGCCGAGATGCAAACTCGGCTTTGGGAAAATGGCCGCCGCGATCTCTAATGCGCACGCGCGGCATCCCGCGGCCATTTTCCTGAAGCCCCGTGCAGCAGAGCACTCGATCTGCGCACGCGCGGCCCCAGGAAGATGGCCGCCCCCACCGACGAAAGGGATGACAGCGCAGATCGCGCGCTGCTTGTTCACCACTACGCCACTACGCCACCAACGTAAAGCTGAGGAAGAACCAGCGATGTCACCACGCCCTCCCGACCTGACCAGCCTGATTGACAGGCGAAAACGGCGACTTTGGTAAGTTATTTCTCAGCATACATGGGGAATCGGGATACACTACATACACTATAGGAACATACAGCGCAGGCCCTATTTAACAGTATTTATAACTCAATCTCAAAAAACGGGGTGACAGGTTCCCTTTAAGGTCTAAGGGGTAACATTCCTCCTTGTGGAGAGTGGCAGACCATGCAATGCATCTCTAGGAAATTAAAGGGGCTGTCCACTACTTTCAATTAACCCCCCAATGTACCCCCCCGGGGCCCCTAATGAATTGGGCAATTACCTTGCGTTGCCGTTTTCGCCTGTGAGCGGCGCTATTCTGCCTGCTGAGTCCGGGTCACGTGACCCCCAGGCTGCAGCCGCCGCTCATTTCCGCCGACGTCACGTCAATTTCCAGACTCTAGAAATTGACGTGATGTCAGCAGCAGGCGTGACCAGCCCCCACAGTCATCAGTCACTCAGCAAGAGTGACTGGGCTGTGGGCGGGGCTGGGGGCTGCCTGCAGGGCTGTGCTGGGGGCGGGCGGGGCTGTGTGTGCTCACTGCTGCTGGGATCATGATGTGCGGGCGGGGCTGTGCTGCCGTCGCCGGGGATCTGCCCGCCGGCGCCGGTGTTTTTGTGGACCGGCGCCGATGTCTGCCCGCCGGCGTGTGCGGGTGCCTACCCGCCGGCGTGTGCGGGTGCCTGCCCGCCGGCGTGTGCGGGGCTCTGCCCGCCGGCGTGTGCGGGGCTCTGCCCGCCGGCGTGTGCGGGTGCCTGCCCGCCGGCGTGTGCGGGTGCCTGCCCGCCGGCGTGTGCGGGGCTCTGCCCGCCGGCGTGTGCGGGGCTCTGCCCGCCGGCGTGTGCGGGTGCCTGCCCGCCGGCGTGTGCGGGGCTCTGCCCGCCGGCTTGTGCGGGGCTCTGCCCGCCGGCTTGTGCGGGGTCCTGCCCGCCGGCGTGTGCGGGGCTCTGCCCGCCGGCGTGTGCGGGTGCCTGCCCGCCGTCGTGTGCGGGGCTCTGCCCGCCGGCGTGTGCGGGGCTCTGCCCGCCGGCTTGTGCTGGGCTCTGCCCGCCGGCTTGTGCGGGGCTCTGCCCGCCGATGTGTGTGTGTGCCGGCGCTGTGTATGTGTGTGTGCAGGCATCGTCCGATGGGACTACAAGTCCCATCGGGCTCTGCCTGCTACACTGACAGTAAGTGACACATTAGCCAATGATGGGACAGTAGTAGTCCCATCATCCGGCTAATGTGTTGAATGTAAAAAAAAAACATACACAGTACATACATACATACATACATACAACACACACCATGCGACGACATGCACCATGCGACGACATGCACCATGCAACGACATGCACCATGCGACGACATGCACCATGTGACATGCACCACGCGGCGTCATGCTGCATGCACCATGCGACAACATGCGACATGCTACATGCGCCGACATGCACCATGCGCTGACATGCACCATGCGACGACATGCTACATGCACCATGCGACAACATGCACCATGCGACGACATGCACCATGCGACGACATGCGACATGCACCATGTGACATGCACCATGCGGCGACATGCTGCATGCACCATGCGACGACATGCACCATGCGACATGCACCATGCGACGACATGCGACATGCACTATGCGACATGCACCATGCGGCGACATGCGACATGCACCATGCGACGACATGCGCCATGCGACAACATGCACCATGCGACAACATGCACCATGCGACAAAATGCAACATGCACCATGCGACGACATGCTGCATGCGACGACATGTACCATGCGACGACATGCACCATGTGATATGCACCACGCGGCGACATGCTGCATGCACCATGCGACAACATGCGACATGCTACATGCGCCGACATGCACCATGCGCCGACATGCACCATGCGACAACATGCACCATGCGACGACATGCACCATGCGACGACATGCGACATGCACCATGTGACATGCACCATGTGGCGACATGCGACATGCTGCATGCACCATACGACGACATGCACCATGCGATGACATGTGACATGCACCATGCGACGACATGCACCATGCTACATGCACCATGCGGCGACATGCACCATGCGACGACATGCACCATGCGACGACATGCACCATGCAACGACATGCGACATACAGTACATACATACTACAGACATACAGTACATATAACATAGAGTACATACTCACCATCACTTGTCACTTTGTTCCCCGAAGCCATTGTCCCCTGTAAAAAATATTAAAATAATAAACAAACAATATACTCCCTGTCCACAGAAATCCAATTAAAACGAGTGTCCCACGACGATCTCCCGTGGAGAGCAGGAGCATCAGTTGATGCGACTACTCTCCAGGGGCTCCAGGTCAGGAACACAATGATGGAAGGTATCCTTCCATCATGTATTCCTCACAAGGTATTCCTACGCCCCTGTGAGAAAATAGTCCCTAGTCTCACTATTGGCATTGCTGGGTGAGACATTTTCCCACGCAGCAATTGCCATAAAGTGAGACCAGTGAACTAGGGTAACCTCAGTGATGCACTGCAGGAGCCATTGTCTCCTGTCAGTGTGTCACTGAGGGTCCTATAGAGCAGTGACATCACCCGATGTCACTGTTCTATAGGGAGATCGTCGTGGGACGCTCGTTATTAATTGGACTACAGCGGACAGGTAGTATACGGTTTATTATTTTACTTTTTTTTGCAGGCGCTGAAGTGTGGTAACAGTATGGTTAAATGAAGAATATTAAAATACTTTTTTCCAAATGTGTGTGTGTTTTATTAACCCTTTTTACTATTGGATTAGTAATGGATAGGCGTCTTATTGACGCCTCTCCGTTATTAGCCCGGCTTAATGTCACCTTACAATAGCAAGGTGACATTAACCCCTTATTACCCCATATCCCACCGCTACTCGGGAGTGGGAAGAGAGGGGCTAAGTGCCGGAATTGGCGCATCTTACAGATGCGCCATTTCTGGGGCGGCTGCGGACTGGTATTTGTAGCCGGGGGGGGGGAAATATCCATGGCCCCTCTCTAGACTATGAATATCAGCCTGCAGCTGTCTGCGTAGCCTTTCTGGCTATAAAATATAGGGGGACCCCACGTCATTTTTTTTGGGGGGGGGTCCCCCTCTTTTAATAGCCAGTAAAGGCTACGCAGACAGCTGCGGGCTGATATTCATAGCAGGCTACAGATATTAGCCCCGGCCGTCGGCTTTCCCCCTCTGGCGCAGAAAATTGGGCGAGAGCCCACGCCGTTTTTTTTTCCGCTTTTTTTTTTTCTTTTTAAATTCATCGCTCATTAAGGCCTCTTTCACTCTTGCGTCAGTACGGGTCCATCGCTATGCGTCGGGGCGACGTACCGACGCACGTTGTGAAATTTGTGCACGACGTGGGCAGCGGATGCAGTTTTTCAACGCATCCGATGCCAATTCTGAAGTGTGGGGAGGAGGGGGTGGAGTTTCTGCCACAAATGCGCGGTAGAAAATGGCGGGCGAGCCGGCCAAAATTTTTTTCAATTGAACGTTTTTTTTGTGCCGACGGTCCGCCAAAACACGACGGATCCATAGCACGACGGAGGCGATGTCTGGCCATCCGTCATGATCCGTCGCTAATACAAGTATATGGGTAAAACGCATCCTGCGAGCACATTTGCAGGATCCGTTTATTTGCACCGGATCGTTTTTTCCGCCAGATCCGTTTTTTTCAACCGGATCCGTTTTTTTCCGCCGGATCCATTTTATTCCACCGGATGTTTTTTTTTTCCGCCAGATCTGTTTTTTCTCATAGAGTTGTATTCGTGCAGGATTGCGCCTGGTGGCCACACGTTTAATCCGTTTTTGCAGGATCCGTCAAAAAAGCTGTTTCCACCGGACGGAAAACACATACAGAGGAACGGTTTTTCGGTACGTTGAAAAAATGAACAGCGACTAATCTATCAAAAAACGGATGAAACGTGTGGCCATCAGACGCACTCCGGCGCTAATACAACTCTATGAGAAAAAAACGGATCTGGCGGAAAAAAACGATCAGGTGGTAAAAAACGGATACAGCGGAAAAAAAAGATCCGGCAGAAAAAAAAAAGATCCGGCGAAAAAAAAACGGATCTTGCAAATGTGCTCGCAGGATGCGTTTTGTACCAATAGACTTGTATTAGCAACGTATCCGTCGTGTTTTGGCGGACACAACGCACAAAAAAAAGTTCAATGTAACTTTTTTTGTGCGACGTGTCTGCCATTTCCGACCGCGCATGCGTGGCTGGAACTCCACCCCCTCCTCCACGCTCATCACAATGGGCAGCGGATGCGTTGTAAAACTGCATCCGCTGCCCACGTTGTGCTAAAGTTAGCATAACGTCCGTCGGTACGTCTGGCCGAAGTTTTGCGACGGCCCCGTACCGACGCAAGTGTGAAAGTAGCCTTACATCTGAATTTGCTGAGTATAATGCAGCCACCCCAGAGTACAATGTAGCCCCTATAGAATATAATGCAGCCCCCCATAGTATATCAGACAGCCTCCCCCATAGAATAGAATATACTCCCGCAATAGTATATAACACAGCCACATAGTATATAACACGGCCTCCCCCATAGAATATAATATACCTCCCATAGTATATATCAAAGCCCGCATATAATATAGCACAACTTGCATAGTATGTAGCACAGCCCACATAATATAGCACAGCCCGCGTAGTAGTATACAGCACAGCCCGTGTAGTAGTATACAGCACAGCCCGGGTCGTAGTATATACAGCACAACACGCGTAGTAGTATACAGCACAGCCCGCGGAGTAGTATACACAGCACAGCCCACACAGTGGTATATACACAGCACAGCCCACACAGTGGTATATACACAGCACAGCCCACACAGTGGTATATACACAGCACAGCCCACACAGTGGTATATACACAGCACAGCCCACACAGTGATATTTACACAGCACAGCCCACACAGTGGTATATACACAGCACAGCCCACACAGTGATATTTACACAGCACAGCCCACACAGTGGTATATACACAGCACAGCCCACACAGTGGTATATACACAGCACGGCCCACACAGTGGTATATACACAGCACGGCTCACACAGTGGTATATACACAGCACGGCCCACACAGTGGTATATACACAGCACGGCCCACACAGTGGTATATACACAGCACAGCCCACACAGTGGTATATACACAGCACAGCCCACACAGTGGTATATACACAGCACAGCCCACACAATGGTATATACACAGCACAGCCCACACAGTGGTATATACACAGCACAGCCCACACAATGGTATATACACAGCACAGCCCACACAGTGGTATATACACAGCACAGCCCACACAGTGGTATATACACAGCACAGCCCACACAGTGGTATATACACAGCACAGCCCACACAGTGGTATATACACAGCACAGCCCACACAGTGGTATATATACACAGCACAGCCCACACAGTGGTATATATACACAGCACAGCCCACACAGTGGTATATACACAGCACAGCCCACACAGTGGTACAGTTAGGGCCAGAAATATTTGGACAGTGACACAATTTTCGCGAGTTGGGCTCTGCATGCCACCACGTTGGATTTGAAATGAAACCTCTACAACAGAATTCAAGTGCAGATTGTAACGTTTAATTTGAAGGGTTGAACAAAAATATCTGATAGAAAATGTAGGAATTGTACACATTTCTTTACAAACACTCCACATTTTAGGAGGTCAAAAGTAATTGGACAAATAAACATAACCCAAACAAAATATTTTTATTTTCAATATTTTGTTGCAAATCCTTTGGAGGCAATCACTGCCTTAAGTCTGGAACCCATGGACATCACCAAACGCTGGGTTTCCTCCTTCTTAATGCTTTGCCAGGCCTTTACAGCCGCAGCCTTCAGGTCTTGCTTGTTTGTGGGTCTTTCCGTCTTAAGTCTGGATTTGAGCAAGTGAAATGCATGCTCAATTGGGTTTAGATCTGGAGATTGACTTGGCCATTGCAGAATGTTCCACTTTTTGGCACTCATGAACTCCTGGGTAGCTTTGGCTGTATGCTTAGGGGTCATTGTCCATCTGTACTATGAAGCGCCGTCCAATCAACTTTGCAGCATTTGGCTGAATCTGGGCTGAAAGTATATCCCGGTACACTTCAGAATTCATCCGGCTACTCTTGTCTGCTCTTATGTCATCAATAAACACAAGTGACCCAGTGCCATTGAAAGCCATGCATGCCCATGCCATCACGTTGCCTCCACCATGTTTTACAGAGGATGTGGTGTGCCTTGGATCATGTGCCGTTCCCTTTCTTCTCCAAACTTTTTTCTTCCCATCATTCTGGTACAGGTTGATCTTTGTCTCATCTGTCCATAGAATACTTTTCCAGATCTGAGCTGGCTTCTTGAGGTGTTTTTCTGCAAATTTAACTCTGGCCTGTCTATTTTTGGTATTGATGAATGGTTTGCATCTAGATGTGAACCCTTTGTATTTACTGTCATGGAGTCTTCTCTTTACTGTTGACTTAGAGACAGATACACCTACTTCACTGAGAGTGTTCTGGACTTCAGTTGATGTTGTGAACGGGTTCTTCTTCACCAAATTAAGTATGCGGCGATCATCCACCACTGTTGTCATCCGTGGACGCCCAGGCCTTTTTGAGTTCCCAAGCTCACCAGTCAATTCCTTTTTTCTCAGAATGTACCCAACTGTTGATTTTGCTACTCCAAGCATGTCTACTATCTCTCTGATGGATTTTTTCTTTTTTTTCAGCCTCAGGATGTTCTGCTTCACCTCAATTGAGAGTTCCTTTGACCGCATGTTGTCTGCTCACAGCAACAGCTTCCAAATGCAAAACCACACACCTGGAATCCACCCCTGACCTTTTAACTACTTCATTGATTACAGGTTAACGAGGGAGACGCCTTCAGAGTTAATTGCAGCCCTTAGAGTCCATTGTCCAATTACTTTTGGTCCCTTGAAAAAGAGGACGCTATGCATTACAGAGCTATGATTCCTAAACCCTTTCTCCGATTTGGATGTGGAAACTATCATATTGCAGCTGGGAGTGTGCACTTTCAGCCCATATTACATATATAATTGTATTTCTGAACATGTTTTTGTAAACAGCTAAAATAACAAAACTTGTGTCACTGTCCAAATATTTCTGGCCCTAACTGAATATACAGCACAACCCACATCTCATCCCCCCCGATAATGGCTCCACAGTCCAGTTAAAAAAACAAAAAAACACACTTCTCACCTTTCCTCTTGCCCGCGCTGCTCCTGTCTTCTGTCTCGGCAGCTGCAGTCGGCCCGGGACACAGCAGGTGTGCGATGATATAACATCATCGCGCACCCGCAGTTTCAAAGGCAGAGCGGGGAATGATGGGAGAGGGAGCGTCAGCGCATGCTCTCTCCTCCATCATTGCATTGAACTATACTGGCGTCATAGACGCCGGTATAGTTGAATGCGGCGGCGGCACTGGCGGGAGTAGGGGGGAAAGAGTGCAGCGGCCCACTACTGGCACCAGCCCTTCTGGCATTTGCCAGAAGTACCCGATGGCCAGTCCGGCCCTGGTCACCGCCCACACACTTCCCTCCTCCTGAACTGCAGCGTTTCTCGGACCCACATCCGTAGCAAAACTGCAGATATGTTTTACATCTCAATGAAAGTCTAAGGCCGGAGTCACAGTACAGCGAGATACGGCCGAGTCTCGCAGGTTAAAACCAAGCTCTGGCACCGACACTCCGGAGCGGAGCGTGCAGCTCCATGTATTGCTGTGCGGCCGCACGCTCCGCTCCAGAGTGCTGGTGCCAGAGCTTGTATTTAACCTGCGAGACTCGGCCGTATCTCGCTGTGTGTGATCCCGGCCTAAGGGTGCAGAAACGCTGCAGTTCAGCACAAAAGAAGTGACATGCTGCGGAGAAAAAAAAGCTGCGTTTCGGTGCGGCCTTTTCCGCAGCATGTGCACAACAAGTCTGCGGCTCCCATAGACTTACATTGGTTGTGCACAACACTGTGGATTTAATGCAATTCCGTGCGGCAAAAAATGCTGCGGATCTGCAATCAAATCCGCAACGTGTGCACACAGTCTTAGCATTTAGTGAACCTAGCAAAAAGGCAAGCAAAAAACAAGTGTGGGATTGCACTTTTTTTGCAATTTCATCGCACTTTGAATTTTTTTCACATTTTCTACTACACGATATGGTAAAACCAATGGTGTCATTCAAAAGTAGAACTTGTCCCGCAAAAGATAAGCCCTCACATGGCCATACTGACGGAAACATTATGGCTCTGGAAAGAAGGGGAGCGATAAACGAAAAAAGCTCCAGGGGTGAAGGGGTTTAGAAACATGGATATGGACATATCTACGGAAATAGATATATAGATATATAGATATATCTGTATCTATCTATCTATCTATCTATCTATCTATCTATCTATCCCATATCTATCTAATTCTATCTATCTGTCTGTCTGTCTGTGTCTATCTATTATCTACCTATCTAATATCTATCTATATATCTATCTAATATCCATCTATCTAATATCTATCTATCTAATATCTATCTAATATCTATCTATCTAATATCTATCTATCTAATATCTATCTAATATCTATCTATCTAATATCTAATATCTATCTAATATCTATCTATCTAATATCTATCTAATATCTATCTAATATCTATCTAATATCTATCTATCTATCTATCTATCTATCTAATATCTATCTAATATCTATCTATCTAATATCTAATATCTATCTAATATCTATCTATCTAATATCTATCTAATATCTATCTAATATCTATCTATCTATCTATCTAATATCTATCTAATATCTATCTATCTAATATCTATCTAATATCTATCTATCTATCTATCTAATATCTATCTAATATCTATCTATCTATCTATCATCTATCTATCTAATATCTATCTAATATCTATCTAATATCTATCTATCTATCTAATATCTAATATCTATCTAATATCTATCTAATATCTATCTATCTAATATCTATCTAATATCTATCTAATATCTAATATCTAATATCTAATATCTATCTATCTATCATCTATCTATCTAATATCTATCTAATATCTATCTAATATCTATCTAATATCTATCTAATATCTATCTATCTATCTATCTAATATCTAATATCTATCTAATATCTATCTAATATCTATCTATCTATCTAATATCTAATATCTATCTAATATCTATCTAATATCTATCTATCTAATATCTATCTAATATCTATCTAATATCTATCTATCTATCTATCTATCTATCTATCTAATATCTAATATCTATCTAATATCTATCTAATATCTATCTATCTAATATCTATCTAATATCTATCTAATATCTATCTATCTATCTATCTATCTATCTATCTATCTATCTATCTAATATCTAATATCTATCTAATATCTATCTAATATCTATCTATCTAATATCTATCTAATATCTATCTAATATCTATCTATCTATCTATCTATCTATCTAATATCTAATATCTATCTAATATCTATCTAATATCTATCTAATATCTATCTATCTATCTATCTATCTAATATCTATCTAATATCTATCTATCTAATATCTATCTAATATCTATCTATCTATCTAATATCTATCTAATATCTATCTATCTATCATCTATCTATCTAATATCTATCTAATATCTATCTAATATCTAATATCTATCTAATATCTATCTATCTATCTATCTATCTATCATCTATCTATCTATCTATCTATCTATCTATCTATCTATCTATCTATCTATCTGAGTGTGGGTTGGACAGAAATGACATCACAAATCTTTTTGAAGAGAGAGGAGGGAGAGGAGGGAGGGGTTTGGGTGTGTTTTGGAGTGGGTGTGCTAGGTTCGGGCTTAGTGGCAGTGCAAAGCATCATGGAACTTGTAGTATTAGGGCACAATAAGGAAGTTGGCGATTAACCCCATGAGAGCTGGATCCAGCACTGAAGATGTGCTGCTACAGCATGATAACAGGTAATATTGCTAAAATAAACACAGTAGATGTTTTCAGTGGCACATAATAGCAAGATTTATGAAAAAAAAACAAAAAACTTTATAGTAGTGGACAACTTCTTTAAATATGCAAATTGCCTCTTCAAGAAGGTAGAGGACATCAGTGGCGTATCCAGGGGGGGGCAGGCGGGGCATGTGCCCCGGGCGCAGCTGACAGGGGGCGCCAGCGGGGCCGCCAGATGATGTGAATGATGTTGTGAGACAAGGAAGGAGCCCCTTCCTTCTCAGTAGCGCCTGGCCGGCTGCGCCCTTGACAACCGCTGAGAGGCGCTAACCGCTGCTGGCACTTCCGCATCAGTGAAGCGCCAGCAGCGGCTGACATCACAGCGTGACTGAGCTGAGCGTGACACAGGCTGAGGCTGCAGCAGCCTCATTGGGCGGTGTCGGTGACGTCGTCGGTGCCGGTGGTAAGACAGTGCTCCAGACCGTGGCCGTGGGGACCGGGTGGAGCTGAAAGTTTGAAGACACCGACGAGTCACCGAAGAGCCTGCCTGCATCTTCATGCATCATGCATGATGGGGGGGGGGGGGGGTTGGGGTAGGGAGCAGCGGCCAGGGCAGGGGCAAGTTGCAACAACAACGCAAACTGGCTGGGTATGTGACGAGACTCAGACTCACTGTTGTGAGAATGTGAGTCTGACGACTGTGATGGGGGCACAGCACTGATCTGGACAGTATGGGGGCACATATCTGGACATTATGGGGGCACAAATCTGGACAGTATGGGCCATAATGTCCAGATTTGAGCCCCCATATGTCCAGATTTGTGCCCCCATACTGTTCAGAGCTGTGCCCCCATCTCTGCTGGTTCTCATAATGCTGGACGACGAGGGTAAGCTTTTGTGTGGGGTCAGGAGTGGTTTGTGTGGATGTAGCAGAGCTGTGTGTGTATGAGGTGTACAGAGCGGAAGCCGTGTGTGCAAGGTGTATGGAGCAGAGCTGGGTGTGTACGGAGTGGAGCCGTGTGTGTACGAGGTGTACAGAGCGGAGCCGTGTGTGTACGAGGTGTACAGAGCGGAGCTGTGTGTGTACGAGGTGTACAGAGCGGAGCCGTGTGTGTATGAGGTGTACAGAGCGGAGCCGTGTGTGTACGAGGTGTACAGAGGGGAGCCGTGTGTGTACGAGGTGTACAGAGGGGAGTCGTGTGTGTACGAGGTGTACGGAGCGGAGCCGTATGTGTACGAGGTGTACGGAGCGGAGCCGTGTGTGTACGAGGTGTACAGAGCGGAGCCGTGTGTGTACGAGGTGTACAGAGCGGAGCCGTGTGTGTACGAGGTGTACAGAGCGGAGCCGTGTGTGTACGAGGTGTACAGAGCGGAGCCGTGTGTGTACGAGGTGTACAGAGCGGAGCCGTGTGTGTACGAGGTGGTGAAGAGAGCAATGATGGGGTGGGGTAGAGGAAAATAATTGGCATATATGAGGAAACAGTACAGGAGAATGGGGGGCATATCTGAGGAAACAGTATGGGGGATGGGTGCAGACTGTATGAGGAGCAAACGGGGGAATGTATGTGGACACAGTATGAGTAGTGATGTGAAAAATGTATGTGGACAGAGTACGGGGAGTGAGGGTGATGGGATGTGTGCAGACACAGTATGGGGAGTCAGGTGAGCAGGCAGTATAGAAAGTGGGGGTGTAAATATATGAGGAGACAGTATGGTGAACAGGAGGGATGTGAGAGGAGACACTATGAGGAGGGAGGGGAATAGTGTGAAGAGACAGTATGGGGGAGAAAAGTGAGTGGGCACAGAATAGAAACTGAGTAGTGGGGGTGTAGCATGGAGGGACAGTGTAAGGCCACAGCCAGGAGAGGACAGTATACCAAGGAGGGGGAGTGTGATGAGAGAGTACAGTATAAATACTGAGCCCTATAGGGGGACACAGTGTGAGAGGACAGTGTGAAGAGGGGGCCGGTATGGAAAGGAGAGGTCAGTGTGAAGAGCATGTACCATAAGAGGGACAGTGTGGGGGTCATATTTTGTGCAGACAATATAGTGAGGGGCAATTTTTTATTCAGGAGCATTATAATGACACTTGTATCTTTAAGGGCATCATGTGGAGATTTTCTGCAAAAGAGCGGAGAAGATGGAGGTCTGCAGAGACGGCTGTGGATGACAAAACTCATCATGGGGCCTGGACAAGATGAAGAAAAGAAGAACGATGCCAGAGGCGACGTCATCTATAAGGTACCTGGATGTAAATGTTATTTGTGATACTGACTAATTCTCATGTTTTTATTTATGTTAGGAGCTTTAAAGGGGTTGTCCAGGTTTGTAATGAGTCTGCAGTCATTCTATGTGACTGCAGACTTCTGAGTTCTCACAGTGCGCCCTGCACGCTGTCAGGATTCTCTCGTGCTGGTAATTTACATACATACAGTCACGTGCTGACTAGATATGTGTGGCCTCACTCAATGAAAATGAACTGAGCGAGGCCGGGCACGTCTAGTCGGAATGTGGTCAGAAGTATACAAATCACATGCTTGTGCTGACATGACTGTCCACTGGCAAGGGAGAATCCTAAAAGTGTGCAGTGCATTAGTTGTGTGAATTCAGAAGGCTGCGGTCAGGATTCAGCTCTGCAGGTTCCAGTAGTCGTCACATGGACACTTCACTCACATGCGACTTTCATACTTATGGTCCTGTGACATCGAGCTTCTCTTCCCGCTTCTCTCAGTTTTTCACTGAACATTGAGAGCATTAGGGAGAGGAGCTCGTGGGCACATGACTGAGTGTGCAAATCGCATATGTCCTGGGGGGGGGGGGGGCGCCAAAATGAATTCTTGCCCCGGGTGCCAGAAACCCTAGATACACCTCTGGAGGACATGGACAATAGTGCCATCTATTGTTACAGGAGAAATGTTCCTCCTTAGACCCCAGTTAGAGGCCTCTCACAGCCAAACCAGATCTCATGCTTTGCACTGAGGAGAGACAACACCCTGAAATGTGTCTGTAAATCGAGATTCTGGTTTGGCTTCTTATCCTAAGCCATGAGATAAGGCTTGTCAAAGGGTCGATACTGACTTTTAGCATTGCTATTTCTGATAGGTGGTGCTACAGTTCAAGTCCTCATCCTCTCTGAAGTGGCAATTTGCATATAAGTCTCCTATTCTAATTTATGAAAATTTACGCCACGTTAGTGATGTAATTTTCGCCAGAAATGTACTCCCACCCCCTTTTGGAGTACATTGTGGGCAGAAGTCCACAATGCTTGTGTGCCCCTTACTAATTTAGGTGCATCCTATTCCAGCGGCCCTGTTCATTAAAGGCACTCTATCACCAGGTTTTTGCCATGTAATCCGAGAGCAGTGTGATGTAAAGCAGAGACCCTGATTCCAGAGATATATCACTTACTGGGCTGCTTGCTGAAGTTTTGATAAAATCAGTTTTATCAGCAGCAGATTATCACAAGAGGACTATTAAACCTGTTGCCATGAAGTTCTCCCTATGCATGAGCTCTTCATAGCTCCACCCGCACCACTGATTGGCAACTTTCTGCCTATGCACAGTACACAGAAAGCAGCCAATCAGTGATGTGGGCGGGATTTGTGATAAAATAAAAAACAGTGTGTACTCACCCCCTGCAGCGGCACCGTTCCAGCGACGTTGGCGCCATTGTTCCTAGTGGTGATGTGACTTCTGTCTTGCGCTGGCTGCAGCCAACTTACGCAGAAAGAAAACTGCCACCTCTCTGGACTGTATCTGTCAGGCTGTGCTTGGTGTTGCCCAAAAATTTGATCATTGAGTTGTATAACAATCCTGCACACTAACAGTTTCCCAACAATTCTGCACCCATAGATATTCTCCTAAGAAAGATAAAATCTCACTTTTTATTATTTTAAATTATCAGGATTCGACCCCCTTAAGGGGGCTTGCAAAAACAGTAAAAAGTAAAAAAAAAAAAAGAAAAAAGTTTTTAAAAAATCTGAATTTTTTTTTTAACAAGCTAAAATTTCAAATCACCCACCTTTCCCCCAACTGAAAATAAAGACATATAAAAAAAATGCACATATTTGATATTGTTGCGTTCAGAAAAGTCCGATCTATCAAAATATAAAAGCAATTAACCCAATCGGTAAAAATCATAAACAGAAAAAAAATTCAAGAACGCCAAAATTATAATTTTTTGGTTAACGCAATTCCACAAAAAAAGGCTATAACAAGCAATCAAAAAATCACATCTATTCCAAAATGGTACTAAAAAAAATGTTGTCTCTACTCGCAAAAAATAAGCCGTCACAAAGCTCCATTGGCTAAAAAAATAATAATGTTACGGGTCTTGGAAAATGGCAACACAACCCAAAAAAATGATTTTTTGCAAACTTTAAAAAAAATTTTCACCACTCATTTCATAAAAAGAAACTGGACATGTTTGGTATCGCCGTAATCGTAATGATGAGGGGAATCATTATGCAGGGCAACTCTTACCACAAAGTGTTCACCGTAAAAACAATTCCCAAAAAACTATGTCAAAATTGTGTTGTTTTTTTCACAATTTCACCGTACTTGGAATTTTTTTCTTGGTTTCCAGTACACTATGTGGTAAAATCAATGGTGACATTCAAACGTACAACTCATCCCGCAAAAAACAAGCCTTCATATGTCAATGTGGACAGAAAAATAAGAGTTATGGCTCTGCGAAGAAGAGAGAGAAAAAAACTGAAACGCAAAAATTGGAAACTGGCAGCTGCGTGAAGGGGTTAAAATGTGTCACAAAAATGAAAACTTCTTCAGGGACTGGAGTGAAGAGTGACAAAAAAATGCGACATTTGGTAAAAGTCGCCTTTCATGAATCTGTCTGACACATGCGGAAAACCAAAGGTTTTGAGGAGATAATAAAAAGGGACTTAAAAAAAGAAAGACAACTTACAAAGTGGCGCAAAACGTATAGAGAATTATATTAGCTCCTGCTAATGCTTAAAAGGAGCAAATCAGTCCAGAAAACGGGAGAATCAGCAATGATGAAGTGGGGCCTTTATAGAAGAAAATCTCATGGATTTTGCTGGTACAGTAAAATGCTGCATTTTTCGAGGTGTGAACATGCCCGCATTGTGCGGAGACATGTACTGTGTTGTTATATTTAGGATGGCAGTTTGCAGAGAACACAACCTCACTGATTCTATACAAAGCCTGGATGGGAAATAGATGATTACTTTCCATATATATCTCCATCTATCTATATATTTAGCTGAGCTTGAAGGATGACAGGAGGGTGCGCACCATGAAATAGACTGCTCCTATACAAAGCAAATACAGACGACAGTCCGCTGCTTACTAATGACACCAGGCTTACCTCTGCTTATCTTTTATAGAAAAAGGTCTGGAGACATTTTGGAATTTAAGGGAACCATGACAGGGAGACGTACTCCCGCTGGTTCCACCAACTTTTCCTTTAGAAACAAAATTCTGAGCTCTCAAACCACTTGGATTCATTTATCTTATAATGGCTTTGACTGTAGTGGTAATAACTTACAACGGCAGGAGCTACGGACTGTTTTTTTAATAACTCGTGTAAAAAACAGAAATTTGGAAAAAGTGTCATTTTCCTCATCTTTGTAGTGCAGCACAACAGATAGGCAGGGACCACTTAAAAGTTGAAAGCAAATGTCTTTAATGTCCAAAGAAACTCACAAATGGAAAGCAAAGGGTATCCTCCGGATTGCAGCCGGGGCGTCAAGACAGTCCGTATCCGAGACCTGTTGCCGTGGGCAACTGCACTGCTGTGTCACGCTGAGGGGTGCCAGGCACTTTGGCTTCCCTTGGCTCCATGTTACTTCACATCAGCCGGATGTTGCAGAGCCTCCTGCTCAGCAGTTTGCAAGCCAACACTGACACACCCAACCCTTTGCTGCAGGCTTTTTAAGTGGAATCTGTGGCCATAAGCCACTTGTAAGACCTGGCGGGAGGAAGCGAACCGCACCACTACCATCCTGTAGTTCGCTCCAAAAGTAAAAGCCCTTAACGGGTTTTCCTAAACATTGCCTTGGCCAAATAACTTGGCCAGGTCGACACTTACTGTTATTTTGGAAAGCAACCACAGCTCTGCCTGTGACTACAATGCACGCCAGCGGCCTCAGTAGGCTTCTATGCGCATCTTGGGGGATACATATTGACCCTCACATATGATCCCCCTCCCCATCCCAGGAGATTATTGGAAATTCTCAGAAAACTCCAGTACATACCAAAAATTTCAATCTAGTGCAGACTTGGGCAAAATGAAGCCCGCCTCCGGTCCTTTGGCTTCTCCTGTCTGGCCGCAGACCGGGTCTGCCAAAGAGCGGTAAACAGTGGCGTACTGCACACGCGATGTCACTAAATCGTGCCTGCTACAAATGCCTCAGTTCTCACACTTTACAGAGAAGAGCAGAGGGGAAAGCAGTGAGGTGAGTTTTATTTTGTCAGTCAGTACTTCTAGGAACTGTGGGGCCATCTTGGCTGCGGAAGCATCATATTGTATGGAGGAGCTATGGAGACATAATAAAGTGTGTGGGGGGGGATGGAGAGTGTGGAGCCATCATACTGTCAGTCAGTACTTGTTGGGGGAAACTGGGGGTGATTATACTATGTGTGAAGGCATCATAGTAACATAGTAACATAGTTATTAAGGTTGAAGGAAGACTTTAAGTCCATCTAGTTCAACCCATAACCTAACCTAACATGCCCTAACATGTTGATCCAGAGGAAGGCAAAAAAAAACATGTGGTAAAGAGTAAGCTCCACCTTGGGGAAAAAATTCCTTCCCGACTCCACATACGGCAATCAGATCCCTGGATCAACGCCCTATCAAGGAATCTAGTGTATATACCCTGTAACATTATACTTTTCAAGAAAGGTATCCAATCCCCTCTTAAATTTAAGTAATGAATCACTCATTACAACATCATACGGCAGAGAGTTCCATAGTCTCACTGCTCTTACAGTAAAGAACCCGCGTCTGTTATTATGCCTAAACCTTCTTTCCTCCAGTCGTAGAGGATGCCCCCTTGTCCCTGTTTCAGGTCTATAATTAAAAAGATCATCAGAAAGGTCTTTGTACTGTCCCCTCATATATTTATACATTAAAATAAGATCACCCCTTAGCCTTCCTTTTTCCAAACTAAATAGCCCCAAGTGTAATAACCTATCTTGGTATTGCAGACCCCCCAGTCCTCTAATAACCTTGGTCGCTCTTCTCTGCACCCACTCTAGTTCAGCTATGTCTTTCTTATACACCGGAGGCCAGAACTGTGCACAGTATTCTAAGTGTGGTCAAACTAGTGGCTTGTATAGAGGTAAAATTATGTTCTCCTCATGAGCATCTATGCCTCTTTTAATGCATCCCATTATTTTATTAGCCTTTGTAGCAGCTGCCTGACACTGGCCACTGAATATGAGTTTGTCATCCACCCATACACCCAGGTCTTTTTCATTGATGGTTTTGCCCAGAGTTTTAGAATTAAGCACATAGTTATACATCTTATTACTTCTACCCAAGTGCATGACCTTACATTTATCCCCATTAAAGCTCATTTGCCATTTATCAGTCCAAGCTTCTAGTTTACATAAATCATCCTGTAATATAAAATTGTCCTCCTCTGTATTGATTACCCTGCAGAGTTTAGTGTCATCTGCAAATATTGAAATTCTACTCTGAATGCCTCCTACAAGGTCATTAATAAAAATGTTAAAAAGAAGAGGGCCCAATACTGACCCCTGTGGTACCCCACTGCTAACCGCGACCCAGTCCGAGTGTGCTCCATTAATAACCACCCTTTGTTTCCTATCCCTGAGCCAGCTCTTAACCCACTTACACATATTTTCCCCTATCCCCATTATTCTCATTTTATGTATCAACCTTTTGTGTGGCACCGTATCAAAAGCTTTTGAAAAGTCCATATACACTACATCCACTGGGTTCCCTTGGTCCAGTCCGGAACTTACCTCTTCATAGAAGTTGATCAGATTAGTCTGACATGAACGGTCCCTAGTAAACCCGTGCTGATACTGGGTCATGAGGTTATTCCTCTTCAGATACTCCAGCATAGCATCCGTTAGAATGCCCTCCAGGATTTTACCCACAGTAGAGGTTAAGCTTACTGGCCTATAATTTCCGAGTTCAGTTTTTGTCCGCTTTTTGAATATTGGCACCACATTTGCTATACGCCAGTCCTGTGGCACAGACCCTGTTATTATGGAGTCTTTAAATATTAAAAATAATGGTCTATCAATGACTGTACTTATTTCCTGCAGTACTCGGGGGTGTATCCCATCCGGGCCCGGAGATTCGTCAATTTTAGTGATTTTTAGACGCCGCCATACTTCCTGCTGGGTTAAGCAGGTGAAATTTCTATCACTAGTCATTTTGTCTGCCATGGGATTTTCTTGTGTAAATACTGATGAAAAAAGTCATTTAGCATATTGGCTTTTTCCTCATCCTCATCCACCATTTCACCCAGACTATTTTTAAGGGGGCCAACACTATTATTTTTTAGTTTCTTACAATTTATGTAGTTAAAGAATATTTTGGGATTATTTTTACTCTCTCTGGCAATGAGTCTCTCTGTCTCAATCTTTGCTGCCTTGATTTGCTTTTTACAGAATTTATTTAATTTTCTGTATTTATTTAATGCCTCATCACTACCTACTTCCTTTAATTCTCTAAATGCTTTCTTTTTGTCACTTATTGCGCCCCTTACAGCTCTATTTAGCCATATTGGTTTCCTCCTATTTCTGGTATGTTTATTCCCATACGGTATACAGGTCCTTCTCAAATAATTAGCATATAGTGTTAAATTTCATTATTTACCATAATGTAATGATTACAATTAAACTTTCATATATTATAGATTCATTATCCACCAACTGAAATTTGTCAGGTCTTTTATTGTTTTAATACTGATGATTTTGGCATACAACTCCTGATAACCCAAAAAACCTGTCTCAATAAATTAGCATATTTCACCCATCCAATCAAATAAAAGTGTTTTTTAATAACAAACAAAAAAAACATCAAATAATAATGTTCAGTTATGCATTCAATACTTGGTCGGGAATCCTTTGGCAGAAATGACTGCTTCAATGCGTCGTGGCATGGAGGCAATCAGCCTGTGACACTGCTGAGATGTTATGGAGGCCCAGGATGCTTCAATAGCGGCCTTAAGCTCATCCAGAGTGTTGGGTCTTGCGTCTCTCAACTTTCTCTTCACAATATCCCACAGATTCTCTATGGGGTTCAGGTCAGGAGAGTTGGCAGGCCAATTGAGCACAGTAATACCATGGTCAGTAAACCATTTACCAGTGGTTTTGGCACTGTGAGCAGGTGCCAGGTCGTGCTGAAAAATGAAATCTTCATCTCCATAAAGCATTTCAGCCGATGGAAGCATGAAGTGCTCCAAAATCTCCTGATAGCTAGCTGCATTGACCCTGCCCTTGATGAAACACAGTGGACCAACACCAGCAGCTGACATGGCACCCCACACCATCACTGACTGTGGGTACTTGACACTGGACTTCAGGCATTTTGGCATTTCCTTCTCCCCAGTCTTCCTCCAGACTCTGGCACCTTGATTTCCGAATGACATGCAAAATTTGCTTTCATCAGAAAAAAGTACTTGGGACCACTTAGCAACAGTCCAGTGCTGCTTCTCTGTAGCCCATTTCGGCACCTGTAGCCCATTTCCTGCACACGCCTGTGCACGGTGGCTCTGGATGTTTCCACACCAGACTCAGTCCACTGCTTCCTCAGGTTCCCCAAGGTCTGGAATCGGTCCTTCTCCACAATCTTCCTCAGGGTCCGGTCTCCTCTTCTCGTTGTACAGCGTTTTCTGCCACATTGTTTCCTTCCAACAGACTTACCATTGAGGTGCCTTGATACAGCACTCTGGGAACAGCCTATTTGTTGAGAAATTTCTTTCTGGGTCTTACCCTCTTGCTTGAGGGTGTCAATGATGGCCTTCTTGACATCTGTCAGGTCGCTAGTCTTACCCATGATGGGGTTTTGAGTAATGAACCAGGCAGGGAGTTTATAAAAGCCTCAGGTATCTTTTGCATGTGTTTAGAGTTAATTAGTTGATTCAGAAGATTAGGGTAATAGGTCGTTTAGGGTACCGTCACACAGTGCAATTTAGATCGCTACGACGGCACGATTTGTGACGTTCGAGCGATATAGGTACGATATCGCAGCGTGTGACACGCTCCTGCGATCAGGGACCCCGCTGTGAATCGTACGTCGTAGCACATCGTTTGAAACTTTCTTTCGTCGTCTAGTGTCCCGCTGTGGCGGCATGATCGCATGGTGTGACAAAGGTGTGCACGATATTGTATACGATGTAAAGGGCGGAGGAGGGCGGAGGAGCTGGCTACGTAGGAGCGCTGAATTCTCCACCTCCCGTGTGCTGATTGGGCGGTACAATACTGTGCGCTCATTCGACAAAGGACTATTGTTCCCAGCGGATAAAACCGGAGCTCTCGAGCGCGCTATTCATTTCTCTCTGTAGCACGTGCTGTGAACAGAACTCCTAAATTCGCTGGATTCCCTGGACTTTTAACTACTAGACTTTTACCGCAAAAGGTATGTATAACGCTACAGCGTAGCATATGTTGCGCTTCAACGGGGATAAACGCTGGAGTGTGGTTGATTGTTCCTTTGAGTATGGTAGGCCTGAGAACCTCAGGTACACAGCTGTTGCGTGGCCCAATTAATTAATCCTTTTACAGATCGAGATGGTTGACTGCCCCATTTAATACCAGTAGTAACATATATAGTTATTAGATCAATGGTCAGAACATTGTTTTGTAAGCACGTGTATTTATTGTACGTTTGTTTTCTTTTTAGGAACTATGCTCACTTCCGATGAGAGTTCTGTTGTTGCTGCTGCCCTGGTGTTTGAGGCAGCACGTCTCCAAGAGGAGAGACGTCCTAAACGAAAACGTCGCATGTGGACCCGGAGCTGGCTGCAGAAAAGATCCACATTGTCACACATGGGTCTCATAAGAGAGTTACGTGACAATAACCCTCAAGATTTCCGAAACTACCTTCGGATGTCCGAGGAATCCTTCAAAATAATACTGTCTGCTGTTACGCCACTCATACAAAGGTGTGATACGCCGATGCGTGCAGCCGTGCCCGTGGAGGAAAGGTTGGCGGTGACACTGCGCTTCCTGGCAACAGGAAGGTCTCTTCAGGATTTGCAGTTTTCCGCAGCTGTTTCCAGACCTTTCCTGAGCGTTGTGATTCCGGAGACATGCGAGGCCATTGTGCAGAGCTTAAGGCATTATATGGAGGTACTACAATTTTTTTTTGGCTGCTGTGTTATGTCGATATATTATACTAGCTATTGAACCAGTTCTACGCCCTGATGGCGAGCATTTCTATAGGTATATGTTCTACATCCTATCATGTGCTGCTCCCATCCTGCGCCCCCATTCAGACATGTGCTGCTGTGATCCTGCGCCTCCATTCTGACATGTGCTGCTACCATTTTGCGTCTCCATTCTGATATGTGCTGCTCCAACCCTGCGCCACCCTTTTTTATTTGCTGCTCCCAACGTAATTTTATTGATTCTATTATTTAGATATATTGTTTAGCACCCCCTCTGAGTGACCGAAGCCATCTGTAAAAAAAATGGCTGCCTGCATACTCTGTGTTGTTGACTTTGTTATACTAATCCATACTGCGCCTCAATCGCTGTAGGATGTCCACATGAGAGTGTATGTGCATAATATATTTGACCAAATTTGTACATGTTTCCTTCTCATCTTGCAGTTTCCCAAGACGGCGGATGACTGGAAGAGGATTGGTTCCGATTTTGATGAGCTGTGGCAGTTTCCAAACTGCGGTGGTGCATTAGATGGAAAGCATGTGCGCATCACGCAACCAGCCAACTCTGGATCATTTTTTTTCAACTACAAAGGATATTTCAGTGTGATCCTCATGGCCCTTGTCAATGCAAACTATGAGTTTGTCGATGTGGATGTTGGCATGAATGGTCGAGTCTCCGACGGTGGTGTTTTTGAACACACTTCATTTGGGGAAAGCTTGAGGAACAATGAACTGCTGTTGCCAGTAAATGAAGACACAAAAGCAAACCTAAATTTTGTCTTCATCGCTGATGAAGCTTTCCCTCTTCATCCACATTTGCTGAAGCCATTTGCACAGAGAACACTCACACCGGAGCGCAGAATCTTTAATTACCGGTTGTCGAGGGCCCGTCGTGTGGTTGAAAATGCCTTTGGGATAATGGCAAATCGGTTTAGAGTGTTCCACACAGCTATCAACTTGAAGCTGCCGTCTATAGACATTGTGGTTTTGGCATGCTGTGTGCTCCATAATTTCCTGAGACGTCATGATACGAACTCCTATTCTCCTCCTTCGTTTATTGATGCAGTGGACGCACGAACCGGAGATATTGTGCCCGGGGAATGGCGTACACAACCTGAAAATTTTACAGCTCTTCAAGCTCTTGGATCTGGCAGACAGGCAGACGATGCAAGGGACTGTCGCGAAAAATACTGTCAGTACTTTAATGGTTCTGGAGCTGTACCGTGGCAGGATCGCGCCGTATAACATAAAAATTTGTTTTTTTGCTTTGCTGTCATATAAACCTCGCTAAATAACTTTAAATGTGATGCCTATACAATGTTGCTGTTAACCCTTATAGCTTGGTAAACATTAAAGAAAGAATGCGAAGATTTTTGTTTTTTTTTGTAACACTTCTTGGTTTTAAATTATTTTACAACAAAATATAACATAACCCCCCCACCAAAAAAAATATTATCTCCTGCCCAAGAGGTGTCGCAGCGTCACGCCCTGCTGCTCCACTTGACTCTGGAGGAGCGCTGCTGTCTGCTGCAGGAGCGCTGCTGTCCGCTCCAGTCGCAATTGTCTCGCCAGGAGCTCTCTTACGGTGGCCGTTTCTGTGGATAGAAGATGTTGGAGAACCAACGTTGATTCCTCTGAAAATACATCTCGACCTCTGGGGCAGGACCTAATTTTCTGTGTTGTAAATTTCTATTTGGTCTGGCACCACAGGGCGATGTAAATTTTAATATATTTTACAGTTTTGGTTGTCTATGGTGACATCCAGCAGAAAACCACTCGCATTATCTTGATACTTACGGAGAAGGGACGCCGGTTCCTCATTGCCAGAACCAGAGCTGCTAATGTCCCATCCCAGCGATCTGGCCACTGCTGCAGCACCTAAAAGCAAATAATAACAGATCTGGTTAACTATGGAACACGCCGTTGGGAAGCGCTCGCAGTTTTGGTCACTTACGTATGTTAGCTTCTGGGGAGAATGCCGCCGACCCGGGGGAGGAAGAGGAGTGTCGAAAGGGAGGTGTTGAGGGTGGTGTAGGGGTGCGAGGCCGTCTGCTCTCTGGTGGTGGCGTGGTAGGCCGCTGGGTCATTACTGCGTCTGTAATGTATTCAAATATTTCCGCTACCCTCTTATGTCCCGTATGCAGTTGAAAAATTGTAATCTATGATTGTTAACTTACGTGACGTCACGGACTGTGGGCTCCCGCTGGTGCTGGATGCTGTGGTGCTGCTGGCAATGGCAGGTACCTGTTGCTGCCGCTGTCTCTCTACACAGAAAGTTTACAAACGCAATCTTTAAAAACACATGTAGAGTGCTGCAGATCAAAGCTAACAATATACTGAAACATAAAATTTATATCACACTTCACAGGGGTGCGAGGGTGCATGGTCGCAACAGATGGTGGAGGTGTGGTAGGCCGCTGGGTCATTACTGCGTCTGTAATGTCTTCAAATATTTCAGGTACCCTGTTATGTCCCGTGTGATGTTAAAAAAAATGCAATAAATGATTGTGAACTTACGTGATGTCCCGGACTGTGGACTCCCACTGGTGCCTGAAGATGGGGTACTGGTGGCAATGGTGTGTCTGACTTGCCGCCGCTGTCTCTCTACACCTAAAGTAAAGAATCACAATGTTTACACACAAATGTTGAGTGCTGCAGAGCAAAGCTAGTACTAGTACTTGCCTCGCCTTGCCTCCGCACGCAACTCCGCAAACATTTGTGGCGTTTTATAGCGGAGGTCAGCCCATTTTTTACGCAGCTGAAGCTGACTGCGGCAGACACCAAACCTCCTTTCCATCATTCTTGTTATTTGTCCAAGCACTTCTCGCTTGTGGATGTGTGGGTGGGCAGGGCGGCTCTCCAGACCCTCGTAATCCATGGCATCCATCTGGGAAATAAAAAAAAGGAGTTCTGGCTGCCCCAGAGGAGCAGAATGCATTCTCGCCGCCATTTTAGATGGAATGACCCTGAAGAGCAACGCCCAGAGGAGGAGCTGCGCTCCGCCGTCCTGCCGCGCCATTGGCATCGCAATAGCGTTGCCGTTTATGAACAGCGTCACATTTGTGACGACTGAGCGTTAAGAAAGGAACGCACATAGTAAATGCCGTTCGAAGTATCGTTATATAACGCCGGAGCGGCACGTTAAGTACGCTCGTGGTCTATGACGGCGTGATGACGTTACAGCGTTCCTGCGTGCCTGCCCTAGCTTGTTTTTGTCCCCTGACATCGTGATAATGGCTGCCAGTCGCCGTGGTCCACCTATGGGCATCCCAGAGCTCAAGTTCCTTATTGGAACAATGGATAGGATGCAGTATGAAACCACAGGGATGGTGCTGCACCGCAACCAGCACAAGGAGGAAGTTGTCCGTGTGGTGTCTGAGGGCCTCAGGAAGCGGTTTGGGATAACTCGGACCAAGGCCCAGATTGTTAAAAAATGGGGCGATCTCAAGTCGAAAAGCCCAGAGCGCCTGCAGGAGCTTCGCCAGGAGATTAGCAGAGGTTAGTACTCAGGTACCCAAAAGTATGTTGGACAGCTATGGGACAGTTTGAATGTTGCAGAGCCACTATGTGCCACAGCTATGGGACAGTTTGAATGTTGCAGAGCCACTATGTGCCACTGCTATGGGACAGTTGGAATGTTGCAGAGCCACTATGTGCCACTGCTATGGGACAGTTGGAATGTTGCAGAGCCACTATGTGCCACTGCTATGGGACAGTTGGAATGTTGCAGAGCCACTATGTGCCACTGCTATGGGACAGTTTGAATGTTGCAGAGCCACTATGTGCCACTGCTATGGGACAGTTTCTACGTTGCAGAGCCACTATGTGCCACTGCTATGGGACAGTTTCTACGTTGCAGAGCCACTATGTGCCACTGCTATGGGACAGTTTGAATGTTGCAGAGCCACTATGTGCCACTGCTATGGGACAGTTTGAACGTTGCAGAGCCACTATGTGCCACAGCTATGGGACAGTTTGAATGTTGCAGAGCCACTATGTGCCACTGCTATGGGACAGTTTGAATGTTGCAGAGCCACTATGTGCCACTGCTATGGGACAGTTGGAATGTTGCAGAGCCACTATGTGCCACTGCTATGGGACAGTTTGAATGTTGCAGAGCCACTATGTGCCACTGCTATGGGACAGTTTGAATGTTGCAGAGCCACTATGTGCCACTGCTATGGGACAGTTTCTACGTTGCAGAGCCACTATGTGCCACTGCTATGGGACAGTTTCTACGTTGCAGAGCCACTATGTGCCACTGCTATGGGACAGTTTGAATGTTGCAGAGCCACTATGTGCCACTGCTATGGGACAGTTTGAACGTTGCAGAGCCACTATGTGCCACAGCTATGGGACAGTTTGAATGTTGCAGAGCCACTATGTGCCACTGCTATGGGACAGTTGGAATGTTGCAGAGCCACTATGTGCCACTGCTATGGGACAGTTTGAATGTTGCAGAGCCACTATGTGCCACTGCTATGGGACAGTTTCTACGTTGCAGAGCCACTATGTGCCACTGCTATGGGACAGTTTCTACGTTGCAGAGCCACTATGTGCCACTGCTATGGGACAGTTTGAATGTTGCAGAGCCACTATGTGCCACTGCTATGGGACAGTTTGAACGTTGCAGAGCCACTATGTGACACAGCTATGGGACAGTTTCTACGTTGCAGAGCCACTATGTGCCACTGCTATGGGACAGTTTGAACGTTGCAGAGCCACTATGTGACACAGCTATGGGACAGTTTCTACGTTGCAGAGCCACTATGTGCCACTGCTATGGGACAGTTTGAATGTTGCAGAGCCACTATGTGCCACTGCTATGGGACAGTTTGAACGTTGCAGAGCCACTATGTGCCACTGCTATGGGACAGTTTGAATGTTGCAGAGCCACTATGTGCCACAGCTATGGGACAGTATGAACGGTGAGAAGTACTATGTGGCACAGCTAACTGCTGACCGAACTTTTTTTTTCCTTCACAGAGGCAAAGAGACAGCGCCGCCGTAGACACGAGGCATCACACACCGCCTCTGAAGTCCCAGAGCCCTCCGGGTCAAAGACAACTGATCCTAGTAGGTTCCCACAATAATGTGATTTGGGTTTGGTTGCAGGTCCCCTCCTCCCCCCCCCCGGCAGCCAGTGTTGCCATATATGCTGACAGACCTTTTTTTTTTTTTTTTCCCTTCACAGAGGCAAAGACACAGCACCACCGCCGCCACGAGGCATCCCGCCCAGCCTCTTCTGGCTCTGTGCCCTCCGGGTCCACTCCTCCAGATCCTAGTAGGTTCCCACAAAAATGTTATTTGGATTTTGTTTCTGGTCCCCTTCCCCCCCCCGGCAGCCAGTGTGGCCATATATGCTAACAGACCTTTTTCAAAAATTTTTTTTTTTTTTTTTTTTTTCTTCACAGAGGCAAAAACACAGCACCGCCGCCGCCACGAGGCATCCCGCCCAGCCTCTTCTGGCTCTGTGCCCTCAGGGTCCAATGTCCCGGAGCCCTCCGGGTCAACTCCTCCAGATCCTAGTAGGTTCCCACAAAAATGTTATTTGGATTTTGTTTCTTGTTCCCTTTCCCCCCCCCGGCAGCCAGTGTGGCCATATATGCTAACAGACCTTTTTCAAAAAATTTTTTTTTTTTTTTTTTTCTTCACAGAGGCAAAGACACAGCACCGCCGCCGCCACGAGGCATCCCGCCCAGCCTCTTCTGGCTCTGTGCCCTCAGGGTCCAATGTCCCGGAGCCCTCCGGGTCAACTCCTCCAGATCCTAGTAGGTTCCCACAAAAATGTTATTTGGATTTTGTTTCTGGTCCCCTTCCCCCCCCCGGCAGCCAGTGTGGCCATATATGCTAACAGACCTTTTTCAAAAATTTTTTTTTTTTTTTTTTTCTTCACAGAGGCAAAGACACAGCACCGCCGCCGCCACGAGGCATCCCGCCCAGCCTCTTCTGGCTCTGTGCCCTCAGGGTCCAATGTCCCGGAGCCCTCCGGGTCAACTCCTCCAGATCCTAGTAGGTTCCCACAAAAATGTTATTTGGATTTTGTTTCTGGTCCCCTTCCCCCCCCCGGCAGCCAGTGTGGCCATATATGCTAACAGACCTTTTTCAAAAATTTTTTTTTTTTTTTTTTTCTTCACAGAGGCAAAGACACAGCACCGCCGCCGCCACGAGGCATCCCGCCCAGCCTCTTCTGGCTCTGTGCCCTCAGGGTCCAATGTCCCGGAGCCCTCCGGGTCAACTCCTCCAGATCCTAGTAGGTTCCCACAATTAATGTGATTTGGATTAAGTTGCAGGTCCCCTCTTAACACCCCCCCCTCCCCCGGCAGCCACTGTTGCCATATATGCTGACAGACCTTGTTTTTTTTTTTTCCTTCACAGAGGCAAAGAGACAGCGCCGCCGCCGACAGCACGAGGCATTCAACAGCGACTCAGATCCAGAAGTGCCCTCCGTGCCTCAACATTCTAGTAGGTTCCCACAATTTAGTTTGTTTGGATTTTGTTGCAGGCCCACTCTTTCACCCCCAACCCAAACAACCACCCTCCACCCCCCCCCCCCCCCCCCCCCCCCCCCCCCCTTTGCTTATTTTTTTTCTTTTTTTTCAGTCACAGAAGCAAAGACACATCGGGAGACTACAGTGTTATTAATGTTATGTTTTTTGACCCACAGCTCTCGTCACTGTCAACAAAGAGGATATTGAAGCCGGCATAGACAAGTTACTCCACACTATGGCACATATTCAGGAGCAGCACAATGTGGCAATGGAGGAGCTGCAGAAGCTGCGGGACATGTGCCAGCAGTTGTAGGCGGGCCAATAATCCATTTTTTGTTGTTCCAATTAAAAGATTTAGTTAAACTTTCATTCGATTTTTTTTTTTTAGTTAACTGTACATGAATTTGTTACGTTAATTTGTTCCCTCATACAGTGCTGTGATTGAGACACACCAATGAAAAAGTAGTGATAGAATGTATAATAAAAGCTTTTATTTCAAACATTATTTTAACAAGACAAAAAAAAAAAAGGGATGTAAAAGTAGTTAGGAAATCACAAATTATGATACGACGATTGTTCCGGCTGAAAATTTTGGTGCCTGATGGGCGAAGCCATATGAAAAGGTATTGGTGTGTAGGAGTTATTAGGGGGTGGCTGGCCGAAGTGGGAAACGTGAGGATTGTGTCGCATCGATGTCTGACCCTGTGACCAACCATTGAAATTTGATGGCTCTGTCCGCTGTATTGGCCGGGAAGAGACCAAACAAGTGTTCTTGTCCAAATCGCCATCAGTACCCTTGTTTACTGCTTCCAGAATCAGACGCTCTGCTAGTATTCTTTGGTTGTCGTCCATTTTTGCCAGTTTGTCAACCACATAGTGTCCAAACCCCTCTAACGCAGGGCTAACATTTCTTGTCAACACCTTCTTTGCCAGGCTCAATAGTTCATTTGAGGCGTCTGAGGTGGCTTTCCGTTTTCTTTGAACTTGCCTCGATTGACTCCTGGCAGGTGCAGCCTCCACTAGATCTGTTGTTGTGCAGTCCTGTGAACAGTCAAGTGTACTCTCCTGCGCACTGTCATCCTGGGGGGGGGAAAAAAAAAAAAAGTTATGAACCCGGCAACAAAAAGTAGTACCACCATAACCGCATCCAAACTATATATTCGTAGTAGGTAACAAAAAGATTATAATATATTTGATGCTTAGTAATATTCTTTAACCCTCCCTTTTATTGAATACTTTGAACTACACTGTTCTGACTGCTATGGGAACCTGACCAATATTTAATAGTCTAAATAGTCTCAACAAGAGTACATCGGCAGCTTGACGCGATACTATTTTCTATATTGCTTCGATGGTATGGTTTACATATATCTCCATTTCATACATATTACGTTCCCCTTATAATTCTTGACTGCAACAGGGTTACTTATGTGTACATGTTTTTGTAACAACTTTAAACTGATGTGATAATCAGAAGTATAAAACCTAAAATGCAGAGAAAAATTATGTAATTATAGGACACATTGGTGAACTTTCGTCCAAAGAGCTACTTACTTGTTGCCCTTGTGACTCCTGCTCGGCGTGGTTCTCCGAAACTATTGGTTCCACAGGTGCCAACAATCGAAGACACGTTGAAGCCCGTGGCACCTCTTGGTCCCTCAGAAAATTAAGATGCTCAAAATACCACAGTTTTGGCACATAAACTTCATCAGTGGAAGCTCCGGACCTTGTAGTCTGAAGAACCTTGTTCAGCTCCTTCCTCCAGACCGTGCGGAGCGCCTGGATTTTCTTTTTAATAACTGCTTCGTTAGCTTCCTCATCTGGTGCCTGACGATTGTAAAGCTCAATGAGCTGTAAGTAACCCTCCCTCCTCTTTTCCCTGTTACAATACTCAGGAGATTTTATTTTCCAGAGGCAGGGAAAAGACTGATAAATCTCGATGAAATCCCGGATGAACTCCACACGATTTGACATCTAAAAAGTAATTAAAAAAAAAAATTACATGGTTGACAAAGCGTCCTATTAACAATACTTTTGCCAGTGTGCCAAACGCTTAACAACAGCAGCCACACAAAGCGCTCATGCCTACCATCGCTTCTTCCATCTGCCGCGCCTATAGTCCACCATAACCCAAAACAGTGTACCGCCCGCTTCCCTACAGCAGCCACACAAAGCGCTCATGGTGACCATACATTGTACCATCTGCCACGCTGTAGCGCAACAGACACAACCGGTCATAAGCAGTCACAACAGCGTACCATCCGCATCGCTTCAGCGGTGGAACGAAGCGGTCATGCCGAACAAACTGAGTTCCATCTACCACGCTGTAGCCCACCAGTCACGACCAGTCACGACCAGTCACAACAGCGTACCATCCGCATCGCTTCTTCAATCTGCCGCGCCTATAGTCCACCATAACCCAAAACAGTGTACCGCCCGCTTCCCTACAGCAGCCACACAAAGCGCTCATGGTGACCATACATTGTACCATCTGCCACGCTGTAGCGCAACAGACACAACCGGTCATAAGCAGTCACAACAGCGTACCATCCGCATCGCTTCAGCGGTGGAACGAAGCGGTCATGCCGAACAAACTGAGTTCCATCTACCACGCTGTAGCCCACCAGTCACGACCAGTCACGACCAGTCACAACAGCGTACCATCCGCATCGCTTCTTCAATCTGCCGCGCCTATAGTCCACCATAACCCAAAACAGTGTACCGCCCGCTTCCCTACAGCAGCCACACAAAGCGCTCATGGTGACCATACATTGTACCATCTGCCACGCTGTAGCGCAACAGACACAACCGGTCATAAGCAGTCACAACAGCGTACCATCCGCATCGCTTCAGCGGTGGAACGAAGCGGTCATGCCGAACAAACTGAGTTCCATCTACCACGCTGTAGCCCACCAGTCACGACCAGTCACGACCAGTCACAACAGCGTACCATCCGCATCGCTTCTTCAATCTGCCGCGCCTATAGTCCACCATAACCCAAAACAGTGTACCGCCCGCTTCCCTACAGCAGCCACACAAAGCGCTCATGGTGACCATACATTGTACCATCTGCCACGCTGTAGCGCAACAGACACAACCGGTCATAAGCAGTCACAACAGCGTACCATCCGCATCGCTTCAGCGGTGGAACGAAGCGGTCATGCCGAACAAACTGTGTTCCATCTACCACGCTGTAGCCCACCAGTCACGACCAGTCACAACAGCGTACCATCCGCATCGCTTCTTCCATCTGCCGCGCCTATAGTCCACCATAACCCAAAACAGTGTACCGCCCGCTTCCCTACAGCAGCCACACAAAGCGCTCATGGTGACCATACATTGTACCATCTGCCACGCTGTAGCGCAACAGACACAACCGGTCATAAGCAGTCACAACAGCGTACCATCCGCATCGCTTCAGCGGTGGAACGAAGCGGTCATGCCGAACAAACTGAGTTCCATCTACCACGCTGTAGCCCACCAGTCACGACCAGTCACGACCAGTCACAACAGCGTACCATCCGCATCGCTTCTTCAATCTGCCGCGCCTATAGTCCACCATAACCCAAAACAGTGTACCGCCCGCTTCCCTACAGCAGCCACACAAAGCGCTCATGGTGACCATACATTGTACCATCTGCCACGCTGTAGCGCAACAGACACAACCGGTCATAAGCAGTCACAACAGCGTACCATCCGCATCGCTTCAGCGGTGGAACGAAGCGGTCATGCCGAACAAACTGAGTTCCATCTACCACGCTGTAGCCCACCAGTCACAACCAAGCACAACAGCGTACCATCTGCCACATTGTAGCCCTCCAGTCACAACAGTGTACCATCCACTTCGCTTCAGTGGTGGAACGAAGCACTCATGCCGTCCATACAGCGTTCCATCCACCACGCCCAAGCGGTTTACATACCTCGAAGCAGCGGTGCAAAGCGTGGTATATTCAGCGAGGTACAAAATTCCGATGTCCAGGTCCACCAAGTGTCCAAGTACGAAGTGAAGAAAGGAAATTTTGAAAGCAGTGAAGTGGCATTGGGAACAATAGCGCTCAGGTGACAAATTTTCCAACCAATTGTGTGCACAGAACCTTTGGCCTATCACCACACTAACTAGTGGCACAACACGCCCCTTGTGAACAACGTCACGCACAGATTATGCAAAATTTGCTCTGAATCGTCGTGTGTGACACGACCGTACGACTGTCCCATACGACTTCTACATCGCAAATACGTCATGAATTTATCGCTTCAGCGTCGTGCATCGTGTAGTGTGACCGCAGTCTACGATGTTTGAAACGATAATTAAGCGACGATGCAACGTCACAAATCGTGCCGTCGTAGCGATCTAAATTGCACTGTGTGACGGTACCTTTAGAGAACCTTTTCTTGATATGCTAATTTATTGAGACAGGTTTTTTGGGTTATCAGGAGTTGTATGCCAAAATCATCAGTATTAAAACAATAAAAGACGTGACAAATTTCAGTTGGTGGATAATGAATCTATAATATATGAAAGTTTAATTGTAATCATTACATTATGGTAAATAATGAAATTTAACACTATATGCTAATTTTTTGAGAAGGACCTGTATACTGTCCACAGGTCCTATCCAGGATGCTAATAAATGTCTCCACCTTATGTAGGGAGCTATGAGGGCCATCATACTGTGTGTGGGGTGAAGCGGAGGTAAAACGTTTGGGGAGGCTGTGGGGAGCATCATACAGTGTGTGGGGTGCTGTGATGGTATAATGTTTGGGGAGGCTGTGGGGAGCATCATACAGTGTGTGGGGTGCTGTGATGGTATAATGTTTGGGGAGGCTGTGGGAAGCATCATACTGTGTGTGGGGTGAGGATATACTGTTTGGGGAGGCTGTAGGGCCATCTTACTGTGTGTGGGGTGATGTGATGGTATACTGTTTGGGGAGGATGTGGGGAACATCTTACTGTATGTGGGGTAATGTGATGGTATACTGTTTGAGGAGGCTGTGGGGGCCATCTTATTGGGTGTGGGGTGATGTGGTGGTACACTGTTTGGGGAGGCTGTGGGGAGCTTCATATTGTGTGTGTGGTGCTGTGATGGTATACTGTTTGGGGAGGCTGTGGGAAGCATCATACTGTGTATGGGGTGAGGTGGTGGTATACTGTTTGAGGAGGCTGTGGGGCCTATCTTATTGTGTGTGGGGTGATGTGGTGGTATACTGTTTGGGGAGCATCATACTGTGTGTGGGGTGAGGTGGTGATATACTGTTTGGGGAGGCTGTGGAGAACATCATATTGTGTGTGGGGTGAGGTGGTGATATACTGTTTAGGGAGGCTGTGGGGAGCATCATACTGTGTGTGGGGTGCTGCGATGGTATACTGTTTGCGGAGGCTGTGGGAAGCATCATACTATGTGTGGGGTGAGGTGGTGATATATTGTTTAGGGAGGCTGTGGGGAGCATCATACTGTGTGTGTGGGGTGCTGTGATGGTATACAGTTGGGGGAGGCTGTGGGGAGCATCATACTGTATGTGGGGTGCTGTGATGGTATACTGTTTGGGGAGGCTGTGGGGAGCATCATACTGTGTGTGGGGTGATGTGGTGATATACTGTTTGAGGAGGCTGTGGGGGCCATCTTATTGTGTGTGGAGTGCTGTGATGGTATACTGTTTGGGGAGGCTGCGGGGAGCATCATACTGTGTGTGGGGTGCTGTGATGGTATACTGTTTGGGGAGGCTGTGGGGAGCATCATACTGTATGTAGGGTGCTGTGATGGTATACTGTTTGGGGAGGCTGTGGGAAGCATCATTCTGTGTGTGGGGTGAGGTGGTGATATAATGTTTAGGGAGGCTGTGGGGAGCATCATACTGTGTGTGGGGTACTGTGATGGTATACTGTTTGGGGAGGCTGTGGGGAGCATCATACTGTGTGTGGGGTGATGTGGTGATATACTGTTGGAGGAGGCTGTGGGGCCATCTTACTGTGTGTGGAGTGCTGTGATGGTATACTGTTTGGGGAGGCTGTAGGAAACATCATACTGTGTGTGGGATGAGGCGGTGGTATACTGTTTGGGGAGGCTGTGGGGACCATCATTCTGTGTGTGAGTAGACGCTTTGAGGGTCATTATACTGTGTGGTGGGCAGTGTAGGGTATCATATACTTTGTGTGTGGGTGGGCAAACTATGGGGGTCATAATACTGTGTGTGGGGAGACTATGGGCATCATAATGTGTGTTTGTGTGGGGGGTTGCTTATTAAGATACATCTATATTTATTATATATACTTTATGCTGAATAACAGGAGCAGTATGAATGATAAACTTTATAAAGAGCAGTAAATTATATAGTTTTGATTAGCTTCTAGTGATAAGAATACAGGTTACAATGCGCCCTATTGTCACAGGTAGGTAATGCACTTAATTTTGCTCAACATTAAGTGATAAAAAACGATAAAGAATAATAATATTGAGTATAATTAGGTGCAGCCTCTTCGTTCGGCCATCAACAACAATCACAGTCTCTCATGTGACTCCTTAGGAAAATTGATTGCCCCCCCCCAGGCTGGCTCTAGAGTAATGCAGTAAATGGAAAGCAGGGAGCCTTGTTCATTTTTGAAAGGTATGAAGAAGGATTCTCAGTTGTTTGATTTGTTTACGATCAACATTGCGTGCAGCAGCCACCACAGCCTCCAGACACTGTTCCGAGAGGTGGACTGTTTTCCCTCCCTGCAGATCTCACATTTTATGAGGGACCACAGGTTTTCTTTGGGGTTCAGATCAGGTGAACAAGGGGCCATGTCATTTTTTCTTCTTTGAGACCTTTACTGGCCAGCCACGCTGTGGAGTAGTTGGAGGCATGTGATGGAGCATTGTCCTGCATGAAAATCATGTTTTTCTTCCTTCGTCCTGTACCACTGCTTGAAGAAGTTGTCTTCCAGAAACTGGCAGTAGGTCTAGGAGTTGAGCTTCACTCCATCCTCAACCCGAAAAGGTCCCACAAGTTCATATTTGATGATACCAGCCCATACCAGTACCCCACCTCCACCTTGCTGGTGTCTGAGTCGGAGAGGAGCTCTCTGCCCTTTACTGATCTAGCCTCTGGCCCATCCATCCGGCCCATCAAGAGTCACTCTCATTTCATCAGTCCATAAAACCTTTGAAAAGTCAGTCTTAAGATATTTCTTGGCCCAGTCTTGACGTTTTATCTCATGTTTCTTGTTCACAGGTGGTCGTTTTTCAGCCTTCCTTACCTTGGCCATGTCCTTGAGTATCGCACACCTTGTGCTTTTTGTTACTGCAGTAATGTTGCAGCTCTGAAATATGGCAAAACTGGTGGCAAATGGCATCTTGGCAGCTTCACGCTTGATATACCTCAATTCATGGGCAGTTATTTTGCGCTTTTGCCCAACACGCTTCTTGCGACCCTGTTGGCTATTTGCCATGAAAAGCTTGATTGTTACGCTTCAAAAGTTTGGCAATTTCAAGTCTGCTGCATCCCTCTGCTAGACATCTCACAATTTTGGACTTTTCAGAGCCCACCAAATCTCTCTTCTGACCCATTTTGCCAAAGGAAAGGAAGTTGCCTAATAATTAAGCACACCTTATATAAGGATTTGACGTCATTAGACAACACCCCTCCTCATTACAGAGATGCACATCACCTAATTTACTTAATTGGTAGTTGGCTCTCAAGCCTAAACAGCTTGGAGTAGGACAACATGTATAAAAAATATCATGTGATCAAAATACAACTTGCCTAATAATTCTGCACACAGTGTATGTCTCACTTTTACATTGCAAGCCACTTTACAACTGTTAATGATGATGACTGTGGTACCACTTGTAGAGGACACCATGATGATGATCGTACGTTAGATTGGATGCTGAAGTGTGATGCCACCCTAATCTGAGAAGTAGTGGCGTTATATGAAAAATCTCCAAGGAGCCCACAAGTACCACGGGTCTTTAATAGCCTTGGTCTTCTGATATTGCCAAAGGAACCTTTTGAAGCCCCTTAAGCTTCAGGGCACAGGCGCCACTACAAATTTTGCACCAACTATAGTTACACCCAGGGCCGCACTGGGACAAAAAAGCAGCCCTGCCACACAAACCCTATCGGCCCCGATCAGTCAATTTTGCTATTGTTGGTCGCCCCGTCACTACTCTTTTAAATGGAACCTGTCTGCAGGATTGTGCACAGTTACCTACAAACAGTGTCAGGTTGGCGCCGTTATAATGATTACAATGATACCTTGGTTGATGAAATCTGTCTTGTGGTTCTTGTTTAATCTCTATTTTCAGTTTTCAGTCAATGAGATACTCCTGCAGCCTGCGGCCACCACGCTTTGGATGTGCACACTGGCCAACCGTGCTTCAAATGTGTAGATGGACTCACAGCGATTCAGATTACACCAATTACAGATTGGCCGACTGCGCTGCAGATGTGCTCAGAATCATCTGTAATAGGTCAGTATCTGATCGATAAGTGCACATAGGCAGCCATTGTTCCGGGCTGCTGAGAACGGTGAGCTTTTGTGAAAAGCAAGAGATCATTTCATCTAATGAACGAGTGTTTTGTACATTCTTCGGGCGATTGGCGGTTTTGTTTGACGACAAGATTATCAGAAAACGTGCATCCCTGAGAACACTCATACACTATAATCGTGCATTGTAAATAGACCTAAAGGCACGGACTCTGGTCAACGATGGTGATGGTAGGACACCATGGAGCCACTAGAAGGTTAATTGCCAGCACAGGGAATATTCATTTGTAACCTGTGGTTGGTCAGAATATGCAGTTATCATGACACTTAGCACAGTAGTAGTTTATAGTGGTACTTAGTCCCTGGTAGTACTTGGCAGCATCTACCCTGCCAGGCTCTCAATCTTAGGCTGGTTTCACATTTGCGTTTTTTTTGCGTTTTTGCGCAAAAAAAAGCATGCGTTTTTTCCCTATTCTTAACATTAAAAACGCATGCGTTTTTTTGCATGCGTTTTGACAACGCATGCGTTTTTTCTCTGCATGCGTTGTGTTGCAGAAATGCAACATGTAGTAATTTTAGCGGTGTTTTTTTGCCGCAAAAAAAAAACGTATTGATGTCTATGTAAACGTATGCCTTTTTAAGCACATGCGTTTGCATGTGTTTTTAAACGCATGCATTTTTATAGAAAAACACAAGAATACACACTGAAAAGCCACACCCCAACCCTAACCCTAGGGATCCTAACCCTAACCCTAAGGGTTAGGATCCCTAGGGTTAGGGTTAGGATCCCTAGGGTTAGGGTTAGGATCCCTAGGGTTAGGGTCCCTAGGGTTAGGGTCCCTAGGGTTAGGGTTAGAATGCCTAGGGTTAGGGCTAGGGTTGGGGTTAGAGTATGTGTTAAGGTTAGAGTTTGTGTTAGGGTTAGAGTTTGTGTTAGCGTTTGTGTTAGAGTTTCTGTTAGGGTTAGAGTTTGGGTTTTAGGGTTAGAGTTTGTGTTAGGCTACTTTCACACTAGCGTTAACTGCAATACGTTAAAATGCGTCGTTTTGCAGAAAAAACGCATCCAGCAAAATATTTTGCTGGATGCGTTTTTTCCCCATAGACTTGTATTGGCGACGCATTGCGACGGATTTGCATACGTCGGTATACGTCTTTCGACGGAAGCGTCGAAATTAGGCGACACGTCGTCTGGAAAAACGTAGATTGCAACGTTTTTTGGCTCCGACAAAAAAACGTGTCTCGGCGCATCCATCGGCATGCGTCTTTGGCTACAATGAAAGTCTATGAGCGACGGATGCGTCGAGACACGTCGTACGACGCAATGCAGCGCTGCAATACGTTTTTTTCTACTGAGCATGCTCAGAAACAGGATTTTTTTAGCTAATTGGCCAGACATCCCCAAATAGACGGATCCGTCGAAATGCTGTATGCGTTGCATACATTTTGCACTTTTTTGACGCATCCGTTTTTTTGGCAAAAAGACGTTTTTGTGACGGTTTGCAGTTAACGCTAGTGTGAAAGTAGCCTTAGGGTTAGAGTTTGTGTTAGAGTTTGTGTGAGGGTTAGAGTTTGTGTTTTAGGGTTAGGATCCCTAGGGTTACTAGGGATCCTAACCCTAGGTATTTCTGTTTATAGTGGGTTTTCTAGTTGATTTTGATGATTGGCAGCTGTCACACACTTCTCATCATGCGTTTCAAAAACGCAAACGAAGGAAAAAACGCATGTAAACGCGTCAAAACGCCGCGTTTGTGTTAAAACATGCAAAAACGCATGCGCCTAAAAAACGCAGCGTTTAAACGCGTTTTTTCACCAAATGCGTTTGCGTTTAAAATGCTGCGTTTTTAAACGCAAATGTGAAACCAGCCTTAGTAGGTTTCTGACTCTACACAACATGACCCTCAGCACAGTAGTAGTTTATAGTGGTACTTAGTCCCTGGTAGTATTTGGCAGCATCTACCCTGCCAGGCTCTCAATCTTAGTAGGTTTCTGACTCTACACAACACGGCAATCAGCAGCTTCTGCCCTGCTTGGCACACACTAGGACCAAACATGATGGGGGAGAGGACTTGTATCATCATCCCCATCACCGGCCCGCAATGCCACAGGGGACGAATGGCACACACTCCAAAGACATACTGATAGGGAATCTAGATTGTGAAACCCAAACAATGATAATGTATGTGAAGTGCTACGGAATATGATACCGCTATATAAACAAAGCATAATAAATAAATGCTGTGCTAAGAGGCAGACACCGCCTGGTGGGTGATTGTATCGGCACAGCCGCGCTGCGTAGCAGGCGGTGGGCACGTGTACATGCCCGGAGAGTGGTGAGCCTGTGTACACATCTGGAGAGCAGTGGACCCATGTACACGCCCAGAGAGCAGCGGGCCCGTGTACAAGCCTGAAGAGTGTCGGGCCCGTGTATGCGTCTGGAGAGCGGAGGGCCATGTACACGCCCAGAGAGCAGCGGGCCCGTGTACACATCTGGAGAGCGGCGGGCCCGTGTACCCGTCTAGAGAGCGGCAGGCCCGTGTATCCGTCTGGAGTGTGGTGGGCCCGTGTACACATCTGGAGAGCGGTGGGCCCGTGTACCCATCTAGAGAGCGGCGGGCCCGTGTACCCGTCTAGAGAGCGGCGGGCCCGTGTACCCGTCTGGAGTGCGGTGGGCCCGTGTACACGTCTGGAGTGCGGTGGGCCCGTGTACACGTCTGGAGAGCAGTGGGCTCGTGTACACGTCTGGAGTGCGGAGGGCCCGTGTACACGTCTGGAGTGCAGTGGGCCCGTGTACATGTCTGGAGAGCGGTGGGCTCGTGTACACGTCTGGAGTGCGGTGGGCCCATGTACACGCCTGGAGAGCGGTGGGCCTGTGTACACGTCTGGAGAGCAGCGGGCCCGTGTACACGTCTGGAGTGCGGTGGGCCCATGTATACGCCTGGAGAGCAGCGGGCCCGTGTACACGTCTGGAGTGCGGTGGGCCCGTGTACACGTCTGGAGTGCGGTGGGCCTGTGTACACGTCTGCACTCTGGAGACCCTTATTGTAACCACCAAGCACTGAGCTTTTCAGGCAATCACCAGAAGCCATGGGGGCCCATCACTATCAGGGATCAGTGTCCCTGGCTGAGGGTCTTAGGCTCCTTTCACACTAGCGTCGGAATCTCCCCGTCGCAATGCGTCGGGGAGAGATTTCGACGCTGTTTGCTGCATTGCACAATGGAGGCAGCGGATGCATTTTTCCGGCGCATCCGCTGCCCCATTGTAAGGTGCGGGGAGGTGGGTGCGGAGTTCCGGCCGCGCATGCGCGGTCGGAAAAAGCGGTCTGTCAGGAGAAAAAAACGTTACATGTAGCGTTTTTTTCTCCCAACGGTCCGCTAAAGCACGACGCATCCGTCGCAAGACGGATGTGAAGTGTGCCAATCCGTCGCAAATGCGTCGTCAATAGAAGTCTATGGGGAAAAAACGCATCCTGCAAGCACTTTTGCAGGATGCGTTTTTTTCTGCAAAACGACGCATTGTGACGGATTTAAAAAAACGCTAGTGTGAAAGTAGCCTTAGCTGGCGCCTGACAGGAATCTCAGCGGGACTCTCACACTCCTGCATTGCATTATTTGGCGGAGCAGTCTGTCCAGGTCACAGAAGAAAGATAATGGCTGCCGACAGTCACACATATGTATTTATAGAAGCCCACAAATACAGCCAGCACTGGGGACGCCTGGCTGCATTTATCACACTTGGGCCAGTGCACAGTATGGCGGCTCGCCCTGCACACACGGTGAGCGCGGACATGCTGCTGCTCACACACCGATCATCAGGCACAAGCATCAGCCCCGCCCTCCTAGACTGCCCTGTGTCTGCTCAGATAATAGAACAGAGGATTGCGATCTTTGTTCGTGTGAATAAAGTTATTTTGTGTCTGGCTGGTGAGACATACTGCGCATGCGCTAGAGAGCCGCCTGGCCCCGTTGCTGCTGCCGTTTTGTTCCCGGAGGCGCCGCTCTTCTGTGCGGACTACAGGTCAGAGACTGGCGGCCCCGGAGAGCTCCCCGTCCTCCTCCTCCTCCCCGCCGCAGCGGAATCCCGGAGGGCAGCGGGCCCCGTGCAGGAACATCCTGACTAGTGCCAGGAGCGAGAACGCGCGGCTGCGCGCCCCCGGGAGAGCCGGTGAGTAGCGTTGTATACGGCTGGTGCTTCATACTGAGGTATATAGTAATGGCGCCCATAGGAGGACGGCCACTAGACCCCAGCAGCACCCCTGACCCGCATCTCTCCTATACAGGACGGTGGTCTCTCATTAACCCCGCAGTGTAAGAGTGACAGCTCCGCATGCACTACAAGTGCCAGACTGCCGCCCTGTAGTAGCAGAAGAAGGGGCGAGATGTGACCAAACCTAACGCCTGTCCTGGGGGTAAAGAGATTTAAAAAATCAATGTCGTGTTTGTAAAATCCGGTGCCATCGATTCTGCGGATTTCATCCAGACTCCACGATTTTCAGTGTCCGCAGGGTTTACACGTAGCGAAATCCACAGTGGATTCCCTGCCGCTCCCCCACTGAACGACAGGCCCGGTGACCGTACGGTCTCCAAAATGTCCGCACCCCCAGTGTGTGCCCCACAATTACACTGTGCCCACACTGCATGTATACACTGGCCTGGGCGATGTATGGCTGCAGGGATCCATGTGTGTGCGCTACTTGGTGTATACAATAGGAGGGGGTTGTGTGTGTGTATATAATATATATATATTATCCCCCCCCATTACAATAGTCAATGTATACATTAGGATGGGTGTGTGTGTATAATTTATCCCGTCCTATATACATTACAAAGTGTATACAGTAGGAGGTGGTTCTGTACTGTCTATGTATATAATATCTTACACAACCCCGTCCTATATACAGTTCTCAGTGTATACAATAGACGGAGGTTCTGTACTGTGTATGTATATATATATATATATATATATACATACATTTACAACCCCCTCCTATATACATTGCTCAGTGTATACAATAGACGGAGGTTCTGTACTGTGTATGTGTGTGTGTGTATATATATATATATACATACACATTTACAACCCCCTCCTATATACATTGCTCAGTGTATACAATAGACGGAGGTTCTGTACTGTGTGTGTGTGTGTGTATATATATATATATATATATATATATATATATATATATATATATATATATATACACATTTACAACCCCCTCCTATATACATTGCTCAGTGTTTACAGTAGAAGGAGGTTCTGCACTGTGTGTATATGTATATTTGTGTGTGTATATATATATATATATATATATATTTTTTTTTTTACACATGACCCCCTCCTATATGCAGTACTCAGTGTATACAGTAGAAGGAGGTTCTGCACTGTGTGTGTGTGTATATATATATATAACCCCCTCCTATATGCAGTACTCAGTGTATAGATCAGGAGGGGGTTGTGTGTGTATATATAAACATGCTGGCATGTATTTATATATACACACGTAGCTCTGCAGGATGGATCTTCCACCCAGTTATTACCTTCATGCTATGCTGCTGGTGTAGGGAGTGCCCTCCTAATTACTGGTTAGTCTGTATGTCTTTTTTTTTTTTTTTTACTTTATATCTGTAACCTTTGTAATCCTGGCATGAAGTAATTAATGTGCAGGATAATCTGCTGTTACACATTGGCCCCCATTCATCAAATCTTTTACTTTCCAAAGTGTCGTAAAAACTTTGAAAAGTCAAGTTTGACTTTCCGCTAACAAAATATATTTTGCTTTTGAATTACATCTCCATTAAAGTGAATGAGGCTCCACAGCAATAACCTGTGAATAGGTGTGGCACTATTTTGAGAAGAAAAACAAAAAACAGCCATGTCTTTAATACTGGACAATCCTTTAATTTTGTATTTCTAAGGAAATTCTAAAAACATGTCCTGTGGACGGTCCTTGAAAAATTAGATGTAGACGACCGTTTTCTGAATTTTGTTATTTAAACCCGATACCTCTTCCAAATGGAGCTGCTCCAGAGTCTGGAACAGTCTTTTTTTTTTTTTTTTTCCTGTGCACCTCTGTTCCAAATTTACAACCCCTCCCCCTCATAAAGTTTGTCCGATATGAAAATTTTCCCTTGTAGTCCGTCAGTGTTTGCTTTTTCTACTCTATGGCGATGGTCAATAAAAACAATCGCATCATATAGAGAGAAGGCCATAGCTTCGTAGTGGTCTCTGCAGAGGAGATTTGTGTGGTGTGACCATGCTGAGAACTCCAGTCACCGAGTCCCTCCCTACTATTGGAGTGTCAGAGCACAGCTTTTTTCCCACTTGGTTAAAAAAAAGAAAATAAAATATTGCTTATTGGAATCTTTTTGTAGCTTGTTAACAAATTGGGGAAAAATATCCCTCTCTATCAAGCCATAACATTTAACTTTCGTTGTCACATTTTAAGGGGATGAGACACTGGCATGAATGTGTTGCTTGGGACAAAACTTTGGAACACATGGGCACATAATTAAAATATGGATCCAGAACCAGTGGAACAGTGACAATTGGTGAAGGTAAGAGAAAAAAAAAAAGGTCCAGTGAAAGGTCCACTTAGCCAAAACCCTGGTCTGTTGTAGTACGGTAAAGAACTAAAAAACTAATGTTCCACATGGACATGCTTTTATCTTGAGGTGTTCTCTTGATTTCTAGAGATTTTTCTCATTGGATAACTTGGGGATTTCTTTTGTATTGAAACTTGTTCTTTTTTTTTTTTTTTTTTCTCCTTCAATAGCAAACTACGCTCCAGGAATGATGGCAGATGCAGTTCACTACATCCACCTTCAGAACTTCAGTAAGTCTCTCTTGGAGACACTGAACGCCCAACGTCTTGGAGGTCATTTCTGCGATGTCACCGTGCACATCCACGATGCCACCCTGCGTGCCCATCGCTGTGTGCTTGCTGCGGGGAGCCCTTTCTTCCATGACAAGCTTCTTCTGGGTTACTCTGAGATTGAGGTCCCACCAGTTGTTCCCACCCAGGTGGTTCAGCAGCTAGTGGAGTTTATGTACAGCGGGTCACTGGTCGTTGCCCAGTCTGAAGCACTGCAGATTCTGACGGCTGCCAGTATCTTACAGATTAAGACGGTGATTGATGAGTGCACGCAGATCATATCTCAGAGCAGAGCAAACAAACCCGTGTCTATTGCTGGATCGATGGCATCTTGTGGACCACAAAGCAGGTCTTCCATCAACAAAATACAAGAGCAGCCCATCAAGGAGGGCGACTGCCCATCAGCCATTGGTGTGAGAGACTCCACTTGTTCTTTACAGTCTTCCTTGAGGTCTAATGAGTTAGAGATGATCTCACAAATGGGGCCCGTCAGTGAAACGCCAAAACTACTGTGTGCTTCCGAAGTGCGGTACAAATTGAGGGACATGTTATCATCACAGCAGCGACAGCTTCCGGAGGTGAGAGAGATGGCGCCTGAGGTCGAGCACGTGTCCGATGGCGAAAGCATATCCACTGCTTACTTACCGCAAGCTGAAGCTCCACAGAGCTGTCACAGCCGCAAGCAGCGCCAGCCCGTGCGCCTCCAGCTCTCTGATTCCGTCCCAGTCATCATAAAAGATGAGGACGATGATGACGAAGAGATTGAAGAGAACAATGGCAAAGAGGAGACTGAAGATGAGAAGGGCGGTATTGTGTTCAGTGAATGCAGTGGAGCCTTCACCAGCTGCGGAGAAAACGATAAAAGCGGAAGCCCTGACGACAAAGTGCAAAACGCCAGCAGTGGAAGGAAAGACTCCACAGGGCAGATGGAGTTTTCTTCTGAGGGGCAGGATTTCTTCTCCAACCAAGATGTGTTTTCCGAATCCTTTATACCGCCATGGCAGAATGAAGAGAACCTGTCAGAAGGAGCCAGGGAGAATTCAATAGATAACACTGAGAAGTTCCGCTCTGATTGTAGTTTGGATGGCTCCAGCTTGAGAAATTTGGCTGTGGTTGCCAGTTCTGACTTCAAGCCAAATCCACCCTTTAATGCGAGAGTTGTTGAATCTAGAGGACTGCCGTTCGTGGCTTCTGTCCTACCCAGAGACCTTAAGAACTCTGTCTCAGCTGGGGTGGCGACCGGTTCATCCAGCATCTTCCAGTTCCACTTGACTCATCCTAACCAAAATCCGGCAGGAGTCACACAGGGCTTTTTCAGCGTCCAGCAAGATGGAGCAAGCAATGTGGTACAAATGAACTCTAATATGGTCCCAGGAAATTTGCAAAATGACCAGACACCACGTCCTGGGCCTTCCCGTAACCCGGAGCCTTCCTATGTGTGCAGTCACTGCCAGAAAACCTTTAGTTCACGGAAAAATTATACCAAACACATGTTCATCCATTCTGGTAAGGATTTCATCAGTTATGAAGCAAATTCTGATGGGAATATGCTCTCCATATTCCTGTCCACAAAGGGTTATTATAGTAGATATATGCGATAAACTGGAAGCAATGTTAGGCCGGTGTCACACTTGCGAGAAACTCGCATCAATACCCGCACTGCTGCCGGCACTCGGGACCGAAGCGTTCAGCCGCATAGAAATACACACAGCCCCCCACTCTGGTCCCGAATGCTGGCGGCAGTGTCGGGTATTGATGCGAGTTTCTCGCACTGCACTCGCAAGTGTGACACCGTCCTTATAGTAGTAATAACATACGGGACAGTGTTATAGCATTTACATATTCTACTACTTAGAGGCCATTATTATAGTAGTTATATTTATACATAGGGGGCAGTATTGTTGTGACTATATTCTTGTACATAGCAGCAGTATTAGGCCGGGGTCACACTAGAGTTTTACGGACGTATGAGAGGCGCAAAAACTACGCATTGCACACTGACCATTGACTCTCTATGGGGCAGCTCCTATTTGCCGTATATTTCGCAGCCGTATTTTACGGGCATAGAAAATTGCAGCATGCTGCGTTTGTCAGCGTATTGCGCAAAAAATCCGCCAATGGAAGTCAATGAGGGCGAGAAAAATACGGATTACACCTGGACCATCCGTGTGACTTGTGAGAAATACGCAGCGGTGTTCTATAGAAAAGCCGGTAATTCAGTGCGGTGTACAGTAAAATCACACTGACAGGTTTTATTAGAATAGGTAAAATAAATGTCTACACATAGTATAGGTACATATTCCTCACTAATAATGTTCCAAGTATCTGTGTGCAACATTTGGGGGCTATAGCTGTTAAAATAAAGGGTTAAGGCTATGTGCACACGTTCAGGATTTCTCGCAGAAAATTCCTGAGAAAAACCGGACATTTTCTGCAAGAAATCCGCAAGAAAACCGCATGCGATTTTTGCCGCGTTTTTTTTCTGGACACTTCCCAATGCATTTTGTAGTGGGAAATCCGCTAAAAAACGCAAAATTAATGAACATGCTGCGGTTTTTACCGCGATGTGTTTTTTTTTTCGCGGAAAAAAACGCATCATATGCACAAAACATGCGGATTTCATTCTAAATGATGGGATGCTTATTGTATGCGTTTTTTTGCAGTTTTATCGGAAAAAAACGCAAAAAAACGCAACGTGTGCACACTGCCTAAATCATGGATAAAATTGGCGTGGGCTCCCGCGCAATTTTCTCCGCCAGACTGGGAAAGCCAGTGACTGAGGTCAGATGTTAATAGCCTAGAGAGGGTCCATGGTTATTGGCCCCCCCCCCCCCTGGCTAAAAAACATCTGCCCCCAGCCACCCCAGAAAAGGCACATCTGTAAGATGCGCCTATTCTGGCACTTAGCCTCTATCTTCCCACTCCCCTGTACAGGTGGGATATGGGGTAATAAAGGGTTAATGCCACCTTGCTACTGTAAGGTGACATTAAGCCTGGTTAATAATGGAGAGGTGTCAATAAGACACCTATCCATTATTAACCCAATAGTAGTATATGGTTAATAAAACACACACACATTAGGAATAAAGTATTTTAGTGATATAAAGATACAGGGTGTTGTAATAGTTTATTATACTCTCAATCCAAATGACGACCCTCGTTCTGTAAAAAAGGAAAAATAAAAAAACAATATCCCATACCTGTCTGCCATACAGTCATGTCCCGCGCTGTAAATCCATCTGAAGGGGTTAAATAATTTTACAAGCAGGAGCCCTGCTAATGCAGCTGTGCCCCTGCCTGTAAAAACTGGGGAATGAATTGAAAGCACTTGTGGTGCTGTGCCCCCTGCTGGTATAAGCTCTTATGAACTCTAGCGTGGAAATTTTTCTGAATATTTTCTCACGCTTGAGTTCATCTGAGCTTATGCCAGCAGGGGGTGCAGCACCGCAAGTCTAGGTAGCTACGTTCCCCTTGTTCCCATTCATTCCCCAGTTTTTACAGGCAGGGGCGGCTGCATTAGCATTCTCCTGCTTGTAAAATTATTTAACCCCTTCAGATGGATTTACAGCGTGGGACATGACTGTAACGGCGGAAAGGTATGGGATATTGTTGTTTTTTTATTTTTCCTTTTTTACAGAACGAGGGTCATCACTGGGATTGCGAGTATAATAAACTTACAACACCCTGTGTCTTTATTTCAATCTCGCTGTAAAATCTCACTGTACGGATGCCATACGGATTACATACGGAGGTTTACATGCGCAAAATACGCTGCCACACTCTGCCTACGGTTTACCGTATATACTCGAGTATAAGCCGAGATTTTCAGCCCAAAATTTTGGGCTGAAAGTGCCCCTCTCGGCTTATACTCGAGTCAAGGTGGGTGGCAGGGTCGGCGGGTGAGGGCGCTGAGGCATACTTACCTAGTCCCAGCGATCATCGCGCTGTCCCTGCCGTCCCACGGTCTTCTGTGCTGCAGCTTCTTCCCCTCTTCAGCGGTCACGTGGGACCGCTCATTACAGAAATGAATAAGCGGCTCCACCTCCCATAGGGGCGGAGCCGCCTATTCATTCCTCTAATCAGCGGTGCCGGTGACCGCTGATAGAGAAAGAAGCTGCGGCACCGAAGACCAGGCAGAGGGACAGCGCGAGGATCGCCAGGACTAGGTAAGTATAGCATATTCACCTGTCCTCGTTCCAGCCGCCGGGCGTCGCTCCATCTTCCCGGCCGGCGCCTCCATCTTCCCGGCGTCTGCGCTCTGACTGTTCAGGCAGAGGGCGCGATGACGCATATAGTGTACCGTATATGGCACATCTATGGGGCACAGTGAACAGTGCGGGGCACCGTATATGGCACAGCTATGGGGCACAGTGAACGGTGCGGGGCACCGTATATGGCACAGCTATGGGGCACAGTGAACGGTGCGGGGCACCGTATATGGCACAGCTATGGGGCACAGTGAACGGTGCGGGGCACCGTATATGGCACATCTATGGGGCACAGTGAACGGTGCGGGGCACCGTATATGGCACATCTATGGGGCACAGTGAACGGTGCGGGGCACCGTATATGGCACATCTATGGGGCACAGTGAACGGTGCGGGGCACCGTATATGGCACATCTATGGGGCACAGTGAACGGTGCGGGGCACCGTATATGGCACATCTATGGGGCACAGTGAACGGTGCGGGGCACCGTATATGGCACATCTATGGGGCACAGTGAACGGTGCGGGGCACCGTATATGGCACATCTATGGGGCACAGTGAACGGTGCGGGGCACCGTATATGGCACATCTATGGGGCACAGTGAACGGTGCGGGGCACCGTATATGGCACATCTATGGGGCACAGTGAACGGTGCGGGGCACCGTATATGGCACATCTATGGGGCACAGTGAACGGTGCGGGGCACCGTATATGGCACATCTATGGGGCACAGTGAACGGTGCGGGGCACCGTATATGGCACATCTATGGGGCACAGTGAACGGTGCGGGGCACCGTATATGGCACATCTATGGGGCACAGTGAACGGTGCGGGGCACCGTATATGGCACATCTATGGGGCACAGTGAACGGTGCGGGGCACCGTATATGGCACATCTATGGGGCACAGTGAACGGTGCGGGGCACCGTATATGGCACAGCTATGGGGCACAGTGAACGGTGCGGGGCACCGTATATGGCACAGCTATGGGGCACAGTGAACGGTGCGGGGCACCGTATATGGCACAGCTATGGGGCACAGTGAACGGTGCGGGGCACCGTATATGGCACAGCTATGGGGCACAGTGAACGGTGCGGGGCACCGTATATGGCACAGCTATGGGGCACAGTGAACGGTGCGGGGCACCGTATATGGCACAGCTATGGGGCACAGTGAACGGTGCGGGGCACCGTATATGGCACAGCTATGGGGCACAGTGAACGGTGCGGGGCACCGTATATGGCACAGCTATGGGGCACAGTGAACGGTGCGGGGCACCGTATATGGCACAGCTATGGGGCACAGTGAACGGTGCGGGGCACCGTATATGGCACAGCTATGGGGCACAGTGAACGGTGCGGGGCACCGTATATGGCACAGCTATGGGGCACAGTGAACGGTGCGGGGCACCGTATATGGCACAGCTATGGGGCACAGTGAACGGTGCGGGGCACCGTATATGGCACAGCTATGGGGCACAGTGAACGGTGCGGGGCACCGTATATGGCACAGCTATGGGGCACAGTGAACGGTGCGGGGCACCGTATATGGCACAGCTATGGGGCACAGTGAACGGTGCGGGGCACCGTATATGGCACAGCTATGGGGCACAGTGAACGGTGCGGGGCACCGTATATGGCACAGCTATGGGGCACAGTGAACGGTGCGGGGCACCGTATATGGCACAGCTATGGGGCACAGTGAACGGTGCGGGGCACCGTATATGGCACATCTATGGGGCACAGTGAACGGTGCGGGGCACCGTATATGGCACATCTATGGGGCACAGTGAACGGTGCGGGGCACCGTATATGGCACATCTATGGGGCACAGTGAACGGTGCGGGGCACCGTATATGGCACATCTATGGGGCACAGTGAACGGTGCGGGGCACCGTATATGGCACATCTATGGGGCACAGTGAACGGTGCGGGGCACCGTATATGGCACATCTATGGGGCACAGTGAACGGTGCGGGGCACCGTATATGGCACATCTATGGGGCACAGTGAACGGTGCGGGGCACCGTATATGGCACATCTATGGGGCACAGTGAACGGTGCGGGGCACCGTATATGGCACATCTATGGGGCACAGTGAACGGTGCGGGGCACCGTATATGGCACAGCTATGGGGCACAGTGAACGGTGCGGGGCACCGTATATGGCACAGCTATGGGGAAATAATGATCTATTTTTATTTTTGAAATTCACCGGTAAATGCTGCATTTCCACCCTAGGCTTATACTCGAGTCAATAAGTTTTCCCAGTTTTTTGTGGGAAAATTAGGGGGGTCGGCTTATACTCGAGTATATACGGTACATACGGATCACTGTTTTGGGAACATTTCTGCGTATTTCGCCTGTAAAATACGGACCGTATTTCCCTACGCCTAGTGTGACGACGGCCTTATAGTAGTTATATTCTTGTACAAAGAAGCAGTATTATAGTAGTTGCATTCTCGTACATAGGGGGCGGTATTATAGTGGTTACAGTGAAGGAAATATGTGTTTGATCCCTTGCTGATTTTGTACGTTTGCCCACTGACAAATACATGAACAGTCTATAATTTTAAGGGTAGGTTAATTTTAACATTGAGAGAGAGAATATCAGAAATAAAATCCAGAAAATCACATCGTGTAAATTGTATAAATATATTTGCGTTTTGCAGTGATAAATAAGTACAGTGGGGCAAAAAAGTATTTAGTCAGTCAGCAATAGTGCAAGTTCCACCACTTAAAAAGATGAGAGGCGTCTGTAATTTACATCATAGGTAGACCTCAACTATGGGAGACAAACTGAGAAAAAAAAATCCAGAAAATCACATTGTCTGTTTTTTTTTTAACATTTTATTTGCATATTATGGTGGAAAATAAGTATTTGGTCAGAAACAAAATTTCATCTCAATACTTTGTAATATATCCTTTGTTGGCAATGACAGAGGTCAAACGTTTTCTGTAAGTCTTCACAAGGTTGCCACACACTGTTGTTGGTATGTTGGCCCATTCCTCCATGCAGATCTCCTCTAGAGCAGTGATGTTTTTGGCTTTACGCTTGGCAACACGGACTTTCAACTCCCTCCAAAGGTTTTCTATAGGGTTGAGATCTGGAGACTGGCTAGGCCACTCCAGGACCTTGAAATGCTTCTTACGAAGCCACTCCTTCATTGCCCTGGCGGTGTGCTTTGGATCATTGTCATGTTGAAAGACCCAGCCACGTTTCATCTTCAATGCCCTTGCTGATGGAAGGAGGTTTGCACTCAAAATCTCACGATACATGGCCCCATTCATTCTTTCATGTACCCGGATCAGTCGTCCTGGCCCCTTTGCAGAGAAACAGCCCCAAAGCATGATGTTTCCACCACCATGCTTTACAGTAGGTATGGTGTTTGATGGATGCAACTCAGTATTCTTTTTCCTCCAAACATGACAAGTTGTGTTTCTACCAAACAGTTCCAGTTTGGTTTCATCAGACCATAGGACATACTCCCAAAACTCCTCTGGATCATCCAAATGCTCTCTAGCAAACTTCAGACGGGCCCGGACATGTACTGGCTTAAGCAGTGGGACACGTCTGGCGCTGAAGGATCTGAGTCCATGGTGGCGTAGTGTGTTACTTATGGTAGGCCTTGTTACATTGGTCCCAGCTCTCTGCAGTTCATTCACTAGGTCCCCCCGCGTGGTTCTGGGATTTTTGCTCACCGTTCTTGTGATCATTCTGACCCCACGGGGTGGGATTTTGCGTGGAGCCCCAGATCGAGGGAGATTATCAGTGGTCTTGTATGTCTTCCATTTTCTAATTATTGCTCCCACTGTTGATTTCTTCACTCCAAGCTGGTTGGCTATTGCAGATTCAGTCTTCCCAGCCTGGTGCAGGGCTACAATTTTGTTTCTGGTGTCCTTTGACAGCTCTTTGGTCTTCACCATAGTGGAGTTTGGAGTCAGACTGTTTGAGGGTGTGCACAGGTGTCTTTTTATACTGATAACAAGTTTAAACAGGTGCCATTACTACAGGTAATGAGTGGAGGAAAGAGGAGACTCTTAAAGAAGAAGTTACAGGTCTGTGAGAGCCAGAAATCTTGATTGTTTGTTTCTGACCAAATACTTATTTTCCACCATAATATGCAAATAAAATGTTAAAAAAACAGACAATGTGATTTTCTGGATTTTTTTTTCTCAGTTTGTCTCCCATAGTTGAGGTCTACCTATGATGTAAATTACAGACGCCTCTCATCTTTTTAAGTGGTGGAACTTGCACTATTGCTGACTGACTAAATACTTTTTTGCCCCACTGTATTTGATCCCTCTGGCAAACAAGACTTAATACTTGGTAAAACCCTTGTTGGCAAGCACAGCAGTCAGACGTTTCTTGTAGTTGATTATGAGGTTTGCGCACATGTGAGGATGAATTTTGGTCCACTCCTCTTTGCCGATCATCTCTGTATCATTCAGATTTTGAGGCTGTCACTTGGCAACTCGGAACTTCAACTCCCTCCATAAGGTTTCTATGGGGTCTGGAGACTGGCTAGGCTACTCCATGACCTTAATGTGCTTCTTTATGAGGCACTCCTTTGTTGTCTTGTTATATTCTTGTACATAGGAGGCAGTATGATAGTAGTTATATTCTTGTACATAGGAGGCAGTATTATAGTAGTTATATTCTTGTACATAGGAGCAGTACTATAGTAGTTATATTCTTGTACATAGGGGCAGTATTATAGTAGTTATATTCTTGTACATAGGGGCAGTATTATAGTAGTTATATTCTTGTACATAGGAGGCAGTATTATAGTAGTTATATTCTTGTACATAGGGGCAGTACTATAGTAGTTATATTCTTGTACATAGGGACAGTATTATAGTAGTTATATTCTTGTACATAGGAGCAGTATTATAGTAGTTATATTCTTGTACATAGGGGCAGTACTATAGTAGTTATATTCTTGTACATAGGAGCAGTACTATAGTAGTTATATTCTTGTACATAGGGACAGTATTATAGTAGTTATATTCTTGTACATAGGAGCAGTATTATAGTAGTTATATTCTTGTACATAGGGATCAGTATTGCAGGCTATTTGATTCTTGTAGTTGTGTAAGGGAATCTTTTAACAATTGAGAGAAATTATAATTTGTGTTAAGAAAACAGAAAAGTTTATGTATTTTCTCTGACTTGGGAATATATTCTGCGCCATTACTATGAAGTCTGTCTGTAAATCATTGATAGACACCTGGGTGCGCTGTGTATAGGGAAGCCCTGTACAGTAATTATTTGTGAGGATTATAGTGGTTTATATCCATGGTATACCGTCACGTGCGGGTCCTGGCAGGTGTAGGTTGTGTAGTCTTGCAGCTGTCTTGTCTGTGATTGTCTTCTCTATGTTTATCCTTCAGGATCATTTTTCTCTTCTTTTTAGACTTTCTTATTTAGGACGTGGCTTAAATGCCAGTTTAGAACTGAAATAGCAGACGCGGTCATTGTATATACAGTAACTTGCCTGTTAAGTGTTACTACCGCCCTTAAGGTACCGTCACATTTAGCGACGCTCCAGCGATATAGACAACGATCCGACCTAAACTAGATCGCTGGAGCGTCGCTGTTTAGGTTGCTGTAGAGATGTCAAACACAGCAGCTCCAGAAGGATGCAGGAGCGATCCAGTAACGTACTTATCGTTCTCGCTGGTTGTTAAGCTCTGTGAAAAAACATTGCTGGCATCGTTGCTTTTGCTGTCAAATATGACAAATCACGCCGACCTGACGACCAAATAAAGTTTTGGGCTTTCAGCTCCGACCAGCGATGTCACAGCAGGATCCAGATCGCTGCTGCGTGTCAAACACAACGAGATCGCTATTCAGGACGCTGCAACGTCACGGATCGTAGTCGTTCTCGTTGTAAAGTTGCTCAGTGTGAAGGTACCTTTAGACTGGTGTCACCTACTGCTCTTCTATAGAGACCTGCTTATAGGGCTGTGCTGTAAAGCACATAGATTACTACTGAATTTGGTAATCCACCCTTTCTCCCTGCATTTTGGGATGTTCGGTTCAGATTGCTGTAAATTTGCAGCTTCTAGTTCTTGATTGCAACTGTCTATTCTTAGAAGCTTTGTGTCCTGTTATGATTTAGGGAGGTTTCTAACAAAAAAAAAGCTGGACATCGAGTGCTGTATGAAGAATTGTTGTTCTTTTGGTAATTACAGGGGTTCAACAGTTGTCTGAGCCCACTCATGGTGGAGAGTCTAACTAGCATATCAGTGAGCTGGTGAATCTTCTGAGATCTACTTCTTGGAGAACAGCGCATCCTTCCTCCGGCAAGCGGAGCGCTCAACGCTTATTTATACACTCCTCCAACTGTATTACTATGCAAATATGGCAGCTGCGATAAGAAAGATCAGTATAAAGAAGTGCTCTGCTCATCAGGGGAATGATTACCAGAGTCTTGTCCAGCTTCAATGTGTAGCAGAACCATCTGAAAGTGTTGCGGGCTTGCGGGAAGACCTGCCTCCTCGACCCGCCTCCTCGGGTGTGGTGGGCTTGGGGGTGGGGGTGGGGGGAGGACCCGCCTCCTCGGGTGTGGTGGGCTTGGGGGGGGGGGGGAGGACCTGCCTCCTCGGGTGTGGTGGGCTTGGGGGGGGGGAGGACCCGCCTCCTCGGGTGTGGTGGGCTTGGGGGGGGGGAGGGGAAAGAACCCGCCTCCTCGGGTGTGGTGGGCTTGGGGGGGGGGGGGAGGGGAAAGAACCCGCCTCCTCGGGTGTGGTGGGTTTTGGGGGGGGGGGGGAGGGGAAAGAACCCGCCTCCTCGGGTGTGGTGGGTTTTGGAGGGGGGAAGGACCCGCCTCCTCGGGTGTGGTGGGTTTTGAGGGGGGGGAAGGACCCGCCTCCTCGAGTGTGGTGGGCTTGGGGGGGGGGGGGGGGAAGGACCCGCCTCCTCGGGTGTGGTGGGCTTGGGGGGGGGAAAGGACCCGCCTCCTCGGGTGTGGTGGGCTGGGGGGGGGGGGGGAAAGGACCCGCCTCCTCGGGTGTGGTGGGCTTGGGGGGGGGGGGGGGGGAGGACCCGCCTCCTCGGATGTGGTGGGCTCCTCGGGTGTGGTGGGCTTGAGGACCCGCCTCCTCGGGTGTGGTGAGCTTGAGGACCCGCCTCCTCGGGTGTGGTGGGCTTGAGGACCCGCCTCCACGGGTGTGGTGGGCTTGGGGGGGGGGGGAGGATCCGCCTCCACGGATGTGGTGGGCTTGGGGGGGGGGTGACCCGCCTCCTCGGGACCCGCCTCCGGGTCATTCCATGTCAAGTGAACCAATGATTTTTCCCACTATATTTTTAAGTCTTTTGAGATTTTGTTATTTGGTAATAGTGTGTCAGAGAATGCAAAATGTGAAGAAAAAAAAATTCTAGATTTTTTTTTTAAATTTTTTTTTATTGATTTTCAAAGTTCGGAAAAAGTGTGAATTTCGGTATTGTCTGCCTTTATTTTTCTCCCCATAACTCAGGCTAGAAAAAAGATAAACAAAATAATCACCATTCTACTAAGAACTGTACAGGCTTTCACCAGATACGTCACAAGAGTATCTTGGATAATATTTTACCTATGCGAACGCAAGTGCAAAACTTTAAAACGCATTTCCGAAAAAAACGTTTAATTTAAAAATTTCAAAAACTGCACATGTACCTGCTATGCTCCTATCCACATCTGTACCAAAATACAAGATGGGATCGTGATGGAATCATATTTTAAAAAATAAAACCATTACAGTGTCAAGAAAACCAATAAAGAATGGACACACGAGCTAAAATGAACAATTTTATTGAAGACAGAAATCTAAAAGAGTATATAAATACAGCAATACAGACAACAATAGAACAGATGCAATGAAAAAAGAAAGGCAACACTAGTGCCACGCACAAGCAAAATGGTCAGGTAAGCCGTACAAAGGGTACATATATGTATATGCCTATAAATGACCAAAAAAATGTGAGCTGATAACTCCACATGCATACGGATCCAATTGAATAATAATGCCAATAGCTAATAGAGCATAGGAGCAGCCACACCAACAAAATAAGGCTCCATGGCATACCACATCAATTAGGAGGTTCAGGGTATAGACATACCAGCAATTACTTAAATACAATCCTAGTACTATAAGGCTATATTCACACTTTGCGGTTTTTACCGCGGAACCGCCGCGATTTTGATGCTGCGGGTCCGCAGCAGTTTCCATAGCGTTTACAGTAACATGTAAACCCTATGGAAACCGCAAACCGCTGTGCACATGCTGCGGGTAAAACCGCGCGGGAACGCAGCGGTTTAAAACCCGCAGCATGTCACTTCTTTGTGCAGAATCGCTGCGATTCTGCACCCATAGGAATACATTGAACCGCTTACTTCCCGCATGGGGCTGTGCCCACGTTGCGGGAAGTAAGCGGATAATGTGCGGTTCCTACCCGGGGTGGAGGAGAGGAGACTCTCCTCCAGGCCCTGGGAACCATATTTGGGGTTAAAAAATAAAAAATCATGTTATACTCACTCTGAAGTCTTCAGCGCTGCACGCGGCCGTCTGGTCAGAGTTGCTGTGCGACCAGGACCTGCGGTGACATGACCGTGACGTCACGAAGGGTCCTTCTCGCACAGCATCTTTGGAACCGGACCGCCGGGTGCAGCGCCCAGGAGATCCGGACATCAGAGGGTGAGTATAACCAATTTTTATTATTTTTAACATTACTATTGATGCTGCATATTGCTGCATATGCAGCATCAATAGTATAGGCGGAAACCCGCAGCGGAAACCGCGGAACAAACCGCGATAAATCTGCAGGGAGAACCGCAGTTGTTTTGCCCTGCAGATTTATCAAATCCGCTGCGGGAGAACCCGCAGAAGGACAACGCAAAGTGTGAACATAGCCTAAGGAAACCCATACAGCCTATTGGAAATAGTATATACCGATATTTTTCACGGGACGTCCCATAAATGTATAGTAGGTAAGGCCAGAATAAATCCTTAAGGTAGCAAAGAATAGAGGTGGAGGGTAAGAAATATAACTGAAAACAATGAGGAAGCAACGTATGCGAAACGTGCGTCGGGGCCCCTCTTTCCACGCACAAGCAGCAGGTTGGTTCATTGTTTTCAGTTATATTTCTTACCCTCCACCTCTATTCTTTGCTACCTTAAGGATTTATTCTGGCCTTACCTACTATACATTTATGGGACGTCCCGTAAAAAATATCAGTACATACTATTTCCAATAGGCTGTATGTGTTTCCTTATAGTACTAGGATTGTATTTAAGTAATTGCTGGCATGTCTATACCCTGAACCTCCTAATTGATGTGGTACGCCATGGAGCCTTATTTTGTTGGTGTGGCTGCTCCTATGCTCTATTAGCTATTGGCATTATTATTCAATTGGATCCGTATGCATGTGGAGTTATCAGCTCACCTTTTTTGGTCATTTATAGGCATATACATATACTAGCTATTGAACCCGTTCTACGCCCGGGTGGCGAGCATTTATATTGGTATATGGTCTCCATCATGTGCTGCTGCCATCCTGCGCCCGTTCTGTCATGTGCTGCTCCCATCCTGCGCCCCCGTTCTGTCATGCGCTGCTGCCATCCTGCGCCCGTTCTGTCATGTGCTGCTCCCATCCTGCGCCCGTTCTGTCATGCGCTGCTGCCATCCTGCGCCCGTTCTGTCATGCGCTGCTGCCATCCTGCGCCCGTTGTCATGCGCTGCTGCCATCCTGCGCCCGTTCTGTCATGCGCTGCTGCCATCCTGCGCCCGTTCTGTCATGTGCTGCTCCCATCCTGCTGCCATCCTGCGCCCGTTCTGTCATGTGCTGCTCCCATCCTGCGCCCCCGTTCTGTCATGCGCTGCTGCCATCCTGCGCCCGTTCTGTCATGTGCTGCTCCCATCCTGCTGCCATCCTGCGCCCGTTATGTCATGCGCTGCTGCCATCCTGCGCCCGTTCTGTCATGTGCTGCTCCCATCCTGCGCCCCCGTTCTGTCATGCGCTGCTGCCATCCTGCGCCCGTTCTGTCATGTGCTGCTCCCATCCTGCTGCCATCCTGCGCCCGTTATGTCATGCGCTGCTGCCATCCTGCGCCCGTTCTGTCATGTGCTGCTGCCATCCTGCGCCCGTTCTGTCATGTGCTGCTGCCATCCTGCGCCCGTTCTGTCATGCGCTGCTGCCATCCTGCGCCCGTTCTGTCATGCGCTGCTGCCATCCTGCGCCCGTTCTGTCATGTGCTGCTGCCATCCTGCGCCCGTTCTGTCATGTGCTGCTCCCATCCTGCGCCCGTTCTGTCATGCGCTGCTGCCATCCTGCGCCCCCGTTCTGTCATGCGCTGCTGCCATCCTGCGCCCGTTCTGTCATGTGCTGCTCCCATCCTGCGCCCGTTCTGTCATGTGTTGCTCCCATCCTGCGCCCGTTCTGTCATGCGCTGCTGCCATCCTGCGCCCCCGTTCTGTCATGCG